>NC_091755.1:17466504-18091504 GCF_043380555.1 Nothobranchius furzeri | reverse complement strand
ATGTCCGCATTATTCTGCGTTTGCGAACGGGTGACAGCACAAGCTGGGTAAAAATGTGAATCAGCAGCACAATTTACATGTTCGGCTTGAGGTTGAGGAACTACTTCTAGAAGAGGTAGCACTTTACCTCCAGCAACATCATTCCCCAACAACACATCAACCCCGTTTACCGGTAAATGGTCACAAATGGCAACATCAAAGCAGCCGCTAACGAGCTGGCATTCCAGGTGAACGCGGTGCACCTGGGCAGGCAGGGATTTCATTTCAATTCCCTGTAACAAAACAGCGTACCCGCGTGAACTACTGGCTGAAAATGGGAGTGCGCTGCTCAGTATTAACGTTTGAGACGCACCTGTGTCTCTCAAAATGCGAACGTTTTGCTTGTCTGCATCACCAGGAGTCAACGAGATCTCCCCCGAAAGAATAAAGGGTGCAAAACAAGCATCAGGCTCCCCGGCGGCGCACAAGGGGTTAACCACAGGCGACTTTTTAAGGAATGCAACTTCCTTAGGAGCTGCAGTGGGCTTCCCGTTCTTTTTCTGCAACATAAAACAATCCTTAAGAACGTGTCCCGTTCTGTGACAATAGTAACAGGTACGGGTTTCAGGATTTCCGTTTTGAGAGCTTCTTTTTATGGATTTCTTCATCAAAACGGGCTGAACGTCTTTTCTCTCATCTCTCCTCACAATCTCTCTGTGAGTGAGTGTGAATTCGTCCGCTAAAAGGGACGCAGCTGATAAAGTGCTGACTTTTTGTTCGTTTAAGTAGGTTACCAGTCTCTCAGGCAGCTTACGTTTAAAATCCTCCAAAAGGATAAGCTCTCGGAGGTCACTCAAAGTTTTAATTTTTGTGGACGCACACCATTTATCAAACAGCATGCTTATTTCACGTGCAAATTCCACATGTGTTTGTCCAGCACTTTTCTTAGCTTGTCTGAATTTTTGACGATAAGCTTCAGGGATTAACTCATACGCTTGTAGTATAACAGTTTTCACTCGGTCATAGTCCAGACTATCTGTGACAGGGAGCGCAGACAGAACTTCTAAAGCTCTGCCGCTCAGCTTGCACTGGAGCAGCAGAGACCACACCCCGCGCGGCCACTGCAACGTCTCCGCAATTCTTTCAAAAGCTACAAAATAGCTGTCAACCTCGGTCTCTCTAAATGTAGGCATTAAGGAAATGCACTTACTAATGTCAAAGGCCGGGGTTGTGGCGGGTTGCGGAGCTTTGGTGGGCGTGATATGAAGTCCAGGGTTGGAAAGCTGGGCTTCCAGTTCCAATTTCCTTATTCTCACAGCTGTGTCAGCTTCAATCTCCATCCTCCGAACCTCCAGTTCCATCTGGAGTCTTTTAGCCTGGGCTCTCTCCTCTCTTTCCATGTCCAGACGTGCCAGCCGCACCTGCAGTCGTGCGTCTCGAGATCCTTCCGTCGGCGAACCTGGGGAGGTCGGAACAGACTTTCGTACGGTTAGAGGAGTTTTTCCTGTCTCCATCGTCTCACCCTCATGATCCTCCGCAGCAGCAGGGACTTCAGGATCGTCACATTCATCAGGATCTGCAGGAGATCCTTCTGGTTCCGTCTTTGCACCAGACTCATTCTCAGTCTTTAAAATCCCCATGTCCTCCAAATGCTCCACAATGAGCAATTTCAAGTCTTTTTTCAGCACAGGGTTTGGGATGTCAAGAGCAAGGTTGACAGCTATCTGCAGAAGGTCAGCCTTGCGGCAACGCTCCAGCACCTCACGGGATGGAGCCTCCATAAATGTCTCCACACAAAACTGAGCCATGTTTAAGCACAAAACAAAATGACACAACACAAAACAGCGTGGGTTTTGTGTCTTCACAAAACCAACAAAGAGCAAATGTTAAAACTAGTCCAAACGTTTGGCACGGGCTTAACTGATCTAAAACAGGCTATAACCGTGTAATAAAACAGCTATAAATCAGTGAATTCCCGGACGAGCCCCCATTTATGTTACACCCCTCTATGGGCTCAGCTAGGAAGGTGAGGGGAATAAACATAAGATGGACCAGTCTAACAAAAAGTGACCCTCGTTGGGGAGAAAAAGGCTTGTCCAAGCAAGACCAAACTCAAAGTTTCCTTTCAAGGATTTTATTACAAAAAGAAAGTACCAAAAGAAGGGCCAAAAACCCTTACCAAACTGAGTTTAAACGAATAACTAAAAATGTCCAGAGGACCAACCACTCTTAAAATTAATCTCCTTTATTTAAAAAGGGAATGAAACAGCAAAAGGGGAAAATCCCACCCTTAAATTAACCAAGGTTTGTCTAACAGACAAAACCAAATGCTGAATTAACTTAGGTTACCCAAACAACAAAAATAGCTCAGGAAACTGAGACTTCAAAAGGGGAATAATCCCCACCTGGTAATTTAAACCACAAGATGGTCTAGCAGACACACCAAAACCAAAATTACCGCTTAACTGCAAATATCCCAAAACACAAAAGGTTCTAAAGCTGCTTCTTTATAAAAAGCCAACAACAACCTGGTATTAACTACAAAGTCTCTGGTAACTGCCAATGGGGAGAGAACAAACGTTGCCTCTGCAACTCCAAACATTTCTCTCCCCTGATGAGCTCCAGCTGGCCGCTTTTGAAGGGCCGGCTGATGAGATAAAAAGTCCCAGCTGCTTGTGCCTGCCGCTCCGGCGCTCTCCATGGTGCTGGAGTAAGGACAACATCCCAGAGCGTAGCTGTCCGTGGTGCTGCGCTGCTGCACAGGGAACAGCGCGGAGCACACCTCTGGGCTTCAAAACGGCTGCGGCCGTAACACAGACCCAGTGTTGACACGTGGCAAGACGCTCCTCGGGGCGCGTCTTGCTTTGGCCTCTCTCCTGGAGGCGCTCAGTCAGACCGAGTGCTGACATGTGGCAAGAAGCTCCTCGGGGCGCGTCTTGCTTGGGCTTCTCTCCTGGAGGCCCTCAGTCAGACCCATTGTTGACATGTGGCAAGACGCTCCTCGGGGCGCGTCTTGCTTGGGTCTCTCTCCAGAAGGCCCTCAATCAGACACAGTGTTGACACGTGGCAAGACGCTCCTCGGGGCGCGTCTTGCTTGGGCTTCTCTCCTGGAGGCCCTCAGTCAGACCCATTGTTGACATGTGGCAAGACGCTCCTCGGGGCGCATCTTATTTGGACCTCTCTCCTAGAGGCCCTCAGTCAGCCCCAGTGTTGACATGTGGCAAGACGCTCCTCGGGGCGCGTCTTGCTTGGGCTTCTCCCCTGGAGGCCCTCAGTCAGACCCATTGTTGACATGTGGCAAGACGCTCCTCGGGGCACGTCTTGCTTGGGCCTCTTTCCTGGAGGCGCTCAGTCAAACCGAGTAGTGACATGTGGCAAGACGCTCCTCGGGGCGCGTCTTGCTTGGACCTTTCTCCTGGAGGCGCTCAGTTAGACCGAGTAGTGACATGTGTCAAGACGCTCCTCGGGGCGCGTCTTGCTTGGGCCTCTCTCCTGGAGGCGCTCAGTCAGACCGAGTGCTGACATGTGGCAAGAAGCTCCTCGGGGCGCGTCTTGCTTGGGCTTCTCTCATGGAGGCCCTCAGTCAGACCCATTGTTGACATGTGGCAAGACGCTCCTCGGGGCGCGTCTTGCTTGGGCCTCTCTCCAGAAGGCCCTCAATCAGACGCAGTGTTGACACGTGGCAAGACGCTCCTCGGGGCGCGTCTTGCTTGGGCCTCTCTCCTGGAGGCGCTCAGTCAGACCCAGTGGTGACATGTGGCAAGACGCTCCTCGGGGTGCGTATTGCTTGGGCCTCTCTCCTGGATGCCCTCTGTCAGACCCAGTGTTGACATGTGGCAAGACGCTCCTCGGGGCACTTCTTGCTTGGGCTTCTCTCCTGGAGGCCCTCAGTCAGACCCATTGTTGACATGTGGCAAGATGCTCCTCGGGGCACGTCTTGCTTGGGCCTCTCTCCTGGAGGCGCTCAGTCAGACCGAGTAGTGACATGTGACAAGACGCTCCTCGGGGCGCGTCTTGCTTGGGCCTCTCTCCTGGAGGCGCTCAGTCAGACCCAGTGTTGACATGTGGCAAGACGCTCCTCGGGGCGCGTCTTGCTTGGGCCTCTCTCCTGGAGGTTCTCAGTCAGATCCAGTGTTGACATGTGGCAAGATGCTCCTCGGGGCGCGTCTTGCTGGGGCTTCTCTCATGGAGGCACTCAGTCAGACCCAGTGTTGACATGTGGCAAGACGCTCCTCGGGGCACGTCTTGCTTGGGCCTCTCTCCTGGAGGCGCTCAGTCAGACCCAGAGGAGACATGTGTCAAGATGCTCCTCCGGGCGCGTCTTGCTTGGGCCTCTCTCCTGGAGGCGCTCAGTCAGACCCAGTGTTCACATGTGGCAAGACGCTCCTCGGGGTGCGTCTTGCTTGGGCCTCTCTCCTGGAGGCGCTCCGTCAGACCCAGTGTTGACATGTGGCAAGACGCTCCTCGGGGCACGTCTTGCTTGGGCCACTCTCCTGGAGGCGCTCAGTCAGACCCAGTGTTGACATGTGGCAAGACGCTCCTCGGGGCGCGTCTTGCTTGGGCTTCTCTCCTGTAGGCCCTCAGTCAGACCCATTGTTGACATGTGGCAAGACGCTCCTCGGGGCACGTCTTGCTTGGGCCTCTCTCCTGGAGGCGCTCAGTCAGACCGAGTAGTGACATGTGGCAAGACGCTCCTCGGTGAGTGTCATGCTTGGGCCTCTCTCCTGGAGGTGCTCTATCAGACCCAGTGGTGACACGTGGCAAGACGCTCCGGGCGCGTCTTGCTTGGGCCTCTCTCCTGGAGGAGCTCAGTCAGACCCAGTGGTGACACGTGGCAAGATGCTCCTCGGGGCGCATCTTGCTTGGGCCTCTCTCCTGGAGGAGCTCAGTCAGACCCAGTGGTGACACGTGGCAAGACGCTCCTCGGGGCGCATCTTGCTTGGGCCTCTCTCCTGGAGGAGCTCAGTCAGACCCAGTGGTGACACGTGGCAAGACGCTCCTCGGGGCGCGTCTTGCTTGGGCCTCTCTCCTGGAGGAGCTCAGTCAGACCCAGTGGTGACATGTGGCAAGACGCTCCTCGGGGCGCGTCTTGCTTGGGCCTCTCTCCAGAAGGCCCTCAATCAGACCCAGTGTGGACACGTGGCAAGACGCTCCTCGGGGCACGTCTTACTTTGGCCTCTCTCCTGGAGGCGCTCAGTCAGACTGAGTAGTGACATGTGGCCTGACACTCCTCGGGGCGCGTCTTGCTTGGGCCTCTCTCCTGGAGGCCCTCTGTCAGACCCAGTGTTGACATGTGTCAAGACGCTCCTCGGGGCGCGTCTTGCTTGGGCTTCTCTCCGGGAGGCCCTCAGTCATACCCATTGTTGACATGTGGCAAGACGCTCCTCGGGGCGCGTCTTGCTTTGGCCTCTCTCCTGGAGGCGCTCAGTCAGACCCATTGTTGACATGTTGCAAGACGCTCTTTTGGGCGCGTCTTGCTTGGGCCTCTCTCCTGGAGGCGCTCAGTCAGACCGAGTGCTGACATGTGGAAAGACGCTCCTCGGGGCGCGTCTTGCTTGGGCTTCTCTCCTGGAGGCGCTCAGAAAGACCCAGTGTTGACATGTGACAAGACGCTCCTCGGGGCGCGTCTTGCTTGGGCCTCTCTCCTGGAGGCGCTCAGTCAGACCCAGTGGTGACATGTGGCAAGACACTCCTCGGGGCGCGTCTTGCTTGGGCCTCTCTCCTGGAGGCCCTCTGTCAGACCCAGTGTTGGCATGTGGCAAGACGCTCCTCAGGGCGCGTCTTGGTTGGGTCTCTCTCCTGGAGGCGCTCAGTCAGACCCAGTGGTGACATGTGGCAAGACGCTCCTCGGGGCGTGTATTGCTTGGGCCTCTCTCCTGGATGCCCTCTGTCAGACCGAGTGTTGACATGTGGCAAGACTCTCCTCGGGGCACGTCTTGCTTGGGCTTCTCTCCTGGAGGCGCTCAAACAGACCGAGTAGTGACATGTGGCAAGACGCTCCTCGGGGCGCGTCTTGCTGGGGCTTCTCTCATGGAGGCACTCAGTCAGACCCAGTGTTGACATGTGGCAAGATGCTCCTCGGGGCGCATCTTGCTTGGACCTCTCTCCCTGAGGCGCTCAGTCAGACCGAGTAGTGACATGTGGCAAGACGCTCCTCGGGGCGCGTCTTGCTTGGACCTCTCTCCCTGTGGCGCTCAGTCAGACCCAGTGTTGACATTTGGCAAGACACTCCTCGGGGCGCGTCTTGCTTGGGCCTCTCTCATGGAGGCCCTCTGTCAGACCCAGGGTTGACATGTGTCAAGACGCTCCTCGGGGCGCGTCTTGCTTGGGCTTCTCTCCTGGAGGCGCTCAGAAAGACCCAGTGTTGACATGTGACAAGACGCTCCTCGGGGCGCGTCTCGCTTGGGCCTCGCTCCTGGAGGCGCTCAGTCAGAACCAGAGGTGACATGTGGCAAGACACTCCTCGGGGCGCGTCTTGCTTGGGCCTCTCTCCTGGAGATCCTCTTTCAGACCCAGTGTTGACATGTGGCAAGACGCTCCTCCGGGCGCATCTTGCTTGGGCCTCTCTCCTGGAGGCCCTCAGTCAGACCCATTGTTGACATGTGGCAAGACGCTCCTCGGGGCGCGTCTTGCTTGGGCCTCTCTCCTGGAGGCGCTCAGTCAAACCGAGTGCTGACATAAGGCAAGACGCTCCTCGGGGCGTGTCTTGCTGGGGCCTCTCTCCTGGAGGCGCTCAGTCAGACCCAGTGCTGACATGTGGCAAGACGCTCCTCGGGGCGCGTCTTGCTTGGGCCTCTCTCCTGGAGGCGCTCAGTCAGACTGAGTAGTGACATGTGGCCTGACGCTCCTCGGGGCGCGTCTTGCTTGGGCCTCTCTCCTGGAGGCGCTCAGTCAGACCCAGTGGTGACACGTGGAAAGACGCTCCTCGGGGTGCGTCTTGCTTGGGCCTCTCTCCTGGAGGCGCTCAGTCAGACCCAGTGTTGACACGTGGCAAGACGCTCCTCGGGGCGCGTCTTGGTTGGGCCGCTTTCCTGGAGGCACTCATTCAGACCCAGTGGTGACATGTGGCAAGACGCTCCTCGGGGCGCGTATTGCTTGGGCCTCTCTCCTGAATGCCCTCTGTCAGACCGAGTGTTGACATGTGGCAAGACTCTCCTCGGGGCGCGTCTTGCTTGGGCTTCTCTCATGGAGGCCCTCAGTCCGACCCAGTGTTGACATGTGTCAATACGCTCCTCGGGGCGTGTCTTGCTTGGGCCTCTCTCCTGGAGGCGCTCAGTCAGACCCAGTGCTGACATGTGGCAAGACGCTCCTCCGGGCGCATCTTGCTTGGCCCTCTCTCCTGGAGGAGCTCAGTCAGACCCAGTGACCATGTCCCAAAGATCACCGGATCTGGTGTCAATTTAAAGAAGTAGTCCAGTTACACATTTGTGGGCTTATAACTTGGCTTCTGAATGTCTTAGAGCGATCAGGTTTGCTTTAGTGTACTCCAATCAACAGCCCCTACAACCACAAAAAGGAATGGAGACATTAGCACTTATGGTTTTTAAATGGCACCCAGAATTATGTTGCACGAAGCACAATTTCACATCATTCTGGGTTCATTTGTGTGAAAACAAGGTCCAATCAGGCTGAAACAATACAGGAAGGTAGAATCTATTGAGTTGTAAGTGATCTGAACGTTTCATGATGATAGCACTTTCCTAAGGGGGTCAAACCATGTCCCAAAGATCACCGGATCTGGTGTCAATTTAAAGAAGTAGTCCAGTTACACATTTGTGGGCTTATAACTTGGCTTCTGAATGTCCTAGAGAGATCAGGTTTGTTTTAGTGTACTCCAATCAACAGCCCCTACAACCACAAAAAGGATTGGAGTCATTAGCACTTATGGTTTGTAAATGGCACCCAGAATTATGTTGCACGAAGCACAATTTCACATCATTCTGGGTCCATTTGTGTGAAAACAAGGTCCAATCAGGCTGAAACGCTACAAGAAGGTAGAATCTATTGAGTTGTAAGTGATCTGAACGTTTCAAGATGATCGCACATTCCTATAGGGGGTAAAACCATGTCCCAAAGGTCACCGGGCCTGGTGTCAATTTAAAGAAGTAGTCCAGTTACACCTTTGTGGGCTTATAACTTGGCTTCTGAATGTCCTAGAGAGGTTAGGTTTGTTTTAGTGTACTCCAATCAACAGCCCCTACAACCACAAAAAGGAATGGAGTCATTAGCACTTATGGTTTGTAAATGGCACCCAGAATTATGTTGCACGAAGCACTATTTCACATCATTCTGGGTCCATTTGTGTGAAAACAAGGTCAATTCAGGCTGAAACGTTACAGGAAGTTAGAATCTATTGAGTTGTAAGTGATCTGAACGTTTCGTGATGATAGCACTTTCCTAAGGGGGTCAAACCATGTCCCAAAGGTCACCGGATCTGGTGTCAATTTAAAGAAGTAGTCCAGTTACACCTTTGTGGGCTTATAACTTGGCTTCTGAATGTCCTAGAGAGGTTAGGTTTGTTTTAGTGTACTCCAATCAACAGCCCCTACAACCACAAAAAGGAATGGAGTCATTAGCACTTATGGTTTGTAAATGGCACCCAGAATTATGTTGCACAAAGCACAATTTCACATCATTCTGGGTCCATTTGTGTGAAAACAAGGTCCAATCAGGCTGAAACTTCACAGGAAGGTAGAATCTATTGAGTTGTAAGTGATCTGAACGTTTCATGATGATAGCACTTTCCTAAGGGGGTCAAACCATGTCCCAAAGGTCACCGGATCTGGTGTCAATTTAAAGAAGTAGTCCAGTTACACATTTGTGGGCTTATAACTTGGCTTCTGAATGTCCTAGAGAGATCAGGTTTATTTTAGTGTACTCCAATCAACAGTCCCTACAACTACAAAAAGGAATGGAGTCATTAGCACTTATGGTTTGTAAATGGCACCCAGAATTATGTTGCACGAAGCACAATTTCACATCATTCTGGGTTCATTTGTGTGAAAAAAAGGTCCAATCCGGCTGAAACGCTACAAGAAGGTAGAATCTATTGAGTTGTAAGTGATCTGAACGTTTCAAGATGATCTCACATTCCCATAGGGGGTCAAACCATGTCCCAAAGGTCACCGGGCCAAGTGTCACTTTAAAGAAGTAGTCCAGTTACACATTTGTGGGCTTATAACTTGGCTTCTGAATGTCTTAGAGCGATCAGGTTTGCTTTAGTGTACTCCAATCAACAGCCCCTACAACCACAAAAAGGAATGGAGACATTAGCACTTATGGTTTTTAAATGGCACCCAGAATTATGTTGCACGAAGCACAATTTCACATCATTCTGGGTCAATTTGTGTGAAAACAAGGTCCAATCCGGCTGAAACAATACAGGAAGGTAGAATCTATTGAGTTGTAAGTGATCTGAACATTTCATGATGATCACACTTTCCTAAGGGGGTCAAACCATGTCCCAAAGGTCACCGGATCTGGTGTCACTTTAAAGAAGTAGTCCAGTTACACATTTGTGGGCTTATAACTTGGCTTCTGAATGTCTTAGAGCGATCAGGTTTGCTTTAGTGTACTCCAATCAACAGCCCCTACAACCACAAAAAGGAATGGAGACATTAGCACTTATGGTTTTTAAATGGCACCCAGAATTATGTTGCACGAAGCACAATTTCACATCATTCTGGGTTCATTTGTGTGAAAACAAGGTCCAATCAGGCTGAAACAATACAGGAAGGTAGAATCTATTGAGTTGTAAGTGATCTGAACGTTTCATGATGATCACACTTTCCTAAGGGGGTCAAACCATGTCCCAAAGGTCACCGGATCTGGTGTCACTTTAAAGAAGTAGTCCAGTTACACATTTGTGGGCTTATAACTTGGCTTCTGAATGTCCTAGAGAGGTCAGGGTTGTTTTAGTGTACTCCAATCAACAGCCCCTACAACCACAAAAAGGAATGGAGTCATTAGCACTTATGGTTTTTAAATGGCACCCAGAATTATGTTGCACGAAGCACAATTTCACATCATTCTGGGTTCATTTGTATGATAACAAGGTCCAATCAGGCTGAAACGTTACAGGAAGGTAGAATCTACTGAGTTGTAAGTGATCTGAACGTTTCATGATGATAGCACTTTCCTAAGGGGGTCAAACCATGTCCCAAAGATCACCGTATCTGGTGTCAATTTAAAGAAGTAGTCCAGTTACACATTTGTGGGCTTATAACTTGGCTTCTGAATGTCCTAGAGAGATCAGGTTTGTTTTAGTATACTCCAATCAACAGCCCCTACAACCACAAAAAGGAATGGAGTCATTAGCACTTATGGTTTGTAAATGGCATCCAGAATTATGTTGCACGAAGCACAATTTCACATCATTCTGGGTCCATTTGTGTGAAAACAAGGTCCAATCAGGCTGATACGTTACAAGAAGGTAGAATCTATTGAGTTGTAAGTGATCTGAACGTTTCATGATGATAGCACTTTCCTAAGGGGGTCAAACCATGTCCCAAAGGTCACCGGATCTGGTGTCAATTTAAAGAAGTAGTCCAGTTACACATTTGTGGGCTTATAACATGGCTTCTGAATGTCCTAGAGAGATCAGATTTGTTTTAATGTTCTCCAATCAACAGCCCCTACAACCACAAAAAGGAATGGAGTCATTAGCATTTATGGTTTGTAAATGGCACCCAGAATTATGTTGCACGAAGCACAATTTCACATCATTCTGGGTTCATTTGTGTGAAAACAAGGTCCAATCAGGCTGAAACGTTACAGGAAGGTAGAATCTATTTAGTTGTAAGTGATCTGAATGTTTCATGATGATAGCGCTTTCCTAAGGGGATCAAACCATGTCCCAAAGGTCACCGGATCTGGTGTCAATTTAAAGAAGTAGTCCAGTTACACATTTGTGGGCTTATAACTTGGCTTCTGAATGTCCTAGAGAGATCAGGTTTGTTTTAGTGTACTCCAATCAACAGCCCCTACAACCACAAAAGGAATGGAGTCATTAGCCTTATGGTTTGTAAATGGCACCCAGAATTATGTTGCACGAAGCACAATTTCACATCATTCTGGGTCCATTTGTGTGAAAACAAGGTCCAATCAGGCTGAAACATTACAAGAAGGTAGAATCTATTGAGTTGTAAGTGATCTGAACGTTTCATGATGATCTCACATTCCCATAGGGGGTCAAACCATGTCCCAAAGGTCACCGGGCCTGGTGTCACTTTAAAGAAGTAGTCCAGTTACACCTTTGTGGTCTTATAACTTGGCTTCTGAATGTCCTAGAGAGGTCAGGTTTGTTTTAGTGTACTCCAATCAACAGCCCCTACAACCACAAAAAGTAATGGAGTCATTAGCACTTATGGTTTGTAAATGGCACCCAGAATTATGTTGCACGAAGCACAATTTCACATCATTCTGGGTCCATTTGTGTGAAAACAAGGTCCAATCAGGCTGAAATGTTACAGGAAGGTAGAATCTATTGAGTTGTAATTGATCTGAACGTTTCATGATGATAGCACTTTCCTAAGGGGGTCAAACCATGTCCCAAAGGTCACCGGATCTGGTGTCAATTTAAAGAAGTAGTCCAGTTACACATTTGTGGGCTTATAACTTGGCTTCTGAATGTCCTAGAGCGATCAGGTTTGCTTTAGTGTACTCCAATCAACAGCCCCTACAACCACAAAAAGGAATGGAGACATTAGCACTTATGGTTTTTAAATGGCACCCAGAATTATGTTGCACGAAGCACAATTTCACATCATTCTGGGTTCATTTGTGTGAAAACAAGGTCCAATCAGGCTGAAACAATACAGGAAGGTAGAATCTATTGAGTTGTAAGTGATCTGAACGTTTCATGATGATCGCACTTTCCTAAGGGGGTCAAACCATGTCCAAAGGTCACCGGATCTGGTGTCAATTTAAAGAAGTAGTCCAGTTACACATTTGTGGGCTTATAACTTGGCTTCTGAATGTCCTAGAGAGGTCAGGGTTGTTTTAGTGTACTCCAATCAACAGCCCCTACAACCACAAAAAGGAATGGAGTCATTAGCACTTATGGTTTTTAAATGGCACCCAGAATTATGTTGCACGAAGCACAATTTCACATCATTCTGGGTCCATTTGTGTGAAAACAAGGTCCAATCAGGCTGATACGTTACAAGAAGGTAGAATCTATTGAGTTGTAAGTGATCTGAACGTTTCATGATGATAGCACTTTCCTAAGGGGGTCAAACCATGTCCCAAAGGTCACCGGATCTGATGTCAATTTAAAGAAGTAGTCCAGTTACACATTTGTGGGCTTATAACATGGCTTCTGAATGTCCTAGAGAGATCAGGTTTGTTTTAATGTTCTCCAATCAACAGCCCCTACAACCACAAAAAGGAATGGAGTCATTAGCATTTATGGTTTGTAAATGGCACCCAGAATTATGTTGCACGAAGCACAATTTCACATCATTCTGGGTTCATTTGTGTGAAAACAAGGTCCAATAAGGCTGAAACGTTACAGGAAGGTAGAATCTATTTAGTTGTAAGTGATCTGAACGTTTCATGATGATAGCGCTTTCCTAAGGGGATCAAACCATGTCCCAAAGGTCACCGGATCTGGTGTCAATTTAAAGAAGTAGTCCAGTTACACATTTGTGGGCTTATAACTTGGCTTCTGAATGTCCTAGAGAGATCAGGTTTGTTTTAGTGTACTCCAATCAACAGCCCCTACAACCACAAAAGGAATGGAGTCATTAGCCTTATGGTTTGTAAATGGCACCCAGAATTATGTTGCACGAAGCACAATTTCACATCATTCTGGGTCCATTTGTGTGAAAACAAGGTCCAATCAGGCTGAAACATTACAAGAAGGTAGAATCTATTGAGTTGTAAGTGATCTGAACGTTTCATGATGATCTCACATTCCCATAGGGGGTCAAACCATGTCCCAAAGGTCACCGGGCCTGGTGTCACTTTAAAGAAGTAGTCCAGTTACACCTTTGTGGTCTTATAACTTGGCTTCTGAATGTCCTAGAGAGGTCAGGTTTGTTTTAGTGTACTCCAATCAACAGCCCCTACAACCACAAAAAGTAATGGAGACATTAGCACTTATGGTTTGTAAATGGCACCCAGAATTATGTTGCACGAAGCACAATTTCACATCATTCTGGGTTCATTTGTGTGAAAACAAGGTCCAATCAGGCTGAAACAATACAGGAGGGTAGAATCTATTGAGTTGTAAGTGATCTGAACGTTTCATGATGATCGCACTTTCCTAAGGGGGTCAAACCATGTCCCATAGGTCACCGGATCTGGTGTCAATTTAAAGAAGTAGTCCAGTTACACATTTGTGGGCTTATAACTTGGCTTCTGAATGTCCTAGAGAGGTCAGGGTTGTTTTAGTGTACTCCAATCAACAGCCCCTACAACCACAAAAAGGAATGGAGTCATTAGCACTTATGGTTTTTAAATGGCACCCAGAATTATGTTGCACGAAGCACAATTTCACATCATTCTGGGTTCATTTGTGTGAAAACAAGGTCCAATCAGGCTCAAACGCTACAAGAAGGTATAATCTATTGAGTTGTAAGTGATCTGAACGTTTCAAGATGATCGCACATTCCTATAGGGGGTAAAACCATGTCCCAAAGGTCACCGGGCCTGGTGTCACTTTAAAGAAGTAGTCCAGTTACACCTTTGTGGGCTTATAACTTGGCTTCTGAATGTCCTAGAGAGGTTAGGTTTGTTTTAGTGTACTCCAATCAACAGCCCCTACAACCACAAAAAGGAATGGAGTCATTAGCACTTATGGTTTGTAAATGGCACCCAGAATTATGTTGCACGAAGCACAATTTCACATCATTCTGGGTCCATTTGTGTGAAAACAAGGAAAATCAGGCTGAAACGTTACAGGAAGGTAGAATCTATTGAGTTGTAAGTGATCTGAACGTTTCATGATGATAGCAGTTTCCTAAGGGGGTCAAACCATGTCCCAAAGGTCACCGGATCTGGTGTCAATTTAAAGAAATAGTCCAGTTACACATTTGTGGGCTTATAACTTGGCTTCTGAATGTCCTAGAGTGATCAGGTTTGTTTTAATGTACTCCAATCAACAGCCCCTACAACCACAAAAAGGAATGGAGTCATTAGCACTTATGGTTTGTAAATGGCACCCAGAATTATTTTGCACGAAGCACAATTTCACATCATTCTGGGTTCATTTGTGTGAAAACAAGGTCCAATCAGGCTGATACGTTACAAGAAGGTAGAATCTATTGAGTTGTAAGTGATCTGAACGTTTCATGATGATAGCACTTTCCTAAGGGGGTCAAACCATGTCCCAAAGGTCACCGGATCTGGTGTCAATTTAAAGAAGTAGTCCAGTTACACATTTGTGGGCTTATAACATGGCTTCTGAATGTCCTAGAGAGATCAGGTTTGTTTTAATGTTCTCCAATCAACAGCCCCTACAACCACAAAAAGGAATGGAGTTATTAGCATTTATGGTTTGTAAATGGCACCCAGAATTATGTTGCACAAAGCACAATTTCACATCATTCTGGGTTCATTTGTGTGAAAACAAGGTCCAATCAGGCTGAAACGTTACAGGAAGGTAGAATCTATTTAGTTGTAAGTGATCTGAACGTTTCATGATGATAGCGCTTTCCTAAGGGGATCAAACCATGTCCCAAAGGTCACCGGATCTGGTGTCAATTTAAAGAAGTAGTCCAGTTACACATTTGTGGGCTTAGAACTTGGCTTCTGAATGTCCTAGAGAGATCAGGTTTGTTTTAATGTACTCCAATCAACAGCCCCTACAACCACAAAAAGGAATGGAGTCATTAGCACTTATGGTTTGTAAGTGTCACCCAGAATTATATTGCACGAAGCACAATTTCACATCATTCTGGGTCAATTTGTGTGAAAACAAGGTCCAATCCGGCTGAAACGCTACAAGAAGGTAGAATCTATTGAGTTGTAAGTGATCTGAACGTTTCAAGATGATCTCACATTCCCATAGGGGGTCAAAACATGTCCCAAAGGTCACCGGGCCAAGTGTCACTTTAAAGAAGTAGTCCAGTTACACATTTGTGGGCTTATAACTTGGCTTCTGAATGTCTTAGAGCGATCAGGTTTGCTTTAGTGTACTCCAATCAACAGCCCCTACAACCACAAAAAGGAATGGAGACATTAGCACTTATGGTTTTTAAATGGCACCCAGAATTATGTTGCACAAAGCACAATTTCACATCATTTTGGGTTCATTTGTGTGAAAACAAGGTCCAATCAGGCTGAAATGTTACAGGAAGGTAGAATCTATTGAGTTGTAAGTGATCTGAACGTTTCATGATGATAGCACTTTCCTAAGGGGGTCAAACCATGTCCCAAAGGTCACCGGATCTGGTGTCAATTTAAAGAAGTAGTCCAGTTACACATTTGTGGGCTTATAACTTGGCTTCTGAATGTCCTAGAGCGATCAGGTTTGCTTTAGTGTACTCCAATCAACAGCCCCTACAACCACAAAAAGGAATGGAGACATTAGCACTTATGGTTTTTAAATGGCACCCAGAATTATGTTGCACGAAGCACAATTTCACATCATTCTGGGTTCATTTGTGTGAAAACAAGGTCCAATCAGGCTGAAACAATACAGGAAGGTAGAATCTATTGAGTTGTAAGTGATCTGAACGTTTCATGATGATCGCACTTTCCTAAGGGGGTCAAACCATGTCCCAAAGGTCACCGGATCTGGTGTCAATTTAAAGAAGTAGTCCAGTTACACATTTGTGGGCTTATAACTTGGCTTCTGAATGTCCTAGAGAGGTCAGGGTTGTTTTAGTGTACTCCAATCAACAGCCCCTACAACCACAAAAAGGAATGGAGTCATTAGCACTTATGGTTTTTAAATGGCACCCAGAATTATGTTGCACGAAGCACAATTTCACATCATTCTGGGTCCATTTGTGTGAAAACAAGGTCCAATCAGGCTGATACGTTACAAGAAGGTAGAATCTATTGAGTTGTAAGTGATCTGAACGTTTCATGATGATAGCACTTTCCTAAGGGGGTCAAACCATGTCCCAAAGGTCACCGGATCTGATGTCAATTTAAAGAAGTAGTCCAGTTACACATTTGTGGGCTTATAACATGGCTTCTGAATGTCCTAGAGAGATCAGGTTTGTTTTAATGTTCTCCAATCAACAGCCCCTACAACCACAAAAAGGAATGGAGTCATTAGCATTTATGGTTTGTAAATGGCACCCAGAATTATGTTGCACGAAGCACAATTTCACATCATTCTGGGTTCATTTGTGTGAAAACAAGGTCCAATAAGGCTGAAACGTTACAGGAAGGTAGAATCTATTTAGTTGTAAGTGATCTGAACGTTTCATGATGATAGCGCTTTCCTAAGGGGATCAAACCATGTCCCAAAGGTCACCGGATCTGGTGTCAATTTAAAGAAGTAGTCCAGTTACACATTTGTGGGCTTATAACTTGGCTTCTGAATGTCCTAGAGAGATCAGGTTTGTTTTAGTGTACTCCAATCAACAGCCCCTACAACCACAAAAGGAATGGAGTCATTAGCCTTATGGTTTGTAAATGGCACCCAGAATTATGTTGCACGAAGCACAATTTCACATCATTCTGGGTCCATTTGTGTGAAAACAAGGTCCAATCAGGCTGAAACATTACAAGAAGGTAGAATCTATTGAGTTGTAAGTGATCTGAACGTTTCATGATGATCTCACATTCCCATAGGGGGTCAAACCATGTCCCAAAGGTCACCGGGCCTGGTGTCACTTTAAAGAAGTAGTCCAGTTACACCTTTGTGGTCTTATAACTTGGCTTCTGAATGTCCTAGAGAGGTCAGGTTTGTTTTAGTGTACTCCAATCAACAGCCCCTACAACCACAAAAAGTAATGGAGACATTAGCACTTATGGTTTGTAAATGGCACCCAGAATTATGTTGCACGAAGCACAATTTCACATCATTCTGGGTTCATTTGTGTGAAAACAAGGTCCAATCAGGCTGAAACAATACAGGAGGGTAGAATCTATTGAGTTGTAAGTGATCTGAACGTTTCATGATGATCGCACTTTCCTAAGGGGGTCAAACCATGTCCCAAAGGTCACCGGATCTGGTGTCAATTTAAAGAAGTAGTCCAGTTACACATTTGTGGGCTTATAACTTGGCTTCTGAATGTCCTAGAGAGGTCAGGGTTGTTTTAGTGTACTCCAATCAACAGCCCCTACAACCACAAAAAGGAATGGAGTCATTAGCACTTATGGTTTTTAAATGGCACCCAGAATTATGTTGCACGAAGCACAATTTCACATCATTCTGGGTTCATTTGTGTGAAAACAAGGTCCAATCAGGCTCAAACGCTACAAGAAGGTATAATCTATTGAGTTGTAAGTGATCTGAACGTTTCAAGATGATCGCACATTCCTATAGGGGGTAAAACCATGTCCCAAAGGTCACCGGGCCTGGTGTCACTTTAAAGAAGTAGTCCAGTTACACCTTTGTGGGCTTATAACTTGGCTTCTGAATGTCCTAGAGAGGTTAGGTTTGTTTTAGTGTACTCCAATCAACAGCCCCTACAACCACAAAAAGGAATGGAGTCATTAGCACTTATGGTTTGTAAATGGCACCCAGAATTATGTTGCACGAAGCACAATTTCACATCATTCTGGGTCCATTTGTGTGAAAACAAGGAAAATCAGGCTGAAACGTTACAGGAAGGTAGAATCTATTGAGTTGTAAGTGATCTGAACGTTTCATGATGATAGCAGTTTCCTAAGGGGGTCAAACCATGTCCCAAAGGTCACCGGATCTGGTGTCAATTTAAAGAAATAGTCCAGTTACACATTTGTGGGCTTATAACTTGGCTTCTGAATGTCCTAGAGTGATCAGGTTTGTTTTAATGTACTCCAATCAACAGCCCCTACAACCACAAAAAGGAATGGAGTCATTAGCACTTATGGTTTGTAAATGGCACCCAGAATTATTTTGCACGAAGCACAATTTCACATCATTCTGGGTTCATTTGTGTGAAAACAAGGTCCAATCAGGCTGATACGTTACAAGAAGGTAGAATCTATTGAGTTGTAAGTGATCTGAACGTTTCATGATGATAGCACTTTCCTAAGGGGGTCAAACCATGTCCCAAAGGTCACCGGATCTGGTGTCAATTTAAAGAAGTAGTCCAGTTACACATTTGTGGGCTTATAACATGGCTTCTGAATGTCCTAGAGAGATCAGGTTTGTTTTAATGTTCTCCAATCAACAGCCCCTACAACCACAAAAAGGAATGGAGTTATTAGCATTTATGGTTTGTAAATGGCACCCAGAATTATGTTGCACAAAGCACAATTTCACATCATTCTGGGTTCATTTGTGTGAAAACAAGGTCCAATCAGGCTGAAACGTTACAGGAAGGTAGAATCTATTTAGTGGTAAGTGATCTGAACGTTTCATGATGATAGCGCTTTCCTAAGGGGATCAAACCATGTCCCAAAGGTCACCGGATCTGGTGTCAATTTAAAGAAGTAGTCCAGTTACACATTTGTGGGCTTAGAACTTGGCTTCTGAATGTCCTAGAGAGATCAGGTTTGTTTTAATGTACTCCAATCAACAGCCCCTACAACCACAAAAAGGAATGGAGTCATTAGCACTTATGGTTTGTAAGTGTCACCCAGAATTATATTGCACGAAGCACAATTTCACATCATTCTGGGTCAATTTGTGTGAAAACAAGGTCCAATCCGGCTGAAACGCTACAAGAAGGTAGAATCTATTGAGTTGTAAGTGATCTGAACGTTTCAAGATGATCTCACATTCCCATAGGGGGTCAAAACATGTCCCAAAGGTCACCGGGCCAAGTGTCACTTTAAAGAAGTAGTCCAGTTACACATTTGTGGGCTTATAACTTGGCTTCTGAATGTCTTAGAGCGATCAGGTTTGCTTTAGTGTACTCCAATCAACAGCCCCTACAACCACAAAAAGGAATGGAGACATTAGCACTTATGGTTTTTAAATGGCACCCAGAATTATGTTGCACAAAGCACAATTTCACATCATTCTGGGTTCATTTGTGTGAAAACAAGGTCCAATCAGGCTGAAACAATACAGGAAGGTAGAATCTATTGAGTTGTAAGTGATCTGAACGTTTCATGATGATCACACTTTCCTAAGGGGGTCAAACCATGTCCCAAAGGTCACCGGATCTGGTGTCACTTTAAAGAAGTAGTCCAGTTACACATTTGTGGGCTTATAACTTGGCTTCTGAATGTCCTAGAGAGATCAGGTTTGTTTTAGTGTACTCCAATCAACAGCCCCTACAACCAGAAAAAGGAATGGAGTCATTAGCACTTATGGTTTGTAAATGGCACCCAGAATTATGTTGCACGAAGCACAATTTCACATCATTCTGGGTCCATTTGTGTGAAAACAAGGTCCAATCAGGCTGAAACGCTACAAGAAGGTAGAATCTATTGAGTTGTAAGTGATCTGAACGTTTCAAGATGATCGCACATTCCTATAGGGGGTAAAACTATGTCCCAAAGGTCACCGGGCCAAGTGTCACTTTAAAGAAGTAGTCCAGTTACACATTTGTGGGCTTATAACTTGGCTTCTGAATGTCTTAGAGCGATCAGGTTTGCTTTAGTGTACTCCAATCAACAGCCCCTACAACCACAAAAAGGAATGGAGACATTAGCGCTTATGGTTTTTAAATGGCACCCAGAATTATGTTGCACAAAGCACAATTTCACATCATTCTGGGTTCATTTGTGTGAAAACAAGGTCCAATCAGGCTGAAACAATACAGGAAGGTAGAATCTATTGAGTTGTAAGTGATCTGAACGTTTCATGATGATCACACTTTCCTAAGGGGGTCAAACCATGTCCCAAAGGTCACCGGATCTGGTGTCACTTTAAAGAAGTAGTCCAGTTACACATTTGTGGGCTTATAACTTGGCTTCTGAATGTCCTAGAGAGATCAGGTTTGTTTTAGTGTACTCCAATCAACAGCCCCTACAACCAGAAAAAGGAATGGAGTCATTAGCACTTATGGTTTGTAAATGGCACCCAGAATTATGTTGCACGAAGCACAATTTCACATCATTCTGGGTCCATTTGTGTGAAAACAAGGTCCAATCAGGCTGAAACGCTACAAGAAGGTAGAATCTATTGAGTTGTAAGTGATCTGAACGTTTCAAGATGATCGCACATTCCTATAGGGGGTAAAACTATGTCCCAAAGGTCACCGGGCCTGGTGTCACTTTAAAGAAGTAGTCCAGTTACACCTTTGTGGGCTTATAACTTGGCTTCTGAATTTCCTAGAGAGGTTAGGTTTGTTTTAGTGTACTCCAATCAACAGCCCCTACAACCACAAAAAGGAATGGAGTCATTAGCACTTATGGTTTGTAAATGGCACCCAGAATTATGTTGCACGAAGCACTATTTCACATCATTCTGGGTCCATTTGTGTGAAAACAAGGTCCAATCAGGCTGAAACGTTACAGGAAGTTAGAATCTATTGAGTTGTAATAGATCTGAACGTTTCGTGATGATAGCACTTTCCTAAGGGGATCAAACCATGTCCCAAAGGTCACCGGATCTGGTGTCAATTTAAAGAAGTAGTCCAGTTACACATTTGTGGGCTTATAACTTGGCTTCTGAATGTCCTAGAGAGATCAGGTTTGTTTTAATGTACTCCAATCAACAGCCCCTACAACCACAAAAAGGAATGGAGTCATTAGCACTTATGGTTTGTAAATGGCACCCAGAATTATTTTGCACGAAGCACAATTTCACATCATTGTGGGTTCATTTGTGTTAAAACAAGGTCCAATCAGGCTGAAACGTTACTGGAAGCTAGAATCTATTGAGTTGTAAGTGATCTGAACGTTTCATGATGATAGCGCTTTCCTAAGGGGGTCAAACTATGTCCCAAAGGTCACCGGATCTGGTGTCAATTTAAAGAAGTAGTCCAGTTACACATTTGTGGGCTTATAACTTGGCTTCTGAATGTCCTAGAGAGATCAGGTTTGTTTTAGTATACTCCAATCAACAGCCCCTACAACCACAAAAAGGAATGGAGTCATTAGCACTTATGGTTTGTAAATGGCATCCAGAATTATGTTGCACGAAGCACAATTTCACATCATTCTGGGTCCATTTGTGTGAAAACAAGGTCCAATCAGGCTCAAACGCTACAAGAAGGTAGAATCTATTGAGTTGTAAGTGATCTGAACGTTTCAAGATGATCGCACATTCCTATAGGGGGTAAAACCATGTCCCAAAGGTCACCGGGCCTGGTGTCACTTTAAAGAAGTAGTCCAGTTACACCTTTGTGGGATTATAACTTGGCTTCTGAATGTCCTAGAGAGGTTAGGTTTGTTTTAGTGTACTCCAATCAACAGCCCCTACAACCACAAAAAGGAATGGAGTCATTAGCACTTATGGTTTGTAAATGGCACCCAGAATTATGTTGCACGAAGCACAATTTCACATCATTCTGGGTCCATTTGTGTGAAAACAAGGAAAATCAGGCTGAAACGTTACAGGAAGGTAGAATCTATTGAGTTGTAAGTGATCTGAACGTTTCATGATGATAGCACTTTCCTAAGGGGGTCAAACCATGTCCCAAAGGTCACCGGATCTGGTGTCAATTTAAAGAAGTAGTCCAGTTACACATTTGTGGGCTTATAACTTGGCTTCTGAATGTCCTAGAGAGATCAGGTTTGTTTTAATGTACTCCAATCAACAGCCCCTACAACCACAAAAATGAATGGAGTCATTAGCACTTATGGTTTGTAAATGGCACCCAGAATTATTTTGAACGAAGCACAATTTAACATCATTCTGGGTTCATTTGTGTGAAAACAAGGTCCAATCAGGCTGAAACGTTACTGGAAGCTAGAATCTATTGTGTTGTAAGTGATCTGAACGTTTCATGATGATAGCGCTTTCCTAAGGGGGTCAAACCATGTCCCAAAGGTCACCGGATCTGGTGTCAATTTAAAGAAGTAGTCCAGTTACACATTTGTGGGCTTATAACATGGCTTCTGAATGTCCTAGAGAGATCAGGTTTGTTTTAATGTTCTCCAATCAACAGCCCCTACAACCACAAAAAGGAATGGAGTCATTAGCACTTATGGTTTGTAAATGGCACCCAGAATTATGTTGCACGAAGCACAATTTCACATCATTGTGGGTCCATTTGTGTGAAAACAAGGTCCAATCAGGCTGATACGTTACAAGAAGGTAGAATCTATTGAGTTGTAAGTGATCTGAACGTTTCATGATGATAGCACTTTCCTAAGGGGGTCAAACCATGTCCCAAAGGTCACCGGATCTGGTGTCAATTTAAAGAAGTAGTCCAGTTACACATTTGTGGGCTTATAACATGGCTTCTGAATGTCCTAGAGAGATCAGGTTTGTTTTAATGTTCTCCAATCAACAGCCCCTACAACCACAAAAAGGAATGGAGTTATTAGCATTTATGGTTTGTAAATGGCACCCAGAATTATGTTGCACGAAGCACAATTTCACATCATTCTGGGTTCATTTGTGTGAAAACAAGGTCCAATCAGGCTGAAACGTTACAGGAAGGTAGAATCTATTTAGTTGTAAGTGATCTGAACGTTTCATGATGATAGCGCTTTCCTAAGTGGATCAAACCATGTCCCAAAGGTCACCGGATCTGGTGTCAATTTAAAGAAGTAGTCCAGTTACACATTTGTGGGCTTATAACTTGGCTTCTGAATGTCCCAGAGAGATCAGGTTTGTTTTAATGTACTCCAATCAACAGCCCCTACAAACACAAAAAGGAATGGAGTCATTAGCACTTATGGTTTGTAAGTGTCACCCAGAATTATATTGCACGAAGCACAATTTCACATCATTCTGGGTCAATTTGTGTGAAAACAAGGTCCAATCCGGCTGAAACGCTACAAGAAGGTAGAATCTATTGAGTTGCAAGTGATCTGAACGTTTCAAGATGATCTCACATTCCCATAGGGGGTCAAAACATGTCCCAAAGGTCACCGGGCCAAGTGTCACTTTAAAGAAGTAGTCCAGTTACACATTTGTGGGCTTATAACTTGGCTTCTGAATGTCTTAGAGCGATCAGGTTTGCTTTAGTGTACTCCAATCAACAGCCCCTACAACCACAAAAAGGAATGGAGACATTAGCACTTATGGTTTTTAAATGGCACCCAGAATTATGTTGCACAAAGCACAATTTCACATCATTCTGGGTTCATTTGTGTGAAAACAAGGTCCAATCAGGCTGAAACAATACAGGAAGGTAGAATCTATTGAGTTGTAAGTGATCTGAACGTTTCATGATGATCACACTTTCCTAAGGGGGTCAAACCATGTCCCAAAGGTCACCGGATCTGGTGTCACTTTAAAGAAGTAGTCCAGTTACACATTTGTGGGCTTATAACTTGGCTTCTGAATGTCCTAGAGGGGTCAGGGTTGTTTTAGTGTACTCCAATCAACAGCCCCTACAACCACAAAAATGGAATGGAGTCATTAGCACTTATGGTTTTTAAATGGCACCCAGAATTATGTTGCACGAAGCACAATTTCACATCATTCTGGGTTCATTTGTGTGAAAACAAGGTCCAATCAGGCTGAAACGTTACAGGAAGGTAGAATCTACTGAGTTGTAAGTGATCTGAACGTTTCATGATGATAGCACTTTCCTAAGGGGGTCAAACCATGTCCCAAAGATCACCGGACCTGGTGTCAATTTAAAGAAGTAGCCCAGTTACACATTTGTGGGCTTATAACTTGGCTTCTGAATGTCCTAGAGAGATCAGGTTTGTTTTAGTGTACTCCAATCAACAGCCCCTACAACCACAAAAAGGAATGGAGTCATTAGCACTTATGGTTTGTAAATGGCACCCAGAATTATGTTGCACGAAGCACAATTTCACATCATTCTGGGTCCATTTGTGTGAAAACAAGGTCCAATCAGGCTGAAACGCTAGAAGAAGGTAGAATCTATTGAGTTGTAAGTGATCTGAACGTTTCAAGATGATCGCACATTCCTATAGGGGGTAAAACTATGTCCCAAAGGTCACCGGGCCTGGTGTCACTTTAAAGAAGTAGTCCAGTTACACCTTTGTGGGCTTATAACTTGGCTTCTGAATGTCCTAGAGAGGTTAGGTTTGTTTTAGTGTACTCCAATCAACAGCCCCTACAACCACAAAAAGGAATGGAGTCATTAGCACTTATGGTTTGTAAATGGCACCCAGAATTATGTTGCACGAAGCACTATTTCACAACATTCTGGGTCCATTTGTGTGAAAACAAGGTCCAATCAGGCTGAAACGTTACAGGAAGTTAGAATCTATTGAGTTGTAAGTGATCTGAACGTTTCGTGATGATAGCACTTTCCTAAGGGGGTCAAACCATGTCCCAAAGGTCACCGGATCTGGTGTCAATTTAAAGAAGTAGTCCAGTTACACATTTGTGGGCTTATAACTTGGCTTCTGAATGTCCTAGAGAGATCAGGTTTGTTTTAATGTACTCCAATCAACAGCCCCTACAACCACAAAAAGGAATGGAGTCATTAGCACTTATGGTTTGTAAATGGCACCCAGAATTATTTTGCACGAAGCACAATTTCACATCATTGTGGGTTCATTTGTGTGAAAACAAGGTCCAATCAGGCTGAAACGTTACTGGAAGCTAGAATCTATTGAGTTGTAAGTGATCTGAACGTTTCATGATGATAGCGCTTTCCTAAGGGGGTCAAACCATGTCCCAAAGGTCACCGGATCTGGTGTCAATTTAAAGAAGTAGTCCAGTTACACATTTGTGGGCTTATAACTTGGCTTCTGAATGTCCTAGAGAGATCAGGTTTGTTTTAGTATACTCCAATCAACAGCCCCTACAACCACAAAAAGGAATGGAGTCATTAGCACTTATGGTTTGTAAATGGCATCCAGAATTATGTTGCACGAAGCACAATTTCACATCATTCTGGGTCCATTTGTGTGAAAACAAGGTCCAATCAGGCTGATACGTTACAAGAAGGTAGAATCTATTGAGTTGTAAGTGATCTGAACGTTTCATGATGATAGCACTTTCCTAAGGGGGTCAAACCTTGTCCCAAAGGTCACCGGATCTGGTGTCAATTTAAAGAAGTAGTCCAGTTACACATTTGTGGGCTTATAACATGGCTTCTGAATGTCCTAGAGAGATCAGGTTTGTTTTAATGTTCTCCAATCAACAGCCCCTACAACCACAAAAAGGAATGGAGTCATTAGCATTTATGGTTTGTAAATGGCACCCAGAATTATGTTGCATGAAGCACAATTTCACATCATTCTGGGTTCATTTGTGTGAAAACAAGGTCCAATCAGGCTGAAATGTTACAGGAAGGTAGAATCTATTCAGTTGTAAGTGATCTGAACGTTTCATGATGATAGCGCTTTCCTAAGAGGATCAAACCATGTCCCAAAGGTCACCGGATCTGGTGTCAATTTAAAGAAGTAGTCCAGTTACACATTTGTGGGCTTATAACTTGGCTTCTGAATGTCCTAGAGAGATCAGAATTGTTTTAGTGTACTCCAATCAACAGCCCCTACAACCACAAAAAGGAATGGAGTCATTAGCACTTATGGTTTGTAAATGGCACCCAGAATTATTTTGCACGAAGCACAATTTCACATCATTGTGGGTTCATTTGTGTGAAAACAAGGTCCAATCAGGCTGAAACGTTACTGGAAGCTAGAATCTATTGAGTTGTAAGTGATCTGAACGTTTCATGATGATAGCGCTTTCCTAAGGGGGTCAAACCATGTCCCAAAGGTCACCGGATCTGGTGTCAATTTAAAGAAGTAGTCCAGTTACACATTTGTGGGCTTATAACTTGGCTTCTGAATGTCCTAGAGAGATCAGGTTTGTTTTAGTATACTCCAATCAACAGCCCCTACAACCACAAAAAGGAATGGAGTCATTAGCACTTATGGTTTGTAAATGGCATCCAGAATTATGTTGCACGAAGCACAATTTCACATCATTCTGGGTCCATTTGTGTGAAAACAAGGTCCAATCAGGCTGATACGTTACAAGAAGGTAGAATCTATTGCGTTGTAAGTGATCTGAACGTTTCATGATGATAGCACTTTCCTAAGGGGGTCAAACCATGTCCCAAAGGTCACCGGATCTGGTGTCAATTTAAAGAAGTAGTCCAGTTACACATTTGTGGGCTTATAACATGGCTTCTGAATGTCCTAGAGAGATCAGGTTTGTTTTAATGTTCTCCAATCAACAGCCCCTACAACCACAAAAGGAATGGAGTCATTAGCCTTATGGTTTGTAAATGGCACCCAGAATTATGTTGCACGAAGCACAATTTCACATCATTCTGGGTCCATTTGTGTGAAAACAAGGTCCAATCAGGCTGAAACATTACAAGAAGGTAGAATCTATTGAGTTGTAAGTGATCTGAACGTTTCATGATGATCTCACATTCCCATAGGGGGTCAAACCATGTCCCAAAGGTCACCGGGCCTGGTGTCACTTTAAAGAAGTAGTCCAGTTACACCTTTGTGGTCTTATAACTTGGCTTCTGAATGTCCTAGAGAGGTCAGGTTTGTTTTAGTGTACTCCAATCAACAGCCCCTACAACCACAAAAAGTAATGGAGTCATTAGCACTTATGGTTTGTAAATGGCACCCAGAATTATGTTGCACGAAGCACAATTTCACATCATTCTGGGTTCATTTGTGTGAAAACAAGGTCCAATCAGGCTGAAACAATACAGGAAGGTAGAATCTATTGAGTTGTAAGTGATCTGAACGTTTCATGAAGATCGCACTTTCCTAAGGGGGTCAAACCATGTCCCAAAGGTCACCGGATCTGGTGTCAATTTAAAGTAGTCGTCCAGTTACACATTTGTGGGCTTATAACTTGGCTTCTGAATGTCCTAGAGAGGTCAGGGTTGTTTTAGTGTACTCCAATCAACAGCCCCTACAACCACAAAAAGGAATGGAGTCATTAGCACTTATGGTTTTTAAATGGCACCCAGAATTATGTTGCACGAAGCATAATTTCACATCATTCTGGGTTCATTTGTGTGAAAACAAGGTCCAATCAGGCTGAAACGTTACAGGAAGGTAGAATCTACTGAGTTGTAAGTGATCTGAACGTTTCATGATGATAGCACTTTCCTACGGGGGTCAAACCATGTCCCAAATATCACCGGATCTGGTGTCAATTTAAAGAAGTAGTCCAGTTACACATTTGTGGGCTTATAACTTGAATTCTGAAAGTCCTAGAGAGATCAGGTTTGTTTTAGTGTACTCCAATCAACAGCCCCTACAACCAAAAAAAGGAATGGAGTCATTAGCACATAGGGTTTGTAAATGGCACCCAGAATTATGTTGCACAAAGCACAATTTCACATCATTCTGGGTCCATTTGTGTGAAAACAAGGTCCAATCAGGCTGAAACGCTACAAGAAGGTAGAATCTATTGAGTTGTAAGTGATCTGAACGTTTCAAGATGATCGCACATTCCTATAGGGGGTAAAACCATGTCCCAAAGGTCACCGGGCCTGGTGTCACTTTAAAGAAGTAGTCCAGTTACACCTTTGTGGGCTTATAACTTGGCTTCTGAATGTCCTAGAGAGGTTAGGTTTGTTTTAGTGTACTCCAATCAACAGCCCCTACAACCACAAAAAGGAATGGAGTCATTAGCACTTATGGTTTGTAAATGGCACCCAGAATTATGTTGCACGAAGCACAATTTCACATCATTCTGGGTCCATTTGTGTGAAAACAAGGTCCAATCAGGCTGAAACGTTACAGGAAGGTAGAATCTATTGAGTTGTAAGTGATCTGAACGTTTCATGATGATAGCACTTTCCTAAGGGGGTCAAACCATGTCCCAAAGGTCACCGGATCTGGTGTCAATTTAAAGAAGTAGTCCAGTTACACATTTGTGGGCTTATAACTTGGCTTCTGAATGTCCTAGAGAGATCAGGTTTAGTTTAATGTACTCCAATCAACAGCCCCTACAACCACAAAAAGGAATGGAGTCATTAGCACTTATGGTTTGTAAATGGCACCCAGAATTATTTTGCACGAAGCACAATTTCACATCATTCTGGGTTCATTTGTGTGAAAACAAGGTCCAATCAGGCTGAAACGTTACTGGAAGCTAGAATCTATTGTGTTGTAAGTGATCTGAACGTTTCATGATGATAGCGCTTTCCTAAGGGGGTCAAACCATGTCCCAAAGGTCACCGGATCTGGTGTCAATTTAAAGAAGTAGTCCAGTTACACATTTGTGGGCTTATAACTTGGCTTCTGAATGTCCTAGAGAGATCAGGTTTAGTTTAATGTACTCCAATCAACAGCCCCTACAACCACAAAAAGGAATGGAGTCATTAGCACTTATGGTTTGTAAATGGCACACATGAATTATGTTGCATGAAGCACAATTTCACATCATTCTGGGTTCATTTGTGTGAAAACAAGGTCCAATCAGGCTGAAATGTTACAGGAAGGTAGAATCTATTCAGTTGTAAGTGATCTGAACGTTTCATGATGATAGCACTTTCCTAAGGGGATCAAACCATGTCCCAAAGGTCACCGGATCTGGTGTCAATTTAAAGAAGTAGTCCAGTTACACATTTGTGGGCTTATAACTTGGCTTCTGAATGTCCTAGAGAGATCAGAATTGTTTTAGTGTACTCCAATCAACAGCCCCTACAACCACAAAAAGGAATGGAGTCATTAGCACTTATGGTTTGTAAATGGCACCCAGAATTATTTTGCACGAAGCACAATTTCACATCATTGTGGGTTCATTTGTGTGAAAACAAGGTCCAATCAGGCTGAAACGTTACTGGAAGCTAGAATCTATTGAGTTGTAAGTGATCTTAACGTTTCATGATGATAGCGCTTTCCTAAGGGGGTCAAACCATGTCCCAAAGGTCACCGGATCTGGTGTCAATTTAAAGAAGTAGTCCAGTTACACATTTGTGGGCTTATAACTTGGCTTCTGAATGTCCTAGAGAGATCAGGTTTGTTTTAGTATACTCCAATCAACAGCCCCTACAACCACAAAAAGGAATGGAGTCATTAGCACTTATGGTTTGTAAATGGCATCCAGAATTATGTTGCACGAAGCACAATTTCACATCATTCTGGGTCCATTTGTGTGAAAACAAGGTCCAATCAGGCTGATACGTTACAAGAAGGTAGAATCTATTGCGTTGTAAGTGATCTGAACGTTTCATGATGATAGCACTTTCCTAAGGGGGTCAAACCATGTCCCAAAGGTCACCGGATCTGGTGTCAATTTAAAGAAGTAGTCCAGTTACACATTTGTGGGCTTATAACATGGCTTCTGAATGTCCTAGAGAGATCAGGTTTGTTTTAATGTTCTCCAATCAACAGCCCCTACAACCACAAAAAGGAATGGAGTAATTAGCATTTATGGTTTGTAAATGGCACCCAGAATTATGTTGCACGAAGCACAATTTCACATCATTCTGGGTTCATTTGTGTGAAAACAAGGTCCAATCAGGCTGAAATGTTACAGGAAGGTAGAATCTATTCAGTTGTAAGTGATCTGAACGTTTCATGATGATAGCGCTTTCCTAAGGGGATCAAACCATGTCCCAAAGGTCACCGGATCTGGTGTCAATTTAAAGAAGTAGTCCAGTTACACATTTGTGGGCTTATAACTTGGCTTCTGAATGTCCTAGAGAGATCAGAATTGTTTTAGTGTACTCCAATCAACAGCCCCTACAACCACAAAAGGAATGGAGTCATTAGCCTTATGGTTTGTAAATGGCACCCAGAATTATGTTGCACGAAGCACAATTTCACATCATTCTGGGTCCATTTGTGTGAAAACAAGGTCCAATCAGGCTGAAACATTACAAGAAGGTAGAATCTATTGAGTTGTAAGTGATCTGAACGTTTCATGATGATCTCACATTCCCATAGGGGGTCAAACCATGTCCCAAAGGTCACCGGGCCTGGTGTCACTTTAAAGAAGTAGTCCAGTTACACCTTTGTGGTCTTATAACTTGGCTTCTGAATGTCCTAGAGAGGTCAGGTTTGTTTTAGTGTACTCCAATCAACAGCCCCTACAACCACAAAAAGTAATGGAGTCATTAGCACTTATGGTTTGTAAATGGCACCCAGAATTATGTTGCACGAAGCACAATTTCACATCATTCTGGGTTCATTTGTGTGAAAACAAGGTCCAATCAGGCTGAAACAATACAGGAAGGTAGAATCTATTGAGTTGTAAGTGATCTGAACGTTTCATGAAGATCGCACTTTCCTAAGGGGGTCAAACCATGTCCCAAAGGTCACCGGATCTGGTGTCAATTTAAAGAAGTAGTCCAGTTACACATTTGTGGGCTTATAACTTGGCTTCTGAATGTCCTAGAGAGGTCAGGGTTGTTTTAGTGTACTCCAATCAACAGCCCCTACAACCACAAAAAGGAATGGAGTCATTAGCACTTATGGTTTTTAAATGGCACCCAGAATTATGTTGCACGAAGCATAATTTCACATCATTCTGGGTTCATTTGTGTGAAAACAAGGTCCAATCAGGCTGAAACGTTACAGGAAGGTAGAATCTACTGAGTTGTAAGTGATCTGAACGTTTCATGATGATAGCACTTTCCTACGGGGGTCAAACCATGTCCCAAATATCACCGGATCTGGTGTCAATTTAAAGAAGTAGTCCAGTTACACATTTGTGGGCTTATAACTTGAATTCTGAAAGTCCTAGAGAGATCAGGTTTGTTTTAGTGTACTCCAATCAACAGCCCCTACAACCAAAAAAAGGAATGGAGTCATTAGCACATAGGGTTTGTAAATGGCACCCAGAATTATGTTGCACGAAGCACAATTTCACATCATTCTGGGTCCATTTGTGTGAAAACAAGGTCCAATCAGGCTGAAACGCTACAAGAAGGTAGAATCTATTGAGTTGTAAGAGATCTGAACGTTTCAAGATGATCGCACATTCTTATAGGGGGTAAAACCATGTCCCAAAGGTCACCGGGCCTGGTGTCACTTTAAAGAAGTAGTCCAGTTACACCTTTGTGGGCTTATAACTTGGCTTCTGAATGTCCTAGAGAGGTTAGGTTTGTTTTAGTGTACTCCAATCAACAGCCCCTACAACCACAAAAAGGAATGGAGTCATTAGCACTTATGGTTTGTAAATGGCACCCAGAATTATGTTGCACGAAGCACAATTTCACATCATTCTGGGTCCATTTGTGTGAAAACAAGGTCCAATCAGGCTGAAACGTTACAGGAAGGTAGAATCTATTGAGTTGTAAGTGATCTGAACGTTTCATGATGATAGCACTTTCCTAAGGGGGTCAAACCATGTCCCAAAGGTCACCGGATCTGGTGTCAATTTAAAGAAGTAGTCCAGTTACACATTTGTGGGCTTATAACTTGGTTTCTGAATGTCCTAGAGAGATCAGGTTTAGTTTAATGTACTCCAATCAACAGCCCCTACAACCACAAAAAGGAATGGAGTCATTAGCACTTATGGTTTGTAAATGGCACCCAGAATTATTTTGCACGAAGCACAATTTCACATCATTCTGGGTTCATTTGTGTGAAAACAAGGTCCAATCAGGCTGAAACGTTACTGGAAGCTAGAATCTATTGTGTTGTAAGTGATCTGAACGTTTCATGATGATAGCGCTTTCCTAAGGGGGTCAAACCATGTCCCAAAGGTCACCGGATCTGGTGTCAATTTAAAGAAGTAGTCCAGTTACACATTTGTGGGCTTATAACTTGGCTTCTGAATTTCCTAGAGAGATCAGGTTTGTTTTAATATACTCCAATCAACAGCCCCTACAACCACAAAAAGGAATGGAGTCATTAGCACTTATGGTTTGTAAATGGCACCCAGAATTATGTTGCACGAAGCACAATTTCACATCATTGTGGGTCCATTTGTGTGAAAACAAGGTCCAATCAGGCTGATACGTTACAAGAAGGTAGAATCTATTGAGTTGTAAGTGATCTGAACGTTTCATGATGATAGCACTTTCCTAAGGGGGTCAAACCATGTCCCAAATGTCACCGGATCTGGTGTCAATTTAAAGAAGTAGTCCAGTTACACATTTGTGGGCTTATAACATGGCTTCTGAATGTCCTAGAGAGATCAGGTTTGTTTTAATGTTCTCCAATCAACAGCCCCTACAACCACAAAAAGGAATGGAGTTATTAGCATTTATGGTTTGTAAATGGCACCCAGAATTATGTTGCACGAAGCACAATTTCACATCATTCTGGGTTCATTTGTGTGAAAACAAGGTCCAGTCAGGCTGAAACGTCACAGGAAGGTAGAATCTATTTAGTTGTAAGTGATCTGAACGTTTCATGATGATAGCGCTTTCCTAAGGGGATCAAACCATGTCCCAAAGGTCACCGGATCTGGTGTCAATTTAAAGAAGTAGTCCAGTTACACATTTGTGGGCTTATAACTTGGCTTCTGAATGTCCTAGAGAGATCAGGTTTGTTTTAGTGTACTCCAATCAACAGCCCCTACAACCACAAAAGGAATGGAGTCATTAGCCTTATGGTTTGTAAATGGCACCCAGAATTATGTTGCACGAAGCACAATTTCACATCATTCTGGGTCCATTTGTGTGAAAACAAGGTCCAATCAGGCTGAAACATTACAAGAAAGTAGAATCTATTGAGTTGTAAGTGATCTGAACGTTTCATGATGATCTCACATTCCCATAGGGGGTCAAACCATGTCCCAAAGGTCACCGGGTCTGGTGTCACTTTAAAGAAGTAGTCCAGTTACACCTTTGTGGGCTTATAACTTGGCTTCTGAATGTCCTAGAGAGGTCAGGTTTGTTTTAGTGTACTCCAATCAACAGCCCCTACAACCACAAAAAGGAATGGAGTCATTAGCACTTATGGTTTGTAAATGGCACCCAGAATTATGTTGCACGAAGCACAATTTCACATCATTCTGGGTCCATTTGTGTGAAAACAAGGTCCAATCAGGCTGATACGTTACAAGAAGGTAGAATCTATTGAGTTGTAAGTGATCTGAACGTTTCATGATGATAGCACTTTCCTAAGGGGGTCAAACCATGTCCCAAAGGTCACCGGATCTGGTGTCAATTTAAAGAAGTAGTCCAGTTACACATTTGTGGGCTTATAACATGGCTTCTGAATGTCCTAGAGAGATCAGGTTTGTTTTAATGTTCTCCAATCAACAGCCCCTACAACCACAAAAAGGAATGGAGTCATTAGCATTTATGGTTTGTAAATGGCACCCAGAATTATGTTGCACGAAGCACAATTTCACATCATTCTGGGTTCATTTTCGTGAAAACAAGGTCCAATCAGGCTGAAACGTTACAGGAAGGTAGAATCTATTTAGTTGTAAGTGATCTGAACGTTTCATGATGATAGCGCTTTCCTAAGGGGATCAAACCATGTCCCAAAGGTCACCGGATCTGGTGTCAATTTAAAGAAGTAGTCCAGTTACACATTTGTGGGCTTATAACTTGGCTTCTGAATGTCCTAGAGAGATCAGGTTTGTTTTAGTGTACTCCAATCAACAGCCCCTACAACCACAAAAGGAATGGAGTCATTAGCCTTATGGTTTGTAAATGGCACCCAGAATTATGTTGCACGAAGCACAATTTCACATCATTCTGGGTCCATTTGTGTGAAAACAAGGTCCAATCAGGCTGAAACATTACAAGAAGGTAGAATCTATTGAGTTGTAAGTGATCTGAACGTTTCATGATGATCTCACATTCCCATAGGGGGTCAAACCATGTCCCAAAGGTCACCGGGCCTGGTGTCACTTTAAAGAAGTAGTCCAGTTACACATTTGTGGGCTTATAACATGGCTTCTGAATGTCCTAGAGAGATCAGGTTTGTTTTAATGTTCTCCAATCAACAGCCCCTACAACCACAAAAAGGAATGGAGTTATTAGCATTTATGGTTTGTAAATGGCACCCAGAATTATGTTGCACGAAGCACAATTTCACATCATTCTGGGTCCATTTGTGTGAAAACAAGGTCCAATCAGGCTGAAACGCTACAAGAAGGTAGAATCTATTGAGTTGTAAGAGATCTGAACGTTTCAAGATGATCGCACATTCTTATAGGGGGTAAAACCATGTCCCAAAGGTCACCGGGCCTGGTGTCACTTTAAAGAAGTAGTCCAGTTACACCTTTGTGGGCTTATAACTTGGCTTCTGAATGTCCTAGAGAGGTTAGGTTTGTTTTAGTGTACTCCAATCAACAGCCCCTACAACCACAAAAAGGAATGGAGTCATTAGCACTTATGGTTTGTAAATGGCACCCAGAATTATGTTGCACGAAGCACAATTTCACATCATTCTGGGTCCATTTGTGTGAAAACAAGGTCCAATCAGGCTGAAACGTTACAGGAAGGTAGAATCTATTGAGTTGTAAGTGATCTGAACGTTTCATGATGATAGCACTTTCCTAAGGGGGTCAAACCATGTCCCAAAGGTCACCGGATCTGGTGTCAATTTAAAGAAGTAGTCCAGTTACACATTTGTGGGCTTATAACTTGGTTTCTGAATGTCCTAGAGAGATCAGGTTTAGTTTAATGTACTCCAATCAACAGCCCCTACAACCACAAAAAGGAATGGAGTCATTAGCACTTATGGTTTGTAAATGGCACCCAGAATTATTTTGCACGAAGCACAATTTCACATCATTCTGGGTTCATTTGTGTGAAAACAAGGTCCAATCAGGCTGAAACGTTACTGGAAGCTAGAATCTATTGTGTTGTAAGTGATCTGAACGTTTCATGATGATAGCGCTTTCCTAAGGGGGTCAAACCATGTCCCAAAGGTCACCGGATCTGGTGTCAATTTAAAGAAGTAGTCCAGTTACACATTTGTGGGCTTATAACTTGGCTTCTGAATTTCCTAGAGAGATCAGGTTTGTTTTAATATACTCCAATCAACAGCCCCTACAACCACAAAAAGGAATGGAGTCATTAGCACTTATGGTTTGTAAATGGCACCCAGAATTATGTTGCACGAAGCACAATTTCACATCATTGTGGGTCCATTTGTGTGAAAACAAGGTCCAATCAGGCTGATACGTTACAAGAAGGTAGAATCTATTGAGTTGTAAGTGATCTGAACGTTTCATGATGATAGCACTTTCCTAAGGGGGTCAAACCATGTCCCAAATGTCACCGGATCTGGTGTCAATTTAAAGAAGTAGTCCAGTTACACATTTGTGGGCTTATAACATGGCTTCTGAATGTCCTAGAGAGATCAGGTTTGTTTTAATGTTCTCCAATCAACAGCCCCTACAACCACAAAAAGGAATGGAGTTATTAGCATTTATGGTTTGTAAATGGCACCCAGAATTATGTTGCACGAAGCACAATTTCACATCATTCTGGGTTCATTTGTGTGAAAACAAGGTCCAGTCAGGCTGAAACGTCACAGGAAGGTAGAATCTATTTAGTTGTAAGTGATCTGAACGTTTCATGATGATAGCGCTTTCCTAAGGGGATCAAACCATGTCCCAAAGGTCACCGGATCTGGTGTCAATTTAAAGAAGTAGTCCAGTTACACATTTGTGGGCTTATAACTTGGCTTCTGAATGTCCTAGAGAGATCAGGTTTGTTTTAGTGTACTCCAATCAACAGCCCCTACAACCACAAAAGGAATGGAGTCATTAGCCTTATGGTTTGTAAATGGCACCCAGAATTATGTTGCACGAAGCACAATTTCACATCATTCTGGGTCCATTTGTGTGAAAACAAGGTCCAATCAGGCTGAAACATTACAAGAAAGTAGAATCTATTGAGTTGTAAGTGATCTGAACGTTTCATGATGATCTCACATTCCCATAGGGGGTCAAACCATGTCCCAAAGGTCACCGGGTCTGGTGTCACTTTAAAGAAGTAGTCCAGTTACACCTTTGTGGGCTTATAACTTGGCTTCTGAATGTCCTAGAGAGGTCAGGTTTGTTTTAGTGTACTCCAATCAACAGCCCCTACAACCACAAAAAGGAATGGAGTCATTAGCACTTATGGTTTGTAAATGGCACCCAGAATTATGTTGCACGAAGCACAATTTCACATCATTCTGGGTCCATTTGTGTGAAAACAAGGTCCAATCAGGCTGATACGTTACAAGAAGGTAGAATCTATTGAGTTGTAAGTGATCTGAACGTTTCATGATGATAGCACTTTCCTAAGGGGGTCAAACCATGTCCCAAAGGTCACCGGATCTGGTGTCAATTTAAAGAAGTAGTCCAGTTACACATTTGTGGGCTTATAACATGGCTTCTGAATGTCCTAGAGAGATCAGGTTTGTTTTAATGTTCTCCAATCAACAGCCCCTACAACCACAAAAAGGAATGGAGTCATTAGCATTTATGGTTTGTAAATGGCACCCAGAATTATGTTGCACGAAGCACAATTTCACATCATTCTGGGTTCATTTTCGTGAAAACAAGGTCCAATCAGGCTGAAACGTTACAGGAAGGTAGAATCTATTTAGTTGTAAGTGATCTGAACGTTTCATGATGATAGCGCTTTCCTAAGGGGATCAAACCATGTCCCAAAGGTCACCGGATCTGGTGTCAATTTAAAGAAGTAGTCCAGTTACACATTTGTGGGCTTATAACTTGGCTTCTGAATGTCCTAGAGAGATCAGGTTTGTTTTAGTGTACTCCAATCAACAGCCCCTACAACCACAAAAGGAATGGAGTCATTAGCCTTATGGTTTGTAAATGGCACCCAGAATTATGTTGCACGAAGCACAATTTCACATCATTCTGGGTCCATTTGTGTGAAAACAAGGTCCAATCAGGCTGAAACATTACAAGAAGGTAGAATCTATTGAGTTGTAAGTGATCTGAACGTTTCATGATGATCTCACATTCCCATAGGGGGTCAAACCATGTCCCAAAGGTCACCGGGCCTGGTGTCACTTTAAAGAAGTAGTCCAGTTACACATTTGTGGGCTTATAACATGGCTTCTGAATGTCCTAGAGAGATCAGGTTTGTTTTAATGTTCTCCAATCAACAGCCCCTACAACCACAAAAAGGAATGGAGTTATTAGCATTTATGGTTTGTAAATGGCACCCAGAATTATGTTGCACGAAGCACAATTTCACATCATTCTGGGTTCATTTGTGTGAAAACAAGGTCCAGTCAGGCTGAAACGTCACAGGAAGGTAGAATCTATTTAGTTGTAAGTGATCTGAACGTTTCATGATGATAGCGCTTTCCTAAGGGGATCAAACCATGTCCCAAAGGTCACCGGATCTGGTGTCAATTTAAAGAAGTAGTCCAGTTACACATTTGTGGGCTTATAACTTGGCTTCTGAATGTCCTAGAGAGATCAGGTTTGTTTTAGTGTACTCCAATCAACAGCCCCTACAACCACAAAAGGAATGGAGTCATTAGCCTTATGGTTTGTAAATGGCACCCAGAATTATGTTGCACGAAGCACAATTTCACATCATTCTGGGTCCATTTGTGTGAAAACAAGGTCCAATCAGGCTGAAACATTACAAGAAAGTAGAATCTATTGAGTTGTAAGTGATCTGAACGTTTCATGATGATCTCACATTCCCATAGGGGGTCAAACCATGTCCCAAAGGTCACCGGGCCTGGTGTCACTTTAAAGAAGTAGTCCAGTTACACCTTTGTGGGATTATAACTTGGCTTCTGAATGTCCTAGAGAGGTCAGGTTTGTTTTAGTGTACTCCAATCAACAGCCCCTACAACCACAAAAAGGAATGGAGTCATTAGCACTTATGGTTTGTAAATGGCACCCAGAATTATGTTGCACGAAGCACAACACTTGGTCTGACTGAGCGCCTCCAGGAGAGAGGCCCAAGCAACACGCGCCCCGAGGAGCGTCAGGCCACATGTCACTACTCAGTCTGACTGAGCGCCTCCAGGAGAGAGGCCCAAGCAAGACGCGCCCCGAGGAGCGTCTTGCCACATGTCAACAATGGGTCTTACTGAGGGCCTCCAGGAGAGAAGCCCAAGCAAGACGCGCCCTGAGGAGCTTCTTGCCACAGTACTCAGCACTCGGTCTGACTGAGCGCCTACAGGAGAGAGGCCAAAACAAGACGCGCCCCGAGGAGCGTCTTGACACATGTCAACACTAGGTCTGACAGAGGGCCTCCATGAGAGAGGCCCAAGCAAGACTCGCCCCGAGGAGTGTCTTGCCACATGTCAACACTGGGTCTGACTGAGCGCCTCCAGGAGAGAGGCCCAAGCAAGACGCGCCCCGAGGAGCGTCTTGTCACATGTCACTACTCGGTCTGACTGAGCGCCTCCAGGAGAGAGGCCCAAGCAAGACGTGCCCCGAGGAGCGTCTTGCCACATGTCAACACTGGGTCTGACTGAGGGCCTCCATGAGAGAAGCCCAAGCAAGACGCGCCCCGAGGAGAGTCTTGCCACATGTCAACACTGGGTCTGACAGAGGGCATCCAGGAGAGAGGCCCAAGCAATACGCGCCCCGAGGAGCGTCTTGCCACATGTCACCACTGGGTCTGACTGAGCGCCTCCAGGAGAGAGGCCCAAGCATGAAGCGCCCCGAGGAGCGTCTTGCCACGTGTCAACACTGGGTCCGATTGAGGGCCTTCTGGAGAGAGGCCCAAGCAAGACGCGCCCCGAGGAGCGTCTTGGCACATGTCAACAATGGGTCTGACTGAGTGCCTCCAGGAGAGAAGCCCCAGCAAGACGCGTCCCGAGGATCGTCTTGCCACATGTCAGCACTCGGTCTGACTGAGTGCCTCCAGGAGAGAGGCCCAAGCAAGACGTGCCCCGAGGAGCGTCTTGCCACATGTCAACACTGGATCTGACTGAGCGCCTCCAGGAGAGAGGCCCAAGCAAGACGCGCCCCGAGGAGCATCTTGACACATGTCTCCTCTGGGTCTCACTGAGCGCCTCCAGGAGAGAGGCCCAAGCAAGACGTGCCCCGAGGAGCGTCTTGCCACATGTCAACACTGGGTCTGACTGAGTGCCTCCATGAGAGAAGCCCCAGCAAGACGCGCCCCGAGGAGCATCTTGCCACATGTCAACACTGGGTCTGACTGAGAACCTCCAGGAGAGAGGCCCAAGCAAGACGCGCCCCGAGGAGCGTCTTGCCACATGTCAACACTGGGTCTGACTGAGCGCCTCCAGGAGAGAGGCCCAAGCAGGACGCGCCCCGCGGAGCGTCTTGTCACATGTCACTACTCGGTCTGACTGAGCACCTCCAGGAGAGAGGCCCAAGCAAGACGTGCCCCGAGGAGCGTCTTGCCACATGTCAACACTGGGTCTGACTGAGGGCCTCCATGAGAGAAGCCCAAGCAAGACGCGCCCCGAGGAGAGTCTTGCCACATGTCAACAATGGGTCTGACTGAGGGCCTCCAGGAGAGAAGCCCAAGCAAGACGCGCCCCGAGGAGCGTCTTGCCACATGTCAGCACTCGGTCTGACTGAGCGCCTCCAGGAGAGAGGCCCAAGCAAGACGTTGCCCGAGGAGCGTCTTGCCACATGTCAACACTGGGTCTGACTGAGCGCCTCCAGGAGAGAGGCCCAAGCAAGACGCGCCCCGAGGAGCGTCTTGCCACATGTGAACACTGGGTCTGACTGAGCGCCTACAGGAGAGAGGCCCAAGCAAGACGCGCCCGGAGGAGCGTCTTGCCACATGTCAGCACTCGGTCTGACTGAGCGCCTCCAGGAGAGAGGCCCAAGCAAGACGCGCCCCGAGGAGCATCTTGACACATGTCTCCTCTGGGTCTGACTGAGCGCCTCCAGTAGAGAGGCCCAAGCAAGACGTGCCCCGAGGAGCGTCTTGCCACATGTCAACACTGGGTCTGACTGAGGGCCTCCATGAGACAAGCCCCAGCAAGACGTGCCCCGAGGAGCATCTTGCCACTTGTCAACACTGGGTCTGACTGAGAACCTCCAGGAGAGAGGCCCAAGCAAGACGCGCCCCGAGGAGCGTCTTGCCACATGTCAACACTGGGTCTGACTGAGCGCCTCCAGGAGAGAGGCCCAAGCAAGACGCGCCCCGAGGAGCGTCTTGCCACATGTCAGCACTCGGTCTGACTGAGCGCCTCCAGGAGAGAGGCCCAAGCAAGACACGCCCCGAGGAGCATCTTGACACATGTCTCCTCTGGGTCTGACTGAGCGCCTCCAGGAGAGAGGCCCAAGCAAGACGTGCCCCGAGGAGCGTCTTGCCACATGTCAACACTGGGTCTGACTGAGGGCCTCCATGAGAGAAGCCCCAGCAAGACGTGCCCCGAGGAGCATCTTGCCACTTGTCAACACTGGGTCTGACTGAGAACCTCCAGGAGAGAGGCCCAAGCAAGACGCGCCCCGAGGAGCTTCTTGCCACATGTCAACACTGGGTCTGACTGAGCGCCTCCAGGAGAGAGGCCCAAGCAAGACACGCCCCGAGGAGCGTCTTGACACATGTCAACACTGCGTCTGACTGAGGGCCTCCATGAGAGAAGCCCAAGCAAGACGCGCCCCGAGGAGAGTCTTGCCACATGTCAACACTGGGTCTGACAGAGGGCATCCAGGAGAGAGGCCCAAGCAATATGCGCCCCGAGGAGCGTCTTGCCACATGTCAACACTGGGTCTGACTGAGCGCCTCCAGGAGAGAGGCCCAAGCAGGACGCGCCCCGAGGAGCGTCTTGTCACATGTCACTACTCGGTCTGACTGAGCACCTCCAGGAGAGAGGCCCAAGCAAGACGTGCCCCGAGGAGCGTCTTGCCACATGTCAACACTGGGTCTGACTGAGGGCCTCCATGAGAGAAGCCCAAGCAAGACGCGCCCCGAGGAGAGTCTTGCCACATGTCAACAATGGGTCTGACTGAGGGCCTCCAGGAGAGAAGCCCAAGCAAGACGCGCCCCGAGGAGCGTCTTGCCACATGTCAGCACTCGGTCTGACTGAGCGCCTCCAGGAGAGAGGCCCAAGCAAGACGTGCCCCGAGGAGCGTCTTGCCACATGTCAACACTTGGTCTGACTGAGCGCCTCCAGGAGAGAGGCCCAAGCAAGACGCGCCCCGAGGAGCGTCTTGCCACATGTGAACACTCGGTCTGACTGAGCGCCTCCAGGAGAGAGGCCCAAGCAAGACGCGCCCCGAGGAGCATCTTGACACATGTCTCCTCTGGGTCTGACTGAGCGCCTCCAGTAGAGAGGCCCAAGCAAGACGTGCCCCGAGGAGCGTCTTGCCACATGTCAACACTGGGTCTGACTGAGGGCCTCCATGAGAGAAGCCCCAGCAAGACGTGCCCCGAGGAGCATCTTGCCACTTGTCAACACTGGGTCTGACTGAGAACCTCCAGGAGAGAGGCCCAAGCAAGACGCGCCCCGAGGAGCGTCTTGCCACATGTCAACACTGGGTCTGACTGAGCGCCTCCAGGAGAGAGGCCCAAGCAAGACGCGCCCCGAGGAGCGTCTTGCCACATGTCAGCACTCGGTCTGACTGAGCGCCTCCAGGAGAGAGGCCCAAGCAAGACACGCCCCGAGGAGCATCTTGACACATGTCTCCTCTGGGTCTGACTGAGCGCCTCCAGGAGAGAGGCCCAAGCAAGACGTGCCCCGAGGAGCGTCTTGCCACATGTCAACACTGGGTCTGACTGAGGGCCTCCATGAGAGAAGCCCCAGCAAGACGTGCCCCGAGGAGCATCTTGCCACTTGTCAACACTGGGTCTGACTGAGAACCTCCAGGAGAGAGGCCCAAGCAAGACGCGCCCCGAGGAGCTTCTTGCCACATGTCAACACTGGGTCTGACTGAGCGCCTCCAGGAGAGAGGCCCAAGCGAGACACGCCCCGAGGAGCGTCTTGACACATGTCAACACTGCGTCTGACTGAGGGCCTCCATGAGAGAAGCCCAAGCAAGACGCGCCCCGAGGAGAGTCTTGCCACATGTCAACACTGGGTCTGACAGAGGGCATCCAGGAGAGAGGCCCAAGAAATATGCGCCCCGAGGAGCGTCTTGCCACATGTCAGCACTCGGTCTGACTGAGCGCCTCCAGGAGAGAGGCCCAAGCAAGAAGCGCCCCGAGGAGCGTCTTGCCACGTGTCAACACTGGGTCTGATTGAGGGCCTTCTGGAGAGAGGCCCAAGCAAGACGCGCCCCGAGGAGCGTCTTGCCACATGTCAACAATGGGTCTGACTGAGGGCCTCCAGGAGAGAAGCCCAAGCAAGACGCGCCCCGAGGAGCTTCTTGCCACATGTCAGCACTCGGTCTGATTGAGCGCCTCCAGGAGAGAGGCCCAAGCAAGACGCGCCCCGAGGAGCGTCTTGACACATGTCAACACTGGGTCTGACAGAGGGCCTCCAGGAGAGAGGCCCAAATAAGATGTGCCCCGAGGAGCGTCTTGCCACATGTCAACAATGGGTCTGACTGAGGGCCTCCAGGAGAGAAGCCCAAGCAAGACGCGCCCCGAGGAGCGTCTTGCCACATGTCAGCACTCGGTCTGACTGAGCGCCTCCAGGAGAGAGGCCCAAGCAAGACGCGCCCCGAGGAGAGTCTTGCCACATGTGAACACTGGGTCTGACTGAGCGCCTCCAGGAGAGAGGCCCAAGCAAGACGCGCCCGGAGGTGCGTCTTGCCACTTGTCAGCACTCGGTGTGACTGAGCGCCTCCAGGGAAGAGGCCCAAGCAAGACGCGCCCCGAGGAGCGTCTTGACACATTTCTCCTCTGGGTCTGACTGAGCGCCTCCAGGAGAGAGGCCCAAGCAAGACGTGCCCCGAGGAGCGTCTTGCCACATGTCAACACTGGGTCTGACTGAGTGCCTCCATGAGAGAAGCCCCAGCAAGACGCGCCCCGAGGAGCGTCTTGCCACATGTCAACACTGGGTCTGACTGAGGGCCTCCATGAGAGAAGCCCAAGCAAGACGCGCCCCGAGGAGAGTCTTGCCACATGTCAACAATGGGTCTGACTGAGGGCCTCCAGGAGAGAAGCCCAAGCAAGACGCGCCCCGAGGAGCGTCTTGCCACATGTCAGCACTCGGTCTGACTGAGCGCCTCCAGGAGAGAGGCCCAAGCAAGACGTGCCCCGAGGAGCGTCTTGCCACATGTCAACACTGGGTCTGACTGAGCGCCTCCAGGAGAGAGGCCCAAGCAAGATGCGCCCCGAGGAGCGTCTTGCCACATGTGAACACTGGGTCTGACTGAGCGCCTCCAGGAGAGAGGCCCAAGCAAGACGCGCCCGGAGGAGCGTCTTGCTACATGTCAGCACTCGGTCTGACTGAGCACCTCCAGGAGAGAGGCCCAAGCAAGACGCGCCCCGAGGAGCATCTTGACACATGTCTCCTCTGGGTCTGACTGAGCGCCTCCAGGAGAGAGGCCCAAGCAAGACGTGCCCCGAGGAGCGTCTTGCCACATGTCAACACTGGGTCTGACTGAGGGCCTCCATGAGAGAAGCCCCAGCAAGACGTGCCCCGAGGAGCATCTTGCCACTTGTCAACACTGGGTCTGACTGAGAACCTCCAGGTGAGAGGCCCAAGCAAGACGCGCCCCGAGGAGCGTCTTGCCACATGTCAACACTGGGTCTGACTGAGCGCCTCCAGGAGAGAGGCCCAAGCAAGACGCGCCCCGAGGAGCGTCTTGTCACATGTCAACAATGGGTCTGACTGAGGGCCTCCAGGAGAGAAGCCCAAGCAAGAAGCGCCCCGAGGAGCGTCTTGCCACATGTCAGCACTCGGTCTGACTGAGCGCCTCCAGGAGAGAGGCACAAGCAAGAAGCGCCCCGAGGAGCGTCTTGCCACGTGTCAACACTGGGTCTGATTGAGGGCCTTCTGGAGAGAGGCCCAAGCAAGACGCGCCCCGAGGAGCGTCTTGCCACATGTCAACAATGGGTCTGACTGAGGGCCTTCTGGAGAGAGGCCCAAGCAAGACGCGCCCCGAGGAGCGTCTTGGCACATGTCAACAATGGGTCTGACTGAGTGCCTCCAGGAGAGAAGCCCCAGCAAGACGCGTCCCGAGGATCGTCTTGCCACATGTCAGCACTCGGTCTGACTGAGTGCCTCCAGGAGAGAGGCCCAAGCAAGACGTGCCCCGAGGAGCGTCTTGCCACATGTCAACACTGGATCTGACTGAGCGCCTCCAGGAGAGAGGCCCAAGCAAGACGCGCCCCGAGGAGCATCTTGACACATGTCTCCTCTGGGTCTCACTGAGCGCCTCCAGGAGAGAGGCCCAAGCAAGACGTGCCCCGAGGAGCGTCTTGCCACATGTCAACACTGGGTCTGACTGAGTGCCTCCATGAGAGAAGCCCCAGCAAGACGCGCCCCGAGGAGCATCTTGCCACATGTCAACACTGGGTCTGACTGAGAACCTCCAGGAGAGAGGCCCAAGCAAGACGCGCCCCGAGGAGCGTCTTGCCACATGTCAACACTGGGTCTGACTGAGCGCCTCCAGGAGAGAGGCCCAAGCAGGACGCGCCCCGCGGAGCGTCTTGTCACATGTCACTACTCGGTCTGACTGAGCACCTCCAGGAGAGAGGCCCAAGCAAGACGTGCCCCGAGGAGCGTCTTGCCACATGTCAACACTGGGTCTGACTGAGGGCCTCCATGAGAGAAGCCCAAGCAAGACGCGCCCCGAGGAGAGTCTTGCCACATGTCAACAATGGGTCTGACTGAGGGCCTCCAGGAGAGAAGCCCAAGCAAGACGCGCCCCGAGGAGCGTCTTGCCACATGTCAGCACTCGGTCTGACTGAGCGCCTCCAGGAGAGAGGCCCAAGCAAGACGTTGCCCGAGGAGCGTCTTGCCACATGTCAACACTGGGTCTGACTGAGCGCCTCCAGGAGAGAGGCCCAAGCAAGACGCGCCCCGAGGAGCGTCTTGCCACATGTGAACACTGGGTCTGACTGAGCGCCTACAGGAGAGAGGCCCAAGCAAGACGCGCCCGGAGGAGCGTCTTGCCACATGTCAGCACTCGGTCTGACTGAGCGCCTCCAGGAGAGAGGCCCAAGCAAGACGCGCCCCGAGGAGCATCTTGACACATGTCTCCTCTGGGTCTGACTGAGCGCCTCCAGTAGAGAGGCCCAAGCAAGACGTGCCCCGAGGAGCGTCTTGCCACATGTCAACACTGGGTCTGACTGAGGGCCTCCATGAGACAAGCCCCAGCAAGACGTGCCCCGAGGAGCATCTTGCCACTTGTCAACACTGGGTCTGACTGAGAACCTCCAGGAGAGAGGCCCAAGCAAGACGCGCCCCGAGGAGCGTCTTGCCACATGTCAACACTGGGTCTGACTGAGCGCCTCCAGGAGAGAGGCCCAAGCAAGACGCGCCCCGAGGAGCGTCTTGCCACATGTCAGCACTCGGTCTGACTGAGCGCCTCCAGGAGAGAGGCCCAAGCAAGACACGCCCCGAGGAGCATCTTGACACATGTCTCCTCTGGGTCTGACTGAGCGCCTCCAGGAGAGAGGCCCAAGCAAGACGTGCCCCGAGGAGCGTCTTGCCACATGTCAACACTGGGTCTGACTGAGGGCCTCCATGAGAGAAGCCCCAGCAAGACGTGCCCCGAGGAGCATCTTGCCACTTGTCAACACTGGGTCTGACTGAGAACCTCCAGGAGAGAGGCCCAAGCAAGACGCGCCCCGAGGAGCTTCTTGCCACATGTCAACACTGGGTCTGACTGAGCGCCTCCAGGAGAGAGGCCCAAGCAAGACACGCCCCGAGGAGCGTCTTGACACATGTCAACACTGCGTCTGACTGAGGGCCTCCATGAGAGAAGCCCAAGCAAGACGCGCCCCGAGGAGAGTCTTGCCACATGTCAACACTGGGTCTGACAGAGGGCATCCAGGAGAGAGGCCCAAGCAATATGCGCCCCGAGGAGCGTCTTGCCACATGTCAACACTGGGTCTGACTGAGCGCCTCCAGGAGAGAGGCCCAAGCAGGACGCGCCCCGAGGAGCGTCTTGTCACATGTCACTACTCGGTCTGACTGAGCACCTCCAGGAGAGAGGCCCAAGCAAGACGTGCCCCGAGGAGCGTCTTGCCACATGTCAACACTGGGTCTGACTGAGGGCCTCCATGAGAGAAGCCCAAGCAAGACTCGCCCCGAGGAGAGTCTTGCCACATGTCAACAATGGGTCTGACTGAGGGCCTCCAGGAGAGAAGCCCAAGCAAGACGCGCCCCGAGGAGCGTCTTGCCACATGTCAGCACTCGGTCTGACTGAGCGCCTCCAGGAGAGAGGCCCAAGCAAGACGTGCCCCGAGGAGCGTCTTGCCACATGTCAACACTTGGTCTGACTGAGCGCCTCCAGGAGAGAGGCCCAAGCAAGACGCGCCCCGAGGAGCGTCTTGCCACATGTGAACACTCGGTCTGACTGAGCGCCTCCAGGAGAGAGGCCCAAGCAAGACGCGCCCCGAGGAGCATCTTGACACATGTCTCCTCTGGGTCTGACTGAGCGCCTCCAGTAGAGAGGCCCAAGCAAGACGTGCCCCGAGGAGCGTCTTGCCACATGTCAACACTGGGTCTGACTGAGGGCCTCCATGAGAGAAGCCCCAGCAAGACGTGCCCCGAGGAGCATCTTGCCACTTGTCAACACTGGGTCTGACTGAGAACCTCCAGGAGAGAGGCCCAAGCAAGACGCGCCCCGAGGAGCGTCTTGCCACATGTCAACACTGGGTCTGACTGAGCGCCTCCAGGAGAGAGGCCCAAGCAAGACGCGCCCCGAGGAGCGTCTTGCCACATGTCAGCACTCGGTCTGACTGAGCGCCTCCAGGAGAGAGGCCCAAGCAAGACACGCCCCGAGGAGCATCTTGACACATGTCTCCTCTGGGTCTGACTGAGCGCCTCCAGGAGAGAGGCCCAAGCAAGACGTGCCCCGAGGAGCGTCTTGCCACATGTCAACACTGGGTCTGACTGAGGGCCTCCATGAGAGAAGCCCCAGCAAGACGTGCCCCGAGGAGCATCTTGCCACTTGTCAACACTGGGTCTGACTGAGAACCTCCAGGAGAGAGGCCCAAGCAAGACGCGCCCCGAGGAGCTTCTTGCCACATGTCAACACTGGGTCTGACTGAGCGCCTCCAGGAGAGAGGCCCAAGCAAGACACGCCCCGAGGAGCGTCTTGACACATGTCAACACTGCGTCTGACTGAGGGCCTCCATGAGAGAAGCCCAAGCAAGACGCGCCCCGAGGAGAGTCTTGCCACATGTCAACACTGGGTCTGACAGAGGGCATCCAGGAGAGAGGCCCAAGAAATATGCGCCCCGAGGAGCGTCTTGCCACATGTCAGCACTCGGTCTGACTGAGCGCCTCCAGGAGAGAGGCCCAAGCAAGAAGCGCCCCGAGGAGCGTCTTGCCACGTGTCAACACTGGGTCTGATTGAGGGCCTTCTGGAGAGAGGCCCAAGCAAGACGCGCCCCGAGGAGCGTCTTGCCACATGTCAACAATGGGTCTGACTGAGGGCCTCCAGGAGAGAAGCCCAAGCAAGACGCGCCCCGAGGAGCTTCTTGCCACATGTCAGCACTCGGTCTGATTGAGCGCCTCCAGGAGAGAGGCCCAAGCAAGACGCGCCCCGAGGAGCGTCTTGACACATGTCAACACTGGGTCTGACAGAGGGCCTCCAGGAGAGAGGCCCAAATAAGACGTGCCCCGAGGAGCGTCTTGCCACATGTCAACAATGGGTCTGACTGAGGGCCTCCAGGAGAGAAGCCCAAGCAAGACGCGCCCCGAGGAGCGTCTTGCCACATGTCAGCACTCGGTCTGACTGAGCGCCTCCAGGAGAGAGGCCCAAGCAAGACGCGCCCCGAGGAGAGTCTTGCCACATGTGAACACTGGGTCTGACTGAGCGCCTCCAGGAGAGAGGCCCAAGCAAGACGCGCCCGGAGGTGCGTCTTGCCACTTGTCAGCACTCGGTGTGACTGAGCGCCTCCAGGGAAGAGGCCCAAGCAAGACGCGCCCCTAGGAGCGTCTTGACACATTTCTCCTCTGGGTCTGACTGAGCGCCTCCAGGAGAGAGGCCCAAGCAAGACGTGCCCCGAGGAGCGTCTTGCCACATGTCAACACTGGGTCTGACTGAGTGCCTCCATGAGAGAAGCCCCAGCAAGACGCGCCCCGAGGAGCGTCTTGCCACATGTCAACACTGGGTCTGACTGAGGGCCTCCATGAGAGAAGCCCAAGCAAGACGCGCCCCGAGGAGAGTCTTGCCACATGTCAACAATGGGTCTGACTGAGGGCCTCCAGGAGAGAAGCCCAAGCAAGACGCGCCCCGAGGAGCGTCTTGCCACATGTCAGCACTCGGTCTGACTGAGCGCCTCCAGGAGAGAGGCCCAAGCAAGACGTGCCCCGAGGAGCGTCTTGCCACATGTCAACACTGGGTCTGACTGAGCGCCTCCAGGAGAGAGGCCCAAGCAAGATGCGCCCCGAGGAGCGTCTTGCCACATGTGAACACTGGGTCTGACTGAGCGCCTCCAGGAGAGAGGCCCAAGCAAGACGCGCCCGGAGGAGCGTCTTGCTACATGTCAGCACTCGGTCTGACTGAGCGCCTCCAGGAGAGAGGCCCAAGCAAGACGCGCCCCGAGGAGCATCTTGACACATGTCTCCTCTGGGTCTGACTGAGCGCCTCCAGGAGAGAGGCCCAAGCAAGACGTGCCCCGAGGAGCGTCTTGCCACATGTCAACACTGGGTCTGACTGAGGGCCTCCATGAGAGAAGCCCCAGCAAGACGTGCCCCGAGGAGCATCTTGCCACTTGTCAACACTGGGTCTGACTGAGAACCTCCAGGTGAGAGGCCCAAGCAAGACGCGCCCCGAGGAGCGTCTTGCCACATGTCAACACTGGGTCTGACTGAGCGCCTCCAGGAGAGAGGCCCAAGCAAGACGCGCCCCGAGGAGCGTCTTGTCACATGTCAACAATGGGTCTGACTGAGGGCCTCCAGGAGAGAAGCCCAAGCAAGAAGCGCCCCGAGGAGCGTCTTGCCACATGTCAGCACTCGGTCTGACTGAGCGCCTCCAGGAGAGAGGCACAAGCAAGAAGCGCCCCGAGGAGCGTCTTGCCACGTGTCAACACTGGGTCTGATTGAGGGCCTTCTGGAGAGAGGCCCAAGCAAGACGCGCCCCGAGGAGCGTCTTGCCACATGTCAACAATGGGTCTGACTGAGGGCCTCCAGGAGAGAAGCCCAAGCAAGACGCGCCCCGAGGAGCTTCTTGCCACATGTCAGCACTCGGTCTGACTGAGCGCCTCCAGGAGAGAGGCCCAAGCAAGACGCGCCCGGAGGAGCGTCTTGCCACATGTCAGCACTCGGTCTGACTGAGCACCTCCAGGAGAGAGGCCCAAGCAAGACGCGCCCCGAGGAGCATCTTGACACATGTCTCCTCTGGGTCTGACTGAGCGCCTCCAGGAGAGAGGCCCAAGCAAGACGTGCCCCGAGGAGTGTCTTGCCACATGTCAACACTGGGTCTGACTGAGGGCCTCCATGAGAGAAGCCCCAGCAAGACGTGCCCCGAGGAGCATCTTGCCACTTGTCAACACTGGGTCTGACTGAGAACCTCCAGGAGAGAGGCCCAAGCAAGACGCGCCCCGAGGAGCGTCTTGCCACATGTCAGCACTGGGTTTGACTGAGCGCCTCCAGGAGAGAGGCCCCAGCAAGACGCGCCCCGAGGAGCGTCTTGCCTTATGTCAGCACTCGGTCTGACTGAGCGCCTCCAGGAGAGAGGCCCAAGCAAGATGCGCCCCGAGGAGCGTCAGGCCACATGTCAACAATGGGTCTGACTGAGGGCCTCCAGGAGAGAGGCCCAAGCAAGACGCGCCCTGAGGGGCGTCTTGCCACGTGTCAACAATGGTTCTTACTGAGGGCCTCCGGGAGAGAAGCCCAAGCAAGACGCGCCCCGAGGAGCTTCTTTCCACATGTCAGCACTCGGTCTACCTGAGCGCCTCCAGGAGAGAGGCCAAAGCAAGACGCCCCCTGAGGAGCGTCTTGACACATGTCAACACTGGGTTTGACAGAGGGCCTCCATGAGAGAGGCCCAAGCAAGACGCTCCCCGAGGAGTGTCTTGCCAAATGTCAACACTGGGTCTGACTGAGCGCCTCAGGGAGAGAGGTCCAAGCAAGACGTGCCCCAAGGAGCGTCTTGCCACATGTCACTACTCGGTCTGACTCAGTGCCTCAGGGAGAGAGTTCCAAGCAAGACGCGCCCCGAGGAGCGTCTTGCCACATGTCACTACTCGGTCTGTTTGAGCGCCTCCAGGAGAGAGGCCCAAGCAAGACGTGCCCCGAGGAGCGTCTTGCCACATGTCAACAATGGGTCTGACTGAGGGCCTTCAGGAGAGAAGCCCAAGCAAGACGCGCCCCGAGGAGCGTCTTGCCACATGTCAACACTGGGTCTGACTGAGCGCCTCCAGGAGAGAGGCCCAAGCAAGACACGCCCCGAGGAGCGTCTTGACACATGTCAACACTGGGTCTGACTGAGGGCCTCCATGAGAGAAGCCCAAGCAAGACGCGCCCCGAGGAGAGTCTTGCCACATGTCAAAACTCTGTCTGACAGAGGGCATCCAGGAGAGAGGCCCAAGCAATACGCGCCCCGAGGAGCGTCTTGCCACATGTCACCACTGGGTCTGACTGAGCGCCTCCAGGAGAGAGACCCAACCAAGACGCGCCCTGAGGAGCGTCTTGCCACATGCCAAAACTGGGTCTGACAGAGGGCCTCCAGGAGAGAGGCCCAAGCAAGATGCGCCCCGAGGAGTGTCTTGCCACATGTCACCACTGGGTCTGACTGAGCGCCTCCAGGAGAGAGGCCCAAGCAAGACGCGCCCCGAGGAGCGTCTTGCCACATGTCAACAATGGGTCTGACTGAGGGCCTTCAGGAGAGAAGCCCAAGCAAGACGCGCCCCGAGGAGCGTCTTGCCACATGTCAACACTGGGTCTGACTGAGCGCCTCCAGGAGAGAGGCCCAAGCAAGACACGCCCCGAGGAGCGTCTTGACACATGTCAACACTGGGTCTGACTGAGGGCCTCCATGAGAGAAGCCCAAGCAAGACGCGCCCCGAGGAGAGTCTTGCCACATGTCAAAACTCTGTCTGACAGAGGGCATCCAGGAGAGAGGCCCAAGCAATACGCGCCCCGAGGAGCGTCTTGCCACATGTCACCACTGGGTCTGACTGAGCGCCTCCAGGAGAGAGACCCAACCAAGACGCGCCCTGAGGAGCGTCTTGCCACATGCCAACACTGGGTCTGACAGAGGGCCTCCAGGAGAGAGGCCCAAGCAAGATGCGCCCCGAGCAGTGTCTTGCCACATGTCACCACTGGGTCTGACTGAGCGCCTCCAGGAGAGAGGCCCAAGCAAGACGCGCCCCGAGGAGCGTCTTGCCACATGTCAGCACTCGGTCTGCATGAGCGCCTCCAGGAGAGAAGCCCAAGCAAGACGCGCCCCGAGGAGCGTCTTGCCACATGTCTACACTGGGTCTGACTGAGCGCCTCCAGGAGAGAGGCCCAAGCAAGACGCACCCCGAGGAGCGTCTTGACACATGTCTCCTCTTGGTCTGACTGAGCACCTCCAGGAGAGAGGCCCAAGCAAGACGTGCCCCGAGGAGCATCTTGCCACATGTCAACACTGGGTCTGACTGAGTGCCTCCATGAGAGAAGCCCCAGCAAGACGCACCCCGAGGAGCGTATTGCCACATGTCAACACTGGGTCTGACTGAGCGCCTCCAGGGAAGAGGCCCAAGCAAGACGCGCCCCGAGGAGCGTCTTGACACATTTCTCCTCTGGGTCTGACTGAGCGCCTCCAGGAGAGAGGCCCAAGCAAGACGTGCCCCGAGGAGCGTCTTGCCACATGTCAACACTGGGTCTGACTGAGTGCCTCCATGAGAGAAGCCCCAGCAAGACGCGCCCCGAGGAGCGTCTTGCCACATGTCAACACTGGGTCTGACTGAGCACCTCCAGGAGAGAGGCCCAAGCAAGACGCGCCCCGAGGAGCGTCTTGCCACATGTCAACACTGGGTCTGACTGAGCGCCTCCAGGAGAGAGGCCCGAGTAGCGTCTTGCCACATTTGACCTCTGGGTCTGACTGAGCGCCTCCAAGAGAGAGGCCCAAGCAAGACGCGCCCCGAGGAGCGTCTTGTCACATGTCAACACTGGGTCTGACTGAGCGCCTCCAGGAGCGAGGCCCAAGCAAGAAACGCCCGAGGAGCGTCTTGACACATGTCAACACTGGGTCTGACTGAGGGCCTCCTGGAGAGAGGTCCAAGCAACACGCGCCCCAAGGAGCGTCTTGCCACATGTCAACACTGGGTCTGACTGAGTGCCTCCATGAGAGAAGCCCCAGCAAGACGCGCCCCGAGGAGCGTCTTGTCACATGTCACTACTCGGTCTGACTGAGCGCCTCCAGGAGAGAGGCCCAAGCAAGACGTGCCCCGAGGAGCGTCTTGCCACATGTCAACAATGGGTCTGATTGAGGGCCTCCAGGAGAGAAGCCCAAGCAAGAAGCGCCCCGAGGAGCGTCTTGCCAAATGTCAACACTGGGTCTGACTGAGCGCCTCCAGGAGAGAGGCCCAAGAAAGACACGCCCCGAGGAGCGTCTTGACACATGTTAACACTGGGTCTGACTGAGGGCCTCCATGTGAGAAGCCCAAGCAAGACGCGCCCCGAGGAGAGTCTCGCCACATGTCAACACTGGGTCTGACAGAGGGCATCCAGGAGAGAGGCCCAAGCAATACGCGCCCCGAGGAGCGTCTTGCCACATGTCAACAATTGGTCTGACTGAGGGCCTACAGGAGAGAAGCCCAAAGAAGACGCGCCCCGAGGAGCTTCTTGCCACATGTCAGCACTCGGTCTGACTGAGCGCCTCCAGGAGAGAGGCCAAAGCAAGATGCGCCCCGAGGAGCGTCTTGACACATGTCAACAATGGGTCTGACAGAGGGCCTCCATAAGAGAGGCCCAAGCAAGACGCGCCCCGAGGAGTGTCTTGCCACATGTCAACACTGGGTCTGACTGAGCGCCTCCAGGAGAGAGGCCCAAGCAAGACGCGCCCCGAGGAGCGTCTTGCCACATGTCACTACTCAGTCTGACTGAGGGCCTCCAGGAGAGAGGCCCAAATAAGACGCGCCCCGAGGAGCGTCTTGCCACATGTCAACACTGGGTCTGACTGAGGGCCTCCAGGAGAGAGGCCCAAATAAGACGCGCCCCGAGGAGCGTCTTGCCACATGTCAACACTGGGTCTGACTGAGGGCCTCCAGGAGAGAAGCCCAAGCAAGATGCGCCCCGAGGAGTGTCTTGCCACATGTCAGCACTCGTTCTGACTGAGCGCCTCCAGGAGAGAGGCCCAAGCAAGAAGCGCGCCGAGGAGCGTCTTGCCACATGTGAACACTGGGTCTGACTGAGCGCCTCCAGAAGAGAGGCCCAAGCAAGACGCGCCCGGAGGAGCGTCTTGCCACATGTCAGCACTCGGTCTGACTGAGCGCCTCCAGGAGAGAGGCCCAAGCAAGACGCGCCCCGAGGAGCATCTTGACACATGTCTCCTCTGGGTCTGACTGTGCGCCTCCAGGAGAGAGGCCCAAGCAAGACGTGCCCCGAGAAGCATCTTGCCACATGTCAACACTGGGTCTGACTGAGTCCCTCCATGAGAGAAGCCCCAGCAAGACGCGCCCCGAGGAGCGTCTTGCCACATGTCAACACTGGGTCTGACTGAGCACATCCAGGAGAGAGGCCCAAGCAAGACGCGCCCCGAGGAGCGTCTTGAAACATGTCAACACTGGGTCTGACTGAGCGCCTCCAGGAGAGAGGCCCGAGGAGCGTCTTGCCACATGTCACCTCTGGGTCTGACTGAGCGCCTCCAGGAGAGAGGCGCAAGCAAGAAACGCCCGAGGAGCGTCTTGACACATGTCAACACTGGGTCGGACTGAGGGCCTCCAGGAGAGAGGCCCCAGCAAGACGCGCCCCGAGGAGCGTCTTGCCTTATGTCAGCACTCGGTCTTACTGAGCGCCTCCAGGAGAGAGGCCCAAGCAAGACGCGCCCCGAGGAGCGTCTTGCCACATGTCACCACTGGGTCTGACTGAGCGCCTCCAGGAGAGAGGCCCAAGCAAGACGCGCCCCGAGGAGCGTCTTGACACATGTCAACACTGGGTCTGACAGAGGGCCTCCAGGAGAGAGGCCCAAGCAAGACGCGCCCCGAGGAGTGTCTTGCCACATGTCACCACTGGGTCTGACTGAGCGCCTCCAGGAGAGAGGCCCAAGCAAGACGCGCCCCGAGGAGCGTCAGGCCACATGTCACTACTCAGTCTGACTGAGCGCCTCCAGGAGAGAGGCCCAAGCAGGACGCGCCCCGAGGAGCGTCTTGCCTTATGTCAGCACTCGGTCTGACTGAGCGCCTCCAGGAGAGAGGCCCAAGCAAGACGCGCCCCGAGGAGCGTCTTTTCACATGTCAACACTGGGTCTTTCTGAGCGCCTCCAGGAGAGAAGCCCAAGCAAGACGCGCCCCGAGGAGCATCTTGCCACATGTCAGCACTCGGTCTGACTGAGCACCTCCAGGAGAGAGGCCCAAGCAAGACGCGCCCCGAGGAGCGTCTTGCCACATGTCAACAATGGGTCTGACTGAGGGCCTCCAGGAGAGAAGCCCAAGCAACACGCGGCCCGAGGAGCGTCTTGCCACATGTCAGCACTCGGTCTGACTGAGCGCCTCCAGGAGAGAGGCCCAAGCAAGATGCGCCCCGAGGAGCGTCTTTCCACATGTCAACAATGGGTCTGACTGAGGGCCTCCAGGAGAGAAGCCCAAGCAAGACGCGCCCCGAGGAGCGTCTTGACACATGTCAACACTGGGTCTGACAGAGGGCCTCCAGGAGAGAGGCCCAAGCAAGATGCGCCCCGAGGAGTGTCTTGCCACATGTCACCACTTGGTCTGACTGAGCGCCTCCAGGAGTGAGGCCCAAGCAAGACGCGCCCCGAGGAGCGGCTTGCCACATGTCAACAATGGGTCTGACTGAGGGCCTCCAGGAGAGAGGCCCAAGCAAGATGCGCCGGGAGGAGCGTCTTGCCACATGTCAACACTGGGTCTGACAGAGGGCCTCCAGGAGAGAGGCCCAAGCAAGACGCGCCCCGAGGAGCGTCTTGCCACATGTCACCTCTGGTTCTGACTGAGCACCTCCAGGAGAGAGGCCCAAGCAAGACGCGCCCCGAGGAGCGTCTTGTCACATGTCAACACTGGGTCTGTCTGAGCGCCTCCAGGAGAGAAGCCCAAGCAAGACGCGCCCCGAGGAGCGTCTTGCCTCATGTCAACAATGGGTCTGACTGAGGGCCTCCAGGAAAGAGGCCCAAGCAAGACGCGCCCCGAGGAGCGTCAGGCCACATGTCACTACTCAGTCTGACTGAGCGCCTCCAGGAGAGAGGCCCAAGCAGGACGCGCCCCGAGGAGCGTCTTGCCACATGTCAGCACTGGGTCTGACTGAGCGCCTCCAGGAGAGAGGCCCCAGCAAGACGCGCCCCGAGGAGCGTCTTGCCTTATGTCAGCACTCGGTCTGACTGAGCGCCTCCAGGAGAGAGGCCCAAGCAAGACGCGCCCCGAGGAGCGTCTTGCGACATGTCAACAATGGGTCTGACTGAGGGCCTCCAGGAGAGAAGCTCAAGCAAGACGCGCCCCGAGGAGCGTCTTGACACATGTCAACACTGGGTCTGACAGAGGGCCTCCAGGAGAGAGGCCCAAGCAAGACGCGCCCCGAGGAGTGTCTTGCCACATGTCACCACTTGGTCTGACTGAGCGCCTCAAGGAGAGAGGCCCAAGCAACACGCGCCCCGAGGAGCGTCAGGCCACATGTCACTACTCAGTCTGACTGAGCGCCTCCAGGAGAGAGGCCCAAGCAAATCGCGCCCCGAGGAGCGTCTTGCCACATTTCAACAATGGGTCTTACTGAGGGCCTCCAGGAGAGAAGCCCAAGCAAGACGCGCCCCGAGGAGCTTCTTGCCACATGTCAGCACTCGGTCTGACTGAGCGCCTCCAGGAGAGAGGCCAAAGCAAGACGCGCCCCGAGGAGCGTCTTGACACATGTCAACACTGGGTCTGACAGAGGGCCTCCATGAGAGAGGCCCAAGCAAGAAGCGCCCCGAGGAGTGTCTTGCCACATGTCAACACTGGGTCTGACAGAGGGCCTCCAGGAGAGAGGCCCAAGCAAGACGCGCCCCGAGGAGTGTCTTGCCACATGTCACCACTTGGTCTGACTGAGCGCCTCCAGGAGAGAGGCCCAAGCAACACGCGCCCCGAGGAGCGTCAGGCCACATGTCACTACTCAGTCTGACTGAGCGCCTCCAGGAGAGAGGCCCAACTAAGACACGCCCCGAGGAGCGTCTTACCACGTGTCAACAATGGTTCTTACTGAGGGCCTCCGGGAGAGAAGCCCAAGCAAGACGCGCCCCGAGGAGCTTCTTGCCACATGTCAGCACTCGGTCTGACTGAGCGCCTCCAGGAGAGAGGCCAAAGCAAGACGCACCCCGAGGAGCGTCTTGACACATGTCAACACTGGGTCTGACAGAGGGCCTCCATGAGAGAGGTCCAAGCAAGACGCGCCCCGAGGAGCGTCTTGCCACATGTCACTACTCGGTCTGTTTGAGCGCCTCCAGGAGAGAGGCCCAAGCAAGACGTGCCCCGAGGAGCGTCTTGCCACATGTCAACAATGGGTCTGAACGAGGGCCTCCAGGAGAGAAGCCCAAGCAAGACGCGCCCCGAGGAGCGTCTTGCCACATGTCAACACTGGGTCTGACTGAGCGCCTCCAGGAGAGAGGCCCAAGCAAGACACGCCCCGAGGAGCGTCTTGACACATGTCAACACTGGGTCTGACTGAGGGCCTCCATGAGAGAAGCCCAAGCAAGACGCGCCCCGAGGAGAGTCTTGCCACAGGTCAACACTCTGTCTGACAGAGGGCATCCAGGAGAGAGGCCCAAGCAATACGCGCCCCGAGGAGCGTCTTGCCACATGTCACCACTGAGTCTGACTGAGCGCCTCCAGGAGAGAGACCCAACCAAGACGCGCCCTGAGGAGCGTCTTGCCACATGCCAACACTGGGTCTGACAGAGGGCCTCCAGGAGAGAGGCCCAAGCAAGATGCGCCCCGAGGAGTGTCTTGCCACATGTCACCACTGGGTCTGACTGAGCGCCTCCAGGAGAGAGGCCCAAGCAAGACGCGCCCCGAGGAGCGTCTTGCCACATGTCAGCACTCGGTCTGACTGAGCGCCTCCAGGAGAGAGGCCCAAGCAAGACGCGCCCCGAGGAGCGTCTTGCCACATGTCTACACTGGGTCTGACTGAGCGCCTCCAGGAGAGAGGCCCAAGCAAGACGCGCCCCGAGGAGCGTCTTGCCACATGTGAACACTGGGTCTGACTGAGCGCCTCCAGGAGAGAGGCCCAAGCAAGACGCGCCCGGAGGAGCATCTTGCCACATGTCAGCACTCGGTCTGACTGAGCGCATCCAGGAGAGAGGCCCAAGCAAGACGCGCCCCGAGGAGCGTCTTGCCACATGTCACCTCTGGTTCTGACTGAGCGCCTCCAGGAGAGAGGCCCAAGCAAGACGCACCCCGAGGAGCGTCTTGTCACATGTCAACACTAGGTCTGTCTGAGCGCCTCCAGGAGAGAAGCCCAAGCAAGATGCGCCCCGAGGAGCGTCAGGCCACATGTCAACAATGGGTCTGACTGAGGGCCTCCAGGAGAGAGGCCCAAGCAAGACGCGCCCTGAGGGGCGTCTTGCCACGTGTCAACAATGGTTCTTACTGAGGGCCTCCGGGAGAGAAGCCCAAGCAAGACGCGCCCCGAGGAGCTTCTTGCCACATGTCAGCACTCGGTCTGACTGAGCGCCTCCAGGAGAGAGGCCAAAGCAAGACGCCCCCTGAGGAGCGTCTTGCCACATGTCAACACTGGGTTTGACAGAGGGCCTCCATGAGAGAGGCCCAAGCAAGACGCGCCCCGAGGAGTGTCTTGCCAAATGTCAACACTGGGTCTGACTGAGCGCCTCAGGGAGAGAGGCCCAAGCAAGACGTGCCCCGAGGAGCATCTTGCCACATGTCAACACTGGGTCTGACTGAGTGCCTCCATGAGAGAAGCCCCAGCAAGACGCGCCCCGAGGAGCGTATTGCCACATGTCAACACTGGGTCTGACTGAGCACCTCCAGGAGAGAGGCCCAAGCAAGACGCGCCCCGAGAAGCGTCTTGCCACATGTCAACACTGGGTCTGACTGAGTGCCTCCAGGAGAGAGGCCCGAGGAGCGTCTTGCCACATGTCACCTCTGGGTCTGACTGAGCGCCTCCAGGAGAGAGGCGCAAGCAAGAAACGCCCGAGGAGCGTCTTGAAACATGTCAACACAGGGTCTGACTGAGCGCCTCCAGGAGAGAGGCCCATGCAAGAAGCGCCCCGAGGAGCGTCTTGCCACATGTCAACAATGGGTCTGACTGAGGGCCTCCAGGAGAGAAGCCCAAGCAAGACGCGCCCCGAGGAGCGTCTTGCCACATGTCAACACTGGGTCTAATTGAGCGCCTCCAGGAGAGAGGCCCAAGCAAGACGCGCCCCGAGGAGCGTCTTGCCACATGTCACTACTCGGTCTGACTGAGCGCCTCCAGGAGAGAGGTCCAAGCAACACGCGCCCCGAGGAGCGTCTTGCCACATGTCAGCACTCGGTCTGACTGAGCGCCTCCAGTGACATGTGGCCTGACGCTCCTCGGGGCGCGTCTTGCTTGGGCCTCTCTCCTGGAGGCACTCAGTCAGACCCATTGTTGACATGAGGCAAGACGCTCCTCGGGGCGCGTCTTGCTTGGGCTTCTCTCCTGGAGGCGCTCAGACAGACCCAGTGTTGACATGTGACAAGACGCTCCTCGGGGCGCGTCTTGCTTGGGCCTCTCTCCCGGAGGCGCTCAGTCAGAACCAGAGGTGACATGTGGCAAGACGCTCATCGGGGCGCGTCTTGCTTGGGCCTCTCTCCTGGAGGCGCTCAGTCAGACCGAGTGCTGACATGTGGCAAGACGCTCCTCCGGGCGCGTCTTGCTTGGGCCTCTCTCCTGGAGGCGCTCAGTCAGACCCAGTGTTCACATGTGGCAAGACGCTCCTCGGGGCGCGTCTTGCTGGGGCTTCTCTCATGGAGGCACTCAGTCAGACCCAGTGTTGACATGTGGCAAAACGCTCCTCGGGGCGCGTGTTGCTTGGACCTCTCTCCTGGAGGCGCTCAGTCAGACCGAGTAGTGACATGTGGCAAGACGCTCCTCGGGGCGCGTCTTGCTTGGGCCTCTCTCCTGGAGGCGCTCAATTAGACCCAGTGTTGACATGTGGCAAGACGCTCCTCGGGGTGCGTCTTGCTTGGGCTTCTCTCCTGGAGGCCCTCAGTCAGACCCATTGTTGACATGTGGCAAGACACTCCTCGGGGCGCTTCTTGCTTGGGCCTCTCTCCTGGAGGCGCTCAGTCAGACCCTGTGTTGACATGTTTCAAGACGCTCCTCGGGCGTTTCTTGCTTGCGCCTCTCTCCTGGAGGCGCTCAGTCAGACCCAGAGGTGACATGTTGCAAGACGCTCCTCAGGCCTCTCTCCTGGAGGCGCTCAGTCAGACCCAGTGTTCACATGTGGCAAGACTCTCCTCGGGGCGCGTCTTGCTTGGGCCTCTCTCCTGGAGGCGCTCAGTCAGACCGAGTGCTGACATGTGGCAAGACGCTCCTCGGGGCGCGTCTTGCTTGGGCTTCTCTCCTGGAGTCCCTCAGTCAGACCCATTGTTGACATGTGGCAAGACGCTCCTCGGGGCACGTCTTATTTGGGCCTCTCTCCTGGAGGCCCTCTGTCAGACCCAGTGTTGACATGTGTCAAGACGCTCCTCGGGGCGCGTCTTGCTTGGGCCTCTCTCCTGGAGGCGCTCAGTCAGACCGAGTGCTGACATGTGGCAAGAAGCTCCTCGGGGCGCGTCTTGCTTGGGCTTCTCTCCTGGAGGCCCTCAGTCAGACCCATTGTTGACATGTGGCAAGACGCTCCTCGGGGCGCGTCTTGCTTGGGCCTCTCTCCAGAAGGCCCTCAATCAGACCCAGTGTTGACACGTGGCAAGACGCTCCTCGGGGCGCTTCTTGCTTGGGCCTCTCTCCTGGAGGCGCTCAGTCAGACCGAGTGCTGACATGTGGCAAGACGCTCCTCGGGGCGCGTATTGCTTGGGCCTCTCTCCTGGATGCCCTCTGTCAGACCCAGTGTTGACATGTGGCAAGACTCTCCTCAGGGTGCGTCTTGCTTGGGCTTCTCTTATGGAGGCCCTCAGTCAGACCCATTGTTGACATGTGTCAAGACGCTCCTCGGGGCGTGTCTTGCTTGGGCCTCTCTCCTGGAGGCGCTCAGTCAGACCCAGTGTTGACATGTGGCAAGAAGCTCCTCGGGGCGCTTCTTGCTTGGGCTTCTCTCCTGGAGGCCCTCAGTCAGACCCATTGTTGACATGTGACAAGACGCTGCTCGGGGCGCGTCTTGCTTGGGCCTCTCTCCTGGAGGCGCTCAGTCAGACCCAGTGTTGACATGTGGCAAGACGCTCCTCGGGGCGCGTCTTGCTTGGGCCTCTCTCCTGGAGGTTCTCAGTCAGACCCAGTGTTGACAAGTGGCAAGATGCTCCTCGGGGCACGTCTTGCTGGGATTTCTCTCATGGAGGCCCTCAGTCAGACCCAGTGTTGACATGTGGCAAGACGCTCCTCGGGGCACGTCTTGCTTGGGCCTCTCTCCTGGAGGCGCTCAGTCAGACCCAGTGTTCACATGTGGCAAGACGCTCCTCGGGGCGCGTCTTGCTTGGGCCTCTCTCCTGGAGGCGCTCAGTCAGACCGAGTGCTGACATGTGGCAAGACGCTCCTCCGGGCGCGTCTTGTTTGGGCCTCTCTCCTGGAGGCGCTCAGTCAGACCGAGTGCTGACATGTGGCAAGAAGCTCCTCGGGGCGCGTCTTGCTTGGGCTTCTCTCCTGGAGGCCCTCAGTCAGACCCATTGTTGACATGTGGCAAGACGCTCCTCGGGGCGCGTCTTGCTTGGGCCTCTCTCCAGAAGGCCCTCAATCAGACCCAGTGTTGACACGTGGCAAGACGCTCCTCGGGGCGCTTCTTGCTTGGGCCTCTCTCCTGGAGGCGCTCAGTCAGACCGAGTGCTGACATGTGGCAAGACGCTCCTCGGGGCGCTTCTTGCTTGGGCTTCTCTCCTGGAGGCCCTCAGTCAGACCCATTGTTGACATGTGACAAGACGCTCCTCGGGGCGCGTCTTGCTTGGGCCTCTCTCCTGGAGGCGCTCAGTCAGACCCAGTGTTCACATGTGGCAAGACGCTCCTCGGGGCGCGTCTTGCTTGGGCCTCTCTCCTGGAGGTTCTCAGTCAGACCCAGTGTTGACAAGTGGCAAGATGCTCCTCGGGGCACGTCTTGCTGGGGCTTCTCTCATGGAGGCCCTCAGTCAGACCCAGTGTTGACATGTGGCAAGACGCTCCTCGGGGCACGTCTTGCTTGGGCCTCTCTCCTGGAGGCGCTCAGTCAGACCCAGAGGAGACATGTGTCAAGATGCTCCTCAGGGCGCGTCTTGCTTGGGCCTCTCTCCTGGAGGCGCTCAGTCAGACCGAGTGCTGACATGTGGCAAGACGCTCCTCCGGGCGTGTCTTGCTTGGGCCTCTCTCCTGGAGGCGCTCAGTCAGACCCAGTGTTGACATGTGGCAAGAAGCTCCTCGGGGCGCGTCTTGCTTGGGCCTCTCTCCTGGAGGCGCTCAGTCAGACCCAGTGTTCACATGTGGCAAGACGCTCCTCGGGGCGCGTGTTGCTTGGGCCTCTCTCCTGGAGGCGCTCAGTCAGAACCAGAGGTGACATGTGGCAAGACGCTCCTCGGGGCACGTCTTGCTTGGGCCTCTCTCCTGGAGGCGCTCAGTCAGACCCAGAGGAGAAATGTGTCAAGACGCTCCTCGGGGCGCGTCTTGCTTGGGCCTCTTCCCTGGAGGCGCTCAGTCACACCGAGTGCTGACAAGTGGCAAGACGCACCTCCGGGCGCGTCTTGCTTGGGCCTCTCTCCTGGAGGTGCTCAGTCAGACCCAGTGTTCACATGTGGCAAGACTCTCCTCGGGGCGCGTCTTGCTTGGGCCTCTCTCCTGGAGGCCCTCAGTCAGACCGAGTGCTGACATGTGGCAAGACGCTCCTCGGGGCGCGTCTTGCTTGGGCTTCTCTCCTGGAGGCCCTCAGTCAGACCCATTGTTGACATGTGGCAAGACGCTCCTCGGGGCACGTCTTATTTGGGCCTCTCTCCTGGAGGCCCTCTGTCAGACCCAGTGTTGACATGTGTCAAGACGCTCCTCGGGGCGCGTCTTGCTTGGGCCTCTCTCCTGGAGGCGCTCAGTCAGACCCAGTGTTGACATGTGGCAAGACGCTCCTCGGGGCGCGTCTTGCTTGGGCCTCTCTCCTGGAGGTTCTCAGTCAGACCCAGTGTTGACAAGTGGCAAGATGCTCCTCGGGGCACGTCTTGCTGGGGCTTCTCTCATGGAGGCCCTCAGTCAGACCCAGTGTTGACATGTGGCAAGACGCTCCTCGGGGCACGTCTTGCTTGGGCCTCTCTCCTGGAGGCGCTCAGTCAGACCCAGAGGAGACATGTGTCAAGATGCTCCTCAGGGCGCGTCTTGCTTGGGCCTCTCTCCTGGAGGCGCTCAGTCAGACCGAGTGCTGACATGTGGCAAGACGCTCCTCCGGGCGTGTCTTGCTTGGGCCTCTCTCCTGGAGGCGCTCAGTCAGACCGAGTGCTGACATGTGGCAAGACGCTCCTCGGGGCGCGTCTTGCTTGGGCCTCTCTCCTGGAGGCGCTCAGTCAGACCGAGTGCTGACATGTGGCAAGAAGCTCCTCGGGGCGCGTCTTGCTTGGGCTTCTCTCCTGGAGGCCCTCAGTCAGACCCATTGTTGACATGTGGCAAGACGCTCCTCGGGGCGCGTCTTGCTTGGGCCTCTCTCCAGAAGGCCCTCAATCAGACCCAGTGTTGACACGTGGCAAGACGCTCCTCGGGGCGCTTCTTGCTTGGGCCTCTCTCCTGGAGGCGCTCAGTCAGACCGAGTGCTGACATGTGGCAAGACGCTCCTCGGGGCGCGTATTGCTTGGGCCTCTCTCCTGGATGCCCTCTGTCAGACCCAGTGTTGACATGTGGCAAGACTCTCCTCGGGGCGCGTCTTGCTTGGGCTTCTCTCATGGAGGCCCTCAGTCAGACCCAGTGTTGACATGTGGCAAGACGCTCCTCGGGGCACGTCTTGCTTGGGCCTCTCTCCTGGAGGCGCTCAGTCAGACCCAGAGGAGACATGTGTCAAGATGCTCCTCGGGGCGTGTCTTGCTTGGGCCTCTCTCCTGGAGGCGCTCAGTCAGACCGAGTGCTGACATGTGGCAAGACGCTCCTCTGGGCGCGTCTTGCTTGGGCCTCTCTCCTGGAGGCGCTCAGTCAGACCGAGTGCTGACATGTGGCAAGAAGCTCCTCGGGGCGCGTCTTGCTTGGGCTTCTCTCCTGGAGGCCCTCAGTCAGACCCATTGTTGACATGTGGCAAGACGCTCCTCGGGGCGCGTCTTGCTTGGGCCTCTCTCCAGAAGGCCCTCCATCAGACCCAGTGTTGACACGTGGCAAGACGCTCCTCGGGGCGCTTCTTGCTTGGGCCTCTCTCCTGGAGGCGCTCAGTCAGACCGAGTGCTGACATGTGGCAAGACGCTCCTCGGGGCGCATATTGCTTGGGCCTCTCTCCTGGATGCCCTCTGTCAGACCCAGTGTTGACATGTGGCAAGACTCTCCTCGGGGCGCGTCTTGCTTGGGCTTCTCTCATGGAGGCCCTCAGTCAGACCCAGTGTTGACATGTGTCAAGACGCTCCTCGGGGCGTGTCTTGCTTGGGCCTCTCTCCTGGAGGCGCTCAGTCAGACCCAGTGTTGACATGTGGCAAGAAGCTCCTCGGGGCGCTTCTTGCTTGGGCTTCTCTCCTGGAGGCCCTCAGTCAGACCCATTGTTGACATGTGACAAGACGCTCCTCGGGGCGCGTCTTGCTTGGGCCTCTCTCCTGGAGGCGCTCAGTCAGACCCAGTGTTGACATGTGGCAAGACGCTCCTCGGGGCGCATCTTGCTTGGGCCTCTCTCCTGGAGGTTCTCAGTCAGACCCAGTGTTGACAAGTGGCAAGATGCTCCTCGGGGCACGTCTTGCTGGGGCTTCTCTCATGGAGGCCCTCAGTCAGACCCAGTGTTGACATGTGGCAAGACGCTCCTCGGGGCACGTCTTGCTTGGGCCTCTCTCCTGGAGGCGCTCAGTCAGACCCAGAGGAGACATGTGTCAAGATGCTCCTCGGGGCGCGTCTTGCTTGGGCCTCTCTCCTGGAGGCGCTCAGTCAGACCGAGTGCTGACATGTGGCAAGACGCTCCTCCGGGCGCGTCTTGCTTGGGCCTCTCTCCTGGAGTTGCTCAGTCAGACCCAGTGTTCACATGTGGCAAGACGCTCCTCGGGGCACGTCTTATTTGGGCCTCTCTCCTGGAGGCCCTCTGTCAGACCCAGTGTTGACATGTGTCAAGACGCTCCTCGGGGCGCGTCTTGCTTGGGCCTCTCTCCTGGAGGCGCTCAGTCAGACCGAGTGCTGACATGTGGCAAGAAGCTCCTCGGGGCGCGTCTTGCTTGGGCTTCTCTCCTGGAGGCCCTCAGTCAGACCCATTTTTGACATGTGGCAAGACGCTCCTCGGGGCGCGTCTTGCTTGGGCCTCTCTCCAGAAGGCCCTCAATCAGACCCAGTGTTGACACGTGGCAAGACGCTCCTCGGGGCGCTTCTTGCTTGGGCCTCTCTCCTGGAGGCGCTCAGTCAGACCAAGTGCTGACATGTGGCAAGACGCTCCTCGGGGCGTGTATTGCTTGGGCCCCTCTCCTGGATGCCCTCTGTCAGACCCAGTGTTGACATGTGGCAAGACTCTCCTCGGGGCGTGTCTTGCTTGGGCCTCTCTCCTGGAGGCGCTCAGTCAGACCCAGTGTTGACATGTGGCAAGAAGCTCCTCGGGGCGCGTCTTGCTTGGGCCTCTCTCCTGGAGGTTCTCAGTCAGACCCAGTGTTGACAAGTGGCAAGATGCTCCTCGGGGCACGTCTTGCTGGGGCTTCTCTCATGGAGGCCCTCAGTCAGACCCAGTGTTGACATGTGGCAAGACGCTCCTCGGGGCACGTCTTGCTTGGGCCTCTCTCCTGGAGGCGCTCAGTCAGACCCAGAGGAGACATGTGTCAAGACGCTCCTCGGGGCGTGTCTTGCTTTGGCCTCTCTCCTGGAGGCGCTCAGTCAGACCGAGTGCTGACATGTGGCAAGACGCTCCTCTGGGCGCGTCTTGCTTGGGCCTCTCTCCTGGAGGCGCTCAGTCAGACCGAGTGCTGACATGTGGCAAGAAGCTCCTCGGGGCGCGTCTTGCTTGGGCTTCTCTCCTGGAGGCCCTCAGTCAGACCCATTGTTGACATGTGGCAAGACGCTCCTCGGGGCTCGTCTTGCTTGGGCCTCTCTCCAGAAGGCCCTCAATCAGACCCAGTGTTGACACGTGGCAAGACGCTCCTCGGGGCGCTTCTTGCTTGGGCCTCTCTCCTGGAGGCGCTCAGTCAGACCGAGTGCTGACATGTGGCAAGACGCTCCTCGGGGCGCATATTGCTTGGGCCTCTCTCCTGGATGCCCTCTGTCAGACCCAGTGTTGACATGTGGCAAGACTCTCCTCGGGGCGCGTCTTGCTTGGGCTTCTCTCATGGAGGCCCTCAGTCAGACCCAGTGTTGACATGTGTCAAGACGCTCCTCGGGGCGTGTCTTGCTTGGGCCTCTCTCCTGGAGGCGCTCAGTCAGACCCAGTGTTGACATGTGGCAAGAAGCTCCTCGGGGCGCTTCTTGCTTGGGCTTCTCTCCTGGAGGCCCTCAGTCAGACCCATTGTTGACATGTGACAAGACGCTCCTCGGGGCGCGTCTTGCTTGGGCCTCTCTCCTGGAGGCGCTCAGTCAGACCCAGTGTTGACATGTGGCAAGACGCTCCTCGGGGCGCATCTTGCTTGGGCCTCTCTCCTGGAGGTTCTCAGTCAGACCCAGTGTTGACAAGTGGCAAGATGCTCATCGGGGCACGTCTTGCTGGGGCTTCTCTCATGGAGGCCCTCAGTCAGACCCAGTGTTGACATGTGGCAAGACGCTCCTCGGGGCACGTCTTGCTTGGGCCTCTCTCCTGGAGGCGCTCAGTCAGACCCAGAGGAGACATGTGTCAAGATGCTCCTCGGGGCGCGTCTTGCTTGGGCCTCTCTCCTGGAGGCGCTCAGTCAGACCGAGTGCTGACATGTGGCAAGACGCTCCTCCGGGCGCGTCTTGCTTGGGCCTCTCTCCTGGAGTTGCTCAGTCAGACCCAGTGTTCACATGTGGCAAGACGCTCCTCGGGGCGCGTCTTGCTTGGGCCTCTCTCCTGGAGGCGCTCAGTCAGACCCAGTGTTGACATGTGGCAAGACGCTCCTCGGGGCACGTCTTGCTTGGGCCTCTCTCCTGGAGGCGCTCAGTCAGACCGAGTGCTGACATGTGGCAAGACGCTCCTCGGGGCGCGTCTTGCTTGGGCTTCTCTCCTGGAGGCCCTCAGTCAGACCCATTGTTGACATGTGGCAAGACTCTCCTCGGGGCGCGTCTTGCTTGGGCTTCTCTCATGGAGGCCCTCAGTCAGACCCAGTGTTGACATGTGGCAAGACGCTCCTCGGGGCATGTCTTGCTTGGGCCTCTCTCCTGGAGGCGCTCAGTCAGACCGAGTAGTGACATGTGACAAGACGCTCCTCGGGGCGCGTCCTGCTTGGGCCTCTCTCCTGGAGGCGCTCAGTCAGACCCAGTGTTGACATGTGGCAAGACGCTCCTCGGGACGCGTCTTGCTTGGGCCTCTCTCCTGGAGGTTCTCAGTCAGACCCAGTGTTGACATGTGGCAAGATGCTCCTCGGGGCGCGTCTTGCTGGGGCTTCTCTCATGGAGGCACTCAGTCAGACCCAGTGTTGACATGTGGCAAGACGCTCCTCGGGGCACGTCTTGCTTGGGCCTCTCTCCTGGAGGCGCTCAGTGAGACCCAGAGGAGACATGTGTCAAGATGCTCCTCGGTGCGCGTCTTGCTTGGGCCTCTCTCCTGGAGGCGCTCAGTCAGACGCAGTGTTGACATGTGGCAAGACGCTCCTCGGGGCACGTCTTGCTTGGGCCTCTCTCCTGGAGGCACTCAGTCAGACCGAGTGCTGACATGTGGCAAGACGATCCTCGGGGCGCGTCTTGCTGGGGCTTCTCTCCTGGAGGCCCTCAGTCAGACCCATTGTTGACATGTGGCAAGACGCTCCTCGGGGCGCGTCTTGCTTGGGCCTCTCTCCAGAAGGCCCTCAATCGGACCCAGTGTTGACACTTGGCAAGACGCTCCTCGGGGCGCTTCTTGCTTGGGCCTCTCTCCTGGAGGCGCTCAGTCAGACCCAGTGGTGACATGTGGCAAGACGCTCCTCGGGGCGCGTATTGCTTGGGCCTCTCTCCTGGATGCCCTCTGTCAGACCCAGTGTTGACATGTGGCAAGACTCTCCTCGGGGCGCGTCTTGCTTGGGCTTCTCTTATGGAGGCCCTCAGTCAGACCCAGTGTTGACATGTGGCAAGACGCTCCTCGGGGCACGTCTTGCTTGGGCCTCTCTCCTGGAGGCGCTCAGTCAGACCGAGTAGTGACATGTGACAAGACGCTCCTCGGGGCGCGTCTTGCTTGGGCCTCTCTCCTGGAGGCGCTCAGTCAGACCCAGTGTTGACATGTGGCAAGACACTCCTCGGGGCGAGTCTTGCTTGGGCCTCTCTCATGGAGGCCCTCTGTCAGACCTAGTGTTGACATGTGTCAAGACGCTCCTCGGGGCGCGTCTTGTTTTGGCCTCTCTCCTGTAGGTGCTCAGTCAGACCGAGTGCTGAGTACTGTGGCAAGAAGCTCCTCGGGGCACGTCTTGCTTGGGCTTCTCTCCTGGAGGCCCTCAGTAAGACCCATTGTTGACATGTGGCAAGACGCTCCTCGGGGCGCGTCTTGCTTGGGCCTCTCTCCTGGAGGCGCTCAGTCAGACTGAGTAGTGACATGTGGCCTGACGCTCCTCGGGGCGCGTGTTGCTTGGGCCTCTCTCCTGGAGGCGCTCAGTCAGACCAAGTGTTGTGCTTCGTGCAACATAATTCTGGGTGCCATTTACAAACCATAAGTGCTAATGACTCCATTCCTTTTTGTGGTTGTAGGGGCTGTTGATTGGAGTACACTAAAACAAACCTGACCTCTCTAGGACATTCAGAAGCTAAGTTATAATCCCACAAAGGTGTAACTGGACTACTTCTTTAAAGTGACACCAGGCCCGGTGACCTTTGGGACATGGTTTGACCCCCTATGGGAATGTGAGATCATCATGAAACGTTCAGATCACTTACAACTCAATAGATTCTACTTTCTTGTAATGTTTCAGCCTGATTGGACCTTGTTTTCACACAAATGGACCCAGAATGATGTGAAATTGTGCTTCGTGCAACATAATTCTGGGTGCCATTTACAAACCATAAGGCTAATGACTCCATTCCTTTTGTGGTTGTAGGGGCTGTTGATTGGAGTACACTAAAACAAACCTGATCTCTCTAGGACATTCAGAAGCCAAGTTATAAGCCCACAAATGTGTAACTGGACTACTTCTTTAAATTGACACCAGATCCGGTGACCTTTGGGACATGGTTTGATCCCCTTAGGAAAGCGCTATCATCATGAAACGTTCAGATCACTTACAACTAAATAGATTCTACCTTCCTGTGACGTTTCAGCCTGACTGGACCTTGTTTTCACACAAATGAACCCAGAATGATGTGAAATTGTGCTTCGTGCAACATAATTCTGGGTGCCATTTACAAACCATAAATGCTAATAACTCCATTCCTTTTTGTGGTTGTAGGGGCTGTTGATTGGAGAACATTAAAACAAACCTGATCTCTCTAGGACATTCAGAAGCCATGTTATAAGCCCACAAATGTGTAACTGGACTACTTCTTTAAAGTGACACCAGGCCCGGTGACCTTTGGGACATGGTTTGACCCCCTATGGGAATGTGAGATCATCATGAAACGTTCAGATCACTTACAACTCAATAGATTCTACCTTCTTGTAATGTTTCAGCCTGATTGGACCTTGTTTTCACACAAATGGACCCAGAATGATGTGAAATTGTGCTTCGTGCAACATAATTCTGGGTGCCATTTACAAACCATAAATGCTAATGACTCCATTCCTTTTTGTGGTTGTAGGGGCTGTTGATTGGAGAACATTAAAACAAACCTGATCTCTCTAGGACATTCAGAAGCCATGTTATAAGCCCACAAATGTGGAACTGGACTACTTCTTTAAATTGACACCAGATCCGGTGACCTTTGGGACATGGTTTGACCCCCTTAGGAAAGTGCTATCATCATGAAACGTTCAGATCACTTACAACTCAATAGATTCTACCTTCTTGTAACGTATCAGCCTGATTGGACCTTGTTTTCACACAAATGGACCCAGAATGATGTGAAATTGTGCTTCGTGCAACATAATTCTGGGTGCCATTTACAAACCATAAGTGCTAATGACTCCATTCCTTTTTGTGGTTGTAGGGGCTGTTGATTGGAGTACACTATAACAAACCTGACCTCTCTAGGACATTCAGAAGCCAAGTTATAAGCCCACAAAGGTGTAACTGGACTACTTCTTTAAAGTGACACCAGGCCCGGTGACCTTTGGGACATGGTTTGACCCCCTATGGGAATGTGAGATCATCATGAAACGTTCAGATCACTTACAACTCAATAGATTCTACTTTCTTGTAATGTTTCAGCCTGATTGGACCTTGTTTTCACACAAATGGACCCAGAATGATGTGAAATTGTGCTTCGTGCAACATAATTCTGGGTGCCATTTACAAACCATAAGGCTAATGACTCCATTCCTTTTGTGGTTGTAGGGGCTGTTGATTGGAGTACACTAAAACAAACCTGATCTCTCTAGGACATTCAGAAGCCAAGTTATAAGCCCACAAATGTGTAACTGGACTACTTCTTTAAATTGACACCAGATCCGGTGACCTTTGGGACATGGTTTGATCCCCTTAGGAAAGCGCTATCATCATGAAACGTTCAGATCACTTACAACTAAATAGATTCTACCTTCCTGTGACGTTTCAGCCTGACTGGACCTTGTTTTCACACAAATGAACCCAGAATGATGTGAAATTGTGCTTCGTGCAACATAATTCTGGGTGCCATTTACAAACCATAAATGCTAATAACTCCATTCCTTTTTGTGGTTGTAGGGGCTGTTGATTGGAGAACATTAAAACAAACCTGATCTCTCTAGGACATTCAGAAGCCATGTTATAAGCCCACAAATGTGTAACTGGACTACTTCTTTAAATTGACACCAGATCCGGTGACCTTTGGGACATGGTTTGACCCCCTTAGGAAAGTGCTATCATCATGAAACGTTCAGATCACTTACAACTCAATAGATTCTACCTTCTTGTAACGTATCAGCCTGATTGGACCTTGTTTTCACACAAATGGACCCACAATGATGTGAAATTGTGCTTCGTGCAACATAATTCTGGGTGCCATTTACAAACCATAAGTGCTAATGACTCCATTCCTTTTTGTGGTTGTAGGGGCTGTTGATTGGAGTACATTAAACTAAACCTGATCTCTCTAGGACATTCAGAAGCCAAGTTATAAGCCCACAAATGTGTAACTGGACTACTTCTTTAAATTGACACCAGATCCGGTGACCTTTGGGACATGGTTTGACCCCCTTAGGAAAGTGCTATCATCATGAAACGTTCAGATCACTTACAACTCAATAGATTCTACCTTCCTGTAACGTTTCAGCCTGATTGGACCTTGTTTTCACACAAATGGACCCAGAATGATGTGAAATTGTGCTTCGTGCAACATAATTCTGGGTGCCATTTACAAACCCTATGTGCTAATGACTCCATTCCTTTTTTTGGTTGTAGGGGCTGTTGATTGGAGTACACTAAAACAAACCTGATCTCTCTAGGACTTTCAGAATTCAAGTTATAAGCCCACAAATGTGTAACTGGACTACTTCTTTAAATTGACACCAGATCCGGTGATCTTTGGGACATGGTTTGACCCCCGTAGGAAAGTGCTATCATCATGAAACGTTCAGATCACTTACAACTCAGTAGATTCTACCTTCCTGTAACGTTTCAGCCTGATTGGACCTTGTTTTCACACAAATGAACCCAGAATGATGTGAAATTGTGCTTCGTGCAACATAATTCTGGGTGCCATTTAAAAACCATAAGTGCTAATGACTCCATTCCTTTTTGTGGTTGTAGGGGCTGTTGATTGGAGTACACTAAAACAACCCTGACCTCTCTAGGACATTCAGAAGCCAAGTTATAAGCCCACAAATGTGTAACTGGACTACTTCTTTAAATTGACACCAGATCCGGTGACCTTTGGGACATGGTTTGACCCCCTTAGGAAAGTGCGATCTTCATGAAACGTTCAGATCACTTACAACTCAATAGATTCTACCTTCCTGTATTGTTTCAGCCTGATTGGACCTTGTTTTCACACAAATGAACCCAGAATGATGAGAAATTGTGCTTCGTGCAACATAATTCTGGGTGCCATTTAAAAACCATAAGTGCTAATGTCTCCATTCCTTTTTGTGGTTGTAGGGGCTGTTGACTGGAGTACACTAAAGCAAACCTGATCGCCCTAGGACATTCAGAAGCCAAGTTATAAGCCCACAAATGTGTAACTGGACTACTTCTTTAAATTGACACCAGATCCAGTCACCTTTGGGACATGGTTTGACCCCCTTAGGAAAGTGCTAACATCATGAAACGTTCAGATCACTTACAACTCAATAGATTCTACCTTCCTGTAACATTTCAGCCTGATTGGACCTTGTTTTCACACAAATGGACCCAGAATGATGTGAAATTGTGCTTCGTGCAACATAATTCTGGGTGCCATTTACAAACCATAAGTGCTAATGACTCCATTACTTTTTGTGGTTGTAGGGGCTGTTGATTGGAGTACACTAAAACAAACCTGACCTCTCTAGGACATTCAGAAGCCAAGTTATAAGACCACAAAGGTGTAACTGGACTACTTCTTTAAAGTGACACCAGGCCCGGTGACCTTTGGGACATGGTTTGACCCCCTATGGGAATGTGAGATCATCATGAAACGTTCAGATCACTTACAACTCAATAGATTCTACCTTCTTGTAATGTTTCAGCCTGATTGGACCTTGTTTTCACACAAATGGACCCAGAATGATGTGAAATTGTGCTTCGTGCAACATAATTCTGGGTGCCATTTACAAACCATAAGGCTAATGACTCCATTCCTTTTGTGGTTGTAGGGGCTGTTGATTGGAGTACACTAAAACAATTCTGATCTCTCTAGGACATTCAGAAGCCAAGTTATAAGCCCACAAATGTGTAACTGGACTACTTCTTTAAATTGACACCAGATCCGGTGACCTTTGGGACATGGTTTGATCCCCTTAGGAAAGCGCTATCATCATGAAACGTTCAGATCACTTACAACTGAATAGATTCTACCTTCCTGTAACATTTCAGCCTGATTGGACCTTGTTTTCACACAAATGAACCCAGAATGATGTGAAATTGTGCTTCGTGCAACATAATTCTGGGTGCCATTTACAAACCATAAATGCTAATGACTCCATTCCTTTTTGTGGTTGTAGGGGCTGTTGATTGGAGAACATTAAAACAAACCTGATCTCTCTAGGACATTCAGAAGCCATGTTATAAGCCCACAAATGTGTAACTGGACTACTTCTTTAAATTGACACCAGATCCGGTGACCTTTGGGACATGGTTTGACCCCCTTAGGAAAGTGCTATCATCATGAAACGTTCAGATCACTTACAACTCAATAGATTCTACCTTCTTGTAACGTATCAGCCTGATTGGACCTTGTTTTCACACAAATGGACCCAGAATGATGTGAAATTGTGCTTCGTGCAACATAATTCTGGATGCCATTTACAAACCATAAGTGCTAATGACTCCATTCCTTTTTGTGGTTGTAGGGGCTGTTGATTGGAGTATACTAAAACAAACCTGATCTCTCTAGGACATTCAGAAGCCAAGTTATAAGCCCACAAATGTGTAACTGGACTACTTCTTTAAATTGACACCAGATCCGGTGACCTTTGGGACATGGTTTGACCACCTTAGGAAAGCGCTATCATATGAAACGTTCAGATCACTTACAACTCAATAGATTCTAGCTTCCAGTAACGTTTCAGCCTGACTGGACCTTGTTTTCACACAAATGAACCCACAATGATGTGAAATTGTGCTTCGTGCAAAATAATTCTGGTTGCCATTTACAAACCATAAGTGCTAATGACTCCATTCCTTTTTGTGGTTGTAGGGGCTGTTGATTGGAGTACATTAAAACAAACCTGATCTCTCTAGGACATTCAGAAGCCAAGTTATAAGCCCACAAATGTGTAACTGGACTACTTCTTTAAATTGACACCAGATCCGGTGACCTTTGGGACATGGTTTGACCCCCTTAGGAAAGTGCTATCATCACGAAACGTTCAGATCACTTACAACTCAATAGATTCTAACTTCCAGTAACGTTTCAGCCTGATTGGACCTTGTTTTCACACAAATGGACCCAGAATGATGTGAAATAGTGCTTCGTGCAACATAATTCTGGGTGCCATTTACAAACCATAAGTGCTAATGACTCCATTCCTTTTTGTGGTTGTAGGGGCTGTTGATTGGAGTACACTAAAACAAACCTAACCTCTCTAGGACATTCAGAAGCCAAGTTATAAGCCCACAAAGGTGTAACTGGACTACTTCTTTAAAGTGACACCAGGCCCGGTGACCTTTGGGACATAGTTTTACCCCCTATGGGAATGTGCGATCATCTTGAAACGTTCAGATCACTTACAACTCAATAGATTCTACCTTCTTCTAGCGTTTCAGCCTGATTGGACCTTGTTTTCACACAAATGGACCCAGAATGATGTGAAATTGTGCTTCGTGCAACATAATTCTGGGTGCCATTTACAAACCATAAGTGCTAATGACTCCATTCCTTTTTGTGGTTGTAGGGGCTGTTGATTGGAGTACACTAAAACAAACCTGATCTCTCTAGGACATTCAGAAGCCAAGTTATAAGCCCACAAATGTGTAACTGGACTACTTCTTTAAATTGACACCAGATCCGGTGATCTTTGGGACATGGTTTGACCCCCTTAGGAAAGTGCTATCATCATGAAACGTTCAGATCACTTACAACTCAGTAGATTCTACCTTCCTGTAACGTTTCAGCCTGATTGGACCTTGTTTTCACACAAATGAACCCAGAATGATGTGAAATTGTGCTTCGTGCAACATAATTCTTGGTGCCATTTAAAAACCATGAGTGCTAATGACTCCATTCCTTTTTGTGGTTGTAGGGGCTGTTGATTGGAGTACACTAAAACAACCCTGACCCCTCTAGGACATTCAGAAGCCAAGTTATAAGCCCACAAATGTGTAACTGGACTACTTCTTTAAAGTGACATCAGATCCGGTGACCTTTGGGACATGGTTTGACCCCCTTAGGAAAGCGCTATCATCATGAAACGTTCAGATCACTTGCAACTAAATAGATTCTACCTTCCTGTAACGTTTCAGCCTGATTGGACCTTGTTTTCACACAAATGAACCCAGAATGATGTGAAATTGTGCTTCGTGCAACATAATTCTGGGTGCCATTTACAAACCATAAATGCTAATAACTCCATTCCTTTTTGTGGTTGTAGGGGCTGTTGATTGGAGAACATTAAAACAAACCTGATCTCTCTAGGACATTCAGAAGCCATGTTATAAGCCCACAAATGTGTAACTGGACTACTTCTTTAAATTGACACCAGATCCGGTGACCTTTGGGACATGGTTTGACCCCCTTAGGAAAGTGCTATCATCATGAAACGTTCAGATCACTTACAACTCAATAGATTCTACCTTCTTGTAACGTATCAGCCTGATTGGACCTTGTTTTCACACAAATGGACCCACAATGATGTGAAATTGTGCTTCGTGCAACATAATTCTGGGTGCCATTTACAAACCATAAGTGCTAATGACTCCATTCCTTTTTGTGGTTGTAGGGGCTGTTGATTGGAGTATATTAAAACAAACCTGATCTCTCTAGGACATTCAGAAGCCAAGTTATAAGCCCACAAATGTGTAACTGGACTACTTCTTTAAATTGACACCAGATCCGGTGACCTTTGGGACATGGTTTGACCCCCTTAGGAAAGCGCTATCATCATGAAACGTTCAGATCACTTACAACACAATAGATTCTAGCTTCCAGTAACGTTTCAGCCTGATTGGACCTTGTTTTCACACAAATGAACCCAGAATGATGTGAAATTGTGCTTCGTGCAAAATAATTCTGGGTGCCATTTACAAACCATAAGTGCTAATGACTCCATTCATTTTTGTGGTTGTAGGGGCTGTTGATTGGAGTACATTAAAACAAAACTGATCTCTCTAGGACATTCAGAAGCCAAGTTATAAGCCCACAAATGTGTAACTGGACTACTTCTTTAAATTGACACCAGATCCGGTGACCTTTGGGACATGGTTTGACTCCCTTAGGAAAGTGCTATCATCATGAAACGTTCAGATCACTTACAACTCAATAGATTCTACCTTCCTGTAACGTTTCAGCCTGATTTTCCTTGTTTTCACACAAATGGACCCAGAATGATGTGAAATTGTGCTTCGTGCAACATAATTCTGGGTGCCATTTACAAACCATAAGTGCTAATGACTCCATTCCTTTTTGTGGTTGTAGGGGATGTTGATTGGAGTACACTAAAACAAACCTAACCTCTCTAGGACATTCAGAAGCCAAGTTATAATCCCTCAAAGGTGTAACTGGACTACTTCTTTAAAGTGACACCAGGCCCGGTGACCTTTGGGACATGGTTTTACCCCCTATAGGAATGTGCGATCATCTTGAAACGTTCAGATCACTTACAACTCAATAGATTCTACCTTCTTGTAGCGTTTGAGCCTGATTGGACCTTGTTTTCACACAAATGGACCCAGAATGATGTGAAATTGTGCTTCGTGCAACATAATTCTGGATGCCATTTACAAACCATAAGTGCTAATGACTCCATTCCTTTTTGTGGTTGTAGGGGCTGTTGATTGGAGTATACTAAAACAAACCTGATCTCTCTAGGACATTCAGAAGCCAAGTTATAAGCCCACAAAGGTGTAACTGGACTACTTCTTTAAAGTGACACCAGGCCCGGTGACCTTTGGGACATAGTTTTACCCCCTATAGGAATGTGCGATCATCTTGAAACGTTCAGATCACTTACAACTCAATAGATTCTACCTTCTTCTAGCGTTTCAGCCTGATTGGACCTTGTTTTCACACAAATGGACCCAGAATGATGTGAAATTGTGCTTCGTGCAACATAATTCTGGGTGCCATTTACAAACCATAAGTGCTAATGACTCCATTCCTTTTTGTGGTTGTAGGGGCTGTTGATTGGAGTACACTAAAACAAACCTGATCTCTCTAGGACATTCAGAAGCCAAGTTATAAGCCCACAAATGTGTAACTGGACTACTTCTTTAAATTGACACCAGATCCGGTGATCTTTGGGACATGGTTTGACCCCCTTAGGAAAGTGCTATCATCATGAAACGTTCAGATCACTTACAACTCAGTAGATTCTACCTTCCTGTAACGTTTCAGCCTGATTGGACCTTGTTTTCACACAAATGAACCCAGAATGATGTGAAATTGTGCTTCGTGCAACATAATTCTGGGTGCCATTTAAAAACCATGAGTGCTAATGACTCCATTCCTTTTTGTGGTTGTAGGGGCTGTTGATTGGAGTACACTAAAACAACCCTGACCCCTCTAGGACATTCAGAAGCCAAGTTATAAGCCCACAAATGTGTAACTGGACTACTTCTTTAAAGTGACACCAGATCCGGTGACCTTTGGGACATGGTTTGACCCCCTTAGGAAAGTGTGATCATCATGAAACGTTCAGATCACTTACAACTCAATAGATTCTACCTTCCTGTATTGTTTCAGCCTTATTGGACCTTGTTTTCACACAAATGAACCCAGAATGATGTGAAATTGTGCTTTGTGCAACATAATTCTGGGTGCCATTTAAAAACCATAAGTGCTAATGTCTCCATTCCTTTTTGTGGTTGTAGGGGCTGTTGATTGGAGTACACTAAAGCAAACCTGATCGCTCTAAGACATTCAGAAGCCAAGGTATAAGCCCAAAAATGTGTAACTGGACTACTTCTTTAAAGTGACACTTGGCCCGGTGACCTTTGGGACATGTTTTGACCCCCTATGGGAATGTGAGATCATCTTGAAACGTTCAGATCACTTGCAACTCAATAGATTCTACCTTCTTGTAGCGTTTCAGCCGGATTGGACCTTGTTTTCACACAAATTGACCCAGAATGATGTGAAATTGTGCTTCGTGCAATATAATTCTGGGTGACACTTACAAACCATAAGTGCTAATGACTCCATTCCTTTTTGTGGTTGTAGGGGCTGTTGATTGGAGTACATTAAAACAAACCTGATCTCTCTAGGACATTCAGAAGCCAAGTTATAAGCCCACAAATGTGTAACTGGACTACTTCTTTAAATTGACACCAGATCCGGTGACCTTTGGGACATGTTTTGATCCCCTTAGGAAAGCGCTATCATCATGAAACGTTCAGATCACTTACAACTAAATAGATTCTACCTTCCTGTAACGTTTCAGCCTGATTGGACCTTGTTTTCACACAAATGAACCCAGAATGATGTGAAATTGTGCTTCGTGCAACATAATTCTGGGTGCCATTTACAAACCATAAATGCTAATAACTCCATTCCTTTTTGTGGTTGTAGGGGCTGTTGATTGGAGAACATTAAAAAAAACCTGATCTCTCTAGGACATTCAGAAGCCATGTTATAAGCCCACAAATGTGTAACTGGACTACTTCTTTAAATTGACACCAGATCCGGTGACCTTTGGGACATGGTTTGACCCCCTTAGGAAAGTGCTATCATCATGAAACGTTCAGATCACTTACAACTCAATAGATTCTACCTTCTTGTAACGTATCAGCCTGATTGGACCTTGTTTTCACACAAATGGACCCACAATGATGTGAAATTGTGCTTCGTGCAACATAATTCTGGGTGCCATTTACAAACCATAAGTGCTAATGACTCCATTCCTTTTTGTGGTTGTAGGGGCTGTTGATTGGAGTATATTAAAACAAACCTGATCTCTCTAGGACATTCAGAAGCCAAGTTATAAGCCCACAAATGTGTAACTGGACTACTTCTTTAAATTGACACCAGATCCGGTGACCTTTGGGACATGGTTTGACCCCCTTAGGAAAGCGCTATCATCATGAAACGTTCAGATCACTTACAACACAATAGATTCTAGCTTCCAGTAACGTTTCAGCCTGATTGGACCTTGTTTTCACACAAATGAACCCAGAATGATGTGAAATTGTGCTTCGTGCAAAATAATTCTGGGTGCCATTTACAAACCATAAGTGCTAATGACTCCATTCATTTTTGTGGTTGTAGGGGCTGTTGATTGGAGTACATTAAAACAAACCTGATCTCTCTAGGACATTCAAAAGCCAAGTTATAAGCCCACAAATGTGTAACTGGACTACTTCTTTAAATTGACACCAGATCCGGTGACCTTTGGGACATGGTTTGACCCCCTTAGGAAAGTGCTATCATCATGAAACGTTCAGATCACTTACAACTCAATAGATTCTACCTTCCTGTAACGTTTCAGCCTGATTTTCCTTGTTTTCACACAAATGGACCCAGAATGATGTGAAATTGTGCTTCGTGCAACATAATTCTGGGTGCCATTTACAAACCATAAGTGCTAATGACTCCATTCCTTTTTGTGGTTGTAGGGGATGTTGATTGGAGTACACTAAAACAAACCTAACCTCTCTAGGACATTCAGAAGCCAAGTTATAATCCCACAAAGGTGTAACTGGACTACTTCTTTAAAGTGACACCAGGCCCGGTGACCTTTGGGACATGGTTTTACCCCCTATAGGAATGTGCGATCATCTTGAAACGTTCAGATCACTTACAACTCAATAGATTCTACCTTCTTGTAGCGTTTGAGCCTGATTGGACCTTGTTTTCACACAAATGGACCCAGAATGATGTGAAATAGTGCTTCGTGCAACATAATTCTGGGTGCCATTTACAAACCATAAGTGCTAATGACTCCATTCCTTTTTGTGGTTGTAGGGGCTGTTGATTGGAGTATACTAAAACAAACCTGATCTCTCTAGGACATTCAGAAGCCAAGTTATAAGCCCACAAATGTGTAAATGGACTACTTCTTTAAATTGACACCAGATCCGGTGACCTTTGGGACATGGTTTGACCCCCTTAGGAAAGCGCTATCATCATGAAACGTTCAGATCACTTACAACTCAATAGATTCTAGCTTCCAGTAACGTTTCAGCCTGATTGGACCTTGTTTTCACACAAATGAACCCACAATGATGTGAAATTGTGCTTCGTGCAAAATAATTCTGGGTGCCATTTACAAACCATAAGTGCTAATGACTCCATTCCTTTTTGTGGTTGTAGGGGCTGTTGATTGGAGTACATTAAAACAAACCTGATCTCTCTAGGACATTCAGAAGCCAAGTTATAAGCCCACAAATGTGTAACTGGACTACTTCTTTAAATTGACACCAGATCCGGTGACCTTTGGGACATGGTTTGACCCCCTTAGGAAAGTGCTATCATCACGAAACGTTCAGATCAATTACAACTCAATAGATTCTAACTTCCTGTAACGTTTCAGCCTGATTGGACCTTGTTTTCACACAAATGGACCCAGAATGATGTGAAATAGTGCTTCGTGCAACATAATTCTGGGTGCCATTTACAAACCATAAGTGCTAATGACTCCATTCCTTTTTGTGGTTGTAGGGGCTGTTGATTGGAGTACACTAAAACAAACCTAACCTCTCTAGGACATTCAGAAGCCAAGTTATAAGCCCACAAAGGTGTAACTGGACTACTTCTTTAAAGTGACACCAGGCCCGGTGACCTTTGGGACATAGTTTTACCCCCTATAGGAATGTGCGATCATCTTGAAACGTTCAGATCACTTACAACTCAATAGATTCTACCTTCTTGTAGCGTTTCAGCCTGATTGGACCTTGTTTTCACACAAATGGACCCAGAATGATGTGAAATTGTGCTTCGTGCAACATAATTCTGGGTGCCATTTACAAACCATAAGTGCTAATGACTCCATTCCTTTTTCTGGTTGTAGGGGCTGTTGATTGGAGTACACTAAAACAAACCTGATCTCTCTAGGACATTCAGAAGCCAAGTTATAAGCCCACAAATGTGTAACTGGACTACTTCTTTAAATTGACACCAGATCCGGTGATCTTTGGGACATGGTTTGACCCCCTTAGGAAAGTGCTATCATCATGAAACGTTCAGATCACTTACAACTCAGTAGATTCTACCTTCCTGTAACGTTTCAGCCTGATTGGACCTTGTTTTCACACAAATGAACCCAGAATGATGTGAAATTGTGCTTCGTGCAACATAATTCTGGGTGCCATTTAAAAACCATAAGTGCTAATGACTCCATTCCTTTTTGTGGTTGTAGGGGCTGTTGATTGGAGTACACTAAAACAACCCTGACCTCTCTAGGACATTCAGAAGCCAAGTTATAAGCCCACAAATGTGTAACTGGACTACTTCTTTAAAGTGACACCAGATCCGGTGACCTTTGGGACATGGTTTGACCCCCTTAGGAAAGTGTGATCATCATGAAACGTTCAGATCACTTACAACTCAATAGATTCTACCTTCCTGTATTGTTTCAGCCTGATTGGACCTTGTTTTCACACAAATGAACCCAGAATGATGTGAAATTGTGCTTTGTGCAACATAATTCTGGGTGCCATTTAAAAACCATAAGTGCTAATGTCTCCATTCCTTTTTGTGGTTGTAGGGGCTGTTGATTGGAGTACAATAAAGCAAACCTGATCTCTCTAGGACATTCAGAAGCCAAGTTCTAAGCCCACAAATGTGTAACTGGACTACTTCTAAAAAATTGACACCAGATCCGGTGACCTTTGGGACATGGTTTGATCCCCTTAGGAAAGCGCTATCATCATGAAACGTTCAGATCACTTACAACTAAATAGATTCTACCTTCCTGTAACGTTTCAGCCTGATTGGACCTTGTTTTCACACAAATGAACCCAGAATGATGTGAAATTGTGCTTCGTGCAACATAATTCTGGGTGCCATTTACAAACCATAAATGCTAATAACTCCATTCCTTTTTGTGGTTGTAGGGGCTGTTGATTGGAGAACATTAAAACAAACCTGATCTCTCTAGGACATTCAGAAGCCATGTTATAAGCCCACAAATGTGTAACTGGACTACTTCTTTAAATTGACACCAGATCCGGTGACCTTTGGGACATGGTTTGACCCCCTTAGGAAAGTGCTATCATCATGAAACGTTCAGATCACTTACAACTCAATAGATTCTACCTTCTTGTAACGTATCAGCCTGATTGGACCTTGGTTTCACACAAATGGACCCACAATGATGTGAAATTGTGCTTCGTGCAACATAATTCTGGGTGCCATTTACAAACCATAAGTGCTAATGACTCCATTCCTTTTTGTGGTTGTAGGGGCTGTTGATTGGAGTATATTAAAACAAACCTGATCTCTCTAGGACATTCAGAAGCCAAGTTATAAGCCCACAAATGTGTAACTGGACTACTTCTTTAAATTGACACCAGATCCGGTGACCTTTGGGACATGGTTTGACCCCCTTAGGAAAGTGCTATCATCATGAAACATTCAGATCACTTACAACTCAATAGATTCTACCTTCCTGTAACGTTTCAGCCTGATTTTCCTTGTTTTCACACAAATGGACCCAGAATGATGTGAAATTGTGCTTCGTGCAACATAATTCTGGGTGCCATTTACAAACCATAAGTGCTAATGACTCCATTCCTTTTTGTGGTTGTAGGGGCTGTTGATTGGAGTACACTAAAACAAACCTAACCTCTCTAGGACATTCAGAAGCCAAGTTATAATCCCACAAAGGTGTAACTGGACTACTTCTTTAAAGTTACACCAGGCCCGGTGACCTTTGGGACATGGTTTTGCCCCCTATAGGAATGTGCGATCATCTTGAAACGTTCAGATCACTTACAACTCAATAGATTCTACCTTCTTGTAGCGTTTGAGCCTGATTGGACCTTGTTTTCACACAAATGAACCCAGAATGATGTGAAATTGTGCTTCGTGCAACATAATTCTGGGTGCCATTTAAAAACCATAAGTGCTAATGACTCCATTCCTTTTTGTGGTTGTAGGGGCTGTTGATTGGAGTACACTAAAACAACCCTGACCTCTCTAGGACATTCAGAAGCCAAGTTATAAGCCCACAAATGTGTAACTGGACTACTTCTTTAAATTGACACCAGATCCGGTGACCTTTGGGACATGGTTTGACCCCCTTAGGAAAGTGCGATCATCATGAAACGTTCAGATCACTTACAACTCAATAGATTCTACCTTCCTGTATTGTTTCAGCCTGATTGGACCTTGTTTTCACACAAATGAACCCAGAATGATGTGAAATTGTGCTTCGTGCAACATAATTCTGGGTGCCATTTAAAAACCATAAGTGCTAATGTCTCCATTCCTTTTTGTGGTTGTAGGGGCTGTTGATTGGAGTACACTAAAGCAAACCTGATCGCTCTAGGACATTCAGAAGCCAAGTTATAAGCCCACAAATGTGTAACTGGACTACTTCTTTAAATTGACACCAGATCCGGTGACCTTTGGGACATGGTTTGACCCCCTTAGGAAAGTGCTATCATCATGAAACGTTCAGATCACTTACAACTCAATAGATTCTACCTTCCTGTAACATTTCAGCCTGATTGGACCTTGTTTTCACACAAATGGACCCAGAATGATGTGAAATTGTGCTTCGTGCAACATAATTCTGGGTGCCATTTACAAACCATAAGTGCTAATGACTCCATTACTTTTTGTGGTTGTAGGGGCTGTTGATTGGAGTACACTAAAACAAACCTGACCTCTCTAGGACATTCAGAAGCCAAGTTATAAGACCACAAAGGTGTAACTGGACTACTTCTTTAAAGTGACACCAGGCCCGGTGACCTTTGGGACATGGTTTGACCCCCTATGGGAATGTGAGATCATCATGAAACGTTCAGATCACTTACAACTCAATAGATTCTACCTTCTTGTAATGTTTCAGCCTGATTGGACCTTGTTTTCACACAAATGGACCCAGAATGATGTGAAATTGTGCTTCGTGCAACATAATTCTGGGTGCCATTTACAAACCATAAGGCTAATGACTCCATTCCTTTTGTGGTTGTAGGGGCTGTTGATTGGAGTACACTAAAACAAACCTGATCTCTCTAGGACATTCAGAAGCCAAGTTATAAGCCCACAAATGTGTAACTGGACTACTTCTTTAAATTGACACCAGATCCGGTGACCTTTGGGACATGGTTTGATCCCCTTAGGAAAGCGCTATCATCATGAAACGTTCAGATCACTTACAACTAAATAGATTCTACCTTCCTGTAACGTTTCAGCCTGATTGGACCTTGTTTTCACACAAATGAACCCAGAATGATGTGAAATTGTGCTTCGTGCAACATAATTCTGGGTGCCATTTACAAACCATAAGTGCTAATGACTCCATTCCTTTTTGTGGTTGTAGGGGCTGTTGATTGGAGTACACTAAAACAAACCTGATCTCTCTAGGACATTCAGAAGCCAAGTTATAAGCCCACAAATGTGTAACTGGACTACTTCTTTAAATTGACACCAGATCCGGTGATCTTTGGGACATGGTTTGACCCCCTTAGGAAAGTGCTATCATCATGAAACGTTCAGATCACTTACAACTCAGTAGATTCTACCTTCCTGTAACGTTTCAGCCTGATTGGACCTTGTTTTCACACAAATGAACCCAGAATGATGTGAAATTGTGCTTCGTGCAACATAATTCTGGGTGCCATTTAAAAACCATGAGTGCTAATGACTCCATTCCTTTTTGTGGTTGTAGGGGCTGTTGATTGGAGTACACTAAAACAACCCTGACCCCTCTAGGACATTCAGAAGCCAAGTTATAAGCCCACAAATGTGTAACTGGACTACTTCTTTAAAGTGACACCAGATCCGGTGACCTTTGGGACATGGTTTGACCCCCTTAGGAAAGTGTGATCATCATGAAACGTTCAGATCACTTACAACTCAATAGATTCTACCTTCCTGTATTGTTTCAGCCTTATTGGACCTTGTTTTCACACAAATGAACCCAGAATGATGTGAAATTGTGCTTTGTGCAACATAATTCTGGGTGCCATTTAAAAACCATAAGTGCTAATGTCTCCATTCCTTTTTGTGGTTGTAGGGGCTGTTGATTGGAGTACACTAAAGCAAACCTGATCGCTCTAAGACATTCAGAAGCCAAGGTATAAGCCCACAAATGTGTAACTGGACTACTTCTTTAAAGTGACACTTGGCCCGGTGACCTTTGGGACATGTTTTGACCCCCTATGGGAATGTGAGATCATCTTGAAACGTTCAGATCACTTGCAACTCAATAGATTCTACCTTCTTGTAGCGTTTCAGCCGGATTGGACCTTGTTTTCACACAAATTGACCCAGAATGATGTGAAATTGTGCTTCGTGCAATATAATTCTGGGTGACACTTACAAACCATAAGTGCTAATGACTCCATTCCTTTTTGTGGTTGTAGGGGCTGTTGATTGGAGTACATTAAAACAAACCTGATCTCTCTAGGACATTCAGAAGCCAAGTTATAAGCCCACAAATGTGTAACTGGACTACTTCTTTAAATTGACACCAGATCCGGTGACCTTTGGGACATGGTTTGATCCCCTTAGGAAAGCGCTATCATCATGAAACGTTCAGATCACTTACAACTAAATAGATTCTACCTTCCTGTAACGTTTCAGCCTGATTGGACCTTGTTTTCACACAAATGAACCCAGAATGATGTGAAATTGTGCTTCGTGCAACATAATTCTGGGTGCCATTTACAAACCATAAATGCTAATAACTCCATTCCTTTTTGTGGTTGTAGGGGCTGTTGATTGGAGAACATTAAAAAAAACCTGATCTCTCTAGGACATTCAGAAGCCATGTTATAAGCCCACAAATGTGTAACTGGACTACTTCTTTAAATTGACACCAGATCCGGTGACCTTTGGGACATGGTTTGACCCCCTTAGGAAAGTGCTATCATCATGAAACGTTCAGATCACTTACAACTCAATAGATTCTACCTTCTTGTAACGTATCAGCCTGATTGGACCTTGTTTTCACACAAATGGACCCACAATGATGTGAAATTGTGCTTCGTGCAACATAATTCTGGGTGCCATTTACAAACCATAAGTGCTAATGACTCCATTCCTTTTTGTGGTTGTAGGGGCTGTTGATTGGAGTATATTAAAACAAACCTGATCTCTCTAGGACATTCAGAAGCCAAGTTATAAGCCCACAAATGTGTAACTGGACTACTTCTTTAAATTGACACCAGATCCGGTGACCTTTGGGACATGGTTTGACCCCCTTAGGAAAGCGCTATCATCATGAAACGTTCAGATCACTTACAACACAATAGATTCTAGCTTCCAGTAACGTTTCAGCCTGATTGGACCTTGTTTTCACACAAATGAACCCAGAATGATGTGAAATTGTGCTTCGTGCAAAATAATTCTGGGTGCCATTTACAAACCATAAGTGCTAATGACTCCATTCATTTTTGTGGTTGTAGGGGCTGTTGATTGGAGTACATTAAAACAAACCTGATCTCTCTAGGACATTCAAAAGCCAAGTTATAAGCCCACAAATGTGTAACTGGACTACTTCTTTAAATTGACACCAGATCCGGTGACCTTTGGGACATGGTTTGACCCCCTTAGGAAAGTGCTATCATCATGAAACGTTCAGATCACTTACAACTCAATAGATTCTACCTTCCTGTAACGTTTCAGCCTGATTTTCCTTGTTTTCACACAAATGGACCCAGAATGATGTGAAATTGTGCTTCGTGCAACATAATTCTGGGTGCCATTTACAAACCATAAGTGCTAATGACTCCATTCCTTTTTGTGGTTGTAGGGGATGTTGATTGGAGTACACTAAAACAAACCTAACCTCTCTAGGACATTCAGAAGCCAAGTTATAATCCCACAAAGGTGTAACTGGACTACTTCTTTAAAGTGACACCAGGCCCGGTGACCTTTGGGACATGGTTTTACCCCCTATAGGAATGTGCGATCATCTTGAAACGTTCAGATCACTTACAACTCAATAGATTCTACCTTCTTGTAGCGTTTGAGCCTGATTGGACCTTGTTTTCACACAAATGGACCCAGAATGATGTGAAATTGTGCTTCGTGCAACATAATTCTGGATGCCATTTACAAACCATAAGTGCTAATGACTCCATTCCTTTTTGTGGTTGTAGGGGCTGTTGATTGGAGTATACTAAAACAAACCTGATCTCTCTAGGACATTCAGAAGCCAAGTTATAAGCCCACAAATGTGTAAATGGACTACTTCTTTAAATTGACACCAGATCCGGTGACCTTTGGGACATGGTTTGACCCCCTTAGGAAAGCGCTATCATCATGAAACGTTCAGATCACTTACAACTCAATAGATTCTAGCTTCCAGTAACGTTTCAGCCTGATTGGACCTTGTTTTCACACAAATGAACCCACAATGATGTGAAATTGTGCTTCGTGCAAAATAATTCTGGGTGCCATTTACAAACCATAAGTGCTAATGACTCCATTCCTTTTTGTGGTTGTAGGGGCTGTTGATTGGAGTACATTAAAACAAACCTGATCTCTCTAGGACATTCAGAAGCCAAGTTATAAGCCCACAAATGTGTAACTGGACTACTTCTTTAAATTGACACCAGATCCGGTGACCTTTGGGACATGGTTTGACCCCCTTAGGAAAGTGCTATCATCACGAAACGTTCAGATCAATTACAACTCAATAGATTCTAACTTCCTGTAACGTTTCAGCCTGATTGGACCTTGTTTTCACACAAATGGACCCAGAATGATGTGAAATAGTGCTTCGTGCAACATAATTCTGGGTGCCATTTACAAACCATAAGTGCTAATGACTCCATTCCTTTTTGTGGTTGTAGGGGCTGTTGATTGGAGTACACTAAAACAAACCTAACCTCTCTAGGACATTCAGAAGCCAAGTTATAAGCCCACAAAGGTGTAACTGGACTACTTCTTTAAAGTGACACCAGGCCCGGTGACCTTTGGGACATAGTTTTACCCCCTATAGGAATGTGCGATCATCTTGAAACGTTCAGATCACTTACAACTCAATAGATTCTACCTTCTTGTAGCGTTTCAGCCTGATTGGACCTTGTTTTCACACAAATGGACCCAGAATGATGTGAAATTGTGCTTCGTGCAACATAATTCTGGGTGCCATTTACAAACCATAAGTGCTAATGACTCCATTCCTTTTTCTGGTTGTAGGGGCTGTTGATTGGAGTACACTAAAACAAACCTGATCTCTCTAGGACATTCAGAAGCCAAGTTATAAGCCCACAAATGTGTAACTGGACTACTTCTTTAAATTGACACCAGATCCGGTGATCTTTGGGACATGGTTTGACCCCCTTAGGAAAGTGCTATCATCATGAAACGTTCAGATCACTTACAACTCAGTAGATTCTACCTTCCTGTAACGTTTCAGCCTGATTGAACCTTGTTTTCACACAAATGAACCCAGAATGATGTGAAATTGTGCTTCGTGCAACATAATTCTGGGTGCCATTTAAAAACCATAAGTGCTAATGACTCCATTCCTTTTTGTGGTTGTAGGGGCTGTTGATTGGAGTACACTAAAACAACCCTGACCTCTCTAGGACATTCAGAAGCCAAGTTATAAGCCCACAAATGTGTAACTGGACTACTTCTTTAAAGTGACACCAGATCCGGTGACCTTTGGGACATGGTTTGACCCCCTTAGGAAAGTGTGATCATCATGAAACGTTCAGATCACTTACAACTCAATAGATTCTACCTTCCTGTATTGTTTCAGCCTGATTGGACCTTGTTTTCACACAAATGAACCCAGAATGATGTGAAATTGTGCTTTGTGCAACATAATTCTGGGTGCCATTTAAAAACCATAAGTGCTAATGTCTCCATTCCTTTTTGTGGTTGTAGGGGCTGTTGATTGGAGTACAATAAAGCAAACCTGATCTCTCTAGGACATTCAGAAGCCAAGTTCTAAGCCCACAAATGTGTAACTGGACTACTTCTAAAAAATTGACACCAGATCCGGTGACCTTTGGGACATGGTTTGATCCCCTTAGGAAAGCGCTATCATCATGAAACGTTCAGATCACTTACAACTAAATAGATTCTACCTTCCTGTAACGTTTCAGCCTGATTGGACCTTGTTTTCACACAAATGAACCCAGAATGATGTGAAATTGTGCTTCGTGCAACATAATTCTGGGTGCCATTTACAAACCATAAATGCTAATAACTCCATTCCTTTTTGTGGTTGTAGGGGCTGTTGATTGGAGAACATTAAAACAAACCTGATCTCTCTAGGACATTCAGAAGCCATGTTATAAGCCCACAAATGTGTAACTGGACTACTTCTTTAAATTGACACCAGATCCGGTGACCTTTGGGACATGGTTTGACCCCCTTAGGAAAGTGCTATCATCATGAAACGTTCAGATCACTTACAACTCAATAGATTCTACCTTCTTGTAACGTATCAGCCTGATTGGACCTTGGTTTCACACAAATGGACCCACAATGATGTGAAATTGTGCTTCGTGCAACATAATTCTGGGTGCCATTTACAAACCATAAGTGCTAATGACTCCATTCCTTTTTGTGGTTGTAGGGGCTGTTGATTGGAGTATATTAAAACAAACCTGATCTCTCTAGGACATTCAGAAGCCAAGTTATAAGCCCACAAATGTGTAACTGGACTACTTCTTTAAATTGACACCAGATCCGGTGACCTTTGGGACATGGTTTGACCCCCTTAGGAAAGTGCTATCATCATGAAACATTCAGATCACTTACAACTCAATAGATTCTACCTTCCTGTAACGTTTCAGCCTGATTTTCCTTGTTTTCACACAAATGGACCCAGAATGATGTGAAATTGTGCTTCGTGCAACATAATTCTGGGTGCCATTTACAAACCATAAGTGCTAATGACTCCATTCCTTTTTGTGGTTGTAGGGGCTGTTGATTGGAGTACACTAAAACAAACCTAACCTCTCTAGGACATTCAGAAGCCAAGTTATAATCCCACAAAGGTGTAACTGGACTACTTCTTTAAAGTTACACCAGGCCCGGTGACCTTTGGGACATGGTTTTACCCCCTATAGGAATGTGCGATCATCTTGAAACGTTCAGATCACTTACAACTCAATAGATTCTACCTTCTTGTAGCGTTTGAGCCTGATTGGACCTTGTTTTCACACAAATGAACCCAGAATGATGTGAAATTGTGCTTCGTGCAACATAATTCTGGGTGCCATTTAAAAACCATAAGTGCTAATGACTCCATTCCTTTTTGTGGTTGTAGGGGCTGTTGATTGGAGTACACTAAAACAACCCTGACCTCTCTAGGACATTCAGAAGCCAAGTTATAAGCCCACAAATGTGTAACTGGACTACTTCTTTAAATTGACACCAGATCCGGTGACCTTTGGGACATGGTTTGACCCCCTTAGGAAAGTGCGATCATCATGAAACGTTCAGATCACTTACAACTCAATAGATTCTACCTTCCTGTATTGTTTCAGCCTGATTGGACCTTGTTTTCACACAAATGAACCCAGAATGATGTGAAATTGTGCTTCGTGCAACATAATTCTGGGTGCCATTTAAAAACCATAAGTGCTAATGTCTCCATTCCTTTTTGTGGTTGTAGGGGCTGTTGATTGGAGTACACTAAAGCAAACCTGATCGCTCTAGGACATTCAGAAGCCAAGTTATAAGCCCACAAATGTGTAACTGGACTACTTCTTTAAATTGACACCAGATCCGGTGACCTTTGGGACATGGTTTGACCCCCTTAGGAAAGTGCTATCATCATGAAACGTTCAGATCACTTACAACTCAATAGATTCTACCTTCCTGTAACATTTCAGCCTGATTGGACCTTGTTTTCACACAAATGGACCCAGAATGATGTGAAATTGTGCTTCGTGCAACATAATTCTGGGTGCCATTTACAAACCATAAGTGCTAATGACTCCATTCCTTTTTGTGGTTGTAGGGGCTGTTGATTGGAGTACACTAAAACAAACCTAACCTCTCTAGGACATTCAGAAGCCAAGTTATAAGACCACAAAGGTGTAACTGGACTACTTCTTTAAAGTGACACCAGGCCCGGTGACCTTTGGGACATGGTTTGACCCCCTATGGGAATGTGAGATCATCATGAAACGTTCAGATCACTTACAACTCAATAGATTCTACCTTCTTGTAATGTTTCAGCCTGATTGGACCTTGTTTTCACACAAATGGACCCAGAATGATGTGAAATTGTGCTTCGTGCAACATAATTCTGGGTGCCATTTACAAACCATAAGGCTAATGACTCCATTCCTTTTGTGGTTGTAGGGGCTGTTGATTGGAGTACACTAAAACAAACCTGATCTCTCTAGGACATTCAGAAGCCAAGTTATAAGCCCACAAATGTGTAACTGGACTACTTCTTTAAATTGACACCAGATCCGGTGACCTTTGGGACATGGTTTGATCCCCTTAGGAAAGCGCTATCATCATGAAACGTTCAGATCACTTACAACTAAATAGATTCTACCTTCCTGTAACGTTTCAGCCTGATTGGACCTTGTTTTCACACAAATGAACCCAGAATGATGTGAAATTGTGCTTCGTGCAACATAATTCTGGGTGCCATTTACAAACCATAAATGCTAATGACTCCATTCCTTTTTGTGGTTGTAGGGGCTGTTGATTGGAGAACATTAAAACAAACCTGATCTCTCTAGGACATTCAGAAGCCATGTTATAAGCCCACAAATGTGTAACTGGACTACTTCTTTAAATTGACACCAGATCCGGTGACCTTTGGGACATGGTTTGACCCCCTTAGGAAAGTGCTATCATCATGAAACGTTCAGATCACTTACAACTCAATAGATTCTACCTTCCTGTAACGTTTCAGCCTGATTTTCCTTGTTTTCACACAAATGGACCCAGAATGATGTGAAATTGTGCTTCGTGCAACATAATTCTGGGTGCCATTTACAAACCATAAGTGCTAATGACTCCATTCCTTTTTGTGGTTGTAGGGGCTGTTGATTGGAGTACACTAAAACAAACCTAACCTCTCTAGGACATTCAGAAGCCAAGTTATAATCCCACAAAGGTGTAACTGGACTACTTCTTTAAAGTGACACCAGGCCCGGTGACCTTTGGGACATGGTTTTACCCCCTATAGGAATGTGCGATCATCTTGAAACGTTCAGATCACTTACAACTCAATAGATTCTACCTTCTTGTAGCGTTTGAGCCTGATTGGACCTTGTTTTCACACAAATGAACCCAGAATGATGTGAAATTGTGCTTCGTGCAACATAATTCTGGGTGCCATTTAAAAACCATAAGTGCTAATGACTCCATTCCTTTTTGTGGTTGTAGGGGCTGTTGATTGGAGTACACTAAAACAACCCTGACCTCTCTAGGACATTCAGAAGCCAAGTTATAAGCCCACAAATGTGTAACTGGACTACTTCTTTAAAGTGACACCAGATCCGGTGACCTTTGGGACATGGTTTGACCCCCTTAGGAAAGTGTGATCATCATGAAACGTTCAGATCACTTACAACTCAATAGATTCTACCTTCCTGTATTGTTTCAGCCTGATTGGACCTTGTTTTCACACAAATGAACCCAGAATGATGTGAAATTGTGCTTTGTGCAACATAATTCTGGGTGCCATTTAAAAACCATAAGTGCTAATGTCTCCATTCCTTTTTGTGGTTGTAGGGGCTGTTGATTGGAGTACAATAAAGCAAACCTGATCTCTCTAGGACATTCAGAAGCCAAGTTCTAAGCCCACAAATGTGTAACTGGACTACTTCTAAAAAATTGACACCAGATCCGGTGACCTTTGGGACATGGTTTGATCCCCTTAGGAAAGCGCTATCATCATGAAACGTTCAGATCACTTACAACTAAATAGATTCTACCTTCCTGTAACGTTTCAGCCTGATTGGACCTTGTTTTCACACAAATGAACCCAGAATGATGTGAAATTGTGCTTCGTGCAACATAATTCTGGGTGCCATTTACAAACCATAAATGCTAATAACTCCATTCCTTTTTGTGGTTGTAGGGGCTGTTGATTGGAGAACATTAAAACAAACCTGATCTCTCTAGGACATTCAGAAGCCATGTTATAAGCCCACAAATGTGTAACTGGACTACTTCTTTAAATTGACACCAGATCCGGTGACGTTTGGGACATGGTTTGACCCCCTTAGGAAAGTGCTATCATCATGAAACGTTCAGATCACTTACAACTCAATAGATTCTACCTTCTTGTAACGTATCAGCCTGATTGGACCTTGGTTTCACACAAATGGACCCACAATGATGTGAAATTGTGCTTCGTGCAACATAATTCTGGGTGCCATTTACAAACCATAAGTGCTAATGACTCCATTCCTTTTTGTGGTTGTAGGGGCTGTTGATTGGAGTATATTAAAACAAACCTGATCTCTCTAGGACATTCAGAAGCCAAGTTATAAGCCCACAAATGTGTAACTGGACTACTTCTTTAAATTGACACCAGATCCGGTGACCTTTGGGACATGGTTTGACCCCCTTAGGAAAGCGCTATCATCATGAAACGTTCAGATCACTTACAACACAATAGATTCTTGCTTCCAATAACGTTTCAGCCTGATTGGACCTTGTTTTCACACAAATGAACCCAGAATGATGTGAAATTGTGCTTCGTGCAAAATAATTCTGGGTGCCATTTACAAACCATAAGTGCTAATGACTCCATTCCTTTTAGTGGTTGTAGGGGCTGTTGATTGGAGTACATTAAAACAAACCTGATCTCTCTAGGACATTCAGAAGCCAAGTTATAAGCCCACAAATGTGTAACTGGACTACTTCTTTAAATTGACACCAGATCCGGTGACCTTTGGGACATGGTTTGACCCCCTTAGGAAAGTGCTATCATCATGAAACATTCAGATCACTTACAACTCAATAGATTCTACCTTCCTGTAACGTTTCAGCCTGATTTTCCTTGTTTTCACACAAATGGACCCAGAATGATGTGAAATTGTGCTTCGTGCAACATAATTCTGGGTGCCATTTACAAACCATAAGTGCTAATGACTCCATTCCTTTTTGTGGTTGTAGGGGCTGTTGATTGGAGTACACTAAAACAAACCTAACCTCTCTAGGACATTCAGAAGCCAAGTTATAATCCCACAAAGGTGTAACTGGACTACTTCTTTAAAGTTACACCAGGCCCGGTGACCTTTGGGACATGGTTTTACCCCCTATAGGAATGTGCGATCATCTTGAAACGTTCAGATCACTTACAACTCAATAGATTCTACCTTCTTGTAGCGTTTGAGCCTGATTGGACCTTGTTTTCACACAAATGAACCCAGAATGATGTGAAATTGTGCTTCGTGCAACATAATTCTGGGTGCCATTTAAAAACCATAAGTGCTAATGACTCCATTCCTTTTTGTGGTTGTAGGGGCTGTTGATTGGAGTACACTAAAACAACCCTGACCTCTCTAGGACATTCAGAAGCCAAGTTATAAGCCCACAAATGTGTAACTGGACTACTTCTTTAAATTGACACCAGATCCGGTGACCTTTGGGACATGGTTTGACCCCCTTAGGAAAGTGTGATCATCATGAAACGTTCAGATCACTTACAACTCAATAGATTCTACCTTCCTGTATTGTTTCAGCCTGATTGGACCTTGTTTTCACACAAATGAACCCAGAATGATGTGAAATTGTGCTTCGTGCAACATAATTCTGGGTGCCATTTAAAAACCATAAGTGCTAATGTCTCCATTCCTTTTTGTGGTTGTAGGGGCTGTTGATTGGAGTACACTAAAGCAAACCTGATCGCTCTAGGACATTCAGAAGCCAAGTTATAAGCCCACAAATGTGTAACTGGACTACTTCTTTAAATTGACACCAGATCCGGTGACCTTTGGGACATGGTTTGACCCCCTTAGGAAAGTGCTATCATCATGAAACGTTCAGATCACTTACAACTCAATAGATTCTACCTTCCTGTAACGTTTCAGCCTGATTTTCCTTGTTTTCACACAAATGGACCCAGAATGATGTGAAATTGTGCTTCGTGCAACATAATTCTGGGTGCCATTTACAAACCATAAGTGCTAATGACTCCATTCCTTTTTGTGGTTGTAGGGGCTGTTGATTGGAGTACACTAAAACAAACCTAACCTCTCTAGGACATTCAGAAGCCAAGTTATAATCCCACAAAGGTGTAACTGGACTACTTCTTTAAAGTGACACCAGGCCCGGTGACCTTTGGGACATGGTTTTACCCCCTATAGGAATGTGCGATCATCTTGAAACGTTCAGATCACTTACAACTCAATAGATTCTACCTTCTTGTAGCGTTTGAGCCTGATTGGACCTTGTTTTCACACAAATGAACCCAGAATGATGTGAAATTGTGCTTCGTGCAACATAATTCTGGGTGCCATTTAAAAACCATAAGTGCTAATGACTCCATTCCTTTTTGTGGTTGTAGGGGCTGTTGATTGGAGTACACTAAAACAACCCTGACCTCTCTAGGACATTCAGAAGCCAAGTTATAAGCCCACAAATGTGTAACTGGACTACTTCTTTAAATTGACACCAGATCCGGTGACCTTTGGGACATGGTTTGACCCCCTTAGGAAAGTGCGATCATCATGAAACGTTCAGATCACTTACAACTCAATAGATTCTACCTTCCTGTATTGTTTCAGCCTGATTGGACCTTGTTTTCACACAAATGAACCCAGAATGATGTGAAATTGTGCTTCGTGCAACATAATTCTGGGTGCCATTTAAAAACCATAAGTTCTAATGTCTCCATTCCTTTTTGTGGTTGTAGGGGCTGTTGATTGGAATACACTAAAGCAAACCTGATCGCTCTAGGACATTCAGAAGCCAAGTTATAAGCCCACAAATGTGTAACTGGACTACTTCTTTAAATTGACACCAGATCCGGTGACCTTTGGGACATGGTTTGACCCCCTTAGGAAAGTGCTATCATCATGAAACGTTCAGATCACTTACAACTCAATAGATTCTACCTTCCTGTAACATTTCAGCCTGATTGGACCTTGTTTTCACACAAATGGACCCAGAATGATGTGAAATTGTGCTTCGTGCAACATAATTCTGGGTGCCATTTACAAACCATAAGTGCTAATGACTCCATTACTTTTTGTGGTTGTAGGGGCTGTTGATTGGAGTACACTAAAACAAACCTGACCTCTCTAGGACATTCAGAAGCCAAGTTATAAGACCACAAAGGTGTAACTGGACTACTTCTTTAAAGTGACACCAGGCCCGGTGACCTTTGGGACATGGTTTGACCCCCTATGGGAATGTGAGATCATCATGAAACGTTCAGATCACTTACAACTCAATAGATTCTACCTTCTTGTAATGTTTCAGCCTGATTGGACCTTGTTTTCACACAAATGGACCCAGAATGATGTGAAATTGTGCTTCGTGCAACATAATTCTGGGTGCCATTTACAAACCATAAGGCTAATGACTCCATTCCTTTTGTGGTTGTAGGGGCTGTTGATTGGAGTACACTAAAACAAACCTGATCTCTCTAGGACATTCAGAAGCCAAGTTATAAGCCCACAAATGTGTAACTGGACTACTTCTTTAAATTGACACCAGATCCGGTGACCTTTGGGACATGGTTTGATCCCCTTAGGAAAGCGCTATCATCATGAAACGTTCAGATCACTTACAACTAAATAGATTCTACCTTCCTGTAACGTTTCAGCCTGATTGGACCTTGTTTTCACACAAATGAACCCAGAATGATGTGAAATTGTGCTTCGTGCAACATAATTCTGGGTGCCATTTACAAACCATAAATGCTAATGACTCCATTCCTTTTTGTGGTTGTAGGGGCTGTTGATTGGAGAACATTAAAACAAACCTGATCTCTCTAGGACATTCAGAAGCCATGTTATAAGCCCACAAATGTGTAACTGGACTACTTCTTTAAATTGACACCAGATCCGGTGACCTTTGGGACATGGTTTGACCCCCTTAGGAAAGTGCTATCATCATGAAACGTTCAGATCACTTACAACTCAATAGATTCTACCTTCCTGTAACGTTTCAGCCTGATTTTCCTTGTTTTCACACAAATGGACCCAGAATGATGTGAAATTGTGCTTCGTGCAACATAATTCTGGGTGCCATTTACAAACCATAAGTGCTAATGACTCCATTCCTTTTTGTGGTTGTAGGGGCTGTTGATTGGAGTACACTAAAACAAACCTAACCTCTCTAGGACATTCAGAAGCCAAGTTATAATCCCACAAAGGTGTAACTGGACTACTTCTTTAAAGTGACACCAGGCCCGGTGACCTTTGGGACATGGTTTTACCCCCTATAGGAATGTGCGATCATCTTGAAACGTTCAGATCACTTACAACTCAATAGATTCTACCTTCTTGTAGCGTTTGAGCCTGATTGGACCTTGTTTTCACACAAATGAACCCAGAATGATGTGAAATTGTGCTTCGTGCAACATAATTCTGGGTGCCATTTAAAAACCATAAGTGCTAATGACTCCATTCCTTTTTGTGGTTGTAGGGGCTGTTGATTGGAGTACACTAAAACAACCCTGACCTCTCTAGGACATTCAGAAGCCAAGTTATAAGCCCACAAATGTGTAACTGGACTACTTCTTTAAATTGACACCAGATCCGGTGACCTTTGGGACATGGTTTGACCCCCTTAGGAAAGTGCGATCATCATGAAACGTTCAGATCACTTACAACTCAATATATTCTACCTTCCTGTATTGTTTCAGCCTGATTGGACCTTGTTTTCACACAAATGAACCCAGAATGATGTGAAATTGTGCTTCGTGCAACATAATTCTGGGTGCCATTTAAAAACCATAAGTTCTAATGTCTCCATTCCTTTTTGTGGTTGTAGGGGCTGTTGATTGGAATACACTAAAGCAAACCTGATCGCTCTAGGACATTCAGAAGCCAAGTTATAAGCCCACAAATGTGTAACTGGACTACTTCTTTAAATTGACACCAGATCCGGTGACCTTTGGGACATGGTTTGACCCCCTTAGGAAAGTGCTATCATCATGAAACGTTCAGATCACTTACAACTCAATAGATTCTACCTTCCTGTAACATTTCAGCCTGATTGGACCTTGTTTTCACACAAATGGACCCAGAATGATGTGAAATTGTGCTTCGTGCAACATAATTCTGGGTGCCATTTACAAACCATAAGTGCTAATGACTCCATTACTTTTTGTGGTTGTAGGGGCTGTTGATTGGAGTACACTAAAACAAACCTGACCTCTCTAGGACATTCAGAAGCCAAGTTATAAGACCACAAAGGTGTAACTGGACTACTTCTTTAAAGTGACACCAGGCCCGGTGACCTTTGGGACATGGTTTGACCCCCTATGGGAATGTGAGATCATCATGAAACGTTCAGATCACTTACAACTCAATAGATTCTACCTTCTTGTAATGTTTCAGCCTGATTGGACCTTGTTTTCACACAAATGGACCCAGAATGATGTGAAATTGTGCTTTGTGCAACATAATTCTGGGTGCCATTTACAAACCATAAGGCTAATGACTCCATTCCTTTTGTGGTTGTAGGGGCTGTTGATTGGAGTACACTAAAACAAACCTGATCTCTCTAGGACATTCAGAAGCCAAGTTATAAGCCCACAAATGTGTAACTGGACTACTTCTTTAAATTGACACCAGATCCGGTGACCTTTGGGACATGGTTTGATCCCCTTAGGAAAGCGCTATCATCATGAAACGTTCAGATCACTTACAACTAAATAGATTCTACCTTCCTGTAACGTTTCAGCCTGATTGGACCTTGTTTTCACACAAATGAACCCAGAATGATGTGAAATTGTGCTTCGTGCAACATAATTCTGGGTGCCATTTACAAACCATAAATGCTAATGACTCCATTCCTTTTTGTGGTTGTAGGGGCTGTTGATTGGAGAACATTAAAACAAACCTGATCTCTCTAGGACATTCAGAAGCCATGTTATAAGCCCACAAATGTGTAACTGGACTACTTCTTTAAATTGACACCAGATCCGGTGACCTTTGGGACATGGTTTGACCCCCTTAGGAAAGTGCTATCATCATGAAACGTTCAGATCACTTACAACTCAATAGATTCTACCTTCCTGTAACGTTTCAGCCTGATTTTCCTTGTTTTCACACAAATGGACCCAGAATGATGTGAAATTGTGCTTCGTGCAACATAATTCTGGGTGCCATTTACAAACCATAAGTGCTAATGACTCCATTCCTTTTTGTGGTTGTAGGGGCTGTTGATTGGAGTACACTAAAACAAACCTAACCTCTCTAGGACATTCAGAAGCCAAGTTATAATCCCACAAAGGTGTAACTGGACTACTTCTTTAAAGTGACACCAGGCCCGGTGACCTTTGGGACATGGTTTTACCCCCTATAGGAATGTGCGATCATCTTGAAACGTTCAGATCACTTACAACTCAATAGATTCTACCTTCTTGTAGCGTTTGAGCCTGATTGGACCTTGTTTTCACACAAATGAACCCAGAATGATGTGAAATTGTGCTTCGTGCAACATAATTCTGGGTGCCATTTAAAAACCATAAGTGCTAATGACTCCATTCCTTTTTGTGGTTGTAGGGGCTGTTGATTGGAGTACACTAAAACAACCCTGACCTCTCTAGGACATTCAGAAGCCAAGTTATAAGCCCACAAATGTGTAACTGGACTACTTCTTTAAATTGACACCAGATCCGGTGACCTTTGGGACATGGTTTGACCCCCTTAGGAAAGTGCGATCATCATGAAACGTTCAGATCACTTACAACTCAATAGATTCTACCTTCCTGTATTGTTTCAGCCTGATTGGACCTTGTTTTCACACAAATGAACCCAGAATGATGTGAAATTGTGCTTCGTGCAACATAATTCTGGGTGCCATTTAAAAACCATAAGTGCTAATGTCTCCATTCCTTTTTGTGGTTGTAGGGGCTGTTGATTGGAGTACACTAAAGCAAACCTGATCGCTCTAGGACATTCAGAAGCCAAGTTATAAGCCCACAAATGTGTAACTGGACTACTTCTTTAAATTGACACCAGATCCGGTGACCTTTGGGACATGGTTTGACCCCCTTAGGAAAGTGCTATCATCATGAAACGTTCAGATCACTTACAACTCAATAGATTCTACCTTCCTGTAACATTTCAGCCTGATTGGACCTTGTTTTCACACAAATGGACCCAGAATGATGTGAAATTGTGCTTCGTGCAACATAATTCTGGGTGCCATTTACAAACCATAAGTGCTAATGACTCCATTACTTTTTGTGGTTGTAGGGGCTGTTGATTGGAGTACACTAAAACAAACCTGACCTCTCTAGGACATTTAGAAGCCAAGTTATAAGACCACAAAGGTGTAACTGGACTACTTCTTTAAAGTGACACCAGGCCCGGTGACCTTTGGGACATGGTTTGACCCCCTATGGGAATGTGAGATCATCATGAAACGTTCAGATCACTTACAACTCAATAGATTCTACCTTCTTGTAATGTTTCAGCCTGATTGGACCTTGTTTTCACACAAATGGACCCAGAATGATGTGAAATTGTGCTTCGTGCAACATAATTCTGGGTGCCATTTACAAACCATAAGGCTAATGACTCCATTCCTTTTGTGGTTGTAGGGGCTGTTGATTGGAGTACACTAAAACAAACCTGATCTCTCTAGGACATTCAGAAGCCATGTTATAAGCCCACAAATGTGTAACTGGACTACTTCTTGAAATTGACACCTGATCCGGTGACCTTTGGGACATGGTTTGACCCCCTTAGGAAAGTGCTATCATCATGAAACGTTCAGATCACTTACAACTCAATAGATTCTACCTTCTTGTAACGTATCAGCCTGATTGGACCTTGTTTTCACACAAATGGACCCAGAATGATGTGAAATTGTGCTTCGTGCAACATAATTCTGGGTGCCATTTAAAAACCATAAGTGCTAATGACTCCATTTCTTTTTGGGGTTGTAGGGGCTGTTGATTGGAGTACACTAAAACAACCCTGACCTCTCTAGGACATTCAGAAGCCAAGTTATAAGCCCACAAATGTGTAACTGGACTACTTCTTTAAATTGACACCAGATCCGATGACCTTTGGGACATGGTTTGACCCCCTTAGGAAAGTGCGATCATCATGAAACGTTCAGATCACTTACAACTCAATAGATTCTACCTTCCTGTATTGTTTCAGCCTGATTGGACCTTGTTTTCACACAAATGAACCCAGAATGATGTGAAATTGTGCTTCGTGCAACATAATTCTGGGTGCCATTTAAAAACCATAAGTGCTAATGTCTCCATTCCTTTTTGTGGTTGTAGGGGCTGTTGATTGGAGTACACTAAAGCAAACCTGATCGCTCTAGGACATTCAGAAGCCAAGTTATAAGCCCACAAATGTGTAACTGGACTACTTCTTTAAATTGACACCAGATCCGGTGACCTTTGGGACATGGTTTGACCCCCTTAGGAAAGTGCTATCATCATGAAACGTTCAGATCACTTACAACTCAATAGATTCTACCTTCCTGTAACATTTCAGCCTGATTGGACCTTGTTTTCACACAAATGGACCCAGAATGATGTGAAATTGTGCTTCGTGCAACATAATTCTGGGTGCCATTTACAAACCATAAGTGCTAATGTCTCCATTCCTTTTTGTGGTTGTAGGGGCTGTTGATTGGAGTACACTAAAACAAACCTGACCTCTCTAGGACATTCAGAAGCCTAGTTATAAGACCACAAAGGTGTAACTGGACTACTTCTTTAAAGTGACACCAGGCCCGGTGACCTTTGGGACATGGTTTGACCCCCTATGGGAATGTGAGATCATCATGAAACGTTCAGATCACTTACAACTCAATAGATTCTACCTGCTTGTAATGTTTTAGCCTGATTGGACCTTGTTTTCACACAAATGGACCCAGAATGATGTGAAATTGTGCTTCGTGCAACATAATTCTGGGTGCCATTTACAAACCATAAGGCTAATGACTCCATTCCTTTTGTGGTTGTAGGGGCTGTTGATTGGAGTACACTAAAACAAACCTGATCTCTCTAGGACATTCAGAAGCCAAGTTATAAGCCCACAAATGTGTAACTGGACTACTTCTTTAAATTGACACCAGATCCGGTGACCTTTGGGACATGGTTTGACCCCCTTAGGAAAGTGCTATCATCATGAAACGTTCAGATCACTTACAACTCAATAGATTCTACCTTCTTGTAACGTATCAGCCTGATTGGACCTTGTTTTCACACAAATGGACCCAGAATGATGTGAAATTGTGCTTCGTGCAACATAATTCTGGATGCCATTTACAAACCATAAGTGCTAATGACTCCATTCCTTTTTGTGGTTGTAGGGGCTGTTGATTGGAGTATACTAAAACAAACCTGATCTCTCTAGGACATTCAGAAGCCAAGTTATAAGCCCACAAATGTGTAACTGGACTACTTCTTTAAATTGACACCAGATCCGGTGACCTTTGGGACATGGTTTGACCCCCTTAGGAAAGCGCTATCATCATGAAACGTTCAGATCACTTACAACTCAATAGATTCTAGCTTCCAGTAACGTTTCAGCCTGATTGGACCTTGTTTTCACACAAATGAACCCACAATGATGTGAAATTGTGCTTCGTGCAAAATAATTCTGGGTGCCATTTACAAACCATAAGTGCTAATGACTCCATTCCTTTTTGTGGTTGTAGGGGCTGTTGATTGGAGTACATTAAAACAAACCTGATCTCTCTAGGACATTCAGAAGCCAAGTTATAAGCCCACAAATGTGTAACTGGACTACTTCTTTAAATTGACACCAGATCCGGTGACCTTTGGGACATGGTTTGACCCCTTTAGGAAAGTGCTATCATCACGAAACGTTCAGATCACTTACAACTCAATAGATTCTAACTTCCTGTAACGTTTCAGCCTGATTGGACCTTGTTTTCACACAAATGGACCCAGAATGATGTGAAATAGTGCTTCGTGCAACATAATTCTGGGTGCCATTTACAAACCATAAGTGCTAATGACTCCATTCCTTTTTGTGGTTGTAGGGGCTGTTGATTGGAGTACACTAAAACAAACCTAACCTCTCTAGGACATTCAGAAGCCAGGTTATAAGCCCACAAAGGTGTAACTGGACTACTTCTTTAAAGTGACACCAGGCCCGGTGACCTTTGGGACATAGTTTTACCCCCTATAGGAATGTGCGATCATCTTGAAACGTTCAGATCACTTACAACTCAATAGATTCTACCTTCTTGTAGCGTTTCAGCCTGATTGGACCTTGTTTTCACACAAATGGACCCAGAATGATGTGAAATTGTGCTTCGTGCAACATAATTCTGGGTGCCATTTACAAACCATAAGTGCTAATGACTCCATTCCTTTTTGTGGTTGTAGGGGCTGTTGATTGGAGTACACTAAAACAAACCTGATCTCTCTAGGACATTCAGAAGCCAAGTTATAAGCCCACAAATGTGTAACTGGACTACTTCTTTAAATTGACACCAGATTCGGTGATCTTTGGGACATGGTTTGACCCCCTTAGGAAAGTGCTATCATCATGAAACGTTCAGATCACTTACAACTCAGTAGATTCTACCTTCCTGTAACGTTTCAGCCTGATTGGACCTTGTTTTCACACAAATGAACCCAGAATGATGTGAAATTGTGCTTCGTGCAACATAATTCTGGGTGCCATTTAAAAACCATAAGTTCTAATGACTCCATTCCTTTTTGTGGTTGTAGGGGCTGTTGATTGGAGTACACTAAAACAACCCTGACCTCTCTAGGACATTCAGAAGCCAAGTTATAAGCCCACAAATGTGTAACTGGACTACTTCTTTAAAGTGACACCAGATCCGGTGACCTTTGGGACATGGTTTGACCCCCTTAGGAAAGTGTGATCATCATGAAACGTTCAGATCACTTACAACTCAATAGATTCTACCTTCCTGTATTGTTTCAGCCTGATTGGACCTTGTTTTCACACAAATGAACCCAGAATGATGTGAAATTGTGCTTCGTGCAACATAATTCTGGGTGCCATTTAAAAACCATAAGTGCTAATGTCTCCATTCCTTTTTGTGGTTGTAGGGGCTGTTGATTGGAGTACACTAAAACAACCCTGACCTCTCTAGGACATTCAGAAGCCAAGTTATAAGCCCACAAATGTGTAACTGGACTACTTCTTTAAATTGACACCAGATCCGGTGACCTTTGGGACATGGTTTGACCCCGTTAGGAAAGTGCGATCATCATGAAACGTTCAGATCACTTACAACTCAATACATTCTACCTTCCTGTATTGTTTCAGCCTGATTGGACCTTGTTTTCACACAAATGAACCCAGAATGATGTGAAATTGTGCTTCGTGCAACATAATTCTGGGTGCCATTTAAAAACCATAAGTGCTAATGTCTCCATTCCTTTTTGTGGTTGTAGGGGCTGTTGATTGGAGTACACTAAAGCAAACCTGATCGCTCTAGGACATTCAGAAGCCAAGTTATAAGCCCACAAATGTGTAACTGGACTACTTCTTTAAATTGACACCAGATCCGGTGACCTTTGGGACATGGTTTGACCCCCTTAGGAAAGTGCTATCATCATGAAACGTTCAGATCACTTACAACTCAATAGATTCTACCTTCCTGTAACATTTCAGCCTGATTGGACCTTGTTTTCACACAAATGGACCCAGAATGATGTGAAATTGTGCTTCGTGCAACATAATTCTGGGTGCCATTTACAAACCATAAGTGCTAATGACTCCATTACTTTTTGTGGTTGTAGGGGCTGTTGATTGGAGTACACTAAAACAAACCTGACCTCTCTAGGACATTCAGAAGCCAAGTTATAAGACCACAAAGGTGTAACTGGACTACTTCTTTAAAGTGACACCAGGCCCGGTGACCTTTGGGACATGGTTTGACCCCCTATGGGAATGTGAGATCATCATGAAACGTTCATATCACTTACAACTCAATAGATTCTACCTGCTTGTAATGTTTCAGCCTGATTGGACCTTGTTTTCACACAAATGGACCCAGAATGATGTGAAATTGTGCTTCGTGCAACATAATTCTGGGTGCCATTTACAAACCATAAGGCTAATGACTCCATTCCTTTTGTGGTTGTAGGGGCTGTTGATTGGAGTACACTAAAACAAACCTGATCTCTCTAGGACATTCAGAAGCCAAGTTATAAGCCCACAAATGTGTAACTGGACTACTTCTTTAAATTGACACCAGATCCGGTGACCTTTGGGACATGGTTTGATCCCCTTAGGAAAGCGCTATCATCATGAAACGTTCAGATCACTTACAACTAAATAGATTCTACCTTCCTGTAACGTTTCAGCCTGATTGGACCTTGTTTTCACACAAATGAACCCAGAATGATGTGAAATTGTGCTTCGTGCAACATAATTCTGGGTGCCATTTACAAACCATAAATGCTAATGACTCCATTCCTTTTTGTGGTTGTAGGGGCTGTTGATTGGAGAACATTAAAACAAACCTGATCTCTCTAGGACATTCAGAAGCCATGTTATAGGCCCACAAATGTGTAACTGGACTACTTCTTTAAATTGACACCAGATCCGGTGACCTTTGGGACATGGTTTGACCCCCTTAGGAAAGTGCTATCATCATGAAACGTTCAGATCACTTACAACTCAATAGATTCTACCTTCTTGTAACGTATCAGCCTGATTGGACCTTGTTTTCACACAAATGGACCCAGAATGATGTGAAATTGTGCTTCGTGCAACATAATTCTGGATGCCATTTACAAACCATAAGTGCTAATGACTCCATTCCTTTTTGTGGTTGTAGGGGCTGTTGATTGGAGTATACTAAAACAAACCTGATCTCTCTAGGACATTCAGAAGCCAAGTTATAAGCCCACAAATGTGTAACTGGACTACTTCTTTAAATTGACACCAGATCCGGTGACCTTTGGGACATGGTTTGACCCCCTTAGGAAAGCGCTATCATCATGAAACGTTCAGATCACTTACAACTCAATAGATTCTAGCTTCCAGTAAAGTTTCAGCCTGATTGGACCTTGTTTTCACACAAATGAACCCACAATGATGTGAAATTGTGCTTCGTGCAAAATAATTCTGGGTGCCATTTACAAACCATAAGTGCTAATGACTCCATTCCTTTTTGTGGTTGTAGGGGCTGTTGATTGGAGTACATTAAAACAAACCTGATCTCTCTAGGACATTCAGAAGCCAAGTTATAAGCCCACAAATGTGTAACTGGACTACTTCTTTAAATTGACACCAGATCCGGTGACCTTTGGGACATGGTTTGACCCCTTTAGGAAAGTGCTATCATCACGAAACGTTCAGATCACTTACAACTCAATAGATTCTAACTTCCTGTAACGTTTCAGCCTGATTGGACCTTGTTTTCACACAAATGGACCCAGAATGATGTGAAATAGTGCTTCGTGCAACATAATTCTGGGTGCCATTTACAAACCATAAGTGCTAATGACTCCATTCCTTTTTGTGGTTGTAGGGGCTGTTGATTGGAGTACACTAAAACAAACCTAACCTCTCTAGGACATTCAGAAGCCAAGTTATAAGCCCACAAAGGTGTAACTGGACTACTTCTTTAAAGTGACACCAGGCCCGGTGACCTTTGGGACATAGTTTTACCCCCTATAGGAATGTGCGATCATCTTGAAACGTTCAGATCACTTACAACTCAATAGATTCACCTTCTTGTAGCGTTTCAGCCTGATTGGACCTTGTTTTCACACAAATGGACCCAGAATGATGTGAAATTGTGCTTCGTGCAACATAATTCTGGGTGCCATTTACAAACCATAAGTGCTAATGACTCCATTCCTTTTTGTGGTTGTAGGGGCTGTTGATTGGAGTACACTAAAACAAACCTGATCTCTCTAGGACATTCAGAAGCCAAGTTATAAGCCCACAAATGTGTAACTGGACTACTTTAAATTGACACCAGATCCGGTGATCTTTGGGACATGGTTTGACCCCCTTAGGAAAGTGCTATCATCATGAAACGTTCAGATCACTTACAACTAAGTAGATTCTACCTTCCTGTAACGTTTCAGCCTGATTGGACCTTGTTTTCACACAAATGAACCCAGAATGATGTGAAATTGTGCTTCGTGCAACATAATTCTGGGTGCCATTTAAAAACCATAAGTGCTAATGACTCCATTCCTTTTTGTGGTTGTAGGGGCTGTTGATTGGAGTACACTAAAACAACCCTGACCTCTCTAGGACATTCAGAAGCCAAGTTATAAGCCCACAAATGTGTAACTGGACTACTTCTTTAAAGTGACACCAGATCCGGTGACCTTTGGGACATGGTTTGACCCCCTTAGGAAAGTGTGATCATCATGAAACGTTCAGATCACTTACAACTCAATAGATTCTACCTTCCTGTATTGTTTCAGCCTGATTGGACCTTGTTTTCACACAAATGAACCCAGAATGATGTGAAATTGTGCTTCGTGCAACATAATTCTGGGTGCCATTTAAAAACCATAAGTGCTAATGTCTCCATTCCTTTTTGTGGTTGTAGGGGCTGTTGATTGGAGTACACTAAAGCAAATCTGTTGCTCTAAGACATTCAGAAGCCAAGTTATAAGCCCACAAATGTGTAACTGGACTACTTCTTTAAAGTGACACCAGATCCGGTGACCATTGGGACATGGTTTGACCCCCTTAGGAAAGTGCGATCATCATGAAACGTTCAGATCACTTACAACTCAATAGATTCTACCTTCCTGTATTGTTTCAGCCGGATTGGACCTTGTTTTCACACAAATTGACCCAGAATGATGTGAAATTGTGCTTCGTGCAACATAATTCTGGGTGCCATTTAAAAACCATAAGTGCTAATGTCTCCATTCCTTTTTGTGGTTGTAGGGGCTGTTGATTGGAGTACACTAAAGCAAACCTGATCGCTCTAAGACATTCAGAAGCCAAGTTATAAGCCCACAAATGTGTAACTGGACTACTTCTTTAAAGTGACACTTGGCCCGGTGACCTTTGGGACATGGTTTGACCCCCTATGGGAATGTGAGATCATCTTGAAACGTTCAGATCACTTACAACTCAATAGATTCTACCTTCTTGTAGCGTTTCAGCCGGATTGGACCTTGTTTTCACACAAATGAACCCAGAATGATGTGAAATTGTGCTTCGTGCAACATAATTCTGGGTGCCATTTAAAAACCATAAGTGCTAATTACTCCATTCCTTTTTGTAGTTGTAGGGACTGTTGATTGGAGTACACTAAAATAAACCTGATCTCTCTAGGACATTCAGAAGCCAAGTTATAAGCCCACAAATGTGTAACTGGACTACTTCTTTAAATTGACACCAGATCCGGTGACCTTTGGGACATGGTTTGACCCCCTTAGGAAAGTGCTATCATCATGAAACGTTCAGATCACTTACAACTCAATAGATTCTACCTTCCTGTAACGTTTCAGCCTGATTGGACCTTGTTTTCACACAAATGGACCCAGAATGATGTGAAATTGTGCTTCGTGCAACATAATTCTGGGTGCCATTTACAAACCATAAGTGCTAATGACTCCATTCCTTTTTGTGGTTGTAGGGGCTGTTGATTGGAGTACACTAAAACAAACCTAACCTCTCTAGGACATTCAGAAGCCAAGTTATAAGCCCACAAAGGTGTAACTGGACTACTTCTTTAAATTGACACCAGATCCGGTGACCTTTGGGACATGGTTTGACCCCCTTAGGAAAGTGCTATCATCACGAAACGTTCAGATCACTTACAACTCAATAGATTCTAACTTCCTGTAACGTTTCAGCCTGATTGGACCTTGTTTTCACACAAATGGACCCAGAATGATGTGAAATAGTGCTTCGTGCAACATAATTCTGGGTGCCATTTACAAACCATAAGTGCTAATGACTCCATTCCTTTTTGTGGTTGTAGGGGCTGTTGATTGGAGTACACTAAAACAAACCTAACCTCTCTAGGACATTCAGAAGCCAAGTTATAAGCCCACAAAGGTGTAACTGGACTACTTCTTTAAATTGACACCAGGCCCGGTGACCTTTGGGACATGGTTTTACCCCCTATAGGAATGTGCGATCATCTTGAAACGTTCAGATCACTTACAACTCAATAGATTCTACCTTCTTGTAGCGTTTCAGCCTGATTGGACCTTGTTTTCACACAAATGGACCCAGAATGATGTGAAATTGTGCTTCGTGCAACATAATTCTGGGTGCCATTTACAAACCATAAGTGCTAATGACTCCAGTCCTTTTTGTGGTTGTAGGGGCTGTTGATTGGAGTACACTAAAACAAACCTGATCTCTCTAGGACATTCAGAAGCCAAGTTATAAGCCCACAAATGTGTAACTGGACTACTTCTTTAAATTGACACCAGATCCGGTGACCTTTGGGACATGGTTTGACCCCCTTAGGAAAGTGCTATCATCATGAAACGTTCAGATCACTTACAACTCAGTAGATTCTACCTTCCTGTAATGTTTCAGCCTGATTGGACCTTGTTTTCACACAAATGAACCCAGAATGATGTGAAATTGTGCTTCGTGCAACATAATTCTGGGTGCCATTTAAAAACCATAAGTGCTAATGACTCCATTCCTTTTTGTGGTTGTAGGGGCTGTTGATTGGAGTACACTAAAACAAACCTAACCTCTCTAGGACATTCAGAAGCCAAGTTATAAGCCCACAAAGGTGTAACTGGACTACTTCTTTAAATTGACACCAGGCCCGGTGACCTTTGGGACATGGTTTTACCCCCTATAGGAATGTGCGATCATCTTGAAACGTTCAGATCACTTACAACTCAATAGATTCTACCTTCTTGTAGCGTTTCAGCCTGATTGGACCTTGTTTTCACACAAATGGACCCAGAATGATGTGAAATTGTGCTTCGTGCAACATAATTCTGGGTGCCATTTACAAACCATAAGTGCTAATGACTCCAGTCCTTTTTGTGGTTGTAGGGGCTGTTGATTGGAGTACACTAAAACAAACCTGATCTCTCTAGGACATTCAGAAGCCAAGTTATAAGCCCACAAATGTGTAACTGGACTACTTCTTTAAATTGACACCAGATCCGGTGATCTTTGGGACATGGTTTGACCCCCTTAGGAAAGTGCTATCATCATGAAACGTTCAGATCACTTACAACTCAGTAGATTCTACCTTCCTGTAATGTTTCAGCCTGATTGGACCTTGTTTTCACACAAATGAACCCAGAATGATGTGAAATTGTGCTTCGTGCAACATAATTCTGGGTGCCATTTAAAAACCATAAGTGCTAATGACTCCATTCCTTTTTGTGGTTGTAGGGGCTGTTGATTGGAGTACACTAAAACAACCCTGACCTCTCTAGGACATTCAGAAGCCAAGTTATAAGCCCACAAATGTGTAACTGGACTACTTCTTTAAAGTGACACCAGATCCGGTGACCTTTGGGACATGGTTTGACCCCCTTAGGAAAGTGCGATCATCATGAAACGTTCAGATCACTTACAACTCAATAGATTCTACCTTCCTGTATTGTTTCAGCCTGATTGGACCTTGTTTTCACACAAATGAACCCAGAATGATGTGAAATTGTGCTTCGTGCAACATAATTCTGGGTGCCATTTAAAAACCATAAGTGCTAATGTCTCCATTCCTTTTTGTGGTTGTAGGGGCTGTTGATTTGAGTACACTCAAGCAAACCTGATCGCTCTAAGACATTCAGAAGCCAAGTTATAAGCCCACAAATGTGTAACTGGACTACTTCTTTAAATTGACACCAGATCCGGTGATCTTTGGGACATGGTCACTGGGTCTGACTGAGCTCCTCCAGGAGAGAGGCCCAAGCAAGATGCGCCCGGAGGAGCGTCTTGCCACATGTCAGCACTGGGTCTGACTGAGCGCCTCTAGGAGAGAGGCCCAAGCAAGACACGCCCCGAGGAGCGTATTGACACATGTCAACACTGGGTCGGACTGAGGGCCTCCATGAGAGAAGCCCAAGCAAGACGCTCCCCGAGGAGAGTCTTGCCACATGTCAACACTCGGTCTGACAGAGGGCATTCAGGAGAGAGGCCCAAGCAATACGCGCCCCGAGGAGCGTCTTACCACATGTCACCACTGGGTCTGAATGAGCGCCTCCAGGAAAGCGGCCCAACCAAGACGCGCCCCGAGGAGCGTCTTGCCACGTGTCAACACTGGGTCTGACTGAGCGCCTCCAGGAGAGAGGCCCAAGCAAGACGCACCCCGAGGAGCGTCTTTCCACGTGTCACCACTGGGTCTGACTGAGCGCCTCCAGGAGAGAGGCCCAAGCAAGACACGCCCCGAGGAGCGTATTGACACATGTCAACACTGGGTCTGCCAGAGGGCCTCCAGGAGAGAGGCCCAAGCAAGACGCGCCCCGAGGAGTGTCTTGCCACATGTCACCACTGGGTCTGACTGAGCGCCTCCAGGAGAGAGGCCCAAGCAAGACGCGCCCTGAGGAGCGTTTGTGTTAAAACAAGGTCCAATCAGGCTGAAACATTACAGGAAGGTAGAATCTATTAAGTTGTAAGTGATCTGAACGTTTCATGATGATAGCACTTCCCTAAGGGGGTCAAACCATGTCCCAAAGGTCACTGGATCTGGTGTCTAAAGAAGTAGTCCAGTTACAAATTTGTGGGCTTATAACTTGGCTTCTGAATGTCCTAGAGAGTTCAGGTTTGTTTTAGTATACTCCAATCAACAGCCCCTACAACCACAAAAAGGAATGGAGTCATTAGACTTATGGTTTTTAAATGGCACCCAGAATTATGTTGCACGAAGCACAATTTCACATCATTCTGGGTTCATTTGTGTGAAAACAAGGTCCAATCAGGCTGAAACGTTACAGGAAGGTAGAATCTATTGCGTTGTAAGTGATCTGAACGTTTCATCATGATAGCACTTTCCTAAGGGGGTCAAACCATGTCCCAAAGGTAACCGGATCTGGTGTCAATTTAAAGAAGTAGTCCAGTTACACATTTGTGGGCTTAAACCTTGGCTTCTGAATGTCCTAGAGCGATCAGGTTTGTTTTAGTGTACTCCAATCAACAGCCCCTACAACCACAAAAAGGAATGGAGACATTAGCACTTATGGTTTTTAAATGGCACCCAGAATTATGTTGCACGAAGCACAATTTCACATCATTCTGGGTTCATTTGTGTAAAAACAAGGTCCAATCAGGCTGAAACAATACAGGAAGGTAGAATCTATTGAGTTGTAAGTGATCTGAACGTTTCAAGATGATCGCACATGCCTATAGGGGGTCAAACCATGTCCCAAATGTCACCGGGCCTGGTGTCACTTTAAAGAAGTAGTCCAGTTACACCTTTGTGGGCTTATAACTTGGCTTCTGAATGTCCTAGAGAGGTTAGGTTTGTTTTAGTGTACTCTAATCAAAAGCCTTTACAACCACAAAAAGGATTGGAGTCATTAGCACTTATGGTTTGTAAATGGCACCCAGAATTACGTTGCACGAAGCACAATTTCACATCATTCTGGGTTCATTTGTATGAAAACAAGGTCCAAACAGGCTGAAATGTTACAGGAAGGTAGAATATATTGAGTTGTAAGTGATCTGAACGTTTCATGATGATAGCACTTTCCTAAGGGGGTCAAACCATGCCCCAAAGGTCACCGGATCTGGTGTCAATTTAAAGAAGTAGTCCAGTTACACATTTGTGGGCTTATAACTTGGCTTCTGAATGTCCTAGAGCGATCAGGTTTGTTTTAGTTTACTCCAATCAACAGCCCCTACAACCACAAAAAGGAATGGAGTCATTAGCACTCATGGTTTTTAAATGGCACCCAGAATTATGTTGCACGAAGCACAATTTCACATCATTCTGGGTTCATTTGTGTGAAAACAAGGTCCAATCAGGCTGAAACGTTACAGGAAGGTAGAATCTATTGAGTTGTAAGTGATCTGAACGTTTCATGATTATAGCACTTTCCTAAGGGGTTCAAACAATGTCCCAAAGGTCACCGGATCTGGTGTCAATTTAAAGAAGTCGTCCAGTTACACATTTGTGGGCTTATAACTTGGCTTCTGAATGTCCTAGAGAGATCACGTTTGTTTTAGTGTACTCCAATCAACAGCCCCTACAACCACAAAAAGGAATGGAGTCATTAGCACTTATGGTTTGTAAATGGCACCCAGAATTATGTTGCACGAAGCACAATTTCACATCATTCTGGGTCCATTTGTGTTAAAACAAGGTCCAATCAGGCTGAAACATTACAGGAAGGTAGAATCTATTAAGTTGTAAGTGATCTGAACGTTTCATGATGATAGCTCTTCCCTAAGGGGGTCAAACCATGTCCCAAAGGTCACTGGATCTGGTGTCTAAAGAAGTAGTCCAGTCACACATTTCTGGGCTTATAACTTGGCTTCTGAATATCCTAGAGAGGTCAGGTTTGTTTTAGAGTACTCCAGTTAACAGCCCCCATTACCCCAAAGAGGAATGGAGTCATTAGCACTTATGGTTTTTAAATGGCACCCAGAATTATGTTGCACGAAGCACACTTTCACATCATTCTGGGTTCATTTGTGTGAAAACAAGGTCCAATCAGGCTGAAACGTTACAGGAAGTTAGAATCTATTGAGTTGTAAGTGATCTGAACGTTTCATGATGATAGCACTTTCCTAAGGGGGTCAAACCATGTCCCAAAGGTCACCGGATCTGGTGTCAATTTAAAGTAGTCCAGTTACACATTTGTGGGCTTATAACGTGGCTTCTGAATGTCCTAGAGAGATCAGGTTTGTTTTAGTATACTCCAATCAACAGCCCCTACAACCACAAAAAGGAATGGAGTCATTAGCACTTATGGTTTTTAAATGGCACCCAGAATTATGTTGCACGAAGCACAATTTCACATGATTCTGGCTCGATTTGTGTGAAAACAAGGTCCAATCAGGCTGAAACGTTACAGGAAGGTAGAATCTATTGAGTTGTAAGTGATCTGAACGTTTAATGATGATAGCACTTTCCTAAGGGGGTCAAACCATGTCCCAAAGGTCACCGGATCTGGTGTCAATTTAAAGAAGTAGTCCAGTTACACATTTGTGGGCTTATAACTTGGCTTCTGAATGTTCTAGAGAGATCAGGTTTATTTTAGTGTACTCCAATCAACAGCCCCTACAACCACAAAAAGGAATGGAGTCATTAGCACTTATGGTTTGTAAATGGCACCCAGAATTATGTTGCACAAAGCACTATTTCACATCATTCTGGGTCCATTTGTGTGAAAACAAGGTCCAATCAGGCTGAAACGTTACAGGAAGGTAGAATCTATTGAGTTGTAAGTGATCTGAACGTTTCATGATGATCGCACTTTCCTAAGGGGGTCAAACCATGTCCCAAAGGTCACCGGATCTGGTGTCAATTTAAAGAAGTAGTCCAGTTACACATGTGTGGGCTTATAACTTGGTTTCTGAATGTCCTAGAGAGATGAAGTTTATTTTTAGTGTACTCCAATCAACAGCCCCTACAACCACAAAAAGGAATGGAGTCATTAGCACTTATGGTTTGTAAATGGCACCCAGAATTATGTTGCACGAAGCACTATTTCACATCATTCTGGGTCCATTTGTGTGAAAACAAGGTCCAATCAGGCTGAAACGTTACAAGAAGGTAGAATCTACTGAGTTGTAAGTGATCTGAACATTTCATGATGATAGCACTTTCCTAAGGGGTCAAACCATGTCCCAAAGGTCACCGGATCTGGTGTCAATTTAAAGAAGTAGTCCAGTTACACCTTTGTGGGCTTATAACTTGGCTTCTGAATGTCCTAGAGAGGTTAGGTTTGTTTTAGTGTACTCCAATCTACAGCCCCTACAACCACAAAAAGGAATGGAGTCATTAGCACTTATTGTTTGTAAATGGCACCCAGAATTATGTTGCACGAAGCACAATTTCACATCATTCTGGGTTCATTTGTGTGAAAACAAGGTCCAATCAGGCTGAAACGTTACAGGAAGGTAGAATCTATTGAGTTGTAAGTGATCTGAACGTTTAATGATGATAGCACTTTCCTAAGGGGGTCAAACCATGTCCCAAAGGTCACCGGATCTGGTGTCAATTTAAAGAAGTAGTCCAGTTACACATTTGTGGGCTTATAACTTGGCTTCTGAATGTCCTAGTGCGATCAGGTTTGTTTTAGTGTACTCCAATCAACAGCCCCTACAACCACAAAAAGGAATGGAGTCATTAGCACTTATGGCTTTTAAATGGCACCCAGAATTATGATGCACGAAGCACAATTTCACATCATTCTGGGTTCATTTGTGTGAAAACAAGGTCCAATCAGGCTGAAACGTTACATGAAGGTAGAATCTATTGAGTTGTAAGTGATCTGAAGGTTTCATGATGATAGCACTTTCCTAAGGGGGTCAAACCATGTCTCAAAGGTCACCGGATCTGGTGTCAATTTAAAGAAGTAGTCCAGTTACACATTTGTGGGCTTATAACTTGGCTTCTGAATGTCCTAGAGCGATCAGGTTTGTTTTAGTGTACTCCAATCAACAGCCCCTAGAACCACAAAAAGGAATGGAGACATTAGCACTTATGGTTTTTAAATGGCACCCAGAATTATGTTGCACGAAGGACAATTTCACATCATTCTGGGTTCATTTGTGTGAAAACAAGGTCCAATCAGGCTGAAACGTTACAGGAAGGTAGAATCTATTGAGTTGTAAGTGATCTGAACGTTTCATGATGATAGCACTTTCCTAAGTGGGTCAAACCATGTCCCAAAGGTCACCGGATCTGGTGTCTAAAGAAGTAGTCCAGTTACACATTTGTGGGCTTATAACTTGGCTTCTGAATGTCCTGGAGAGATCAGGTTTGTTTTAGTATACTCCAATCAACAGCCCCTACAACCACAAAAAGGAATGGAGTCATTAGCACTTATGGTTTTTAAATTGCACTCAGAATTATGTTGCACGAAGCACAATTTCACATCATTCTGGGTTCATTTGTGTGAAAACAAGGTCCAATCAGGCTGAAACGTTACAGGAAGCTAGAATCTATTGAGTTGTAAGTGATCTGAACGTTTCATGATGATAGCACTTTCCTAAGGGGGTCAAACAATGTCCCAAAGATCACCGGATCTGGTGTCAATTTAAAGAAGTAGTCCAGTTACAACTTTGTGGGCTTATAACTTGGCTTCTGAATGTCCTAGAGAGATCAGGTTTGTTTTAGTGTACTCCAATCAACAGCCCCTACAACCACAAAAAGGAATGGAGTCATTAGCACTTATGGTTTGTAAATGGCACCCAGAATTATGTTGCACGAAGCACAATTTCACATCATTCTGGGTCCATTTGTGTGAAAACAAGGTCCAATCAGGCTGAAACGTTACAGGAAGGTAGAATCTATTGAGTTGTAAGTGATCTGAACGTTTCATGATGATAGCACTTTCCTAAGGGGGTCAAACCATGTCCCAAAGGTCACCGGATCTGGTGTCAATTTAAAGAAGTAGTCCAGTTACACATTTGTGGACTTATAACTTGGCTTCTGAATGTCCTAGAGAGATCAGGTTTGTTTTAATGTACTCCAATCAACAGCCCCTACAACCACAAAAAGGAATGGAGTCATTAGCACTTATGGTTTGTAAATGGCATCCAGAATTTTGTTGCACGAAGCACAATATCACATCATTCTGGGTTCATTTGTGTGAAAACAAGGTCCAATCAGGCTGAAACGTTACAGGAAGGTAGAATCTATTGAGTTGTAAGTGATCTGAACGTTTCATGATTATAGCACTTTCCTAAGGGGGTCAAACCATGTCCCAAAGGTCACCGAATCTGGTGTCAATTTAAAGAAGTAGTCCAGTTACACATTTGTGGGCTTATAACTTGGCTTCTGAATGTCCTAGAGCGATCAGGTTTGCTTTAGTGTACTCCAATCAACAGCCCCTACAACCACAAAAAGGAATGGAGACATTAGCACTTATGGTTTTTAAATGGCACCCTGAATTATGTTGCACGAAGCACAATTTCACATCATTCTGGGTTCATTTGTGTGAAAACAAGGTCCAATCAGGCTGAAACAATACAGGAAGGTAGAATCTATTGAGTTGTAAGTGATCTGAACGTTTCATGATTATCGCACTTTCCTAAGGGGGTCAAACCATGTCCCAAAGATCACCGGATCTGGTGTCAATTTAAAGAAGTAGTCCAGTTACACATTTGTGGGCTTATAACTTGGCTTCTGAATGTCCTAGAGAGATCAGGTTTGTTTTAGTGTACTCCAATCAACAGCCCCTACAACCACAAAAGGGAATGGAGTCAATAGCACTTATGGTTTGTAAATGGCACCCAGAATTATGTTGCACGAAGCACAATTTCACATCATTCTGGGTCCATTTGTGTGAAAACAAGGTCCAATCAGGCTGAAACGCTACAAGAAGGTAGAATCTATTGAGTTGTAAGTGATCTGAACGTTTCAAGATGATCGCACATTCCTATAGGGGGTAAAACCATGTCCCAATGGTCACCGGGCCTGGTGTCACTTTAAAGAAGTAGTCCAGTAACACCTTTGTGGGCTTATAACTTGGCTTCTGAATGTCCTAGAGCGGTTAGGTTTGTTTTAGTGTACTCCAATCAACAGCCCCTACAACCACAAAAAGGAATGGAGTCATTAGCACTTATGGTTTGTAAATGGCACACAGAATTATGTTGCACGAAGCACTATTTCACATCATTCTGGGTCCATTTGTGTGAAAACAAGGTCCAATCAGGCTGAAACGTTACAGGAAGGTAGAATCTATTGAGTTGTAAGTGATCTGAACGTTTCATGATGATAGCACTTTCCTAAGGGGGTCAAACCATGTCCCAAAAGTCACCGGATCTGGTGTCAATTTAAAGAAGTAGTCCAGTTACACATTTGTGGGCTTATAACTTGGCTTCTGAATGTCCTAGAGAGATCAGGTTTGTTTTAATGTACTCCATTCAACAGCCCCTACAACCACAAAAAGGAATGGAGTCATTAGCACTTATGGTTTGTAAATGGCACCCAGAATTATTTTGCACGAAGCACAATTTCACATCATTCTGGGTTCATTTGTGTGAAAACCAGGTCCAATCAGGCTGAAACGTTACTGGAAGCTAGAATCTATTGTGTTGTAAGTGATCTGAACGTTTCATGATGATAGCGCTTTCCTAAGGGGGTCAAACCATGTCCCAAAGGTCACCGGATCTGGTGTCAATTTAAAGAAGTAGTCCAGTTACACATTTCTGGGCTTATAACTTGGCTTCTGAATGTCCTAGAGAGGTTAGGTTTGTTTTAGTGTACTCCAATCAACAGCCCCTACAACCACAAAAAGGAATGGAGTCATTAGCACTTATGGTTTGTAAATGGCACCCAGAATTATGTTGCACGAAGCACAATTTCACATCATTCTGGGTTCATTTGTGTGAAAACAAGGTCCAATCAGGCTGAAACGTTACAGGAAGGTAGAATCTATTTAGTTGTAAGTGATCTGAACATTTCATGATGATAGCGCTTTCCTAAGGGGATCAAACCATGTCCCAAAGGTCACCGGATCTGGTGTCAATTTAAAGAAGTAGTCCAGTTACACATTTGTGGGCTTATAACTTGGCTTCTGAATGTCCTAGAGAGATCAGGTTTGTTTTAATGTACTCCAATCAACAGCCCCTACAACCACAAAAGGAATGGAGTCATTAGCCTTATGGTTTGTAAATGGCACCCAGAATTATGTTGCACGAAGCACAATTTCACATCATTCTGGGTCCATTTGTGTGAAAACAAGGTCCAATCAGGCTGAAACTTTACAAGAAGGTAGAATCTATTGAGTTGTAAGTGATCTGAACGTTTCATGATGATCTCGCATTCCCATAGGGGGTCAAACCATGTCCCAAAGGTCACCGGGCCTGGTGTCACTTTAAAGAAGTAGTCCAGTTACACCTTTGTGGGCTTATAACTTGGCTTCTGAATGTCCTAGAGAGGTCAGGTTTGTTTTAGTGTACTCCATTCAACAGCCCCTACAACCACAAAAAGTAATGGAGTCATTAGCACTTATGGTTTGTAAATGGCACCCAGAATTATGTTGCACGAAGCACAATTTCACATCATTCTGGGTCCATTTGTGTGAAAACAAGGTCCAATCAGGCTGAAACGTTACAGGAAGGTAGAATCTATTGAGTTGTAAGTGATCTGAACGTTTCATGATGATAGCACTTTCCTAAGGGGGTCAAACCATGTCCAAACGTCACCGGATCTGGTGTCAATTTAAAGAAGTAGTCCAGTTACACATTTGTGGGCTTATAACTTGGCTTCTGAATGTCCTAGAGCGATCAGGTTTGCTTTAGTGTACTCCAATCAACAGCCCCTACAACCACAAAAAGGAATGGAGACATTAGCACTTATGGTTTTTAAATGGCACCCAGAATTATGTTGCACGAAGCACAATTTCACATCATTCTGGGTTCATTTGTGTGAAAACAAGGTCCAATCCGGCTGAAACGCTACAAGAAGGTAGAATCTATTGAGTTGTAAGTGATTTGAACGTTTCAAGATGATCGCACATTCCTATAGGGGGTCAAACCATGTCCCAAAGGTCACCGGGCCAAGTGTCACTTTAAAGAAGTAGTCCAGTTACACCTTTGTGGGTTTATAACTTGGCTTCTGAATGTCCTAGAGAGGTTAGGTTTGTTTTAGTGTACTCCAATCAACAGCCCCTACAACCACAAAAAGTAATGGAGTCATTAGCACTTATGGTTTGTAAATGGCACCCAGAATTATGTTGCACGAAGCACAATTTCACATCATTCTGGGTTCATTTGTGTGAAAACAAGGTCCAATCAGGCTGAAACGTTACAGGAAGGTAGAATCTATTGAGTTGTAACTGATCTGAACGTTTCATGATGATAGCACTTTCCGAAGGGGGTCAAACCATGTCCCAAAGGTCACTGGATCTGGTGTCAATTTAAAGAAGTAGTCCAGTTACACATTTGTGGGCTTATAACTTGGCTTATGAATGTCCTAGAGAGATCAGGTTTGTTTTAATGTACTCCAATCAACAGCCCCTACAACCACAAAAAGGAATGGAGTCATTAGAACTTATGGTTTGTAAATGGCACCCAGAATTATGTTGCACGAAGCACAATTTCACATCATTCTGGGTTCATTTGTGTGAAAACAAGGTCCAATCCGGCTGAAACGCTACAAGAAGGTAGAATCTATTGAGTTGTAAGTGATCTGAACGTTTCAAGATGATCGCACATTCCTATAGGGGGTCAAACCATGTCCCAAAGGTCACCGGGCCAAGTGTCACTTTAAAGAAGTAGTCCAGTCACACCTTTGTGGGCTTATAACTTGGCTTCTGAATGTCCTAGAGAGATCAGGTTTGTTTTAGTATACTCAAATCAACAGCCCCTACAACCACAAAAAGGAATGGAGTCATTAGCACTTATGGTTTGTAAATGGCACCCAGAATTATGTTGCACGAAGCACAATTTCACATCATTCTGGGTTCATTTGTGTGAAAACAAGGTCCAATCAGGCTGAAACGTTACAGGAAGGTAGAATCTATTTAGTTGTAAGTGATCTGAACGTTTCATGATGATAGCGCTTTCCTAAGGGGATCAAACCATGTCCCAAAGGTCACCGGATCTGGTGTCAATTTAAAGAAGTAGTCCAGTTACACATTTGTGGGCTTATAACTTGGCTTCTGAATGTCCTAGAGAGATCAGGTTTGTTTTAGTGTACTCCAATCAACAGCCCCTACAACCACAAAAAGGAATGGAGTCATTAGCACTTATGGTTTGTAAATGGCACCCAGAATTATGTTGCACGAAGCACAATTTCACATCATTCTGGGTCCATTTGTGTGAAAACAAGGTCCAATCAGGCTGAAATGTTACAAGACGGTAGAATCTATTGAGTTGTAAGTGATCTGAACTTTCCATGATGATCGCACATTCCTATAGGGGGTCAAACCGTGTCCCAAAGGTCACCGGGCCTGGTGTCACTTTAAAGAAGTAGTCCAATTACACCTTTGAGGGCTTATAACTTGGTTTCTGAATGTCCTAGAGAGATCAGGTTTGTTTTAGTGTACTCCAATCAACAGCCCCTACAACCTCAAAAAGGAATGGAGTCATTAGCACTTATGGTTTTTAAATGGCACCCAGAATTATGTTGCACGAAGCACAATTTCACATCATTCTGGGTCCATTTGTGTGAAAACAAGGTCCAATCAGGCTGAAACGTTACAAGAAGTTAGAATCTATTGAGTTGTAAGTGATCTGAACGTTTCATGATGATAGCACTTTCCTAAGGGGGTCAAACCATGTCCCAAAGGTCACCGGATCTGGTGTCAATTTAAAGAAGTGGCCCAGTTACACATTTGTGGGCTTATAACTTGGCTTCTGAATGTCCTAGAGAGATCAGGTTTGTTTTAATGTACTCCAATCAACAGCCCCTACAACCACAAAAAGGAATGGAGTCATTAGCACTTATGGTTTGTAAATGGCACCCAGAATTATTTTGCACGAAGCACAATTTCACATCATTCTGGGTTCATTTGTGTGAAAACAAGGTCCAATCAGGCTGAAACGTTACTGGAAGCTAGAATCTATTGAGTTGTAAGTGATCTGAACGTTTCATGATGATAGCGCTTTCCTAAGGGGGTCAAACCATGACCCAAAGGTCACCGGATCTGGTGTCAATTTAAAGAAGTAGTCCAGTTACACATTTGTGGGCTTATAACTTGGCTTCTGAATGTCCTAGAGAGATCAGGTTTGTTTTAGTATACTCCAATCAACAGCCCCTACAACCACAAAAAGGAATGGAGTCATTAGCACTTATGGTTTGTAAATGGCACCCAGAATTATGTTGCACGAAGCACAATTTCACATCATTCTGGGTCCATTTGTGTGAAAACAAGGTCCAATCAGGCTGATACGTTACAAGAAGGTAGAATCTATTGAGTTGTAAGTGATCTGAACGTTTCATGATGATAGCACTTTCCTAAGGGGGTCAAACCATGTCCCAAAGGTCACCGGATCTGGTGTCAATTTAAAGAAGTAGTCCAGTTACACATTTGTGGGCTTATAACATGGCTTCTGAATGTCCTAGAGATATCAGGTTTGTTTTAGTGTACTCCAATCAACAGCCCCTACAACCACAAAAGGAATGGAGTCATTTGGCCTAATGGTTTGTAAATGGCACCCAGAATTATGTTGCACGAAGCACAATTTCACATCATTCTGGGTCCATTTGTGTGAAAACAAGGTCCAATCAGGCTGAAACATTACAAGAAGGTAGAATCTATTGAGTTGTAAGTGATCTGAACGTTTCATGATGATCTCACATTCCCATAGGGGGTCAAACCATGTCCCAAAGGTCACCGGGCCTGGTGTCACTTTAAAGAAGTAGTCCAGTTACACCTTTGTGGGCTTATAACTTGGCTTCTGAATGACCTAGAGAGGTCAGGTTTGTTTTAGTGTACTCCAATCAACAGCCCCTACAACCACAAAAAGTAATGGAGTCATTAGCACTTATGATTGTAAATGGCACCCAGAATTATGTTGCACGAAGCACAATTTCACATCATTCTGGGTCCATTTGTGTGAAAACAAGGTCCAATCAGGCTGAAATGTTACAGGAAGGTAGAATCTATTGAGTTGTAAGTGATCTGAACGTTTCATGATGATAGCACTTTCCTAAGGGGGTCAAACCATGTCCCAAAGGTCACCGGATCTGGTGTCAATTTAAAGAAGTAGTCCAGTTACACATTTGTGGGTTTATAACTTGGCTTCTGAATGTCTTAGAGCGATCAGGTTTGCTTTAGTGTACTCCAATCAACAGCCCCTACAACCACAAAAAGGAAGGGAGACATTAGCACTTATGGTTTTTAAATGGCACCCAGAATTATGTTGCACGAAGCACAATTTCACATCATTCTGGGTTCATTTGTGTGAAAACAAGGTTCAATCAGGCTGAAACAATACAGGAAGGTAGAATCTATTGAGTTGTAAGTGATCTGAACGTTTCATGATGATCGCACTTTCCTAAGGGGGTCAAACCATGTCCCAAAGGTCACCGGATATGGTGTCACTTTAAAGAAGTAGTCCAGTTACACATTTGTGGGCTTATAACTTGGCTTCTGAATGTCCTAGAGAGGTCAGGGTTGTTTTAGTGTACTCCAATCAACAGCCCCTACAACCACAAAAAGGAATGGAGTCATTAGCACTTATGGATTTTAAATGGCACCCAGAATTATGTTGCACGAAGCACAATTTCACATCATTCTGGGTTCATTTGTGTGAAAACAAGGCCCAGTCAGGCTGAAACGTTACAGGAAGGTAGAATCTACTGAGTTGTAAGTGATCTGAACGTTTCATGATGATAGCACTTTCCTAAGGGGGTCAAACCATGTCCCAAAGATCACCGGATCTGGTGTCAATTTAAAGAAGTAGTCCAGTTACACATTTGTGGGCTTATAACTTGGCTTCTGAATGTCCTAGAGAGATCAGGTTTGTTTTAGTGTACTCCAATCAACAGCCCCTACAACCACAAAAGGGAATCGAGTCAATAGCACTTATGGTTTGTAAATGGCACCCAGAATTATGTTGCACGAAGCACAATTTCACATCATTCTGGGTCCATTTGTGTGAAAACAAGGTCCAATCAGGCTGAAACGCTACAAGAAGGTAGAATCTATTGAGTTGTAAGTGATCTGAACGTTTCAAGATGATCGCACATTCCTATAGGGGGTAAAACCATGTGCCAATGGTCACCGGGCCTGGTGTCACTTTAAAGAAGTAGTCCAGTAACACCTTTGTGGGCTTATAACTTGGCTTCTGAATGTCCTAGAGCGGTTAGGTTTGTTTTAGTGTACTCCAATCAACAGCCCCTACAACCACAAAAAGGAATGGAGTCATTAGCACTTATGGTTTGTAAATGGCACACAGAATTATGTTGCACGAAGCACTATTTCACATCATTCTGGGTCCATTTGTGTGAAAACAAGGTCCAATCAGGCTGAAACGTTACAGGAAGGTAGAATCTATTGAGTTGTAAGTGATCTGAACGTTTCATGATGATAGCACTTTTCTAAGGGGGTCAAACCATGTCCCAAAAGTCACCGGATCTGGTGTCAATTTAAAGAAGTAGTCCAGTTACACATTTGTGAGCTTATAACTTGGCTTCTGAATGTCCTAGAGAGATCAGGTTTGTTTTAATGTACTCCATTCAACAGCCCCTACAACCACAAAAAGGAATGGAGTCATTAGCACTTATGGTTTGTAAATGGCACCCAGAATTATTTTGCACGAAGCACAATTTCACATCATTCTGGGTTCATTTGTGTGAAAACAAGGTCCAATCAGGCTGAAACGTTACTGGAAGCAAGAATCTATTGTGTTGTAAGTGATCTGAACGTTTCATGATGATAGCGCTTTCCTAAGGGGGTCAAACCATGTCCCAAAGGTCACCGGATCTGGTGTCAATTTAAAGAAGTAGTCCAGTTACACATTTCTGGGCTTATAACTTGGCTTCTGAATGTCCTAGAGAGGTTAGGTTTGTTTTAGTGTACTCCAATCAACAGCCCCTACAACCACAAAAAGGAATGGAGTCATTAGCACTTATGGTTTGTAAATGGCACCCAGAATTATGTTGCACGAAGCACAATTTCACATCATTCTGGGTTCATTTGTGTGAAAACAAGGTCCAATCAGGCTGAAACGTTACAGGAAGGTAGAATCTATTTAGTTGTAAGTGATCTGAACGTTTCATGATGATAGCGCTTTCCTAAGGGGATCAAACCATGTCCCAAAGGTCACCGAATCTGGTGTCAATTTAAAGAAGTAGTCCAGTTACACATTTGTGGGCTTATAACTTGGCTTCTGAATGTCCTAGAGAGATCAGGTTTGTTTTAGTGTACTCCAATCAACAGCCCCTACAACCACAAAAGGAATGGAGTCATTAGCCTTATGGTTTGTAAATGGCACCCAGAATTATGTTGCACGAAGCACAATTTCACATCATTCTGGGTCCATTTGTGTGAAAACAAGGTCCAATCAGGCTGAAACTTTACAAGAAGGTAGAATCTATTGAGTTGTAAGTGATCTGAACGTTTCATGATGATCTCGCATTCCCATAGGGGGTCAAACCATGTCCCAAAGGTCACCGGGCCTGGTGTCACTTTAAAGAAGTAGTCCAGTTACACCTTTGTGGGCTTATAACTTGGCTTCTGAATGTCCTAGAGAGGTCAGGTTTGTTTTAGTGTACTCCAATCAACAGACCCTACAACCACAAAAAGTAATGGAGTCATTAGCACTTATGGTTTGTAAATGGCACCCAGAATTATGTTGCACGAAGCACAATTTCACATCATTCTGGGTCCATTTGTGTGAAAACAAGGTCCAATCAGGCTGAAACGTTACAGGAAGGTAGAATCTATTGAGTTGTAAGTGATCTGAACGTTTCATGATGATAGCACTTTCCTAAGGGGGTCAAACCATGTCCCAAAGGTCACCGGATCTGGTGTCAATTTAAAGAAGTAGTCCAGTTACACATTTGTGGGCTTATAACTTGGCTTCTGAATGTCCTAGAGCGATCAGGTTTGCTTTAGTGTACTCCAATCAACAGCCCCTACAACCACAAAAAGGAATGGAGACATTAGCACTTATGGTTTTTAAATGGCACCCAGAATTATGTTGCACGAAGCACAATTTCACATAATTCTGGGTTCATTTGTGTGAAAACAAGGTCCAATCCGGCTGAAACGCTACAAGAAGGTAGAATCTATTGAGTTGTAAGTGATTTGAACGTTTCAAGATGATCGCACATTCCTATAGGGGGTCAAACCATGTCCCAAAGGTCACCGGGCCAAGTGTCACTTTAAAAAAGTAGTCCAGTTACACCTTTGTGGGTTTATAACTTGGCTTCTGAATGTCCTAGAGAGGTTAGGTTTGTTTTAGTGTACTCCAATCAACAGCCCCTACAACCACAAAAAGGAATGGAGTCATTAGCACTCATGGTTTGTAAATGGCACCCAGAATTATGTTGCACGAAGCACAATTTCACATCATTCTGGGTTCATTTGTGTGAAAACAAGGTCCAATCAGGCTGAAACGTTACAGGAAGGTATAATCTATTGAGTTGTAACTGATCTGAACGTTTCATGATGATAGCACTTTCCTAAGGGGGTCAAACCATGTCCCAAAGGTCACTGGATCTGGTGTCAATTTAAAGAAGTAGTCCAGTTACACATTTGTGGGCTTATAACTTGGCTTATGAATGTCCTAGAGAGATCAGGTTTGTTTTAATGTACTCCAATCAACAGCCCCTACAACCACAAAAAGGAATGGAGTCATTAGCACTTATGGTTTGTAAATGGCACCCAGAATTATGTTGCACGAAGCACAATTTCACATCATTCTGGGTTCATTTGTGTGAAAACAAGGTCCAATCCGGCTGAAACGCTACAAGAAGGTAGAATCTATTGAGTTGTAAGTGATCTGAACGTTTCAAGTTGATCGCACATTCCTATAGGGGGTCAAACCATGTCCCAAAGGTCACCGGGCCAAGTGTCACTTTAAAGAAGTAGTCCAGTTACACCTTTGTGGGCTTATAACTTGGCTTCTGAATGTCCTACAGAGATCAGGTTTGTTTTAGTATACTCAAATCAACAGCCCCTACAACCACAAAAAGGAATGGAGTCATTAGCACTTATGGTTTGTAAATGGCACCCAGAATTATGTTGCACGAAGCACAATTTCACATCATTCTGGGTCCATTTGTGTGAAAACAAGGTCCAATCAGGCTGATACGTTACAAGAAGGTAGAATCTATTGAGTTGTAGGTGATCTGAACGTTTCATGATGATAGCACTTTCCTAAGGGGGTCAAACCATGTCCCAAAGGTCACCGGATCTGGTGTCAATTTAAAGAAGTAGTCCAGTTACACATTTGTGGGCTTATAACTTGGCTTCTGAATGTCCTAGAGAGATCAGGTTTGTTTTAATGTACTCCAATCAACAGCCCCTACAACCACAAAAAGGAATGGAGTCATTAGCATTTATGGTTTGTAAATGGCACCCAGAATTATGTTGCACGAAGCACAATTTCACATCATTCTGGGTTCATTTGTGTGAAAACAAGGTCCAATCAGGCTGAAACGTTACAGGAAGGTAGAATCTATTTAGTTGTAAGTGATCTGAACGTTTCATGATGATAGCGCTTTCCTAAGGGGATCAAACCATGTCCCAAAGGTCACCGGATCTGGTGTCAATTTAAAGAAGTAGTCCAGTTACACATTTGTGGGCTTATAACTTGGCTTCTGAATGTCCTAGAGAGATCAGGTTTGTTTTAGTGTACTCCAATCAACAGCCCCTACAACCACAAAAAGGAATGGAGTCATTAGCACTTATGGTTTGTAAATGGCACCCAGAATTATGTTGCACGAAGCACAATTTCACATCATTCTGGGTCCATTTGTGTGAAAACAAGGTCCAATCAGGCTGAAACGTTACAAGACGGTAGAATCTATTGAGTTGTAAGTGATCTGAACTTTCCATGATGATCGCACATTCCTATAGGGGGTCAAACCATGTCCCAAAGGTCACCGGGCCTGGTGTCACTTTAAAGAAGTAGTCCAATTACACCTTTGAGGGCTTATAACTTGGTTTCTGAATGTCCTAGAGAGATCAGGTTTGTTTTAGTGTACTCCAGTCAACAGCCCCTACAACCTCAAAAAGGAATGGAGTCATTAGCACTTATGGTTTTTAAATGGCACCCAGAATTATGTTGCACGAAGCACAATTTCACATCATTCTGGGTCCATTTGTGTGAAAACAAGGTCCAATCAGGCTGAAACGTTACAAGAAGGTAGAATCTATTGAGTTGTAAGTGATCTGAACGTTTCATGATGATCGCGCATTCCTATTGGGGGTCAAACCATGTCCCAAAGGTCACCGGGCCTGGTGTGACTTTAAAGAAGTAGTCCAGTTACACCTTTGTGGGCTTATAACTTGGCTTCTGAATATCCTAGAGAGGTCAGGTTTGTTTTAGAGTACTCCAGTTAGCAGCCCACATTACCACTAAAAGGAATGGAGTCATTGGCACTTATGGTTTGTAAATGGCACCCAGAATTATGTTGCATGAAGCACAATTTCACATCATTCTGGGTCCATTTGTGTGAAAACAAGGGCCAATCAGGCTGAAATGTTACAAGAAGGTAGAATCTATTGAGTTGTAACTGATCTGAACGTTTCAAGATGATCACACTTTCCAAAGAGGGTCAAACCATGTCCCAAAGGTCACCGGATCTGGTGTCAATTTAAAGAAGTAGTCCAGTTACACAATTGTGGTCTTTTAACTTGGCTTCTGAATGTCCTAGAGAGATCAGGTTTGTTTTAATGTACTCCAATCAACAGCCCCTACAACCACAAAAAGGAATGGAGTCATTAGCACTTATGGTTTTTAAATGGCACCCAGAATTGTTGCACAAAGCACAATTTCACATCATTCTGGGTTCATTTGTGTGAAAACAAGGTACAATCAGGCTGAAACGTTACAGGAAGGTAGAATCTATTGAATTGTAAGTGATCTGAACGTTTCATGATGATAGCACTTTCCTAAGGGGGTCAAACCATGTCCCAAAGGTCAGGGGATCTGGTGTCAATTTAAAGTAGTCCAGTTACACATTTGTGGGCTTATAACATGGCTTCTGAATGTCCTAGAGAGATCAGGTTTGTTTTAGTGTACTCCAATCAACAGCCCCTACAACCTCAAAAAGGAATGGAGTCATTAGCACTTATGGTTTTTAAGTGGCACCCAGAATTATGTTGCACGAAGCACAATTTCACATCATTCTGGGTCCAATTGTGTGAAAACAAGGTCCAATCAGGCTGAAACGTTACAAGAAGGTAGAATCTATTGAGTTGTAAGTGATCTGAATGTTTCATGATGATAGCACTTTCCTAAGGGGGTCAAACCATGTCCCAAAGGTCACCGGATCTGGTGTCAATTTAAAGAAGTAGTCCAGTTACACATTTGTGGGCTTATAACTTGGCTTCTGAATGTCCTAGAGAGATCAGGTTTGTTTTAGTGTACTCCAATCAACAGCCCCTACAACCTCAAAAAGGAATGGAGTCATTAGCACTTATGGTTTTTAAATGGCACCCAGAATTATGTTGCACGAAGCACAATTTCACATCATTCTGGGTCCATTTGTGTGAAAACAAGGTCCAATCAGGCTGAAACGTTACAAGAAGGTAGAATCTATTGAGTTGTAAGTGATCTGAACGTTTCATGATGATCGGACATTCCTATAGGGGGTCAAACCATGTCCCAAAGGTCACCGGGCCTGGTGTCACTTTAAGAAGTAGTCCAGTTACACCTTTGTGGGCTTATAACTTGGCTTCTGAATATCCTAGAGAGGTCAGGTTTGTTTTAGAGTACTCCAATTAACAGCCCCCATTACCACTAAAAGGAATGGAGTTATTAGCACTTATGGTTTTTAAATGGCACCCAGAATTATGTTGCACGAAGCACAATTTCACATCATTCTGGGTTCATTTGTGTGAAAACCAGGTCCAATCAGGCTGAAACGTTACAGGAAGGTAGAATCTATTGAGTTGTAAGTGATCTGAACGTTTCATGATGATAGCACTTTCCTAAGGGGGTCAAACCATGTCCCAAAGGTCACCGGATCTGGTGTCAATTTAAAGAAGTAGTCCAATTACACCTTTAAGGGCTTATAACTTGGTTTCTGAATGTCCTAGAGAGATCAGGTTTGTTTTAATGTACTCCAATCAACAGCCCCTACAACCTCAAAAAGGAATGGAGTCATTAGCACTTATGGTTTTTAAATGGCACCCAGAATTATGTTGCACGAAGCACAATTTCACATCATTCTGGGTCCATTTGTGTGAAAACAAGGTCCAATCAGGCTGAAACGTTACAAGAAGGTAGAATCTATTGAGTTGTAAGTGATCTGAACGTTTCATGATGATCGCGCATTCCTATTGGGGGTCAAACCATGTCCCAAAGGTCACCGGGCCTGGTGTGACTTTAAAGAAGTAGTCCAGTTACACCTTTGTGGGCTTATAACTTGGCTTCTGAATATCCTAGAGAGGTCAGGTTTGTTTTAGAGTACTCCAGTTAGCAGCCCACATTACCACTAAAAGGAATGGAGTCATTGGCACTTATGGTTTGTAAATGGCACCCAGAATTATGTTGCATGAAGCACAATTTCACATCATTCTGGGTCCATTTGTGTGAAAACAAGGGCCAATCAGGCTGAAATGTTACAAGAAGGTAGAATCTATTGAGTTGTAACTGATCTGAACGTTTCAAGATGATCACACTTTCCAAAGAGGGTCAAACCATGTCCCAAAGGTCACCGGATCTGGTGTCAATTTAAAGAAGTAGTCCAGTTACACAATTGTGGTCTTTTAACTTGGCTTCTGAATGTCCTAGAGAGATCAGGTTTGTTTTAATGTACTCCAATCAACAGCCCCTACAACCACAAAAAGGAATGGAGTCATTAGCACTTATGGTTTTTAAATGGCACCCAGAATTGTTGCACAAAGCACAATTTCACATCATTCTGGGTTCATTTGTGTGAAAACAAGGTACAATCAGGCTGAAACGTTACAGGAAGGTAGAATCTATTGAATTGTAAGTGATCTGAACGTTTCATGATGATAGCACTTTCCTAAGGGGGTCAAACCATGTCCCAAAGGTCAGGGGATCTGGTGTCAATTTAAAGTAGTCCAGTTACACATTTGTGGGCTTATAACATGGCTTCTGAATGTCCTAGAGAGATCAGGTTTGTTTTAGTGTACTCCAATCAACAGCCCCTACAACCTCAAAAAGGAATGGAGTCATTAGCACTTATGGTTTTTAAGTGGCACCCAGAATTATGTTGCACGAAGCACAATTTCACATCATTCTGGGTCCAATTGTGTGAAAACAAGGTCCAATCAGGCTGAAACGTTACAAGAAGGTAGAATCTATTGAGTTGTAAGTGATCTGAATGTTTCATGATGATAGCACTTTCCTAAGGGGGTCAAACCATGTCCCAAAGGTCACCGGATCTGGTGTCAATTTAAAGAAGTAGTCCAGTTACACATTTGTGGGCTTATAACTTGGCTTCTGAATGTCCTAGAGAGATCAGGTTTGTTTTAGTGTACTCCAATCAACAGCCCCTACAACCTCAAAAAGGAATGGAGTCATTAGCACTTATGGTTTTTAAATGGCACCCAGAATTATGTTGCACGAAGCACAATTTCACATCATTCTGGGTCCATTTGTGTGAAAACAAGGTCCAATCAGGCTGAAACGTTACAAGAAGGTAGAATCTATTGAGTTGTAAGTGATCTGAACGTTTCATGATGATCGGACATTCCTATAGGGGGTCAAACCATGTCCCAAAGGTCACCGGGCCTGGTGTCACTTTAAGAAGTAGTCCAGTTACACCTTTGTGGGCTTATAACTTGGCTTCTGAATATCCTAGAGAGGTCAGGTTTGTTTTAGAGTACTCCAATTAACAGCCCCCATTACCACTAAAAGGAATGGAGTTATTAGCACTTATGGTTTTTAAATGGCACCCAGAATTATGTTGCACGAAGCACAATTTCACATCATTCTGGGTTCATTTGTGTGAAAACCAGGTCCAATCAGGCTGAAACGTTACAGGAAGGTAGAATCTATTGAGTTGTAAGTGATCTGAACGTTTCATGATGATAGCACTTTCCTAAGGGGGTCAAACCATGTCCCAAAGGTCACCGGATCTGGTGTCAATTTAAAGAAGTAGTCCAATTACACCTTTAAGGGCTTATAACTTGGTTTCTGAATGTCCTAGAGAGATCAGGTTTGTTTTAATGTACTCCAATCAACAGCCCCTACAACCTCAAAAAGGAATGGAGTCATTAGCACTTATGGTTTTTAAATGGCACCCAGAATTATGTTGCACGAAGCACAATTTCACATCATTCTGGGTCCATTTGTGTGAAAACAAGGTCCAATCAGGCTGAAACGTTACAAGAAGGTAGAATCTATTGAGTTGTAAGTGATCTGAACGTTTCATGATGATCGCACATTCCTATTGGGGGTCAAACCATGTCCCAAAGGTCACCGGGCCTGGTGTCACTTTAAAGAAGTAGTCCAGTTACACCTTTGTGGGCTTATAACTTGGCTTCTGAATATCCTAGAGAGGTCAGGTTTGTTTTAGAGTACTCCAATTAACAGCCCCCATTACCACTAAAAGGAATGGAGTCATTAGCACTTATGGTTTTTAAATGGCACCCAGAATTATGTTGCACGAAGCACAATTTCACATCATTCTGGGTTCATTTGTGTGAAAACAAGGTCCAATCAGGCTGAAACGTTACAAGAAGGTAGAATCTATTGAGTTGTAAGTGATCTGAACGTTTCATGATGATCGCACATTCCTATGGGGGTAAAACCATGTCCAAAAGGTCACTGGGCCTGGTGTCACTTTAAAGAAGTAGTCCAGTTACACATTTGTGGGCTTATAACTTGGCTTCTGAATGTCCTAGAGAGATCAGGTTTGTTTTAGTGTACTCCAATCAACAGCCCCTACAACCTCAAAAAGGAATGGAGTCATTAGCACTTATGGTTTTTAAATGGCACCCAGAATTATGTTGCACGAAGCACAATTTCACATCATTCTGGGTCCATTTGTGTGAAAACAAGGTCCAATCAGGCTGAAACGTTACAAGAAGGTAGAATCTATTGAGTTGTAATTGATCTGAACGTTTCATGATGATCGGACATTCCTATAGGGGGTCAAACCATGTCCCAAAGGTCACCGGGCCTGGTGTCACTTTAAGAAGTAGTCCAGTTACACCTTTGTGGGCTTATAACTTGGCTTCTGAATATCCTAGAGAGGTCAGGTTTGTTTTAGAGTACTCCAATTAACAGCCCCCATTACCACTAAAAGGAATGGAGTCATTAGCACTTATGGTTTTTAAATGGCACCCAGAATTATGTTGCACGAAGCACAATTTCACATCATTCTGGGTTCATTTGTGTGAAAACCAGGTCCAATCAGGCTGAAACGTTACAGGAAGGTAGAATCTATTGAGTTGTAATTGATCTGAACGTTTCATGATGATAGCACTTTCCTAAGGGGGTCAAACCATGTCCCAAAGGTCACCGGATCTGGTGTCACTTTAAAGAAGTAGTCCAATTACACCTTTAAGGGCTTATAACTTGGTTTCTGAATGTCCTAGAGAGATCAGGTTTGTTTTAATGTACTCCAATCAACAGCCCCTACAACCTCAAAAAGGAATGGAGTCATTAGCACTTATGGTTTTTAAATGGCACCCAGAATTATGTTGCACGAAGCACAATTTCACATCATTCTGGGTTCATTTGTGTGAAAACAAGGTCCAATCCGGCTGAAACGCTACAAGAAGGTAGAATCTATTGAGTTGTAAGTGATTTGAACGTTTCAAGATGATCGCACATTCCTATAGGGGGTCAAACCATGTCCCAAAGGTCACCGGGCCAAGTGTCACTTTAAAGAAGTAGTCCAGTTACACCTTTGTGGGTTTATAACTTGGTTTCTGAATGTCCTAGAGAGGTTAGGTTTGTTTTAGTGTACTCCAATCAACAGCCCCTACAACCACAAAAAGGAATGGAGTCATTAGCACTTATGGTTTGTAAATGGCACCCAGAATTATGTTGCACGAAGCACAATTTCACATCATTCTGGGTTCATTTGTGTGAAAACAAGGTCCAATCAGGCTGAAACGTTACAGGAAGGTATAATCTATTGAGTTGTAACTGATCTGAACGTTTCATGATGATAGCACTTTCCTAAGGGGGTCAAACCATGTCCCAAAGGTCACTGGATCTGGTGTCAATTTAAAGAAGTAGTCCAGTTACACATTTGTGGGCTTATAACTTGGCTTATGAATGTCCTAGAGAGATCAGGTTTGTTTTAATGTACTCCAATCAACAGCCCCTACAACCACAAAAAGGAATGGAGTCATTAGCACTTATGGTTTGTAAATGGCACCCAGAATTATGTTGCACGAAGCACAATTTCACATCATTCTGGGTTCATTTGTGTGAAAACAAGGTCCAATCCGGCTGAAACGCTACAAGAAGGTAGAATCTATTGAGTTGTAAGTGATCTGAACGTTTCAAGATGATCGCACATTCCTATAGGGGGTCAAACCATGTCCCAAAGGTCACCGGGCCAAGTGTCACTTTAAAGAAGTAGTCCAGTTACACCTTTGTGGGCTTATAACTTGGCTTCTGAATGTCCTACAGAGATCAGGTTTGTTTTAGTATACTCAAATCAACAGCCCCTACAACCACAAAAAGGAATGGAGTCATTAGCACTTATGGTTTGTAAATGGCACCCAGAATTATGTTGCACGAAGCACAATTTCACATCATTCTGGGTCCATTTGTGTGAAAACAAGGTCCAATCAGGCTGATTCGTTACAAGAAGGTAGAATCTATTGAGTTGTAAGTGATCTGAACGTTTCATGATGATAGCACTTTCCTAAGGGGGTCAAACCATGTCCCAAAGGTCACCGGATCTGGTGTCAATTTAAAGAAGTAGTCCAGTTACACATTTGTGGGCTTATAACTTGGCTTCTGAATGTCCTAGAGAGATCAGGTTTGTTTTAATGTACTCCAATCAACAGCCCCTACAACCACAAAAAGGAATGGAGTCATTAGCATTTATGGTTTGTAAATGGCACCCAGAATTATGTTGCACGAAGCACAATTTCACATCATTCTGGGTTCATTTGTGTGAAAACAAGGTCCAATCAGGCTGAAACGTTACAGGAAGGTAGAATCTATTTAGTTGTAAGTGATCTGAACGTTTCATGATGATAGCGCTTTCCTAAGGGGATCAAACCATGTCCCAAAGGTCACCGGATCTGGTGTCAATTTAAAGAAGTAGTCCAGTTACACATTTGTGGGCTTATAACTTGGCTTCTGAATGTCCTAGAGAGATCAGGTTTGTTTTAGTGTACTCCAATCAACAGCCCCTACAACCACAAAAAGGAATGGAGTCATTAGCACTTATGGTTTGTAAATGGCACCCAGAATTATGTTGCACGAAGCACAATTTCACATCATTCTGGGTCCATTTGTGTGAAAACAAGGTCCAATCAGGCTGAAACGTTACAAGACGGTAGAATCTATTGAGTTGTAAGTGATCTGAACTTTCCATGATGATCGCACATTCCTATAGGGGGTCAAACCATGTCCCAAAGGTCACCGGGCCTGGTGTCACTTTAAAGAAGTAGTCCAATTACACCTTTGAGGGCTTATAACTTGGTTTCTGAATGTCCTAGAGAGATCAGGTTTGTTTTAGTGTACTCCAATCAACAGCCCCTACAACCTCAAAAAGGAATGGAGTCATTAGCACTTATGGTTTTTAAATGGCACCCAGAATTATGTTGCACGAAGCACAATTTCACATCATTCTGGGTCCATTTGTGTGAAAACAAGGTCCAATCAGGCTGAAACGTTACAAGAAGGTAGAATCTATTGAGTTGTAAGTGATCTGAACGTTTCATGATGATCGCGCATTCCTATTGGGGGTCAAACCATGTCCCAAAGGTCACCGGGCCTGGTGTGACTTTAAAGAAGTAGTCCAGTTACACCTTTGTGGGCTTATAACTTGGCTTCTGAATATCCTAGAGAGGTCAGGTTTGTTTTAGAGTACTCCAATTAGCAGCCCACATTACCACTAAAAGGAATGGAGTCATTGGCACTTATGGTTTGTAAATGGCACCCAGAATTATGTTGCATGAAGCACAATTTCACATCATTCTGGGTCCATTTGTGTGAAAACAAGGGCCAATCAGGCTGAAATGTTACAAGAAGGTAGAATCTATTGAGTTGTAACTGATCTGAACGTTTCAAGATGATCACACTTTCCAAAGAGGGTCAAACCATGTCCCAAAGGTCAGGGGATCTGGTGTCAATTTAAAGTAGTCCAGTTACACATTTGTGGGCTTATAACATGGCTTCTGAATGTCCTAGAGAGATCAGGTTTGTTTTAGTGTACTCCAATCAACAGCCCCTACAACCTCAAAAAGGAATGGAGTCATTAGCACTTATGGTTTTTAAGTGGCACCCAGAATTATGTTGCACGAAGCACAATTTCACATCATTCTGGGTCCATTTGTGTGAAAACAAGGTCCAATCAGGCTGAAACGTTACAAGAAGGTAGAATCTATTGAGTTGTAAGTGATCTGAATGTTTCATGATGATAGCACTTTCCTAAGGGGGTCAAACCATGTCCCAAAGGTCACCGGATCTGGTGTCAATTTAAAGAAGTAGTCCAGTTACACATTTGTGGGCTTATAACTTGGCTTCTGAATGTCCTAGAGAGATCAGGTTTGTTTTAGTGTACTCCAATCAACAGCCCCTACAACCTCAAAAAGGAATGGAGTCATTAGCACTTATGGTTTTTAAATGGCACCCAGAATTATGTTGCACGAAGCACAATTTCACATCATTCTGGGTCCATTTGTGTGAAAACAAGGTCCAATCAGGCTGAAACGTTACAAGAAGGTAGAATCTATTGAGTTGTAAGTGATCTGAACGTTTCATGATGATCGGACATTCCTATAGGGGGTCAAACCATGTCCCAAAGGTCACCGGGCCTGGTGTCACTTTAAGAAGTAGTCCAGTTACACCTTTGTGGGCTTATAACTTGGCTTCTGAATATCCTAGAGAGGTCAGTTTTGTTTTAGAGTACTCCAATTAACAGCCCCCATTACCACTAAAAGGAATGGAGTCATTAGCACTTATGGTTTTTAAATGGCACCCAGAATTATGTTGCACGAAGCACAATTTCACATCATTCTGGGTTCATTTGTGTGAAAACCAGGTCCAATCAGGCTGAAACGTTACAGGAAGGTAGAATCTATTGAGTTGTAAGTGATCTGAACGTTTCATGATGATAGCACTTTCCTAAGGGGGTCAAACCATGTCCCAAAGGTCACCGGATCTGGTGTCAATTTAAAGAAGTAGTCCAATTACACATTTAAGGGCTTATAACTTGGTTTCTGAATGTCCTAGAGAGATCAGGTTTGTTTTAATGTACTCCAATCAACAGCCCCTACAACCTCAAAAAGGAATGGAGTCATTAGCACTTATGGTTTTTAAATGGCACCCAGAATTATGTTGCACGAAGCACAATTTCACATCATTCTGGGTCCATTTGTGTGAAAACAAGGTCCAATCAGGCTGAAACGTTACAAGAAGGTAGAATCTATTGAGTTGTAAGTGATCTGAACGTTTCATGATGATCGCACATTCCTATTGGGGGTCAAATCATGTCCCAAAGGTCACCGGGCCTGGTGTCACTTTAAAGAAGTAGTCCAGTTACACCTTTGTGGGCTTATAACTTGGCTTCTGAATATCCTAGAGAGGTCAGGTTTGTTTTAGAGTACTCCAATTAACAGCCCCCATTACCACTAAAAGGAATGGAGTCATTAGCACTTATGGTTTTTAAATGGCACCCAGAATTATGTTGCACGAAGCACAATTTCACATCATTCTGGGTTCATTTGTGTGAAAACAAGGTCCAATCAGGCTGAAACGTTACAAGAAGGTAGAATCTATTGAGTTGTAAGTGATCTGAACGTTTCATGATGATCGCACATTCCTATGGGGGTAAAACCATGTCCAAAAGGTCACTGGGCCTGGTGTCACTTTAAAGAAGTAGTCCAGTTACACATTTGTGGGCTTATAACTTGGCTTCTGAATGTCCTAGAGAGATCAGGTTTGTTTTAGTGTACTCCAATCAACAGCCCCTACAACCTCAAAAAGGAATGGAGTCATTAGCACTTATGGTTTTTAAATGGCACCCAGAATTATGTTGCACGAAGCACAATTTCACATCATTCTGGGTCCATTTGTGTGAAAACAAGGTCCAATCAGGCTGAAACGTTACAAGAAGGTAGAATCTATTGAGTTGTAAGTGATCTGAACGTTTCATGATGATCGGACATTCCTATAGGGGGTCAAACCATGTCCCAAAGGTCACTGGGCCTGGTGTCACTTTAAGAAGTAGTCCAGTTACACCTTTGTGGGCTTATAACTTGGCTTCTGAATATCCTAGAGAGGTCAGGTTTGTTTTAGAGTACTCCAATTAACAGCCCCCATTACCACTAAAAGGAATGGAGTCATTAGCACTTATGGTTTTTAAATGGCACCCAGAATTATGTTGCACGAAGCACAATTTCACATCATTCTGGGTTCATTTGTGTGAAAACCAGGTCCAATCAGGCTGAAACGTTACAGGAAGGTAGAATCTATTGAGTTGTAAGTGATCTGAACGTTTCATGATGATAGCACTTTCCTAAGGGGGTCAAACCATGTCCCAAAGGTCACCGGATCTGGTGTCACTTTAAAGAAGTAGTCCAATTACACCTTTAAGGGCTTATAACTTGGTTTCTGAATGTCCTAGAGAGATCAGGTTTGTTTTAATGTACTCCAATCAACAGCCCCTACAACCTCAAAAAGGAATGGAGTCATTAGCACTTATGGTTTTTAAATGGCACCCAGAATTATGTTGCACGAAGCACAATTTCACATCATTCTGGGTCCATTTGTGTGAAAACAAGGTCCAATCAGGCTGAAACGTTACAAGAAGGTAGAATCTATTGAGTTGTAAGTGATCTGAACGTTTCATGATGATCGCACATTCCTATTGGGGGTCAAACCATGTCCCAAAGGTCACCGGGCCGGCTGTCACTTTAAAGAAGTAGTCCAGTTACACCTTTGTGGGCTTATAACTTGGCTTCTGAATATCCTAGAGAGGTCAGGTTTGTTTTAGAGTACTCCAATTAACAGCCCCCATTACCACTAAAAGGAATGGAGTCATTAGCACTTATCGTTTTTAAATGGCACCCAGAATTATGTTGCACGAAGCACAATTTCACATCATTCTGGGTTCATTTGTGTGAAAACCAGGTCCAATCAGGCTGAAACGTTACAGGAAGGTAGAATCTATTGAGTTGTAAGTGATCTGAGCGTTTCATGATGATAGCACTTTCCTAAGGGGGTCAAACCATGTCCCAAAGGTCACCGGATCTGGTGTCACTTTAAAGAAGTAGTCCAATTACACCTTTAAGGGCTTATAACTTGGTTTCTGAATGTCCTAGAGAGATCAGGTTTGTTTTAATGTACTCCAATCAACAGCCCCTACAACCTCAAAAAGGAATGGAGTCATTAGCACTTATGGTTTTTAAATGGCACCCAGAATTATGTTGCACGAAGCACAATTTCACATCATTCTGGGTCCATTTGTGTGAAAACAAGGTCCAATCAGGCTGAAACGTTACAAGAAGGTAGAATCTATTGAGTTGTAAGTGATCTGAACGTTTCATGATGATCGCACATTCCTATTGGGGGTCAAACCATGTCCCAAAGGTCACCGGGCCTGGTGTCACTTTAAAGAAGTAGTCCAGTTACACCTTTGTGGGCTTATAACTTGGCTTCTGAATATCCTAGAGAGGTCAGGTTTGTTTTAGAGTACTCCAATTAACAGCCCCCATTACCACTAAAAGGAATGGAGTCATTAGCACTTATGGTTTTTAAATGGCACCCAGAATTATGTTGCACGAAGCACAATTTCACATCATTCTGGGTTCATTTGTGTGAAAACAAGGTCCAATCAGGCTGAAACGTTACAAGAAGGTAGAATCTATTGAGTTGTAAGTGATCTGAACGTTTCATGATGATCGCACATTCCTATTGGGGGTCAAACCATGTCCCAAAGGTCACCGGGCCTGGTGTCACTTTAAAGAAGTAGTCCAGTTACACCTTTGTGGGCTTATAACTTGGCTTCTGAATATCCTAGAGAGGTCAGGTTTGTTTTAGAGTACTCCAATTAACAGCCCCCATTACCACTAAAAGGAATGGAGTCATTAGCACTTATGGTTTTTAAATGGCACCCAGAATTATGTTGCACGAAGCACAATTTCACATCATTCTGGGTTCATTTGTGTGAAAACAAGGTCCAATCAGGCTGAAACGTTACAAGAAGGTAGAATCTATTGAGTTGTAAGTGATCTGAACGTTTCATGATGATCGCACATTCCTATGGGGGTAAAACCATGTCCAAAAGGTCACTGGGCCTGGTGTCACTTTAAAGAAGTAGTCCAGTTACACATTTGTGGGCTTATAACTTGGCTTCTGAATGTCCTAGAGAGATCAGGTTTGTTTTAGTATACTCCAATCAACAGCCCCTACAACCACAAAAATGAATGGAGTCATTAGCATTTATGGTTTGTAAATGGCACCCAGAATTATGTTGCACGAAGCACAATTTCACATCATTCTGGGTTCATTTGTGTGAAAACAAGGTCCAATCAGGCTGAAACGTTACAGGAAGGTAGAATCTATTGAGTTGTAAGTGATCTGAACGTTTCATGATGATAGCACTTTCCTAACGGGGTCAAACCATGTCCCAAAGGTCACCGGATCTAGTGTCAATTTAAAGAAGTAGTCCAGTTACACATTTGTGGGCTTATAACGTGGCTTCTGAATGTCCTGGAGAGATCAGGTTTGTTTTAGTGTACTCCAATCAACAGCCCCTACAATCCTCAAAAAGGAATGGAGTCATTAGCACTTATGGTTTTTAAATGGCACCCAGAATTATGTTGCACGAAGCACAATTTCACATCATTCTGGGTCCATTTGTGTGAAAACAAGGTCCAATCAGGCTGAAACGTTACAAGAAGGTAGAATCTATTGAGTTGTAAGTGATCTGAAAGTTTCATGATGATAGCACTTTCCTAAGGGGGTCAAACCATGTCCCAAATGTCACCGGGCCTGGTGTCAATTTAAAAAAGTAGTCCAGTTACACATTTGTGGGCCTATAACTTAGCTTCTGAATGTCCTAGAGGGATCAGGTTTGTTTTAGTATACTCCAATCAACAGCCCCTACAACCACAAAAAGGAATGGAGTCATTAGCAATTATGGTTTTTAAATGGCACCCAGAATTATGTTGCACGAAGCACAATTTCACATCATTCTGGGTCCATTTGTGTGAAAACAAGGTCCAATCAGGCTGAAACGTTACAAGAAGGTAGAATCTATTTAGTTGTAAGTGATCTGAACGTTTCATGATGATAGCACTTTCCTAAGGGAGTCAAACCCTGTCCCAAATGTCACCGGATCTGGTGTCACTTTAAAGAAGTAGTCCAGTTACACATTTGTTGGCTTATAACTTAGCTTCTGAATATCCTAGAGAAGTCAGGTTTGTTTTAGAGTACTCCAATTAACAGCCCCCATTACCACTAAGAGGAATGGAGTCATTAGCACTTTTGGTTTTTAAATGGCACCCAGAATTATGTTGCACGAAGCACAATTTCACATCATTCTGGGTTCATTTGTGTGAAAACAAGGTCCAATCAGGCTGAAACGTTACAAGAAGGTAGAATCTATTGAGTTGTAAGTGATCTGAACGTTTCAAGATGATCACACTTTCCTAAGGGGGTCAAACCATGTCCCAAAGGTCACCGGATCTGGTGTCAATTTAAAGAAGTAGTCCAGGTACACATTTGTGGGCTTATAACTTGGCTTATGAATGTCCTAGAGAGATCAGGTTTGTTTTAGTGTACTCCAATCAACAGCCCCTACAACCACAAAAGGAATGGAGTCATTAGCACTTATGGTTTGTAAATGGCACCCAGAATTATGTTGCACGAAGCACAATTTCACATCATTCTGGGTCCATTTGTGTGAAAACAAGGTCCAATCAGGCTGAAACGTTACAAGAAGGTAGAATCTATTGAGTTGTAAGTGATCTGAACGTTTCATGATGATCTCACATTCCCATAGGGGGTCAAACCATGTCCCAAAGGTCACCGGGCCTGGTGTCACTTTAAAGAAGTAGTCCAGTTACACCTTTGTGGGCTTATAACTTGGCTTCTGAATGTCCTAGAGAGGTCAGGTTTGTTTTAGTGTACTCCAATCAACCGCCCCTACAACCACAAAAAGGAATGGAGTCATTAGCACTTATGGTTTGTAAATGGCACCCAGAATTATGTTGCACGAAGCACAATTTCACATCATTCTGGGCCCATTTGTGTGAAAACAAGGTCCAATCAGGCTGAAACGTTACAGGAAGGTAGAATCTCTTGAGTTGTAAGTGATCTGAACGTTTCATGATGATAGCCCTTTCCTAAGGGGGTCAAACCATGTCCCAAAGGTCACTGGATCTTTTGTCAATTTAAAGAAGTAGTCCAGTTACACATTTGTGGACTTATAACTTGGCTTCTGAATGTCCTAGAGAGATCAGGTTTGTTTTAATGTACTCCAATAAACAGCCCCTACAACCACAAAAAGGAATGGAGTCATTAGCATTTATGGTTTGTAAATGGCACCCAGAATTATGTTGCATGAAGCACAATTTCACATCATTCTGGGTTCATTTGTGTGAAAACAAGGTCCAATCAGGCTGAAACGTTACAGGAAGGTAGAATCTATTGAGTTGTAAGTGATCTGAACGTTTCATGATGATAGCACTTTCCTAAGGGGGTCAAACCATGTCCCAAAGGTCACCGGATCTGGTGTCAATTTAAAGAAGTAGTCCAGTTACACATTTGTGGGCCTATAACTTGGCTTCTGAATGTCCTAGAGAGATCAGGTTTGTTTTAATTTACTCCAATCAACAGCCCCTACAACCACAAAAAGGAATGGAGTCATTAGCACTTATGGTTTGTAAATGGCACCCAGAATTATGTTGCACGAAGCACAATTTCACATCATTCTGGGTCCATTTGTGTGAAAACAAGGTCCAATCAGGCTGAAACGTTACAAGACGGTAGAATCTATTGCGTTGTAAGTGATCTGAACTTTCCATGATGATCGCACATTCCTATAGGGGGTCAAACCATGTCCCAAAGGTCACCGGGCCTGGTGTCACTTTAAAGAAGTAGTCCAATTACACCTTTGAGGGCTTATAACTTGGTTTCTGAATGTCCTAGAGAGATCAGGTTTGTTTTAGTGTACTCCAATCAACAGCCCCTACAACCTCAAAAAGGAATGGAGTCATTAGCACTTATGGTTTTTAAATGGCACCCAGAATTATGTTGCACGAAGCACAATTTCACATCATTCTGGTTCCATTTGTGTGAAAACAAGGTCCAATCAGGCTGAAACGTTACAAGAAGGTAGAATCTATTGAGTTGTAAGTGATCTGAACGTTTCATGATGATTGCACATTCCTATTGGGGGTCAAACCATGTCCCAAAGGTCACCGGGCCTGGTGTGACTTTAAAGAAGTAGTCCAGTTACACCTTTGTGGGCTTATAACTTGGCTTCTGAATATCCTAGAGAGGTCAGGTTTGTTTTAGAGTACTCCAATTAGCAGCCCACATTACCACTAAAAGGAATGGAGTCATTAGCACTTATGGTTTGTAAATGGCACCCAGAATTATGTTGCATGAAGCACAATTTCACATCATTCTGGGTCCATTTGTGTGAAAACAAGGGCCAATCAGGCTGAAATGTTACAAGAAGGTAGAATCTATTGAGTTGTAAGTGATCTGAACATTTCAAGATGATCACACTTTCCAAAGAGGGTCAAACCATGTCCCAAAGGTCACCGGATCTGGTGTCAATTTAAAGTAGTCCAGTTACACATTTGTGGGCTTATAACATGGCTTCTGAATGTCCTAGAGAGATCAGGTTTGTTTTAGTGTACTCCAATCAACAGCCCCTACAACCTCAAAAAGGAATGGAGTCATTAGCACTTATGGTTTTTAAATGGCACCCAGAATTATGTTGCACGAAGCACAATTTCACATCATTCTGGGTCCATTTGTGTGAAAACAAGGTCCAATCAGGCTGAAACGTTACAAGAAGGTAGAATCTATTGAGTTGTAAGTGATCTGAATGTTTCATGATGATAGCACTTTCCTAAGGGGGTCAAACCATGTCCCAAAGGTCACCGGATCTGGTGTCAATTTAAAGAAGTAGTCCAGTTACACATTTGTGGGCTTATAACTTGGCTTCTGAATGTCCTAGAGAGATCAGCTTTGTTTTAGTGTACTCCAATCAACAGCCCCTACAACCTCAAAAAGGAATGGAGTCATTAGCACTTATGGTTTTTAAATGGTACCCAGAATTATGTTGCACGAAGCACAATTTCACATCATTCTGGGTCCATTTGTGTGAAAACAAGGTCCAATCAGGCTGAAACGTTACAAGAAGGCAGAATCTATTGAGTTGTAAGTGATCTGAACATTTCATGATGATCGGACATTCCTATAGGGGGTCAAACCATGTCCCAAAGGTCACCGGGCCTGGTGTCACTTTAAAGAAGTAGTCCAGTTACACCTTTGTGGGCTTATAACTTGGCTTCTGAATATCCTAGAGAGGTCAGGTTTGTTTTAGAGTACTCCAATTAACAGCCCCCATTACCACTAAAAGGAATGGAGTCATTAGCACTTATGGTTTTTAAATGGCACCCAGAATTATGTTGCACGAAGCACAATTTCACATCATTCTGGGTCCATTTGTGTGAAAACAAGGTCCAATCAGGCTGAAACGTTACAGGAAGGTAGAATCTATTGAGTTGTAAGTGATCTGAACGTTTCATGATGATAGCACTTTCCTAAGGGGGTCAAACCATGTCCCAAAGGTCACCGGATCTGGTGTCACTTTAAAGAAGTAGTCCAATTACACCTTTAAGGGCTTATAACTTGGTTTCTGAATGTCCTAGAGAGATCAGGTTTGTTTTAGTGTACTCCAATCAACAGCCCCTACAACCTCAAAAAGGAATGGAGTCATTAGCACTTATGGTTTTTAAATGGCACCCAGAATTATGTTGCACGAAGCACAATTTCACATCATTCTGGGTCCATTTGTGTGAAAACAAGGTCCAATCAGGCTGAAAAGTTACAAGAAGGTAGAATCTATTGAGTTGTAAGTGACCTGAACGTTTCATGATGATCGCACATTCCTATTGGGGGTCAAACCATGTCCCAAAGGTCACCGGGCCTGGTGTCACTTTAAAGAAGTAGTCCAGTTACACATTTGTGGGCTAATAACTTGGCTTCTGAATATCCTAGAGAGGTCAGGTTTGTTTTAGAGTACTCCAATTAACAGCCCCCATTACCACTAAAAGGAATGGAGTCATTAGCACTTATGGTTTTTAAATGGCACCCAGAATTATGTTGCACGAAGCACAATTTCACATCATTCTGGGTTCATTTGTGTGAAAACAAGGTCCAATCAGGCTGAAACGTTACAAGAATGTAGAATCTATTGAGTTGTAAGTGATCTGAACGTTTCATGATGATCGCACATTCCTATGGGGGTAAAACCATGTCCAAAAGGTCACTTGGCCTGGTGTCACTTTAAAGAAGTAGTCCAGTTACACATTTGTGGGCTTATAACTTGGCTTCTGAATGTCCTAGAGAGATCAGGTTTGTTTTAGTATACTCCAATCAACAGCCCCTACAACCACAAAAATGAATGGAGTCATTAGCATTTATGGTTTGTAAATGGCACCCAGAATTATGTTGCACGAAGCACAATTTCACATCATTCTGGGTTCATTTGTGTGAAAACAAGGTCCAATCAGGCTGAAACGTTACAGGAAGGTAGAATCTATTGAGTTGTCAGTGATATGAACGTTTCATGATGATAGCACTTTCCTAAGGGGGTCAAACCATGTCCCAAAGGTCACCGGATCTAGTGTCAATTTAAAGAAGTAGTCCAGTTACACATTTGTGGGCTTATAACTTGGCTTCTGAATGTCCTAGAGAGATCAGGTTTGTTTTAGTGTACTCCAATCAACAGCCCCTACAATCCTCAAAAAGGAATGGAGTCATTAGCACTTATGGTTTTTAAATGGCACCCAGAATTATGTTGCACGAAGCACAATTTCACATCATTCTGGGTCCATTTGTGTGAAAACAAGGTCCAATCAGGCTGAAACGTTACAAGAAGGTAGAATCTATTGAGTTGTAAGTGATCTGAACGTTTCATGATGATAGCACTTTCCTAAGGGGGTCAAACCATGTCCCAAAGGTCACCGGGCCTGGTGTCAATTTAAAAAAGTAGTCCAGTTACACATTTGTGGGCCTATAACTTAGCTTCTGAATGTCCTAGAGGGATCAGGTTTGTTTTAGTATACTCCAATCAACAGCCCCTACAACCACAAAAAGGAATGGAGTCATTAGCAATTATGGTTTTTAAATGGCACCCAGAATTATGTTGCACGAAGCACAATTTCACATCATTCTGGGTCCATTTGTGTGAAAACAAGGTCCAATCAGGCTGAAACGTTACAAGAAGGTAGAATCTATTTAGTTGTAAGTGATCTGAACGTTTCATGATGATAGCACTTTCCTAAGGGAGTCAAACCATGTCCCAAAAATCACCGGATCTGGTGTCAATTTAAAGAAGTAGTCCAGTTACACATTTGTTGGCTTATAACTTAGCTTCTGAATGTCCTAGAGAGATCAGGTTTGTTTTAGTATACTCCAATCAACACCCCCTACAACCACAAAAAGGAATGGAGTCATTAGCACTTATGGTTTTTAAATGGCACCCAGAATTATGTTCCACGAAGCAGAATTTCACATCATTCTGGGTCCATTTGTGTGAAAACAAGGTCCAATCAGGCTGAAACATTACAAGAAGGTAGAATCTATTGAGTTGTAATTGATTTGAACGTTTCATGATGATAGCCCTTTCCTAAGGGAGTCAAACCCTGTCCCAAAGGTCACCGGATCTGGTGTCAATTTAAAGAAGTAGTCCAGTTACACATTTGTGGGCTAATAACTTAGCTTCTGAATATCCTAGAGAAGTCAGGTTTGTTTTAGAGTACTCCAATTAACAGCCCCCATTACCACTAAGAGGAATGGAGTCATTAGCACTTTTGGTTTTTAAATGGCACCCAGAATTATGTTGCACGAAGCACAATTTCACATCATTCTGGGTTCATTTGTGTGAAAACAAGGTCCAATCAGGCTGAAACGTTACAAGAAGGTAGAATCTATTGAGTTGTAAGTGATCTGAACGTTTCAAGATGATCACACTTTCCTAAGGGGGTCAAACCATGTCCCAAAGGTCACCGGATCTGGTGTCAATTTAAAGAAGTAGTCCAGTTACACATTTGTGGGCTTATAACTTGGCTTCTGAATGTCCTAGAGAGATCAGGTTTGTTTTAGTATACTCCAATCAACAGCCCCTACGACCACAAAAAGGAATGGAGTAATTAGCACTTATGGTTTTTAAATGGCACCCAGAATTATGTTGCACGAAGCACAATTTCACATCATTATGGGTTCATTTGTGTGAAAACAAGGTCCAATCAGGCTGAAACGTTACAAGAAGGTAGAATCTATTGAGTTGTAAGTGATCTGAACGTTTCATGATGATCGCACATTCCTATTGGGGGTCAAACCATGTCCCAAAGGTCACCGGGCCTGGTGTCACTTTAAAGAAGTAGTCCAGTTACACCTTTGTGGGCTTATTACTTGGCTTCTGAATATCCTAGAGAGGTTAGGTTTGTTTTAGAGTACTCCAATTAGCAGCCCCCATTACCACTAAAAGGAATGGAGTCATTAGCACTTATGGTTTTTAAATGGCACCCAGAATTATGTTGCATGAAGCACAATTTCACATCATTCTGGGTTCATTTGTGTGAAAACAAGGTCCAATCAGGCTGAAACGTTACAGGAAGGTAGAATCTATTGAGTTGTAAGTGATCTGAACGTTTCATGATGATAGCACTTTCCTAAGGGGGTCAAACCATGTCCCAAAGGTCACCGGATCTGGTGTCAATTTAAAGAAGTAGTCCAGTTACACATTTGTGGGCTTATAACTTGGCTTCTGAATGTCCTAGAGAGATCAGGTTTGTTTTAGTGTACTCCAATCAACAGCCCCTACAACCACAAAAAGGAATGGAGTCATTAGCCTTATGGTTTGTAAATGGCACCCAGAATTATGTTGCACGAAGCACAATTTCACATCATTCTGGGTCCATTTGTGTGAAAACAAGGTCCAATCAGGCTGAAACGTTACAAGACGGTAGAATCTATTGAATTGTAAGTGATCTGAACGTTTCATGATGATCGCACATTCCTATTGGGGGTCAAACCATGTCCCAAAGGTCACCGGGCCTGGTGTCACTTTAAAGAAGTAGTCCAGTTACACCTTTGTGGGCTTATAACTTGGCTTCTGAATATCCTAGAGAGGTCAGGTTTGTTTTAGAGTACTCCAATTAGCAGCCCACATTACCACTAAAAGGAATGGAGTCATTAGCACTTATGGTTTGTAAATGGCACCCAGAATTATGGTACATGAAGCACAATTTCACATCATTCTGGGTCCATTTGTGTGAAAACAAGGGCCAATCAGGCTGAAATGTTACAAGAAGGTAGAATCTATTGAGTTGTAAGTGATCTGAACGTTTCAAGACGATCACACTTTCCAAAGAGGGTCAAACCATGTCCCAAAGGTCACCGGATCTGGTGTCAATTTAAAGAAGTAGTCCATTTAGACAATTGTGGGCTTTTAACTTGGCTTCTGAATGTCCTAGAGAGATCAGGTTTGTTTTAATGTACTCCAATCAACAGCCCCTACAACCACAAAAAGGAATGGAGTCATTAGCACTTATGGTTTTTAAATGGCACCCAGAATTGTTGCACGAAGCACAATTTCACATCATTCTGGGTTCATTTGTGTGAAAACAAGGTCCAATCAGGCTGAAACATTACAGGAAGTTAGAATCTATTGAATTGTAAGTGATCTGAACGTTTCATGATGATAGCACTTTCATAAGGGGGTCAAACCATGTCCCAAAGGTCACCGGATCTGGTGTCAATTTAAAGTAGTCCAGTTACACATTTGTGGGCTTATAACATTGCTTCTGAATGTCCTAGAGAGATCAGGTTTGTTTTAGTGTACTCCAATCAACAGCCCCTACAACCTCAAAAAGGAATGGAGTCATTAGCACTTATGGTTTTTAAATGGCACCCAGAATTATGTTGCACGAAGCACAATTTCACATCATTCTGGGTCCATTTGTGTGAAAACAAGGTCCAATCAGGCTGAAACGTTACAAGAAGGTAGAATCTATTGAGTTGTAAGTGATCTGAATGTTTCATGATGATAGCACTTTCCTAAGGGGGTCAAACCATGTCCCAAAGGTCACCGGATCTGGTGTCAATTTAAAGAAGTAGTCCAGTTACACATTTGTGGGCTTATAAGTTGGCTTCTGAATGTCCTAGAGAGATCAGGTTTGTTTTAGTGTACTCCAGTCAACAGCCCCTACAACCTCAAAAAGGAATGGAGTCATTAGCACTTATGGTTTTTAAATGGCACCCAGAATTATGTTGCACGAAGCACAATTTCACATCATTCTGGGTCCATTTGTGTGAAAACAAGGTCCAATCAGGCTGAAACGTTACAAGAAGGTAGAATCTATTGAGTTGTAAGTGATCTGAACGTTTCAAGACGATCACACTTTCCAAAGAGGGTCAAACCATGTCCCAAAGGTCACCGGATCTGGTGTCAATTTAAAGAAGTAGTCCAGTTAGACAATTGTGGGCTTTTAACTTGGCTTCTGAATGTCCTAGAGAGATCAGGTTTGTTTTAATGTACTCCAATCAACAGCCCCTACAGCCACAAAAAGGAATGGAGTCATTAGCACTTATGGTTTTTAAATGGCACCCAGAATTGTTGCACGAAGCACAATTTCACATCATTCTGGGTTCATTTGTGTGAAAACAAGGTACAATCAGGCTGAAACATTACAGGAAGTTAGAATCTATTGAATTGTAAGTGATCTGAACGTTTCATGATGATAGCACTTTCATAAGGGGGTCAAACCATGTCCCAAAGGTCACCGGATCTGGTGTCAATTTAAAGTAGTCCAGTTACACATTTGTGGGCTTATAACATTGCTTCTGAATGTCCTAGAGAGATCAGGTTTGTTTTAGTGTACTCCAATCAACAGCCCCTACAACCTCAAAAAGGAATGGAGTCATTAGCACTTATGGTTTTTAAATGGCACCCAGAATTATGTTGCACGAAGCACAATTTCACATCATTCTGGGTCCATTTGTGTGAAAACAAGGTCCAATCAGGCTGAAACGTTACAAGAAGGTAGAATCTATTGAGTTGTAAGTGATCTGAATGTTTCATGATGATAGCACTTTCCTAAGGGGGTCAAACCATGTCCCAAAGGTCACCGGATCTGGTGTCAATTTAAAGAAGTAGTCCAGTTACACATTTGTGGGCTTATAAGTTGGCTTCTGAATGTCCTAGAGAGATCAGGTTTGTTTTAGTGTACTCCAGTCAACAGCCCCTACAACCTCAAAAAGGAATGGAGTCATTAGCACTTATGGTTTTTAAATGGCACCCAGAATTATGTTGCACGAAGCACAATTTCACATCATTCTGGGTCCATTTGTGTGAAAACAAGGTCCAATCAGGCTGAAACGTTACAAGAAGGTAGAATCTATTGAGTTGTAAGTGATCTGAACGTTTCATGATGATCGCACATTCCTATAGGGGCTCAAACCATGTCCCAAAGGTCACCGGGCCTGGTGTCACTTTAAAGAAGTAGTCCAGTTACACCTTTGTGGGCTTATAACTTGGCTTCTGAATATCCTAGAGAGGTCAGGTTTGTTTTAGAGTACTCCAATTAACAGCCCCCATTACCACTAAAAGGAATGGAGTCATTAGCACTTATGGTTTTTAAATGGCACCCAGAATGATGTTGCACGAAGCACAATTTCACATCATTCTGGGTTCATTTGTGTGAAAACAAGGTCCAATCAGGCTGAAACGTTACAGGAAGGTAACATCTATTGAGTTGTAAGTGATTTGAACGTTTCATGATGATAGCACTTTCCTAAGGGGGTCAAACCATGTCCCAAAGGTCACCGGATCTAGTGTCAATTTAAAGTAGTCCAGTTACACATTTGTGGGCTTATAACTTGGCTTCTGAATGTCCTAGAGAGATCAGGTTTGTTTTAATGTACTCCAATCAACAGCCCCTACAATCCTCAAACAGGAATGGAGTCATTAGCACTTATGGTTTTTAAATGGCACCCAGAATTATGTTGCACGAAGCACAATTTCACATCATTCTGGGTCCATTTGTGTGAAAACAAGGTCCAATCAGGCTGAAACGTTACAAGAAGGTAGAATCTATTGAGTTGTAAGTGATCTGAACGTTTCATGATGATAGCACTTTCCTAAGGGGGTCAAACCATGTCCCAAAGGTCACCGGATCTGGTGTCAATTTAAAATAGTCCAGTTACACATTTGTGGGCCTATAACTTAGCTTCTGAATGTCCTAGAGGGGTCAGGTTTGTTTTAGTATACTCCAATCAACAGCCCCTACAACCACAAAAAGGAATGGAGTCATTAGCACTTATGGTTTTTAAATGGCACCCAGAATTATGTTGCACGAAGCACAATTTCACATCATTCTGGGTCCATTTGTGTGAAAACAAGGTGCAATCAGGCTAAAACGTTACAAGAAGGTAGAATCTATTGAGTTGTAAGTGATCTGAACGTTTCATGATGATAGCATTTTCCTAAGGGAGTCAAACCCTGTCCCAAAGGTCACCGGATCTGGTGTCACTTTAAAGAAGTAGTCCAGTTACACATTTGTTGGCTTATAACTTAGCTTCTGAATGTCCTAGAGAGATCAGGTTTGTTTTTGTATACTCCAATCAACACCCCCTACAACCACAAAAAGGAATGGAGTCATTAGCACTTATGGTTTTTAAATTGCACCCAGAATTATGTTGCACGAAGCAGAATTTCACATCATTCTGGGTCCATTTGTGTGAAAACAAGGTCCAATCAGGCTGAAACGTTACAAGAAGGTAGAATCTATTGAGTTATAAGTGATCTGAACGTTTCATGATGATAGCACTTCCCTAAGGGAGTCAAACCCTGTCCCAAAGGTCACCGGATCTGGTGTCAATTTAAAAAAGTAGTCCAGTTACAACTTTGTGGGCTTATAACTTGGCTTCTGAATATCCTAGAGAGGTCAGGTTTGTTTTAGAGTACTCCAATTAGCAGCCCCCATTACCACTAAAAGGAATGGAGTCATTAGCACTTATGGTTTTTAAATGGCACCCAGAATTATGTTGCATGAAGCACAATTTCACATCATTCTGGGTTAATTTGTGTGAAAACAAGGTCCAATCAGGCTGAAACGTTACAAGAAGGTAGAATCTATTGAGTTGTAAGTGATCTGAACGTTTCATGATGATAGCACTTTCCTAAGGGGGTCAAACCATGTCCCAAAGGTCACCGGATCTGGTGTCAATTTAAAGAAGTAGTCCAGTTACACATTTGTGGGCTTATAACTTGGCTTCTGAATGTCCTAGAGAGATCAGGTTTGTTTTAATGTACTCCAATCAACAGCCCCTACAACCACAAAAAGGAATGGAGTCATTAGCACTTATGGTTTGTAAATGGCACCCAGAATTATGTTGCACGAAGCACAATTTCACATCATTCTGGGTCCATTTGTGTGAAAACAAGGTCCGATCAGGCTGAAACGTTACAAGACGGTAGAATCTATTGAATTGTAAGTGATCTGAACGTTTCATGATGATCGCACATTCCTATTGGGGGTCAAACCATGTCCAAAAGGTCACCGGGCCTGGTGTCACTTTAAAGAAGTAGTCCAGTTACACCTTTGTGGGCTTATAACTTGGCTTCTGAATATCCTAGAGAGGTCAGGTTTGTTTTAGAGTACTCCAATTAGCAGCCCACATTACCACTAAAAGGAATGGAGTCAGTAGCACTTATGGTTTGTAAATGGCACCCAGAATTATGGTACATGAAGCACAATTTCACATCATTCTGGGTCCATTTGTGTGAAAACAAGGGCCAATCAGGCTGAAATGTTACAAGAAGGTAGAATCTATTGAGTTGTAAGTGATCTGAACGTTTTAAGACGATCACACTTTCCAAAGAGGGTCAAACCATGTCCCAAAGGTCACCGGATCTGGAGTCAATTTAAAGAAGTAGTCCAGTTACACATTTGTGGGCTTATAAGTTGGCTTCTGAATGTCCTAGAGAGATCAGGTTTGTTTTAGTGTACTCCAATCAACAGCCCCTACAACCTCAAAAAGGAATGGAGTCATTAGCACTTATGGTTTTTAAATGGCACCCAGAATTATGTTGCACGAAGCACAATTTCACATCATTCTGGGTCCATTTGTGTGAAAACAAGGTCCAATCAGGCTGAAACGTTACAAGAAGGTAGAATCTATTGAGTTGTAAGTGATCTGAACGTTTCATGATGATCGCACATTCCTATAGGGGGTCAAACCATGTCCCAAAGGTCACCGGGCCTGGTGTCACTTTAAAGAAGTAGTCCAGTTACACCTTTGTGGGCTTATAACTTGGCTTCTGAATATCCTTGAGAGGTCAGGTTTGTTTTAGAGTACTCCAATTAACAGCCCCCATTACCACTAAAAGGAATGGAGTCATTAGCACTTATGGTTTTTAAATGGCACCCAGAATTATGTTGCACGAAGCACAATTTCACATCATTCTGGGTTCATTTGTGTGAAAACAAGGTCCAATCAGGCTGAAACGTTACAGGAAGGTAACATCTATTGAGTTGTAAGTGATTTGAACATTTCATGATGATAGCACTTTCGTAAGGGGGTCAAACCATGTCCCAAAGGTCACCGGATCTAGTGTCAATTTAAAGTAGTCCAGTTACACATTTGTGGGCTTATAACTTGGCTTCTGAATGTCCTAGAGAGATCAGGTTTGTTTTAATGTACTCCAATCAACAGCCCCTACAATCCTCAAAAAGGAATGGAGTCATTAGCACTTATGGTTTTTAAATGGCACCCAGAATTATGTTGCACGAAGCACAATTTCACATCATTCTGGGTCCATTTGTGTGAAAACAAGGTCCAATCAGGCTGAAACGTTACAATAAGGTAGAATCTATTGAGTTGTAAGTGATCTGAACGTTTCATGATGATAGCACTTTCCTAAGGGGGTCAAACCATGTCCCAAAGGTCACCGGATCTGGTGTCAATTTAAAATAGTCCAGTTACACATTTGTGGGCCTATAACTTTGCTTCTGAATGTCCTAGAGGGGTCAGGTTTGTTTTAGTATACTCCAATCAACAGCCCCTACAACCACAAAAAGGAATGGAGTCATTAGCACTTATGGTTTTTAAATGGCACCCAGAATTATGTTGCACGAAGCACAGTTTCACATCATTCTGGGTCCATTTGTGTGAAAACAAGGTGCAATCAGGCTGAAACGTTACAAGAAGGTAGAATCTATTGAGTTGTAAGTGATCTGAACGTTTCATGATGATAGCACTTTCCTAAGGGAGTCAAACCCTGTCCCAAAGGTCACCGGATCTGGTGTCACTTTAAAGAAGTAGTCCAGTTACACATTTGTTGGCTTATAACTTAGCTTCTGAATGTCCTAGAGAGATCAGGTTTGTTTTAGTATACTCCAATCAACACCCCCTACAACCACAAAAAGGAATGGAGTCATTAGCACTTATGGTTTTTAAATGGCACCCAGAATTATGTTGCACGAAGCAGAATTTCACATCATTCTGGGTCCATTTGTGTGAAAACAAGGTCCAATCAGGCTGAAACGTTACAAGAAGGTAGAATCTATTGAGTTATAAGTGATCTGAACGTTTCATGATGATAGCACTTTCCTAAGGGAGTCAAACCCTGTCCCAAAGGTCACCGGATCTGGTGTCAATTTAAAGAAGTAGTCCAGTTACACATTTGTTGGCTTATAACTTAGCTTCTGAATGTCCTAGAGAGGTCAGGTTTGTTTTAGAGTACTCCAATTAACAGCCCCCATTACCACTAAGAGGAATGGAGTCATTAACACTTTTGGTTTTTAAATGGCACCCAGAATTATGTTGCACGAAGCACAATTTCACATCATTCTGGGTCCATTTGTGTGAAAACAAGGTCCAATCAGGCTGAAACGTTACAAGAAGGTAGAATCTATTGAGTTGTAAGTGATCTGAACGTTTCAAGATGATCACACTTTCCTAAGGGGTTCAAACCATGTCCCAAAGGTCACCGGATCTGGTGTCAACTTAAAGAAGTAGTCCAGTTACACATTTGTGGGCTTATAACTTGGCTTCTGAATGTCCTAGAGAGATCAGGTTTGTTTTAGTATACTCCAATCAACAGCCCCTACAACCACAAAAAGGAATGGAGTAATTAGCACTTATGGTTTTTAAATGGCACCCAGAATTATGTTGCACGAAGCACAATTTCACATCATTCTGGGTTCATTTGTGTGAAAACAAGGTCCAATCAGGCTGAAACGTTACAAGAAGGTAGAATCTATTGAGTTGTAAGTGATCTGAATGTTTCATGATGATCGCACATTCCTATAGGGGGTCAAACCATGTCCCAAAGGTCACCGGGCCTGGTGTCACTTTAAAGAAGTAGTCCAATTACACCTTTGTGGGCTTATAACTTGGCTTCTGAATATCCTAGAGAGGTCAGGTTTGTTTTAGAGTACTCCAATTAGCAGCCCACATTACCACTAAAAGGAATGGAGTCATTAGCACTTATGGTTTTTAAATGGCATCCAGAATTATGTTGCACGAAGCACAATTTCACATCATTCTGGGTCCATTTGTGTGAAAACAAGGTCCAATCAGGCTGAAACGTTACAAGAAGGTAGAATCTATTGAGTTGTAAGTGATCTGAACGTTTCAAGATGATCACACTTTCCAAAGAGGGTCAAACCATGTCCCAAAGGTCACCGGATCTGGTGTCAATTTAAAGAAGTAGTCCTGTTAGACAATTGTGGGCTTTTAACTTGGCTTCTGAATGTCCTAGAGAGATCAGGTTTGTTTTAATGTACTCCAATCAACAGCCCCTACAACCACAAAAAGGAATGGAGTCATTAGCACTTATGGTTTTTAAATGGCACCCAGAATTGTTGCACGAAGCACAATTTCACATCATTCTGGGTTCATTTGTGTGAAAACAAGGTACAATCAGGCTGAAACGTTACAGGAAGTTAGAATCTATTGAATTGTAAGTGATCTGAACGTTTCATGATTATAGCACTTTCCTAAGGGGGTCAAACCATGTCCCAAAGGTCACCGGATCTGGTGTCAATTTAAAGTAGTCCAGTTACACATTTGTGGGCTTATAACATTGCTTCTGAATGTCCTAGAGAGATCAGGTTTGTTTTAGTGTACTCCAATCAACAGCCCCTACAACCTCAAAAAGGAATGGAGTCATTAGCACTTTTGGTTTTTAAATGGCACCCAGAATTATGTTGCACGAAGCACAATTTCACATCATTCTGGGTTCATTTGTGTGAAAACAAGGTCCAATCAGGCTGAAACGTTACAAGAAGGTAGAATCTATTGAGTTGTAAGTGATCTGAACGTTTCAAGATGATCACACTTTCCTAAGGGGGTCAAACCATGTCCCAAAGGTCACCGGATCTGGTGTCAATTTAAAGAAGTAGTCCAGTTACACATTTGTGGGCTTATAACTTGGCTTCTGAATGTCCTAGAGAGATCAGGTTTGTTTTAGTATACTCCAATCAACAGCCCCTACGACCACAAAAAGGAATGGAGTAATTAGCACTTATGGTTTTTAAATGGCACCCAGAATTATGTTGCACGAAGCACAATTTCACATCATTCTGGGTTCATTTGTGTGAAAACAAGGTCCAATCAGGCTGAAACGTTACAAGAAGGTAGAATCTATTGAGTTGTAAGTGATCTGAACGTTTCATGATGATCGCACATTCCTATTGGGGGTCAAACCATGTCCCAAAGGTCACCGGGCCTGGTGTCACTTTAAAGAAGTAGTCCAGTTACACCTTTGTGGGCTTATTACTTGGCTTCTGAATATCCTAGAGAGGTTAGGTTTGTTTTAGAGTACTCCAATTAGCAGCCCCCATTACCACTAAAAGGAATGGAGTCATTAGCACTTATGGTTTTTAAATGGCACCCAGAATTATGTTGCATGAAGCACAATTTCACATCATTCTGGGTTCATTTGTGTGAAAACAAGGTCCAATCAGGCTGAAACGTTACAGGAAGGTAGAATCTATTGAGTTGTAAGTGATCTGAACGTTTCATGATGATAGCACTTTCCTAAGGGGGTCAAACCATGTCCCAAAGGTCACCGGATCTGGTGTCAATTTAAAGAAGTAGTCCAGTTACACATTTGTGGGCTTATAACTTGGCTTCTGAATGTCCTAGAGAGATCAGGTTTGTTTTAGTGTACTCCAATCAACAGCCCCTACAACCACAAAAAGGAATGGAGTCATTAGCCTTATGGTTTGTAAATGGCACCCAGAATTATGTTGCACGAAGCACAATTTCACATCATTCTGGGTCCATTTGTGTGAAAACAAGGTGCAATCAGGCTAAAACGTTACAAGAAGGTAGAATCTATTGAGTTGTAAGTGATCTGAACGTTTCATGATGATAGCACTTTCCTAAGGGAGTCAAACCCTGTCCCAAAGGTCACCGGATCTGGTGTCACTTTAAAGAAGTAGTCCAGTTACACATTTGTTGGCTTATAACTTAGCTTCTGAATGTCCTAGAGAGATCAGGTTTGTTTTTGTATACTCCAATCAACACCCCCTACAACCACAAAAAGGAATGGAGTCATTAGCACTTATGGTTTTTAAATTGCACCCAGAATTATGTTGCACGAAGCAGAATTTCACATCATTCTGGGTCCATTTGTGTGAAAACAAGGTCCAATCAGGCTGAAACGTTACAAGAAGGTAGAATCTATTGAGTTATAAGTGATCTGAACGTTTCATGATGATAGCACTTCCCTAAGGGAGTCAAACCCTGTCCCAAAGGTCACCGGATCTGGTGTCAATTTAAAAAAGTAGTCCAGTTACAACTTTGTGGGCTTATAACTTGGCTTCTGAATATCCTAGAGAGGTCAGGTTTGTTTTAGAGTACTCCAATTAGCAGCCCCCATTACCACTAAAAGGAATGGAGTCATTAGCACTTATGGTTTTTAAATGGCACCCAGAATTATGTTGCATGAAGCACAATTTCACATCATTCTGGGTTAATTTGTGTGAAAACAAGGTCCAATCAGGCTGAAACGTTACAAGAAGGTAGAATCTATTGAGTTGTAAGTGATCTGAACGTTTCATGATGATAGCACTTTCCTAAGGGGGTCAAACCATGTCCCAAAGGTCACCGGATCTGGTGTCAATTTAAAGAAGTAGTCCAGTTACACATTTGTGGGCTTATAACTTGGCTTCTGAATGTCCTAGAGAGATCAGGTTTGTTTTAATGTACTCCAATCAACAGCCCCTACAACCACAAAAAGGAATGGAGTCATTAGCACTTATGGTTTGTAAATGGCACCCAGAATTATGTTGCACGAAGCACAATTTCACATCATTCTGGGTCCATTTGTGTGAAAACAAGGTCCGATCAGGCTGAAACGTTACAAGACGGTAGAATCTATTGAATTGTAAGTGATCTGAACGTTTCATGATGATCGCACATTCCTATTGGGGGTCAAACCATGTCCAAAAGGTCACCGGGCCTGGTGTCACTTTAAAGAAGTAGTCCAGTTACACCTTTGTGGGCTTATAACTTGGCTTCTGAATATCCTAGAGAGGTCAGGTTTGTTTTAGAGTACTCCAATTAGCAGCCCACATTACCACTAAAAGGAATGGAGTCAGTAGCACTTATGGTTTGTAAATGGCACCCAGAATTATGGTACATGAAGCACAATTTCACATCATTCTGGGTCCATTTGTGTGAAAACAAGGGCCAATCAGGCTGAAATGTTACAAGAAGGTAGAATCTATTGAGTTGTAAGTGATCTGAACGTTTTAAGACGATCACACTTTCCAAAGAGGGTCAAACCATGTCCCAAAGGTCACCGGATCTGGAGTCAATTTAAAGAAGTAGTCCAGTTACACATTTGTGGGCTTATAAGTTGGCTTCTGAATGTCCTAGAGAGATCAGGTTTGTTTTAGTGTACTCCAATCAACAGCCCCTACAACCTCAAAAAGGAATGGAGTCATTAGCACTTATGGTTTTTAAATGGCACCCAGAATTATGTTGCACGAAGCACAATTTCACATCATTCTGGGTCCATTTGTGTGAAAACAAGGTCCAATCAGGCTGAAATGTTACAAGAAGGTAGAATCTATTGAGTTGTAAGTGATCTGAACGTTTCATGATGATCGCACATTCCTATAGGGGGTCAAACCATGTCCCAAAGGTCACCGGGCCTGGTGTCACTTTAAAGAAGTAGTCCAGTTACACCTTTGTGGGCTTATAACTTGGCTTCTGAATATCCTTGAGAGGTCAGGTTTGTTTTAGAGTACTCCAATTAACAGCCCCCATTACCACTAAAAGGAATGGAGTCATTAGCACTTATGGTTTTTAAATGGCACCCAGAATTATGTTGCACGAAGCACAATTTCACATCATTCTGGGTTCATTTGTGTGAAAACAAGGTCCAATCAGGCTGAAACGTTACAGGAAGGTAACATCTATTGAGTTGTAAGTGATTTGAACATTTCATGATGATAGCACTTTCGTAAGGGGGTCAAACCATGTCCCAAAGGTCACCGGATCTAGTGTCAATTTAAAGTAGTCCAGTTACACATTTGTGGGCTTATAACTTGGCTTCTGAATGTCCTAGAGAGATCAGGTTTGTTTTAATGTACTCCAATCAACAGCCCCTACAATCCTCAAAAAGGAATGGAGTCATTAGCACTTATGGTTTTTAAATGGCACCCAGAATTATGTTGCACGAAGCACAATTTCACATCATTCTGGGTCCATTTGTGTGAAAACAAGGTCCAATCAGGCTGAAACGTTACAATAAGGTAGAATCTATTGAGTTGTAAGTGATCTGAACGTTTCATGATGATAGCACTTTCCTAAGGGGGTCAAACCATGTCCCAAAGGTCACCGGATCTGGTGTCAATTTAAAATAGTCCAGTTACACATTTGTGGGCCTATAACTTTGCTTCTGAATGTCCTAGAGGGGTCAGGTTTGTTTTAGTATACTCCAATCAACAGCCCCTACAACCACAAAAAGGAATGGAGTCATTAGCACTTATGGTTTTTAAATGGCACCCAGAATTATGTTGCACGAAGCACAGTTTCACATCATTCTGGGTCCATTTGTGTGAAAACAAGGTGCAATCAGGCTGAAACGTTACAAGAAGGTAGAATCTATTGAGTTGTAAGTGATCTGAACGTTTCATGATGATAGCACTTTCCTAAGGGAGTCAAACCCTGTCCCAAAGGTCACCGGATCTGGTGTCACTTTAAAGAAGTAGTCCAGTTACACATTTGTTGGCTTATAACTTAGCTTCTGAATGTCCTAGAGAGATCAGGTTTGTTTTAGTATACTCCAATCAACACCCCCTACAACCACAAAAAGGAATGGAGTCATTAGCACTTATGGTTTTTAAATGGCACCCAGAATTATGTTGCACGAAGCAGAATTTCACATCATTCTGGGTCCATTTGTGTGAAAACAAGGTCCAATCAGGCTGAAACGTTACAAGAAGGTAGAATCTATTGAGTTATAAGTGATCTGAACGTTTCATGATGATAGCACTTTCCTAAGGGAGTCAAACCCTGTCCCAAAGGTCACCGGATCTGGTGTCAATTTAAAGAAGTAGTCCAGTTACACATTTGTTGGCTTATAACTTAGCTTCTGAATGTCCTAGAGAGGTCAGGTTTGTTTTAGAGTACTCCAATTAACAGCCCCCATTACCACTAAGAGGAATGGAGTCATTAACACTTTTGGTTTTTAAATGGCACCCAGAATTATGTTGCACGAAGCACAATTTCACATCATTCTGGGTCCATTTGTGTGAAAACAAGGTCCAATCAGGCTGAAACGTTACAAGAAGGTAGAATCTATTGAGTTGTAAGTGATCTGAACGTTTCAAGATGATCACACTTTCCTAAGGGGTTCAAACCATGTCCCAAAGGTCACCGGATCTGGTGTCAACTTAAAGAAGTAGTCCAGTTACACATTTGTGGGCTTATAACTTGGCTTCTGAATGTCCTAGAGAGATCAGGTTTGTTTTAGTATACTCCAATCAACAGCCCCTACAACCACAAAAAGGAATGGAGTAATTAGCACTTATGGTTTTTAAATGGCACCCAGAATTATGTTGCACGAAGCACAATTTCACATCATTCTGGGTTCATTTGTGTGAAAACAAGGTCCAATCAGGCTGAAACGTTACAAGAAGGTAGAATCTATTGAGTTGTAAGTGATCTGAATGTTTCATGATGATCGCACATTCCTATAGGGGGTCAAACCATGTCCCAAAGGTCACCGGGCCTGGTGTCACTTTAAAGAAGTAGTCCAATTACACCTTTGTGGGCTTATAACTTGGCTTCTGAATATCCTAGAGAGGTCAGGTTTGTTTTAGAGTACTCCAATTAGCAGCCCACATTACCACTAAAAGGAATGGAGTCATTAGCACTTATGGTTTTTAAATGGCATCCAGAATTATGTTGCACGAAGCACAATTTCACATCATTCTGGGTCCATTTGTGTGAAAACAAGGTCCAATCAGGCTGAAACGTTACAAGAAGGTAGAATCTATTGAGTTGTAAGTGATCTGAACGTTTCAAGATGATCACACTTTCCAAAGAGGGTCAAACCATGTCCCAAAGGTCACCGGATCTGGTGTCAATTTAAAGAAGTAGTCCTGTTAGACAATTGTGGGCTTTTAACTTGGCTTCTGAATGTCCTAGAGAGATCAGGTTTGTTTTAATGTACTCCAATCAACAGCCCCTACAACCACAAAAAGGAATGGAGTCATTAGCACTTATGGTTTTTAAATGGCACCCAGAATTGTTGCACGAAGCACAATTTCACATCATTCTGGGTTCATTTGTGTGAAAACAAGGTACAATCAGGCTGAAACGTTACAGGAAGTTAGAATCTATTGAATTGTAAGTGATCTGAACGTTTCATGATTATAGCACTTTCCTAAGGGGGTCAAACCATGTCCCAAAGGTCACCGGATCTGGTGTCAATTTAAAGTAGTCCAGTTACACATTTGTGGGCTTATAACATTGCTTCTGAATGTCCTAGAGAAATCAGGTTTGTTTTAGTGTACTCCAATCAACAGCCCCTACAACCTCAAAAAGGAATGGAGTCATTAGCACTTTTGGTTTTTAAATGGCACCCAGAATTATGTTGCACGAAGCACAATTTCACATCATTCTGGGTTCATTTGTGTGAAAACAAGGTCCAATCAGGCTGAAACGTTACAAGAAGGTAGAATCTATTGAGTTGTAAGTGATCTGAACGTTTCAAGATGATCACACTTTCCTAAGGGGGTCAAACCATGTCCCAAAGGTCACCGGATCTGGTGTCAATTTAAAGAAGTAGTCCAGTTACACATTTGTGGGCTTATAACTTGGCTTCTGAATGTCCTAGAGAGATCAGGTTTGTTTTAGTATACTCCAATCAACAGCCCCTACGACCACAAAAAGGAATGGAGTAATTAGCACTTATGGTTTTTAAATGGCACCCAGAATTATGTTGCACGAAGCACAATTTCACATCATTCTGGGTTCATTTGTGTGAAAACAAGGTCCAATCAGGCTGAAACGTTACAAGAAGGTAGAATCTATTGAGTTGTAAGTGATCTGAACGTTTCATGATGATCGCACATTCCTATTGGGGGTCAAACCATGTCCCAAAGGTCACCGGGCCTGGTGTCACTTTAAAGAAGTAGTCCAGTTACACCTTTGTGGGCTTATTACTTGGCTTCTGAATATCCTAGAGAGGTCAGGTTTGTTTTAGAGTACTCCAATTAGCAGCCCCCATTACCACTAAAAGGAAAGGAGTCATTAGCACTTATGGTTTTTAAATGGCACCCAGAATTATGTTGCACGAAGCACAATTTCACATCATTCTGGGTTCATTTGTGTGAAAACAAGGTCCAATCAGGCTGAAACGTTACAAGACGGTAGAATCTATTGAATTGTAAGTGATCTGAACGTTTCATGATGATCGCACATTCCTATAGGGGGTCAAACCATGTCCCAAAGGTCACCGGGCCTGGTGTCACTTTAAAGTAGTCCAATTACACATTTGAGGGCTTATAACTTGGTTTCTGAATGTCCTAGAGAGATCAGGTTTGTTTTAGTGTACTCCAATCAACAGCCCCTACAACCTCAAAAAGGAATGGAGTCATTAGCACTTATGGTTTTTAAATGGCACCCAGCATTATGTTGCACGAAGCACAATTTCACATCATTCTGGGTCCATTTGTGTGAAAACAAGGTCCAATCAGGCTGAAACGTTACAAGAAGGTAGAATCTATTGAGTTGTAAGTGATCTGAACGTTTCATGATGATCGCACATTCCTATAGGGGGTCAAACCATGTCCCAAAGGTCACCGGGCCTGGTGTCACTTTAAAGAAGTAGTCCAGTTACACCTTTGTGGGCTTATAACTTGGCTTCTGAATATCCTAGAGAGGTCAGGTTTGTTTTAGAGTACTCCAATTAACAGCCCCCATTACCACTAAAAGGAATGGAGTCATTAGCGCTTATGGCTTTTAAAAAGCACCCAGAATTATGTTGCACGAAGCACAATTTCACATCATTCTGGGTTCATTTGTGTGAAAACAAGGTCCAATCAGGCTGAAACGTTACAAGAAGGTAGAATCTATTGAGTTGTAAGTGATCTGAACGTTTCATGATGATCGCACATTCCTATAGGGGGTAAAACCATGTCCAAAAGGTCACCGGGCCTGGTGTCACTTTAAAGAAGTAGTCCAGTTACACATTTGTGGGCTTATAACTTGGCTTCTGAATGTCCTAGAGAGATCAGGTTTGTTTTAGTGAACTCCAATCAACAGCCCCTACAACCACAAAAATGAATGGAGTCATTAGCATTTATGGTTTGTAAATGGCACCCAGAATTATGTTGCACGAAGCACAATTTCACATCATTCTGGGTTCATTTGTGTGAAAACAAGGTCCAATCAGGCTGAAACGTTACAGGAAGGTAGAATCTATTGAGTTGTAAGTGATTTGAACGTTTCATGATGATAGCACTTTCCTAAGGGGGTCAAACCATGTCCCAAAGGTCACCGGATCTAGTGTCAATTTAAAGTAGTCCAGTTACACATTTGTGGGCTTATAACTTGGCTTCTGAATGTCCTAGAGAGATCAGGTTTGTTTTAATGTACTCCAATCAACAGCCCCTACAATCCTCAAAAAGGAATGGAGTCATTAGCACTTATGGTTTTTAAATGGCACCCAGAATTATGTTGCACGAAGCACAATTTCACATCATTCTGGGTCCATTTGTGTGAAAACAAGGTCCAATCAGGCTGAAACGTTACAAGAAGGTAGAATCTATTGAGTTGTAAGTGATCTGAACGTTTCATGATGATAGCACTTTCCTAAGGGGGTCAAATCATGTCCCAAAGGTCACCGGATCTGGTGTCAATTTAAAATAGTCCAGTTACACATTTGTGGGCCTATAACTTAGCTTCTGAATGTCCTAGAGGGGTCAGGTTTGTTTTAGTATACTCCAATCAACAGCCCCTACAACCACAAAAAGGAATGGAGTCATTAGCACTTATGGTTTTTAAATGGCACCCAGAATTATGTTGCACGAAGCACAATTTCACATCATTCTGGGTCCATTTGTGTGAAAACAAGGTCCAATCAGGCTGAAACGTTACAAGAAGGTAGAATCTATTGAGTTGTAAGTGATCTGAACGTTTCATGATGATAGCACTTTCCTAAGGGAGACAAACCCTGTCCCAAAGGTCACCGGATCTGGTGTCAATTTAAAGAAGTAGTCCAGTTACACATTGTTGGCTTACAACTTAGCTTCTGAATGTCCTAGAGAGATCAGGTTTGTTTTAGTATACTCCAATCAACACCCCCTACAACCACAAAAATGAATGGAGTCATTAGCACTTATGGTTTTTAAATGGCACCCAGAATTATGTTGCACGAAGCAGAATTTCACATCATTCTGGGTCCATTTGTGTGAAAACAAGGTCCAATCAGGCTGAAACGTTACAAGAAGGTAGAATCTATTGAGTTATAAGTGATCTGAACGTTTCATGATGATAGCACTTTCCTAAGGGAGTCAAACCCTGTCCCAAAGGTCACCGGATCTGGTGTCAATTTAAAGAAGTAGTCCAGTTACACATTTGTTGGCTTATAACTTAGCTTCTGAATGTCCTAGAGAGGTCAGGTTTGTTTTAGAGTACTCCAATTAACAGCCCCCATTACCACTAAGAGGAATGGAGTCATTAACACTTTTGGTTTTTAAATGGCACCCAGAATTATGTTGCACGAAGCACAATTTCACATCATTCTGGGTCCATTTGTGTGAAAACAAGGTCCAATCAGGCTGAAACGTTACAAGAAGGTAGAATCTATTGAGTTGTAAGTGATCTGAACGTTTCAAGATGATCACACTTTCCTAAGGGGTTCAAACCATGTCCCAAAGGTCACCGGATCTGGTGTCAACTTAAAGAAGTAGTCCAGTTACACATTTGTGGGCTTATAACTTGGCTTCTGAATGTCCTAGAGAGATCAGGTTTGTTTTAGTATACTCCAATCAAGAGCCCCTACAACCACAAAAAGGAATGGAGTAATTAGCACTTATGGTTTTTAAATGGCACCCAGAATTATGTTGCATGAAGCACAATTTCACATCATTCTGGGTTCATTTGTGTGAAAACAAGGTCCAATCAGGCTGAAACGTTACAAGAAGGTAGAATCTATTGAGTTGTAAGTGATCTGAACGTTTCATGATGATCGCACATTCCTATATTGGCTCAAACCATGTCCCAAAGGTCACCGGGCCTGGTGTCACTTTAAAGAAGTAGTCCAATTACACCTTTGAGGGCTTATAACTTGGTTTCTGAGTCCTAGAGAGATCAGGTTTGTTTTAGTGTACTCCAATCAACAGCCCCTACAACCTCAAAAAGGAATGGAGTCATTAGCACTTATGGTTTTTAAATGGCACCCAGAATTATGTTGCACGAAGCACAATTTCACATCATTCTGGGTCCATTTGTGTGAAAACAAGGTCCAATCAGGCTGAAACGATACAAGAAGGTAGAATCTATTGAGTTGTAAGTGATCTGAACGTTTCATGATGATCGCACATTCCTATTGGGGGTCAAACCATGTCCCAAAGGTCACCGGGCCTGGTGTCACTTTAAAGAAGTAGTCCAGTTACAACTTTGTGGGCTTATAACTTGGCTTCTGAATATCCTAGAGAGGTCAGGTTTGTTTTAGAGTACTCCAATTAGCAGCCCCCATTACCACTAAAAGGAATGGAGTCATTAGCACTTATGGTTTTTAAATGGCACCCAGAATTATGTTGCATGAAGCACAATTTCACATCATTCTGGGTTCATTTGTGTGAAAACAAGGTCCAATCAGGCTGAAACGTTACAGGAAGGTAGAATCTATTGAGTTGTAAGTGATCTGAACGTTTCATGATGATAGCACTTTCCTAAGGGGGTCAAACCATGTCCCAAAGGTCACCGGATCTGGTGTCAATTTAAAGAAGTAGTCCAGTTACACATTTGTGGGCTTATAACTTGGCTTCTGAATGTCCTAGAGAGATCAGGTTTGTTTTAATGTACTCCAATCAACAGCCCCTACAACCACAAAAAGGAATGGAGTCATTAGCCTTATGGTTTGTAAATGGCACCCAGAATTATGTTGCACGAAGCACAATTTCACATCATTCTGGGTCCATTTGTGTGAAAACAAGGTCCAATCAGGCTGAAACGTTACAAGACGGTAGAATCTATTGAATTGTAAGTGATCTGAACGTTTCATGATGATCGCACATTCCTATTGGGGGTCAACCCATGTCCCAAAGGTCACCGGGCCTGGTGTCACTTTAAAGAAGTAGTCCAGTTACACCTTTGTGGGCTTATAACTTGGCTTCTGAATATCCTAGAGAGGTCAGGTTTGTTTTAGAGTACTCCAATTAGCAGCCCACATTACCACTAAAAGGAATGGAGTCATTAGCACTTATGGTTTGTAAATGGCACCCAGAATTATGGTACATGAAGCACAATTTCACATCATTCTGGGTCCATTTGTGTGAAAACAAGGGCCAATCAGGCTGAAATGTTACAAGAAGGTAGAATCTATTGAGTTGTAAGTGATCTGAACGTTTCAAGACGATCACACTTTCCAAAGAGGGTCAAACCATGTCCCAAAGGTCACCGGATCTGGTGTCAATTTAAAGAAGTAGTCCAGTTAGACAATTGTGGGCTTTTAACTTGGCTTCTGAATGTCCTAGAGAGATCAGGTTTGTTTTAATGTACTCCAATCAACAGCCCCTACAACCACAAAAAGGAATGGAGTCATTAGCACTTATGGTTTTTAAATGGCACCCAGAATTGTTGCACGAAGCACAATTTCACATCATTCTGGGTTCATTTGTGTGAAAACAAGGTACAATCAGGCTGAAACGTTACAGGAAGTTAGAATCTATTGAATTGTAAGTGATCTGAACGTTTCATGATGATAGCACTTTCCTAAGGGGGTCAAACCATGTCCCAAAGGTCACCGGATCTGGTGTCAATTTAAAGTAGTCCAGTTACACATTTGTGGGCTTATAACATTGCTTCTGAATGTCCTAGAGAGATCATGTTTGTTTTAGTGTACTCCAATCAACAGCCCCTACAACCTCAAAAAGGAATGGAGTCATTAGCACTTATGGTTTTTAAATGGCACCCAGAATTATGTTGCACGAAGCACAATTTCACATCATTCTGGGTCCATTTGTGTGAAAACAAGGTCCAATCAGGCTGAAACGTTACAAGAAGGTAGAATCTATTGAGTTGTAAGTGATCTGAATGTTTCATGATTATAGCACTTTCCTAAAGGGGTCAAACCATGTCCCAAAGGTCACCGGATCTGGTGTCAATTTAAAGAAGTAGTCCAGTTACACATTTGTGGGCTTATAAGTTGGCTTCTGAATGTCCTAGAGAGATCAGGTTTGTTTTAGTGTACTCCAGTCAACAGCCCCTACAACCTCAAAAAGGAATGGAGTCATTAGCACTTATGGTTTTTAAATGGCACCCAGAATTATGTTGCACGAAGCACAATTTCACATCATTCTGGGTCCATTTGTGTGAAAACAAGGTCCAATCAGGCTGAAACGTTACAAGAAGGTAGAATCTATTGAGTTGTAAGTGATCTGAACGTTTCATGATGATCGCACATTCCTATAGGGGGTCAAACCATGTCCCAAAGGTCACCGGGCCTGGTGTCACTTTAAAGAAGTAGTCCAGTTACACCTTTGTGGGCTTATAACTTGGCTTCTGAATATCCTAGAGAGGTCAGGTTTGTTTTAGAGTACTCCAATTAACAGCCCCCATTACCACTAAAAGGAATGGAGTCATTAGCACTTATGGTTTTTAAATGGCACCCAGAATGATGTTGCACGAAGCACAATTTCACATCATTCTGGGTTCATTTGTGTGAAAACAAGGTCCAATCAGGCTGAAACGTTACAGGAAGGTAACATCTATTGAGTTGTAAGTGATTTGAACGTTTCATGATGATAGCACTTTCCTAAGTGGGTCAAACCATGTCCCAAAGGTCACCGGATCTAGTGTCAATTTAAAGTAGTCCAGTTACACATTTGTGGGCTTATAACTTGGCTTCTGAATGTCCTAGAGAGATCAGGTTTGTTTTAATGTACTCCAATCAACAGCCCCTACAATCCTCAAAAAGGAATGGAGTCATTAGCACTCATGGTTTTTAAATGGCACCCAGAATTATGTTGCACGAAGCACAATTTCACATCATTCTGGGTCCATTTGTGTGAAAACAAGGTCCAATCAGGCTGAAACGTTACAATAAGGTAGAATCTATTGAGTTGTAAGTGATCTGAACGTTTCATGATGATAGCACTTTCCTAAGGGGGTCAAACCATGTCCCAAAGGTCACCGGATCTGGTGTCAATTTAAAATAGTCCAGTTACACATTTGTGGGCCTATAACTTAGCTTCTGAATGTCCTAGAGGGGTCAGGTTTGTTTTAGTATACTCCAATCAACAGCCCCTACAACCACAAAAAGGAATGGAGTCATTAGCACTTATGGTTTTTAAATGGCACCCAGAATTATGTTGCACGAAGCACAATTTCACATCATTCTGGGTCCATTTGTGTGAAAACAAGGTGCAATCAGGCTGAAACGTTACAAGAAGGTAGAATCTATTGAGTTGTAAGTGATCTGAACGTTTCATGATGATAGCACTTTCCTAAGGGAGTCAAACCCTGTCCCAAAGGTCACCGGATCTGGTGTCACTTTAAAGAAGTAGTCCAGTTACACATTTGTTGGCTTATAACTTAGCTTCTGAATGTCCTAGAGAGATCAGGTTTGTTTTAGTATACTCCAATCAACACCCCCTACAACCACAAAAAGGAATGGAGTCATTAGCACTTATGGTTTTTAAATGGCACCCAGAATTATGTTGCACGAAGCGGAATTTCACATCATTCTGGGTCCATTTGTGTGAAAACAAGGTCCAATCAGGCTGAAACGTTACAAGAAGGTAGAATCTATTGAGTTATAAGTGATCTGAACGTTTCATGATGATAGCACTTTCCTAAGGGAGTCAAACCCTGTCCCAAAGGTCACCGGATCTGGTGTCAATTTAAAGAAGTAGTCCAGTTACACATTTGTTGGCTTATAACTTAGCTTCTGAATGTCCTAGAGAGGTCAGGTTTGTTTTAGAGTACTCCAATTAACAGCCCCCATTACCACTAAGAGGAATGGAGTCATTAACACTTTTGGTTTTTAAATGGCACCCAGAATTATGTTGCACGAAGCACAATTTCACATCATTCTGGGTCCATTTGTGTGAAAACAAGGTCCAATCAGGCTGAAACGTTACAAGAAGGTAGAATCTATTGAGTTGTAAGTGATCTGAACGTTTCAAGATGATCACACTTTCCTAAGGGGTTCAAACCATATCCCAAAGGTCACCGGATCTGGTGTCAACTTAAAGAAGTAGTCCAGTTACACATTTGTGGGCTTATAACTTGGCTTCTGAATGTCCTAGAGAGATCAGGTTTGTTTTAGTATACTCCAATCAACAGCCCCTACAACCTCAAAAAGGAATGGAGTCATTAGCACTTATGGTTTTTAAATGGCACCCAGAATTATGTTGCACGAAGCACAATTTCACATCATTCTGGGTCCATTTGTGTGAAAACAAGGTCCAATCAGGCTGAAACGTTACAAGAAGGTAGAATCTATTGAGTTGTAAGTGATCTGAACATTTCATGATGATCGCACATTCCTATTGGGGGTCAAACCATGTCCCAAAGGTCACCGGGCCTGGTGTCACTTTAAAGAAGTAGTCCAGTTACAACTTTGTGGGCTTATAACTTGGCTCTGAATATCCTAGAGAGGTCAGGTTTGTTTTAGAGTACTCCAATTAGCAGCCCACATTACCACTAAAAGGAATGGAGTCATTAGCACTTATGGTTTGTAAATGGCACCCAGAATTATGGTACATGAAGCACAATTTCACATCATTCTGGGTCCATTTGTGTGAAAACAAGGGCCAATCAGGCTGAAATGTTACAAGAAGGTAGAATCTATTGAGTTGTAAGTGATCTGAACGTTTCAAGACGATCACACTTTCCAAAGAGGGTCAAACCATGTCCCAAAGGTCACCGGATCTGGTGTCAATTTAAAGAAGTAGTCCAGTTACACAATTGTGGGCTTTTAACTTGGTTTCTGAATGTCCTAGAGAGATCAGGTTTGTTTTAGTGTACTCCAATCAACAGCCCCTACAACCTCAAAAAGGAATGCAGTCATTAGCACTTATGGTTTTTAAATGGCACCCAGAATTATGTTGCACGAAGCACAATTTCACATCATTCTGGGTCCATTTGTGTGAAAACAAGGTCCAATCAGGCTGAAACGTTACAAGAAGGTAGAATCTATTGAGTTGTAAGTGATCTGAACGTTTCATGATGATCGCACATTCCTATTGGGGGTCAAACCATGTCCCAAAGGTCACCGGGCCTGGTGTCACTTTAAAGAAGTAGTCCAGTTACAACTTTGTGGGCTTATAACTTGGCTTCTGAATATCCTAGAGAGGTCAGGTTTGTTTTAGAGTACTCCAATTAGCAGCCCCCATTACCACTAAAAGGAATGGAGTCATTAGCACTTATGGTTTTTAAATGGCACCCAGAATTATGTTGCATGAAGCACAATTTCACATCATTCTGGGTTCATTTGTGTGAAAACAAGGTCCAATCAGGCTGAAACGTTACAGGAAGGTAGAATCTATTGAGTTGTAAGTGATCTGAACGTTTCATGATGAGAGCACTTTCCTAAGGGGGTCAAACCATGTCCCAAAGGTCACCGGATCTGGTGTCAATTTAAAGAAGTAGTCCAGTTACACATTTGTGGGCTTATAACTTGGCTTCTGAATGTCCTAGAGAGATCAGGTTTGTTTTAATGTACTCCAATAAACAGCCCCTACAACCACAAAAAGGAATGGAGTCATTAGCCTTATGGTTTGTAAATGGCACCCAGAATTATGTTGCACGAAGCACAATTTCACATCATTCTGGGTCCATTTGTGTGAAAACAAGGTCCAATCAGGCTGAAACGTTACAAGACGGTAGAATCTATTGAATTGTAAGTGATCTGAACGTTTCATGATGATCGCACATTCCTATTGGTGGTCAAACCATGTCCCAAAGGTCACCGGGCCTGGTGTCACTTTAAAGAAGTAGTCCAGTTACACCTTTGTGGGCTTATAACTTGGCTTCTGAATATCCTAGAGAGGTCAGGTTTGTTTTAGAGTACTCCAATTAGCAGCCCACATTACCACTAAAAGGAATGGAGTCATTAGCACTTATGGTTTGTAAATGGCACCCAGAATTATGGTACATGAAGCACAATTTCACATCATTCTGGGTCCATTTGTGTGAAAACAAGGGCCAATCAGGCTGAAATGTTACAAGAAGGTAGAATCTATTGAGTTGTAAGTGATCTGAACGTTTCAAGACGATCACACTTTCCAAAGAGGGTCAAACCATGTCCCAAAGGTCACCGGATCTGGTGTCAATTTAAAGAAGTAGTCCAGTTAGACAATTGTGGGCTTTTAACTTGGCTTCTGAATGTCCTAGAGAGATCAGGTTTGTTTTAATGTACTCCAATCAACAGCCCCTACAACCACAAAAAGGAATGGAGTCATTAGCACTTATGGTTTTTAAATGGCACCCAGAATTGTTGCACGAAGCACAATTTCACATCATTCTGGGTTCATTTGTGTGAAAACAAGGTACAATCAGGCTGAAACGTTACAGGAAGTCAGAATCTATTGAATTGTAAGTGATCTGAACGTTTCATGATGATAGCACTTTCCTAAGGGGGTCAAACCATGTCCCAAAGGTCACCGGATCTGGTGTCAATTTAAAGTAGTCCAGTTACACATTTGTGGGCTTATAACATTGCTTCTGAATGTCCTAGAGAGATCAGGTTTGTTTTAGTGTACTCCAATCAACAGCCCCTAAAACCTCAAAAAGGAATGGAGTCATTAGCACTTATGGTTTTTAAATGGCACCCAGAATTATGTTGCACGAAGCACAATTTCACATCATTCTGGGTCCATTTGTGTGAAAACAAGGTCCAATCAGGCTGAAACGTTACAAGAAGGTAGAATCTATTGAGTTGTAAGTGATCTGAATGTTTCATGATGATAGCACTTTCCTAAGGGGGTCAAACCATGTCCCAAAGGTCACCGGATCTGGTGTCAATTTAAAGAAGTAGTCCAGTTACACATTTGTGGGCTTATAAGTTGGCTTCTGAATGTCCTAGAGAGATCAGGTTTGTTTTAGTGTACTCCAATCAACAGCCCCTACAACCTCAAAAAGGAATGGAGTCATTAGCACTTATGGTTTTTAAATGGCACCCAGAATTATGTTGCACGAAGCACAATTTCACATCATTCTGGGTCCATTTGTGTGAAAACAAGGTCCAATCAGGCTGAAACGTTACAAGAAGGTAGAATCTATTGAGTTGTAAGTGATCTGAACGTTTCATGATGATCGCACATTCCTATAGGGGGTCAAACCATGTCCCAAAGGTCACCGGGCCTGGTGTCACTTTAAAGAAGTAGTCCAGTTACACCTTTGTGGGCTTATAACTTGGCTTCTGAATATCCTAGAGAGGTCAGGTTTGTTTTAGAGTACTCCAATTAACAGCCCCCATTACCACTAAAAGGAATGGAGTCATTAGCACTTATGGTTTTTAAATGGCACCCAGAATGATGTTGCACGAAGCACAATTTCACATCATTCTGGGTTCATTTGTGTGAAAACAAGGTCCAATCAGGCTGAAACGTTACAGGAAGGTAACATCTATTGAGTTGTAAGTGATTTGAACGTTTCATGATGATAGCACTTTCCTAAGTGGGTCAAACCATGTCCCAAAGGTCACCGGATCTAGTGTCAATTTAAAGTAGTCCAGTTACACATTTGTGGGCTTATAACTTGGCTTCTGAATGTCCTAGAGAGATCAGGTTTGTTTTAATGTACTCCAATCAACAGCCCCTACAATCCTCAAAAAGGAATGGAGTCATTAGCACTCATGGTTTTTAAATGGCACCCAGAATTATGTTGCACGAAGCACAATTTCACATCATTCTGGGTCCATTTGTGTGAAAACAAGGTCCAATCAGGCTGAAACGTTACAATAAGGTAGAATCTATTGAGTTGTAAGTGATCTGAACGTTTCATGATGATAGCACTTTCCTAAGGGGGTCAAACCATGTCCCAAAGGTCACCGGATCTGGTGTCAATTTAAAATAGTCCAGTTACACATTTGTGGGCCTATAACTTAGCTTCTGAATGTCCTAGAGGGGTCAGGTTTGTTTTAGTATACTCCAATCAACAGCCCCTACAACCACAAAAAGGAATGGAGTCATTAGCACTTATGGTTTTTAAATGGCACCCAGAATTATGTTGCACGAAGCACAATTTCACATCATTCTGGGTCCATTTGTGTGAAAACAAGGTGCAATCAGGCTGAAACGTTACAAGAAGGTAGAATCTATTGAGTTGTAAGTGATCTGAACGTTTCATGATGATAGCACTTTCCTAAGGGAGTCAAACCCTGTCCCAAAGGTCACCGGATCTGGTGTCACTTTAAAGAAGTAGTCCAGTTACACATTTGTTGGCTTATAACTTAGCTTCTGAATGTCCTAGAGAGGTCAGGTTTGTTTTAGAGTCCTCCAATTAACAGCCCCCATTACCACTAAGAGGAATGGAGTCATTAACACTTTTGGTTTTTAAATGGCACCCAGAATTATGTTGCACGAAGCACAATTTCACATCATTCTGGGTCCATTTGTGTGAAAACAAGGTCCAATCAGGCTGAAACGTTACAAGAAGGTAGAATCTATTGAGTTGTAAGTGATCTGAACGTTTCAAGATGATCACACTTTCCTAAGGGGTTCAAACCATGTCCCAAAGGTCACCGGATCTGGTGTCAACTTAAAGAAGTAGTCCAGTTACACATTTGTGGGCTTATAACTTGGCTTCTGAATGTCCTAGAGAGATCAGGTTTGTTTTAGTATACTCCAATCAACAGCCCCTACAACCTCAAAAAGGAATGGAGTCATTAGCACTTATGGTTTTTAAATGGCACCCAGAATTATGTTGCACGAAGCACAATTTCACATCATTCTGGGTCCATTTGTGTGAAAACAAGGTCCAATCAGGCTGAAACGTTACAAGAAGGTAGAATCTATTGAGTTGTAAGTGATCTGAACGTTTCAAGACGATCACACTTTCCAAAGAGGGTCAAACCATGTCCCAAAGGTCACCGGATCTGGTGTCAATTTAAAGAAGTAGTCCAGTTACACAATTGTGGGCTTTTAACTTGGTTTCTGAATGTCCTAGAGAGATCAGGTTTGTTTTAGTGTACTCCAATCAACAGCCCCTACAACCTCAAAAAGGAATGGAGTCATTAGCACTTATGGTTTTTAAATGGCATCCAGAATTATGTTGCACGAAGCACAATTTCACATCATTCTGGGTCCATTTGTGTGAAAACAAGGTCCAATCAGGCTGAAACGTTACAAGAAGGTAGAATCTATTGAGTTGTAAGTGATCTGAACTTTTCATGATGATCGCACATTCCTATTGGGGGTCAAACCATGTCCCAAAGGTCACCGGGCCTGGTGTCACTTTAAAGAAGTAGTCCAGTTACACCTTTGTGGGCTTAAAACTTGGCTTCTGAATATCCTAGAGAGGTCAGGTTTGTTTTAGAGTACTCCAATTAGCAGCCCACATTACCACTAAAAGGAATGGAGTCATTAGCACTTATGGTTTTTAAATGGCATCCAGAATTATGTTGCACGAAGCACAATTTCACATCATTCTGGGTCCATTTGTGTGAAAACAAGGTCCAATCAGGCTGAAACGTTACAAGAAGGTAGAATCTATTGAGTTGTAAGTGATCTGAACGTTTCAAGATGATCACACTTTCCAAAGAGGGTCAAACCATGTCCCAAAGGTCACCGGATCTGGTGTCAATTTAAAGAAGTAGTCCAGTTAGACAATTGTGGGCTTTTAACTTGGCTTCTGAATGTCCTAGAGAGATCAGGTTTGTTTTAATGTACTCCAATCAACAGCCCCTACAACCACAAAAAGGAATGGAGTCATTAGCACTTATGGTTTTTAAATGGCACCCAGAATTGTTGCACGAAGCACAATTTCACATCATTCTGGGTTCATTTGTGTGAAAACAAGGTACAATCAGGCTGAAACGTTACAGGAAGTTAGAATCTATTGAATTGTAAGTGATCTGAACGTTTCATGATGATAGCACTTTCCTAAGGGGGTCAAACCATGTCCCAAAGGTCACCGGATCTGGTGTCAATTTAAAGTAGTCCAGTTACACATTTGTGGGCTTATAACATTGCTTCTGAATGTCCTAGAGAGATCAGGTTTGTTTTAGTGTACTCCAATCAACAGCCCCTACAACCTCAAAAAGGAATGGAGTCATTAGCACTTATGGTTTTTAAATGGCACCCAGAATTATGTTGCACGAAGCACAATTTCACATCATTCTGGGTCCATTTGTGTGAAAACAAGGTCCAATCAGGCTGAAACGTTACAAGAAGGTAGAATCTATTGAGTTGTAAGTGATCTGAATGTTTCATGATGATAGCACTTTCCTAAGGGGGTCAAACCATGTCCCAAAGGTCACCGGATCTGGTGTCAATTTAAAGAAGTAGTCCAGTTACACATTTGTGGGCTTATAAGTTGGCTTCTGAATGTCCTAGAGAGATCAGGTTTGTTTTAGTGTACTCCAATCAACAGCCCCTACAACCTCAAAAAGGAATGGAGTCATTAGCACTTATGATTTTTAAATGGCACCCAGAATTATGTTGCACGAAGCACAATTTCACATCATTCTGGGTCCATTTGTGTGAAAACAAGGTCCAATCAGGCTGAAACGTTACAAGAAGGTAGAATCTATTGAGTTGTAAGTGATCTGAACGTTTCATGATGATCGCACATTCCTATAGGGGGTCAAACCATGTCCCAAAGGTCACCGGGCCTGGTGTCACTTTAAAGAAGTAGTCCAGTTACACCTTTGTGGGCTTATAACTTGGCTTCTGAATATCCTAGAGAGGTCAGGTTTGTTTTAGAGTACTCCAATTAACAGCCCCCATTACCAATAAAAGGAATGGAGTCATTAGCACTTATGGTTTTTAAATGGCACCCAGAATTATGTTGCACGAAGCACAATTTCACATCATTCTGGGTCCATTTGTGTGAAAACAAGGTCCAATCAGGCTGAAACGTTACAATAAGGTAGAATCTATTGAGTTGTAAGTGATCTGAACGTTTCATGATGATAGCACTTTCCTAAGGGGGTCAAACCATGTCCCAAAGGTCACCGGATCTGGTGTCAATTTAAAATAGTCCAGTTACACATTTGTGGGCCTATAACTTAGCTTCTGAATGTCCTAGAGGGGTCAGGTTTGTTTTATTATACTCCAATCAACAGCCCCTACAACCACAAAAAGGAATGGAGTCATTAGCACTTATGGTTTTTAAATGGCACCCAGAATTATGTTGCACGAAGCACAGTTTCACATCATTCTGGGTCCATTTGTGTGAAAACAAGGTGCAATCAGGCTGAAACGTTACAAGAAGGTAGAATCTATTGAGTTGTAAGTGATCTGAACGTTTCATGATGATAGCACTTTCCTAAGGGAGTCAAACCCTGTCCCAAAGGTCACCGGATCTGGTGTCACTTTAAAGAAGTAGTCCAGTTACACATTTGTTGGCTTATAACTTAGCTTCTGAATGTGCTAGAGAGATCAGGTTTGTTTTAGTATACTCCAATCAACACCCCCTACAACCACAAAAAGGAATGGAGTCATTAGCACTTATGGTTTTTAAATGGCCCCCAGAATTATGTTGCACGAAGCACAATTTCACATCATTCTGGGTCCATTTGTGTGAAAACAAGGTCCAATCAGGCTGAAACGTTACAAGAAGGTAGAATCTATTGAGTTATAAGTTATCTGAACGTTTCATGATGATAGCACTTTCCTAAGGGAGTCAAACCCTGTCCCAAAGGTCACCGGATCTGGTGTCAATTTAAAGAAGTAGTCCAGTTACACATTTGTTGGCTTATAACTTAGCTTCTGAATGTCCTAGAGAGGTCAGGTTTGTTTTAGAGTACTCCAATTAACAGCCCCCATTACCACTAAGAGGAATGGAGTCATTAACACTTTTGGTTTTTAAATGGCACCCAGAATTATGTTGCACGAAGCACAATTTCACATCATTCTGGGTCCATTTGTGTGAAAACAAGGTCCAATCAGGCTGAAACGTTACAAGAAGGTAGAATCTATTGAGTTGTAAGTGATCTGAACGTTTCAAGATGATCACACTTTCCTAAGGGGTTCAAACCATGTCCCAAAGGTCACCGGATCTGGTGTCAACTTAAAGAAGTAGTCCAGTTACACATTTGTGGGCTTATAACTTGGCTTCTGAATGTCCTAGAGAGATCAGGTTTGTTTTAGTATACTCCAATCAACAGCCCCTACAACCACAAAAAGGAAAGGAGTAATTAGCACTTATGGTTTTTAAATGGCACCCAGAATTATGTTGCACGAAGCACAATTTCACATCATTCTGGGTTCATTTGTGTGAAAACAAGGTCCAATCAGGCTGAAACGTTACAAGAAGGTAGAATCTATTGAGTTGTAAGTGATCTGAACGTTTCATGATGATCGCACATTCCTATAGGGGGTCAAACCATGTCCCAAAGGTCACCGGGCCTGGTGTCACTTTAAAGAAGTAGTCCAATTACACCTTTGAGGGCTTATAACTTGGTTTCTGAGTCCTAGAGAGATCAGGTTTGTTTTAGTGTACTCCAATCAACAGCCCCTACAACCTCAAAAAGGAATGGAGTCATTAGCACTTATGGTTTTTAAATGGCACCCAGAATTATGTTGCACGAAGCACAATTTCACATCATTCTGGGTCCATTTGTGTGAAAACAAGGTCCAATCAGGCTGAAACGTTACAAGAAGGTAGAATCTATTGAGATGTAAGTGATCTGAACGTTTCATGATGATCGCACATTCCTATTGGGGGTCAAACCATGTCCCAAAGGTCACCGGGCCTGGTGTCACTTTAAAGAAGTAGTCCAGTTACAACTTTGTGGGCTTATAACTTGGCTTCTGAATATCTTATAGAGGTCAGGTTTGTTTTAGAGTACTCCAATTAGCAGCACCCATTACCACTAAAAGGAATGGAGTCATTAGCACTTATGGTTTGTAAATGGCACCCAGAATTATGGTACATGAAGCACAATTTCACATCATTCTGGGTCCATTTGTGTGAAAACAAGGGCCAATCAGGCTGAAATGTTACAAGAAGGTAGAATCTATTGAGTTGTAAGTGATCTGAACGTTTCAAGACGATCACACTTTCCAAAGAGGGTCAAACCATGTCCCAAAGGTCACCGGATCTGGTGTCAATTTAAAGAAGTAGTCCAGTTACACAATTGTGGGCTTTTAACTTGGTTTCTGAATGTCCTAGAGAGATCAGGTTTGTTTTAGTGTACTCCAATCAACAGCCCCTACAACCTCAAAAAGGAATGGAGTCATTAGCACTTATGGTTTTTAAATGACATCCAGAATTATGTTGCACAAAGCACAATTTCACATCATTCTGGGTCCATTTGTGTGAAAACAAGGTCCAATCAGGCTGAAACGTTACAAGAAGGTAGAATCTATTGAGTTGTAAGTGATCTGAACTTTTCATGATGATCGCACATTCCTATTGGGGGTCAAACCATGTCCCAAAGGTCACCGGGCCTGGTGTCACTTTAAAGAAGTAGTCCAGTTACACCTTTGTGGGCTTATAACTTGGCTTCTGAATATCCTAGAGAGGTCAGGTTTGTTTTAGAGTACTCCAATTAGCAGCCCACATTACCACTAAAAGGAATGGAGTCATTAGCACTTATGGTTTTTAAATGGCATCCAGAAATATGTTGCACGAAGCACAATTTCACATCATTCTGGGTCCATTTGTGTGAAAACAAGGTCCAATCAGGCTGAAACGTTACAAGAAGGTAGAATCTATTGAGTTGTAAGTGATCTGAACGTTTCAAGATGATCACACTTTCCAAAGAGGGTCAAACCATGTCCCAAAGGTCACCGGATCTGGTGTCAATTTAAAGAAGTAGTCCAGTTAGACAATTGTGGGCTTTTAACTTGGCTTCTGAATGTCCTAGAGAGATCAGGTTTGTTTTAATGTACTCCAATCAACAGCCCCTACAACCACAAAAAGGAATGGAGTCATTAGCACTTATGGTTTTTAAATGGCACCCAGAATTGTTGCACGAAGCACAATTTCACATCATTCTGGGTTCATTTGTGTGAAAACAAGGTACAATCAGGCTGAAACGTTACAGGAAGTTAGAATCTATTGAATTGTAAGTGATATGAACATTTCATGATGATAGCACTTTCCTAAAGGGGTCAAACCATGTCCCAAAGGTCACCGGATCTGGTGTCAATTTAAAGTAGTCCAGTTACACATTTGTGGGCTTATAACATTGCTTCTGAATGTCCTAGAGAGATCAGGTTTGTTTTAGTGTACTCCAATAAACAGCCCCTACAACCTCAAAAAGGAATGGAGTCATTAGCACTTATGGTTTTTAAATGGCACCCAGAATTATGTTGCACGAAGCACAATTTCACATCATTCTGGGTCCATTTGTGTGAAAACAAGGTCCAATCAGGCTGAAACGTTACAAGAAGGTAGAATCTATTGAGTTGTAAGTGATCTGAATGTTTCATGATGATAGCACTTTCCTAAGAGGGTCAAACCATGTCCCAAAGGTCACCGGATCTGGTGTCAATTTAAAGAAGTAGTCCAGTTACACATTTGTGGGCTTATAAGTTGGCTTCTGAATGTCCTAGAGAGATCAGGTTTGTTTTAGTGTACTCCAATCAACAGCCCCTACAACCTCAAAAAGGGATGGAGTAATTAGCACTTATGGTTTTTAAATGGCACCCAGAATTATGTTGCACGAAGCACAATTTCACATCATTCTGGGTCCATTTGTGTGAAAACAAGGTCCAATCAGGCTGAAACGTTACAAGAAGGTAGAATCTATTGAGTTGTAAGTGATCTGAACGTTTCATGATGATCGCACATTCCTATAGGGGGTCAAACCATGTCCCAAAGGTCACCGGGCCTGGTGTCACTTTAAAGAAGTAGTCCAGTTACACCTTTGTGGGCTTATAACTTGGCTTCTGAATATCCTAGAGAGGTCAGGTTTGTTTTAGAGTACTCCAATTAACAGCCCCCATTACCACTAAAAGGAATGGAGTCATTAGCACTTATGGTTTTTAAATGGCACCCAGAATTATGTTGCACGAAGCACAATTTCACATCATTCTGGGTTCATTTGTGTGAAAACAAGGTCCAATCAGGCTGAAACGTTACAGGAAGGTAACATCTATTGAGTTGTAAGTCATTTGAACGTTTCATGATGATAGCACTTTCCTAAGGGGGTCAAACCATGTCCCAAAGGTCACCGGATCTAGTGTCAATTTAAAGTAGTCCAGTTACACATTTGTGGGCTTAAAACTTGGCTTCTGAATGTCCTAGAGAGATCAGGTTTGTTTTAATGTACTCCAATCAACAGCCCCTACAATCCTCAAAAAGGAATGGAGTCATTAGCACTTATGGTTTTTAAATGGCACCCAGAATTATGTTGCACGAAGCACAATTTCACATCATTCTGGGTCCATTTGTGTGAAAACAAGGTCCAATCAGGCTGAAACGTTACAATAAGGTAGAATCTATTGAGTTGTAAGTGATCTGAACGTTTCATGATGATAGCACTTTCCTAAGGGGGTCAAACCATGTCCCAAAGGTCACCGGATCTGGTGTCAATTTAAAATAGTCCAGTTACACATTTGTGGGCCTATAACTTAGCTTCTGAATGTCCTAGAGGGGTCAGGTTTGTTTTATTATACTCCAATCAACAGCCCCTACAACCACAAAAAGGAATGGAGTCATTAGCACTTATGGTTTTTAAATGGCACCCAGAATTATGTTGCACGAAGCACAGTTTCACATCATTCTGGGTCCATTTGTGTGAAAACAAGGTGCAATCAGGCTGAAACGTTACAAGAAGGTAGAATCTATTGAGTTGTAAGTGATCTGAACGTTTCATGATGATAGCACTTTCCTAAGGGAGTCAAACCCTGTCCCAAAGGTCACCGGATCTGGTGTCACTTTAAAGAAGTAGTCCAGTTACACATTTGTTGGCTTATAACTTGGCTTCTGAATGTCCTAGAGAGATCAGGTTTGTTTTAGTATACTCCAATCAACACCCACTACAACCACAAAAAGGAATGGAGTCATTAGCACTTATGGTTTTTAAATGGCCCCCAGAATTATGTTGCACGAAGCACAATTTCACATCATTCTGGGTCCATTTGTGTGAAAACAAGGTCCAATCAGGCTGAAACGTTACAAGAAGGTAGAATCTATTGAGTTATAAGTGATCTGAACGTTTCATGATGATAGCACTTTCCTAAGGGAGTCAAACCCTGTCCCAAAGGTCACCGGATCTGGTGTCAATTTAAAGAAGTAGTCCAGTTACACATTTGTTGGCTTATAACTTAGCTTCTGAATGTCCTAGAGAGGTCAGGTTTGTTTTAGAGAACTCCAATTAACAGCCCCCATTACCACTAAGAGGAATGGAGTCATTAACACTTTTGGTTTTTAAATGGCACCCAGAATTATGTTGCACGAAGCACAATTTCACATCATTCTGGGTCCATTTGTGTGAAAACAAGGTCCAATCAGGCTGAAACGTTACAAGAAGGTAGAATCTATTGAGTTGTAAGTGATCTGAACGTTTCAAGATGATCACACTTTCCTAAGGGGTTCAAACCATGTCCCAAAGGTCACCGGATCTGGTGTCAACTTAAAGAAGTAGTCCAGTTACACATTTGTGGGCTTATAACTTGGCTTCTGAATGTCCTAGAGAGATCAGGTTTGTTTTAGTATACTCCAATCAACAGCCCCTACAACCACAAAAAGGAATGGAGTAATTAGCACTTATGGTTTTTAAATGGCACCCAGAATTATGTTGCACGAAGCACAATTTCACATCATTCTGGGTTCATTTGTGTGAAAACAAGGTCCAATCAGGCTGAAACGTTAGAAGAAGGTAGAATCTATTGAGTTGTAAGTGATCTGAGCGTTTCATGATGATCGCACATTCCTATAGGGGGTCAAACCATGTCCCAAAGGTCACCGGGCCTGGTGTCACTTTAAAGAAGTAGTCCAATTACACCTTTGAGGGCTTATAACTTGGTTTCTGAGTCCTAGAGAGATCAGGTTTGTTTTAGTGTACTCCAATCAACAGCCCCTACAACCTCAAAAAGGAATGGAGTCATTAGCACTTATGGTTTTTAAATGGCACCCAGAATTATGTTGCACGAAGCACAATTTCACATCATTCTGGGTCCATTTGTGTGAAAACAAGGTCCAATCAGGCTGAAACGTTACAAGAAGGTAGAATCTATTGAGTTGTAAGTGATCTGAACGTTTCATGATGATCGCACATTCCTATTGGGGGTCAAACCATGTCCCAAAGGTCACCGGGCCTGGTGTCACTTTAAAGAAGTAGTCCAGTTACAACTTTGTGGGCTTATAACTTGGCTTCTGAATATCCTATAGAGGTCAGGTTTGTTTTAGAGTACTCCAATTAGCAGCACCCATTACCATTAAAAGGAATGGAGTCATTAGCACTTATGGTTTGTAAATGGCACCCAGAATTATGGTACATGAAGCACAATTTCACATCATTCTGGGTCCATTTGTGTGAAAACAAGGGCCAATCAGGCTGAAATGTTACAAGAAGGTAGAATCTATTGAGTTGTAAGTGATCTGAACGTTTCAAGACGATCACACTTTCCAAAGAGGGTCAAACCATGTCCCAAAGGTCACCGGATCTGGTGTCAATTTAAAGAAGTAGTCCAGTTACACAATTGTGGGCTTTTAACTTGGTTTCTGAATGTCCTAGAGAGATCAGGTTTGTTTTAGTGTACTCCAATCAACAGCCCCTACAACCTCAAAAAGGAATGGAGTCATTAGCACTTATGGTTTTTAAATGGCATCCAGAATTATGTTGCACGAAGCACAATTTCACATCATTCTGGGTCCATTTGTGTGAAAACAAGGTCCAATCAGGCTGAAACGTTACAAGAAGGTAGAATCTATTGAGTTGTAAGTGATCTGAACTTTTCATGATGATCGCACATTCCTATTGGGGGTCAAACCATGTCCCAAAGGTCACCGGGCCTGGTGTCACTTTAAAGAAGTAGTCCAGTTACACCTTTGTGGGCTTATAACTTGGCTTCTGAATATCCTAGAGAGGTCAGGTTTGTTTTAGAGTACTCCAATTAGCAGCCCACATTACCACTAAAAGGAATGGAGTCATTAGCACTTATGGTTTTTAAATGGCATCCAGAAATATGTTGCACGAAGCACAATTTCACATCATTCTGGGTCCATTTGTGTGAAAACAAGGTCCAATCAGGCTGAAACGTTACAAGAAGGTAGAATCTATTGAGTTGTAAGTGATCTGAATGTTTCATGATGATAGCACTTTCCTAAGGGGGTCAAACCATGTCCCAAAGGTCACCGGATCTGGTGTCAATTTAAAGAAGTAGTCCAGTTACACATTTGTGGGCTTATAAGTTGGCTTCTGAATGTCCTAGAGAGATCAGGTTTGTTTTAGTGTACTCCAATCAACAGCCCCTACAACCTCAAAAAGGAATGGAGTCATTAGCACTTATGGTTTTTAAATGGCACCCAGAATTATGTTGCACGAAGCACAATTTCACATCATTCTGGGTCCATTTGTGTGAAAACAAGGTCCAATCAGGCTGAAACGTTACAAGAAGGTAGAATCTATTGAGTTGTAAGTGATCTGAACGTTTCATGATGATCGCACATTCCTATAGGGGGTCAAACCATGTCCCAAAGGTCACCGGGCCTGGTGTCACTTTAAAGAAGTAGTCCAGTTACACCTTTGTGGGCTTATAACTTGGCTTCTGAATATCCTAGAGAGGTCAGGTTTGTTTTAGAGTACTCCAATTAACATCCCCCATTACCACTAAAAGGAATGGAGTCATTAGCACTTATGGTTTTTAAATGGCACCCAGAATTATGTTGCACGAAGCACAATTTCACATCATTCTGGGTTCATTTGTGTGAAAACAAGGTCCAATCAGGCTGAAACTTACAGGAAGGTAGAATCTATTGAGTTGTAAGTGATCTGAACGTTTCATGATGATAGCCCTTTCCTAAGGGGTCGAACTTTGTCCCAAAGGTCACCGGATCTGGTGTCAATTTAAAGAAGTAGTCCAGTTACACATTTGTGGGCTTATAACTTGGCTTCTGAATGTCCTAGAAAGGTCAGGTTTGATTTAATGTACTCCAATCAACAGCCCCTACAACCACAAAAAGGAATGAAGTCATTAGCACTTATGGTTGATTAAATGGCACCCAGAATTATGTTGCACAAAGCACAATTTCACATCATTCTGGGTCCATTTGTGTGAAAACAAGGTCCAATCAGGCTGAAACGTTACAAGAAGGTAGAATCTATTGAGTTGTAAGTGATCTGAACGTTTCATGATGATCGCACATTCCTATTGGGGGTCAAACCATGTCCCAAAGGTCACCGGGCCTGGTGTCACTTTAAAGAAGTAGTCCAGTTACACCTTTGTGGGCTTATAACTTGGCTTCTGAATATCCTAGAGAGGTCAGGTTTGTTTTAGAGTACTCCAATTAACAGCCCCCATTACCACTAAAATGAATGGATTCATTAGCACTTATGGTTTTTAAATGGCACCCAGAATTATGTTGCACGAAGCACAATTTCACATCATTCTGGGTTCATTTGTGTGAAAACAAGGTCCAATCAGGCTGAAACGTTACAAGAAGGTAGAATCTATTGAGTTGTAAGTGATCTGAACATTTCATGATGATCGCACATTCCTATAGGGGGTAAACCATGTCCAAAAGGTCACCGGGCCTGGTGTCACTTTAAAGAAGTAGTCCAGTTACACATTTGTGGGCTTATAACTTGGCTTCTGAATGTCCTAGAGAGATCAGGTTTGCTTTAGTGTATTCCAATCAACAGCCCCTACAACCACAAAAAGGAATGGAGTCATTAGCACTTATGGTTTGTAAATGGCACCCAGAATTATGTTGCACGAAGCACAATTTCACATCATTCTGGGTCCATTTGTGTGAAAACAAGGTCCAATCAGGCTGAAACGTTACAGGAAGGTAGAATCCATTGAGTTGTAAGTGATCTGAACGTTTCATGATGATAGCACTTTCCTAAGGGGGTCAAACCATGTCCCAAAGGTCACCGGATCTGGTGTCAATTTAAAGTAGTCCAGTAACACATTTGTGGGCTTATAACTTGGCTTCTGAATGTCCTAGTGAGATCAGGTTTGTTTTAGAGTAATCCAATTAACAGCCCCAATTACCACTAAAAGGAATGGAGTCATTAGCACTTATAGTTTTTAAATGGCACCCAGAATTATGTTGCACGAAGCACAATTTCACATCATTCTGGGTTCATTTGTGTGAAAACAAGGTCCAATCAGGCTGAAACGTTACAAGAAGGTAGAATCTATTGAGTTGTAAGTGATCTGAACGTTTCATGATGATCGCACATTCCTATAGGGGGTAAAACCATGTCCCAAAGGTCACCGCGCCTGGTGTCACTTTAAAGAAGTAGTCCAGTAACACATTTGTGGGCTGATAACTTGGCTTCTGAATGTCCTAGAGAGATCAGGTTTGTTTTAGTGTACTCCAATCAACAGGCCCTACAACCACAAAAAGGAAGGGAGTCATTAGCACTTATGGTTTGTAAATGGCACCCAGAATTATGTTGCACGAAGCACAATTTCACATCATTCTGGGTCCATTTGTGTGAAAACAAGGTCCAATCAGGCTGAAACGTTACAAGAAGGTAGAATCTATTGAGTTGTAAGTGATCTGAACGTTTCATGATGATCGCACATTCCTATAGAGGGTCAAACCATGTCCCAAAGGTCACCGGATCTGGTGTCAATTTAAAGAAGTAGTCCAGTTACACCTTTGTGGGCTTATAACTTGGCTTCTGAATGTCCTAGAGAGATCAGGTTTGTTTTAATGTACTCCAATCAACAGCCCCTACAACCACAAAAAGGAATGGAGTCATTAGCACCTATGGTTTGTAAGTGGCACCCAGAATTATGTTGCACGAAGCACAATTTCACATCATTCTGGGTCAATTTGTGTGAAAACAAGGTCCAATCAGGCTTAAACGCTACAAGAAGGTAGAATCTATTGAGTTGTAAGTGATCTGAACGTTTCATGATTATCGCACATTCCTATAGGGGGTCAAACCATGTCCCAAAGGTCACCGGGCCAAGTGTCACTTTAAAGAAGTAGTCCAGTTACACCTTTGTGGGCTTATAACTTGGCTTCTGAATGTCCTAGAGAGATCAGGTTTGTTTTAGTATACTCCAATCAACAGCCCCTACAACCACAAAAAGGAATGAAGTCATTAGCACTTATGGTTTGTAAATGGCACCCAGAATTATGTTGCACGAAGCACAATTTCACATCATTCTGGGTCCATTTGTGTGAAAACAAGGTCCAATCAGGCTGATACGTTACAAGAAGGTAGAATCTATTGAGTTGTAAGTGATCTGAACGTTTCATGATGATAGCACTTTCCTAAGGGGGTCAAACCATGTCCCAAAGGTCACCGGATCTGGTGTCAATTTAAAGAAGTAGTCCAGTTACACATTTGTGGGCTTATAACTTGGCTTCTGAATGTCCTAGAGAGATCAGGTTTGTTTTAATGTACTCCAATCAACAGCCCCTACAACCACAAAAAGGAATGGAGTCATTAGCATTTATGGTTTGTAAATGGCACCCAGAATTATGTTGCACGAAGCACAATTTCACATCATTCTGGGTTCATTTGTGTGAAAACAAGGTCCAATCAGGCTGAAACGTTACAGGAAGGTAGAATCTATTTAGATGTAAGTGATCTGAACGTTTCATGATGATAGCGCTTTCCTAAGGGGATCAAACCATGTCCCAAACATCACCGGATCTGGTGTCAATTTAAAGAAGTAGTCCAGTTACACATTTGTGGGCTTATAACTTGGCTTCTGAATGTCCTAGAGAGATCAGGTTTGTTTTAGTGTATTCCAATCAACAGCCCCTACAACCACAAAAAGGAATGGAGTCATTAGCACTTATGGTTTGTAAATGGCACCCAGAATTATGTTGCACGAAGCACAATTTCACATCATTCTGGGTTCATTTGTGTGAAAACAAGGTCCAATCAGGCTGAAACGTTACAAGAAGGTAAAATCTATTGAGTTGTAAGTGATCTGAACGTTTCATGATGATAGCACTTTCCTAAGGGGGTCAAACCATGTCCCAAAGGTCACCGGATCTAGTGTCAATTTAAAGAAGTAGTCCAGTTACACATTTGTGGGCTTATAACTTGGCTTCTGAATGTCCTAGAGAGATCAGGTTTGTTTTAATGTACTCCAACCAACAGCCCCTACAACCACAAAAAGGAATGGAGTCATTAGCACTTATGGTTTGTAAATGGCACCCAGAATTATGTTGCACGAAGCACAATTTCACATCATTCTGGGTCCATTTGTGTGAAAACAAGGTCCAATCAGGCTGAAACGTTACAGGAAGGTAGAATCCATTGAGTTGTAAGTGATCTGAACGTTTCATGATGATAGCACTTTCCTAAGGGGGTCAAACCATGTCCCAAAGGTCACCGGATCTGGTGTCAATTTAAAGTAGTCCAGTAACACATTTGTGGGCTTATAACTTGGCTTCTGAATGTCCTAGTGAGATCAGGTTTGTTTTAGAGTACTCCAATTAACAGCCCCAATTACCACTAAAAGGAATGGAGTCATTAGCACTTATGGTTTTTAAATGGCACCCAGAATTATGTTGCACGAAGCACAATTTCACATCATTCTGGGTTCATTTATGTGAAAACAAGGTCCAATCAGGCTGAAACGTTACAAGAAGGTAGAATCTATTGAGTTGTAAGTGATCTGAACGTTTCATGATGATCGCACATTCCTATAGGGGGTAAAACCATGTCCCAAAGGTCACCGCGCCTGGTGTCACTTTAAAGAAGTAGTCCAGTTACACATTTGTGGGCTTATAACTTGGCTTCTGAATGTCCTAGAGAGATCAGGTTTGTTTTAGTGTACTCCAATCAACAGGCCCTACAACCACAAAAAGGAATGGAGTCATTAGCACTTATGGTTTGTAAATGGCACCCAGAATTATGTTGCACGAAGCACAATTTCACATCATTCTGGGTCCATTTGTGTGAAAACAAGGTCCAATCAGGCTGAAACGTTACAAGAAGGTAGAATCTATTGAGTTGTAAGTGATCTGAACGTTTCATGATGATCGCACATTCCTATAGAGGGTCAAACCATGTCCCAAAGGTCACCGGATCTGGTGTCAATTTAAAGAAGTAGTCCAGTTACACCTTTGTGGGCTTATAACTTGGCTTCTGAATGTCCTAGAGAGATCAGGTTTGTTTTAATGTACTCCAATCAACAGCCCCTACAACCACAAAAAGGAATGGAGTCATTAGCACTTATGGTTTGTAAATGGCACCCAGAATTATGTTGCACGAAGCACAATTTCACATCATTCTGGGTCCATTTGTGTGAAAACAAGGTCCAATCAGGCTGAAACGTTACAGGAAGGTAGAATCCATTGAGTTGTAAGTGATCTGAACGTTTCATGATGATAGCACTTTCCTAAGGGGGTCAAACCATGTCCCAAAGGTCACTGGATCTGGTGTCAATTTAAAGTAGTCCAGTAACACATTTGTGGGCTTATAACTTGGCTTCTGAATGTCCTAGTGAGATCAGGTTTGTTTTAGAGTACTCCAATTAACAGCCCCAATTACCACTAAAAGGAATGGAGTCATTAGCACTTATGGTTTTTAAATGGCACCCAGAATTATGTTGCACGAAGCACAATTTCACATCATTCTGGGTTCATTTGTGTGAAAACAAGGTCCAATCAGGCTGAAACGTTACAAGAAGGTAGAATCTATTGAGTTGTAAGTGATCTGAACGTTTCATGATGATCGCACATTCCTATAGGGGGTAAAACCATGTCCCAAAGGTCACCGCGCCTGGTGTCACTTTAAAGAAGTAGTCCAGTTACACATTTGTGGGCTTATAACTTGGCTTCTGAATGTCCTAGAGAGATCAGGTTTGTTTTAGTGTACTCCAATCAACAGGCCCTACAACCACAAAAAGGAATGGAGTCATTAGCACTTATGGTTTGTAAATGGCACCCAGAATTATGTTGCACGAAGCACAATTTCACATCATTCTGGGTCCATTTGTGTGAAAACAAGGTCCAATCAGGCTGAAACGTTACAAGAAGGTAGAATCTATTGAGTTGTAAGTGATCTGAACGTTTCATGATGATCGCACATTCCTATAGAGGGTCAAACCATGTCCCAAAGGTCACCGGGCCAAGTGTCACTTTAAAGAAGTAGTCCAGTTACACCTTTGTGGGCTTATAACTTGGCTTCTGAATGTCCTAGAGAGATCAGGTTTGTTTTAGTATACTCCAATCAACAGCCCCTACAACCACAAAAAGGAATGAAGTCATTAGCACTTATGGTTTGTAAATGGCACCCAGAATTATGTTGCACGAAGCACAATTTCACATCATTCTGGGTCCATTTGTGTGAAAACAAGGTCCAATCAGGCTGATACGTTACAAGAAGGTAGAATCTATTGAGTTGTAAGTGATCTGAACGTTTCATGATGATAGCACTTTCCTAAGGGGGTCAAACCATGTCCCAAAGGTCACCGGATCTGGTGTCAATTTAAAGAAGTAGTCCAGTTACACATTTGTGGGCTTATAACTTGGCTTCTGAATGTCCTAGAGAGATCAGGTTTGTTTTAATGTACTCCAATCAACAGCCCCTACAACCACAAAAAGGAATGGAGTCATTAGCATTTATGGTTTGTAAATGGCACCCAGAATTATGTTGCACGAAGCACAATTTCACATCATTCTGGGTTCATTTGTGTGAAAACAAGGTCCAATCAGGCTGAAACGTTACAGGAAGGTAGAATCTATTTAGATGTAAGTGATCTGAACGTTTCATGATGATAGCGCTTTCCTAAGGGGATCAAACCATGTCCCAAAGGTCACCGGATCTGGTGTCAATTTAAAGAAGTAGTCCAGTTACACATTTGTGGGCTTATAACTTGGCTTCTGAATGTCCTAGAGAGATCAGGTTTGTTTTAGTGTATTCCAATCAACAGCCCCTACAACCACAAAAAGGAATGGAGTCATTAGCACTTATGGTTTGTAAATGGCACCCAGAATTATGTTGCACGAAGCACAATTTCACATCATTCTGGGTTCATTTGTGTGAAAACAAGGTCCAATCAGGCTGAAACGTTACAGGAAGGTAGAATCTATTGAGTTGTAAGTGATCTGAACGTTTCATGATCATAGCACTTTCCTAAGGGGGTCAAACCATGTCCCAAAGGTCACCGAATCTAGTGTCAATTTAAAGAAGTAGTCCAGTTACACATTTGTGGGCTTATAACTTGGCTTCTGAATGTCCTAGAGAGATCAGGTTTGTTTTAGTGTACTCCAATCAACAGGCCCTACAACCACAAAAAGGAATGGAGTCATTAACACTTATGGTTTGTAAATGGCACCCAGAATTATGTTGCACGAAGCACAATTTCACATCATTCTGGGTCCATTTGTGTGAAAACAAGGTCCAATCAGGCTGAAACGTTACAGGAAGGTAGAATCCATTGAGTTGTAAGTGATCTGAACGTTTCATGATGATAGCACTTTCCTAAGGGGGTCAAACCATGTCCCAAAGCTCACCGGATCTGGTGTCAATTTAAAGTAGTCCAGTAACACATTTGTGGGCTTATAACTTGGCTTCTGAATGTCCTAGTGAGATCAGGTTTGTTTTAGAGTACTCCAATTAACAGCCCCAATTACCACTAAAAGGAATGGAGTCATTAGCACTTATGGTTTTTAAATGGCACCCAGAATTATGTTGCACGAAGCACAATTTCACATCATTCTGGGTTCATTTGTGTGAAAACAAGGTCCAATCAGGCTGAAACGTTACAAGAAGGTAGAATCTATTGAGTTGTAAGTGATCTGAACGTTTCATGATGATCGCACATTCCTATAGGGGGTAAAACCATGTCCCAAAGGTCACCGCGCCTGGTGTCACTTTAAAGAAGTAGTCCAGTTACACATTTGTGGGCTTATAACTTGGCTTCTGAATGTCCTAGAGAGATCAGGTTTGTTTTAGTGTACTCCAATCAACAGGCCCTACAACCACAAAAAGGAATGGAGTCATTAACACTTATGGTTTGTAAATGGCACCCAGAATTATGTTGCACGAAGCACAATTTCACATCATTCTGGGTCCATTTGTGTGAAAACAAGGTCCAATCAGGCTGAAACGTTACAAGAAGGTAGAATCTATTGAGTTGTAAGTGATCTGAACGTTTCATGATGATCGCACATTCCTATAGAGGGTCAAACCATGTCCCAAAGGTCACCGGATCTGGTGTCAATTTAAAGAAGTAGTCCAGTTACACCTTTGTGGGCTTATAACTTGGCTTCTGAATGTCCTAGAGAGATCAGGTTTGTTTTAATGTACTCCAATCAACAGCCCCTACAACCACAAAAAGGAATGGAGTCATTAGCACTTATGGTTTGTAAGTGGCACCCAGAATTATGTTGCACGAAGCACAATTTCACATCATTCTGGGTCAATTTGTGTGAAAACAAGGTCCAATCAGGCTTAAACGCTACAAGAAGGTAGAATCTATTGAGTTGTAAGTGATCTGAACGTTTCATGATTATTGCACATTCCTATAGGGGGTCAAACCATGTCCCAAAGGTCACCGGGCCAAGTGTCACTTTAAAGAAGTAGTCCAGTTACTCCTTTGTGGGCTTATAACTTGGCTTCTGAATGTCCTAGAGAGATCAGGTTTGTTTTAGTATACTCCAATCAACAGCCCCTACAACCACAAAAAGGAATGAAGTCATTAGCACTTATGGTTTGCAAATGGCACCCAGAATTATGTTGCACGAAGCACAATTTCACATCATTCTGGGTCCATTTGTGTGAAAACAAGGTCCAATCAGGCTGATACGTTACAAGAAGGTAGAATCTATTGAGTTGTAAGTGATCTGAACGTTTCATGATGATAGCACTTTCCTAAGGGGGTCAAACCATGTCCCAAAGGTCACCGGATCTGGTGTCAATTTAAAGAAGTAGTCCAGTTACACATTTGTGGGCTTATAACTTGGCTTCTGAATGTCCTAGAGAGATCAGGTTTGTTTTAATGTACTCCAATCAACAGCCCCTACAACCACAAAAAGGAATGGAGTCATTAGCATTTATGGTTTGTAAATGGCACCCAGAATTATGTTGCACGAAGCACAATTTCACATCATTCTGGGTTCATTTGTGTGAAAACAAGGTCCAATCAGGCTGAAACGTTACAGGAAGGTAGAATCTATTTAGATGTAAGTGATCTGAACGTTTCATGATGATAGCGCTTTCCTAAGGGGATCAAACCATGTCCCAAAGGTCACCGGATCTGGTGTCAATTTAAAGAAGTAGTCCAGTTACACATTTGTGGGCTTATAACTTGGCTTCTGAATGTCCTAGAGAGATCAGGTTTGTTTTAGTGTATTCCAATCAACAGCCCCTACAACCACAAAAAGGAATGGAGTCATTAGCACTTATGGTTTGTAAATGGCACCCAGAATTATGTTGCACGAAGCACAATTTCACATCATTCTGGGTCCATTTGTGTGAAAACAAGGTCCAATCAGGCTGAAACGTTACAAGAAGGTAGAATCTATTGAGTTGTAAGTGATCTTACCGTTTCATGATGATCTCACATTCCCATAGGGGGTCAAACCATGTCCCAAAGGTCACCGGGCCTGGTGTCACTTTAAAGAAGTAGTCCAGTTACAACTTTTTGGGCTTATAACTTGGCTTCTGAATGTCCTAGAGAGGTCAGGTTTGTTTTAGTGTACTCCAATCAACAGCCCCTACAACCACAAAAAGGAATGGAGTCATTAGCACTTATGGTTTGTAAATGGCACCCAGAATTATGTTGCACGAAGCACAATTTCACATCATTCTGGGTCCATTTGTGTGAAAACAAGGTCCAATCAGGCTGAAACGTTACAGGAAGGTAGAATCTATTGAGTTGTAAGTGATCTGAACGTTTCATGATGATAGCACTTTCCTAAGGGGGTCAAACCATATCCCAAAGGTCACCGGATCTGGTGTCAATTTAAAGAAGTAGTCCAGTTACACATTTGTGGGCTTATAACTTGGCTTCTGAATGTCCTAGAGAGATCAGGTTTGTTTTAATGTACTCCAATCAACAGCCCCTACAACCACAAAAAGGAATGGAGTCATTAGCATTTATGGTTTGTAAATGGCACCCAGAATTATGTTGCACGAAGCACAATTTCACATCATTCTGGGTTCATTTGTGTGAAAACAAGGTCCAATCAGGCTGAAACGTTACAGGAAGGTAGAATCTATTTAGATGTAAGTGATCTGAACGTTTCATGATGATAGCGCTTTCCTAAGGGGATCAAACCATGTCCCAAAGGTCACCGGATCTGGTGTCAATTTAAAGAAGTAGTCCAGTTACACATTTGTGGGCTTATAACTTGGCTTCTGAATGTCCTAGAGAGATCAGGTTTGTTTTAGTGTATTCCAATCAACAGCCCCTACAACCACAAAAAGGAATGGAGTCATTAGCACTTATGGTTTGTAAATGGCACCCAGAATTATGTTGCACGAAGCACAATTTCACATCATTCTGGGTCCATTTGTGTGAAAACAAGGTCCAATCAGGCTGAAACGTTACAAGAAGGTAGAATCTATTGAGTTGTAAGTGATCTTACCGTTTCATGATGATCTCACATTCCCATAGGGGGTCAAACCATGTCCCAAAGGTCACCGGGCCTGGTGTCACTTTAAAGAAGTAGTCCAGTTACAACTTTTTGGGCTTATAACTTGGCTTCTGAATGTCCTAGAGAGGTCAGGTTTGTTTTAGTGTACTCCAATCAACAGCCCCTACAACCACAAAAAGGAATGGAGTCATTAGCATTTATGGTTTGTAAATGGCACCCAGAATTATGTTGCACGAAGCACAATTTCACATCATTCTGGGTCCATTTGTGTGAAAACAAGGTCCAATCAGGCTGAAACATTACAAGAAGGTAGAATCTATTGAGTTGTAAGTGATCTGAACGTTTCATGATGATCTCACATTCCCATAGGGGGTCAAACCATGTCCCAAAGGTCACCGGGCCTGGTGTCACTTTAAAGAAGTAGTCCAGTTACACCTTTGTGGGCTTATAACTTGGCTTCTGAATGACCTAGAGAGGTCAGGTTTGTTTTAGTGTACTCCAATCAACAGCCCCTACAACCACAAAAAGTAATGGAGTCATTAGCACTTATGATTGTAAATGGCACCCAGAATTATGTTGCACGAAGCACAATTTCACATCATTCTGGGTCCATTTGTGTGAAAACAAGGTCCAATCAGGCTGAAATGTTACAGGAAGGTAGAATCTATTGAGTTGTAAGTGATCTGAACGTTTCATGATGATAGCACTTTCCTAAGGGGGTCAAACCATGTCCCAAAGGTCACCGGATCTGGTGTCAATTTAAAGAAGTAGTCCAGTTACACATTTGTGGGCTTATAACTTGGCTTCTGAATGTCTTAGAGCGATCAGGTTTGCTTTAGTGTACTCCAATCAACAGCCCCTACAACCACAAAAAGGAAGGGAGACATTAGCACTTATGGTTTTTAAATGGCACCCAGAATTATGTTGCACGAAGCACAATTTCACATCATTCTAGGTTCATTTGTGTGAAAACAAGGTCCAATCAGGCTGAAACAATACAGGAAGGTAGAATCTATTGAGTTGTAAGTGATCTGAACGTTTCATGATGATCGCACTTTCCTAAGGGGGTCAAACCATGTCCCAAAGGTCACCGGATATGGTGTCACTTTAAAGAAGTAGTCCAGTTACACATTTGTGGGCTTATAACTTGGCTTCTGAATGTCCTAGAGAGGTCAGGGTTGTTTTAGTGTACTCCAATCAACAGCCCCTACAACCACAAAAAGTAATGGAGTCATTAGCACCTATGGTTTTTAAATGGCACCCAGAATTATGTTGCACGAAGCACAATTTCACATCATTCTGGGTTCATTTGTGTGAAAACAAGGTCCAGTCAGGCTGAAACGTTACAGGAAGGTAGAATCTACTGAGTTGTAAGTGATCTGAACGTTTCATGATGATAGCACTTTCCTAAGGGGGTCAAACCATGTCCCAAAGATCACCGGATCTGGTGTCAATTTAAAGAAGTAGTCCAGTTACACATTTGTGGGCTTATAACTTGGCTTCTGAATGTCCTAGAGAGATCAGGTTTGTGTTAGTGTACTCCAATCAACAGCCCCTACAACCACAAAAGGGAATGGAGTCAATAGCACTGATGGTTTGTAAATGGCACCCAGAATTATGTTGCACGAAGCACAATTTCACATCATTCTGGGTCCATTTGTGTGAAAACAAGGTCCAATCAGGCTGAAACGCTACAAGAAGGTAGAATCTATTGAGTTGTAAGTGATCTGAACGTTTCAAGATGATCGCACATTCCTATAGGGGGTAAAACCATGTCCCAAAGGTCACCGGGCCTGGTGTCACTTTAAAGAAGTAGTCCAGTTACACCTTTGTGGGCTTATAACTTGGCTTCTGAATGTCCTAGAGAGGTTAGGTTTGTTTTAGTGTACTCCAATCAACAGCCCCTACAACCACAAAAAGGAATGGAGTCATTAGCACTTATGGTTTGTAAATGGCACCCAGAATTATGTTGCACGAAGCACAATTTCACATCATTCTGGGTCCATTTGTGTGAAAACAAGGTCCAATCAGGCTGAAACGTTACAGGAAGGTAGAATCCATTGAGTTGTAAGTGATCTGAACGTTTCATGATGATAGCACTTTCCTAAGGGGGTCAAACCATGTCCCAAAGGTCACCGGATCTGGTGTCAATTTAAAGTAGTCCAGTAACACATTTGTGGGCTTATAACTTGGCTTCTGAATGTCCTAGTGAGATCAGGTTTGTTTTAGAGTAATCCAATTAACAGCCCCAATTACCACTAAAAGGAATGGAGTCATTAGCACTTATAGTTTTTAAATGGCACCCAGAATTATGTTGCACGAAGCACAATTTCACATCATTCTGGGTTCATTTGTGTGAAAACAAGGTCCAATCAGGCTGAAACGTTACAAGAAGGTAGAATCTATTGAGTTGTAAGTGATCTGAACGTTTCATGATGATCGCACATTCCTATAGGGGGTAAAACCATGTCCCAAAGGTCACCGCGCCTGGTGTCACTTTAAAGAAGTAGTCCAGTTACACATTTGTGGGCTGATAACTTGGCTTCTGAATGTCCTAGAGAGATCAGGTTTGTTTTAGTGTACTCCAATCAACAGGCCCTACAACCACAAAAAGGAAGGGAGTCATTAGCACTTATGGTTTGTAAATGGCACCCAGAATTATGTTGCACGAAGCACAATTTCACATCATTCTGGGTCCATTTGTGTGAAAACAAGGTCCAATCAGGCTGAAACGTTACAAGAAGGTAGAATCTATTGAGTTGTAAGTGATCTGAACGTTTCATGATGATCGCACATTCCTATAGAGGGTCAAACCATGTCCCAAAGGTCACCGGATCTGGTGTCAATTTAAAGAAGTAGTCCAGTTACACCTTTGTGGGCTTATAACTTGGCTTCTGAATGTCCTAGAGAGATCAGGTTTGTTTTAATGTACTCCAATCAACAGCCCCTACAACCACAAAAAGGAATGGAGTCATTAGCACCTATGGTTTGTAAGTGGCACCCAGAATTATGTTGCACGAAGCACAATTTCACATCATTCTGGGTCAATTTGTGTGAAAACAAGGTCCAATCAGGCTTAAACGCTACAAGAAGGTAGAATCTATTGAGTTGTAAGTGATCTGAACGTTTCATGATTATCGCACATTCCTATAGGGGGTCAAACCATGTCCCAAAGGTCACCGGGCCAAGTGTCACTTTAAAGAAGTAGTCCAGTTACACCTTTGTGGGCTTATAACTTGGCTTCTGAATGTCCTAGAGAGATCAGGTTTGTTTTAGTATACTCCAATCAACAGCCCCTACAACCACAAAAAGGAATGAAGTCATTAGCACTTATGGTTTGTAAATGGCACCCAGAATTATGTTGCACGAAGCACAATTTCACATCATTCTGGGTCCATTTGTGTGAAAACAAGGTCCAATCAGGCTGATACGTTACAAGAAGGTAGAATCTATTGAGTTGTAAGTGATCTGAACGTTTCATGATGATAGCACTTTCCTAAGGGGGTCAAACCATGTCCCAAAGGTCACCGGATCTGGTGTCAATTTAAAGAAGTAGTCCAGTTACACATTTGTGGGCTTATAACTTGGCTTCTGAATGTCCTAGAGAGATCAGGTTTGTTTTAATGTACTCCAATCAACAGCCCCTACAACCACAAAAAGGAATGGAGTCATTAGCATTTATGGTTTGTAAATGGCACCCAGAATTATGTTGCACGAAGCACAATTTCACATCATTCTGGGTTCATTTGTGTGAAAACAAGGTCCAATCAGGCTGAAACGTTACAGGAAGGTAGAATCTATTTAGATGTAAGTGATCTGAACGTTTCATGATGATAGCGCTTTCCTAAGGGGATCAAACCATGTCCCAAACATCACCGGATCTGGTGTCAATTTAAAGAAGTAGTCCAGTTACACATTTGTGGGCTTATAACTTGGCTTCTGAATGTCCTAGAGAGATCAGGTTTGTTTTAGTGTATTCCAATCAACAGCCCCTACAACCACAAAAAGGAATGGAGTCATTAGCACTTATGGTTTGTAAATGGCACCCAGAATTATGTTGCACGAAGCACAATTTCACATCATTCTGGGTTCATTTGTGTGAAAACAAGGTCCAATCAGGCTGAAACGTTACAAGAAGGTAAAATCTATTGAGTTGTAAGTGATCTGAACGTTTCATGATGATAGCACTTTCCTAAGGGGGTCAAACCATGTCCCAAAGGTCACCGGATCTAGTGTCAATTTAAAGAAGTAGTCCAGTTACACATTTGTGGGCTTATAACTTGGCTTCTGAATGTCCTAGAGAGATCAGGTTTGTTTTAGTGTACTCCAATCAACAGGCCCTACAACCACAAAAAGGAATGGAGTCATTAGCACTTATGGTTTGTAAATGGCACCCAGAATTATGTTGCACGAAGCACAATTTCACATCATTCTGGGTCCATTTGTGTGAAAACAAGGTCCAATCAGGCTGAAACGTTACAAGAAGGTAGAATCTATTGAGTTGTAAGTGATCTGAACGTTTCATGATGATCGCACATTCCTATAGAGGGTCAAACCATGTCCCAAAGGTCACCGGATCTGGTGTCAATTTAAAGAAGTAGTCCAGTTACACCTTTGTGGGCTTATAACTTGGCTTCTGAATGTCCTAGAGAGATCAGGTTTGTTTTAATGTACTCCAATCAACAGCCCCTACAACCACAAAAAGGAATGGAGTCATTAGCACTTATGGTTTGTAAATGGCACCCAGAATTATGTTGCACGAAGCACAATTTCACATCATTCTGGGTCCATTTGTGTGAAAACAAGGTCCAATCAGGCTGAAACGTTACAGGAAGGTAGAATCCATTGAGTTGTAAGTGATCTGAACGTTTCATGATGATAGCACTTTCCTAAGGGGGTCAAACCATGTCCCAAAGGTCACCGGATCTGGTGTCAATTTAAAGTAGTCCAGTAACACATTTGTGGGCTTATAACTTGGCTTCTGAATGTCCTAGTGAGATCAGGTTTGTTTTAGAGTACTCCAATTAACAGCCCCAATTACCACTAAAAGGAATGGAGTCATTAGCACTTATGGTTTTTAAATGGCACCCAGAATTATGTTGCACGAAGCACAATTTCACATCATTCTGGGTTCATTTGTGTGAAAACAAGGTCCAATCAGGCTGAAACGTTACAAGAAGGTAGAATCTATTGAGTTGTAAGTGATCTGAACGTTTCATGATGATCGCACATTCCTATAGGGGGTAAAACCATGTCCCAAAGGTCACCGCGCCTGGTGTCACTTTAAAGAAGTAGTCCAGTTACACATTTGTGGGCTTATAACTTGGCTTCTGAATGTCCTAGAGAGATCAGGTTTGTTTTAGTGTACTCCAATCAACAGGCCCTACAACCACAAAAAGGAATGGAGTCATTAGCACTTATGGTTTGTAAATGGCACCCAGAATTATGTTGCACGAAGCACAATTTCACATCATTCTGGGTCCATTTGTGTGAAAACAAGGTCCAATCAGGCTGAAACGTTACAAGAAGGTAGAATCTATTGAGTTGTAAGTGATCTGAACGTTTCATGATGATCGCACATTCCTATAGAGGGTCAAACCATGTCCCAAAGGTCACCGGGCCAAGTGTCACTTTAAAGAAGTAGTCCAGTTACACCTTTGTGGGCTTATAACTTGGCTTCTGAATGTCCTAGAGAGATCAGGTTTGTTTTAGTATACTCCAATCAACAGCCCCTACAACCACATAAAGGAATGAAGTCATTAGCACTTATGGTTTGTAAATGGCACCCAGAATTATGTTGCACGAAGCACAATTTCACATCATTCTGGGTCCATTTGTGTGAAAACAAGGTCCAATCAGGCTGATACGTTACAAGAAGGTAGAATCTATTGAGTTGTAAGTGATCTGAACGTTTCATGATGATAGCACTTTCCTAAGGGGGTCAAACCATGTCCCAAAGGTCACCGGATCTGGTGTCAATTTAAAGAAGTAGTCCAGTTACACATTTGTGGGCTTATAACTTGGCTTCTGAATGTCCTAGAGAGATCAGGTTTGTTTTAATGTACTCCAATCAACAGCCCCTACAACCACAAAAAGGAATGGAGTCATTAGCATTTATGGTTTGTAAATGGCACCCAGAATTATGTTGCACGAAGCACAATTTCACATCATTCTGGGTTCATTTGTGTGAAAACAAGGTCCAATCAGGCTGAAACGTTACAGGAAGGTAGAATCTATTTAGATGTAAGTGATCTGAACGTTTCATGATGATAGCGCTTTCCTAAGGGGATCAAACCATGTCCCAAAGGTCACCGGATCTGGTGTCAATTTAAAGAAGTAGTCCAGTTACACATTTGTGGGCTTATAACTTGGCTTCTGAATGTCCTAGAGAGATCAGGTTTGTTTTAGTGTATTCCAATCAACAGCCCCTACAACCACAAAAAGGAATGGAGTCATTAGCACTTATGGTTTGTAAATGGCACCCAGAATTATGTTGCACGAAGCACAATTTCACATCATTCTGGGTTCATTTGTGTGAAAACAAGGTCCAATCAGGCTGAAACGTTACAGGAAGGTAGAATCTATTGAGTTGTAAGTGATCTGAACGTTTCATGATCATAGCACTTTCCTAAGGGGGTCAAACCATGTCCCAAAGGTCACCGAATCTAGTGTCAATTTAAAGAAGTAGTCCAGTTACACATTTGTGGGCTTATAACTTGGCTTCTGAATGTCCTAGAGAGATCAGGTTTGTTTTAATGTACTCCAACCAACAGCCCCTACAACCACAAAAAGGAATGGAGTCATTAGCACTTATGGTTTGTAAATGGCAACCAGAATTATGTTGCACGAAGCACAATTTCACATCATTCTGGGTCCATTTGTGTGAAAACAAGGTCCAATCAGGCTGAAACGTTACAGGAAGGTAGAATCCATTGAGTTGTAAGTGATCTGAACGTTTCATGATGATAGCACTTTCCTAAGGGGGTCAAACCATGTCCCAAAGCTCACCGGATCTGGTGTCAATTTAAAGTAGTCCAGTAACACATTTGTGGGCTTATAACTTGGCTTCTGAATGTCCTAGTGAGATCAGGTTTGTTTTAGAGTACTCCAATTAACAGCCCCAATTACCACTAAAAGGAATGGAGTCATTAGCACTTATGGTTTTTAAATGGCACCCAGAATTATGTTGCACGAAGCACAATTTCACATCATTCTGGGTTCATTTGTGTGAAAACAAGGTCCAATCAGGCTGAAACGTTACAAGAAGGTAGAATCTATTGAGTTGTAAGTGATCTGAACGTTTCATGATGATCGCACATTCCTATAGGGGGTAAAACCATGTCCCAAAGGTCACCGCGCCTGGTGTCACTTTAAAGAAGTAGTCCAGTTACACATTTGTGGGCTTATAACTTGGCTTCTGAATGTCCTAGAGAGATCAGGTTTGTTTTAGTGTACTCCAATCAACAGGCCCTACAACCACAAAAAGGAATGGAGTCATTAACACTTATGGTTTGTAAATGGCACCCAGAATTATGTTGCACGAAGCACAATTTCACATCATTCTGGGTCCATTTGTGTGAAAACAAGGTCCAATCAGGCTGAAACGTTACAAGAAGGTAGAATCTATTGAGTTGTAAGTGATCTGAACGTTTCATGATGATCGCACATTCCTATAGAGGGTCAAACCATGTCCCAAAGGTCACCGGATCTGGTGTCAATTTAAAGAAGTAGTCCAGTTACACCTTTGTGGGCTTATAACTTGGCTTCTGAATGTCCTAGAGAGATCAGGTTTGTTTTAATGTACTCCAATCAACAGCCCCTACAACCACAAAAAGGAATGGAGTCATTAGCACTTATGGTTTGTAAGTGGCACCCAGAATTATGTTGCACGAAGCACAATTTCACATCATTCTGGGTCAATTTGTGTGAAAACAAGGTCCAATCAGGCTTAAACGCTACAAGAAGGTAGAATCTATTGAGTTGTAAGTGATCTGAACGTTTCATGATTATTGCACATTCCTATAGGGGGTCAAACCATGTCCCAAAGGTCACCGGGCCAAGTGTCACTTTAAAGAAGTAGTCCAGTTACTCCTTTGTGGGCTTATAACTTGGCTTCTGAATGTCCTAGAGAGATCAGGTTTGTTTTAGTATACTCCAATCAACAGCCCCTACAACCACAAAAAGGAATGAAGTCATTAGCACTTATGGTTTGCAAATGGCACCCAGAATTATGTTGCACGAAGCACAATTTCACATCATTCTGGGTCCATTTGTGTGAAAACAAGGTCCAATCAGGCTGATACGTTACAAGAAGGTAGAATCTATTGAGTTGTAAGTGATCTGAACGTTTCATGATGATAGCACTTTCCTAAGGGGGTCAAACCATGTCCCAAAGGTCACCGGATCTGGTGTCAATTTAAAGAAGTAGTCCAGTTACACATTTGTGGGCTTATAACTTGGCTTCTGAATGTCCTAGAGAGATCAGGTTTGTTTTAATGTACTCCAATCAACAGCCCCTACAACCACAAAAAGGAATGGAGTCATTAGCATTTATGGTTTGTAAATGGCACCCAGAATTATGTTGCACGAAGCACAATTTCACATCATTCTGGGTTCATTTGTGTGAAAACAAGGTCCAATCAGGCTGAAACGTTACAGGAAGGTAGAATCTATTTAGATGTAAGTGATCTGAACGTTTCATGATGATAGCGCTTTCCTAAGGGGATCAAACCATGTCCCAAAGGTCACCGGATCTGGTGTCAATTTAAAGAAGTAGTCCAGTTACACATTTGTGGGCTTATAACTTGGCTTCTGAATGTCCTAGAGAGATCAGGTTTGTTTTAGTGTATTCCAATCAACAGCCCCTACAACCACAAAAAGGAATGGAGTCATTAGCACTTATGGTTTGTAAATGGCACCCAGAATTATGTTGCACGAAGCACAATTTCACATCATTCTGGGTCCATTTGTGTGAAAACAAGGTCCAATCAGGCTGAAACGTTACAAGAAGGTAGAATCTATTGAGTTGTAAGTGATCTTACCGTTTCATGATGATCTCACATTCCCATAGGGGGTCAAACCATGTCCCAAAGGTCACCGGGCCTGGTGTCACTTTAAAGAAGTAGTCCAGTTACAACTTTTTGGGCTTATAACTTGGCTTCTGAATGTCCTAGAGAGGTCAGGTTTGTTTTAGTGTACTCCAATCAACAGCCCCTACAACCACAAAAAGGAATGGAGTCATTAGCACTTATGGTTTGTAAATGGCACCCAGAATTATGTTGCACGAAGCACAATTTCACATCATTCTGGGTCCATTTGTGTGAAAACAAGGTCCAATCAGGCTGAAACGTTACAGGAAGGTAGAATCTATTGAGTTGTAAGTGATCTGAACGTTTCATGATGATAGCACTTTCCTAAGGGGGTCAAACCATATCCCAAAGGTCACCGGATCTGGTGTCAATTTAAAGAAGTAGTCCAGTTACACATTTGTGGGCTTATAACTTGGCTTCTGAATGTCCTAGAGAGATCAGGTTTGTTTTAATGTACTCCAATCAACAGCCCCTACAACCACAAAAAGGAATGGAGTCATTAGCATTTATGGTTTGTAAATGGCACCCAGAATTATGTTGCACGAAGCACAATTTCACATCATTCTGGGTTCATTTGTGTGAAAACAAGGTCCAATCAGGCTGAAACGTTACAGGAAGGTAGAATCTATTTAGTTGTAAGTGATCTGAACGTTTCATGATGATAGCGCTTTCCTAAGGGGATCAAACCATGTCCCAAAAGTCACCGGATCTGGTGTCAATTTAAAGAAGTAGTCCAGTTACACATTTGTGGGCTTATAACTTGGCTTCTGAATGTCCTAGAGAGATCAGGTTTGTTTTAATGTACTCCATTCAACAGCCCCTACAACCACAAAAAGGAATGGAGTCATTAGCACTTATGGTTTGTAAATGGCACCCAGAATTATTTTGCACGAAGCACAATTTCACATCATTCTGGGTTCATTTGTGTGAAAACAAGGTCCAATCAGGCTGAAACGTTACTGGAAGCTAGAATCTATTGTGTTGTAAGTGATCTGAACGTTTCATGATGATAGCGCTTTCCTAAGGGGGTCAAACCATGTCCCAAAGGTCACCGGATCTGGTGTCAATTTAAAGAAGTAGTCCAGTTACACATTTGTGGGCTTATAACTTGGCTTCTGAATGTCCTAGAGAGATCAGGTTTGTTTTAATGTACTCCATTCAACAGCCCCTACAACCACAAAAAGGAATGGAGTCATTAGCACTTATGGTTTGTAAATGGCACCCAGAATTATTTTGCACGAAGCACAATTTCACATCATTCTGGGTTCATTTGTGTGAAAACAAGGTCCAATCAGGCTGAAACGTTACTGGAAGCTAGAATCTATTGTGTTGTAAGTGATCTGAACGTTTCATGATGATAGCGCTTTCCTAAGGGGGTCAAACCATGTCCCAAAGGTCACCGGATCTGGTGTCAATTTAAAGAAGTAGTCCAGTTACACATTTGTGGGCTTATAACTTGGCTTCTGAATGTCCTAGAGAGATCAGGTTTGTTTTAGTATACTCAAATCAACAGCCCCTACAACGACAAAAAGGAATGGAGTCATTAGCACTTATGGTTTGTAAATGGCACCCAGAATTATGTTGCACGAAGCACAATTTCACATCATTCTGGGTCCATTTGTGTGAAAACAAGGTCCAATCAGGCTGAAACATTACAAGAAGGTAGAATCTATTGAGTTGTAAGTGATCTGAACGTTTCATGATGATCTCACATTCCCATAGGGGGTCAAACCATGTCCCAAAGGTCACCGGGCCTGGTGTCACTTTAAAGAAGTAGTCCAGTTACACCTTTGTGGGCTTATAACTTGGCTTCTGAATGACCTAGAGAGGTCAGGTTTGTTTTAGTGTACTCCAATCAACAGCCCCTACAACCACAAAAAGTAATGGAGTCATTAGCACTTATGATTGTAAATGGCACCCAGAATTATGTTGCACGAAGCACAATTTCACATCATTCTGGGTCCATTTGTGTGAAAACAAGGTCCAATCAGGCTGAAATGTTACAGGAAGGTAGAATCTATTGAGTTGTAAGTGATCTGAACGTTTCATGATGATAGCACTTTCCTAAGGGGGTCAAACCATGTCCCAAAGGTCACCGGATCTGGTGTCAATTTAAAGAAGTAGTCCAGTTACACATTTGTGGGCTTATAACTTGGCTTCTGAATGTCTTAGAGCGATCAGGTTTGCTTTAGTGTACTCCAATCAACAGCCCCTACAACCACAAAAAGGAAGGGAGACATTAGCACTTATGGTTTTTAAATGGCACCCAGAATTATGTTGCACGAAGCACAATTTCACATCATTCTAGGTTCATTTGTGTGAAAACAAGGTCCAATCAGGCTGAAACAATACAGGAAGGTAGAATCTATTGAGTTGTAAGTGATCTGAACGTTTCATGATGATCGCACTTTCCTAAGGGGGTCAAACCATGTCCCAAAGGTCACCGGATATGGTGTCACTTTAAAGAAGTAGTCCAGTTACACATTTGTGGGCTTATAACTTGGCTTCTGAATGTCCTAGAGAGGTCAGGGTTGTTTTAGTGTACTCCAATCAACAGCCCCTACAACCACAAAAAGTAATGGAGTCATTAGCACCTATGGTTTTTAAATGGCACCCAGAATTATGTTGCACGAAGCACAATTTCACATCATTCTGGGTTCATTTGTGTGAAAACAACGTCCAGTCAGGCTGAAACGTTACAGGAAGGTAGAATCTACTGAGTTGTAAGTGATCTGAACGTTTCATGATGATAGCACTTTCCTAAGGGGGTCAAACCATGTCCCAAAGATCACCGGATCTGGTGTCAATTTAAAGAAGTAGTCCAGTTACACATTTGTGGGCTTATAACTTGGCTTCTGAATGTCCTAGAGAGATCAGGTTTGTTTTAGTGTACTCCAATCAACAGCCCCTACAACCACAAAAGGGAATGGAGTCAATAGCACTGATGGTTTGTAAATGGCACCCAGAATTATGTTGCACGAAGCACAATTTCACATCATTCTGGGTCCATTTGTGTGAAAACAAGGTCCAATCAGGCTGAAACGCTACAAGAAGGTAGAATCTATTGAGTTGTAAGTGATCTGAACGTTTCAAGATGATCGCACATTCCTATAGGGGGTAAAACCATGTCCCAAAGGTCACCGGGCCTGGTGTCACTTTAAAGAAGTAGTCCAGTTACACCTTTGTGGGCTTATAACTTGGCTTCTGAATGTCCTAGAGAGGTTAGGTTTGTTTTAGTGTACTCCAATCAACAGCCCCTACAACCACAAAAAGGAATGGAGTCATTAGCACTTATGGTTTGTAAATGGCACACAGAATTATGTTGCACGAAGCACTATTTCACATCATTCTGGGTCCATTTGTGTGAAAACAAGGTCCAATCAGGCTGAAACGTTACAGGAAGGTAGAATCTATTGAGTTGTAAGTGATCTGAACGTTTCATGATGATAGCACTTTCCTAAGGGGGTCAAACCATGTCCCAAAAGTCACCGGATCTGGTGTCAATTTAAAGAAGTAGTCCAGTTACACATTTGTGGGCTTATAACTTGGCTTCTGAATGTCCTAGAGAGATCAGGTTTGTTTTAATGTACTCCATTCAACAGCCCCTACAACCACAAAAAGGAATGGAGTCATTAGCACTTATGGTTTGTAAATGGCACCCAGAATTATTTTGCACGAAGCACAATTTCACATCATTCTGGGTTCATTTGTGTGAAAACAAGGTCCAATCAGGCTGAAACGTTACTGGAAGCTAGAATCTATTGTGTTGTAAGTGATCTGAACGTTTCATGATGATAGCGCTTTCCTAAGGGGGTCAAACCATGTCCCAAAGGTCACCGGATCTGGTGTCAATTTAAAGAAGTAGTCCAGTTACACATTTGTGGGCTTATAACTTGGCTTCTGAATGTCCTAGAGAGATCAGGTTTGTTTTAATATACTCCAATCAACAGCCCCTACAACCACAAAAAGGAATGGAGTCATTAGCACTTATGGTTTTTAAATGGCACCCAGAATTATGTTGCACGAAGCACAATTTCACATCATTCTGGGTCCATTTGTGTGAAAACAAGGTCCAATCAGGCTGAAACGCTACAAGAAGGTAGAATCTATTGAGTTGTAAGTGATCTGAACGTTTCAAGATGATCGCACATTCCTATAGGGGGTAAAACCATGTCCCAAAGGTCACCGGGCCTGGTGTCACTTTAAAGAAGTAGTCCAGTTACACCTTTGTGGGCTTATAACTTGGCTTCTGAATGTCCTAGAGAGGTTAGGTTTGTTTTAGTGTACTCCAATCAACAGCCCCTACAACCACTAAAAGGAATGGAGTCATTAGCACTTATGGTTTGTAAATGGCACACAGAATTATGTTGCACGAAGCACTATTTCACATCATTCTGGGTCCATTTGTGTGAAAACAAGGTCCAATCAGGCTGAAACGTTACAGGAAGGTAGAATCTATTGAGTTGTAAGTGATCTGAACGTTTGATAATGATAGCACTTTCCTAAGGGGGTCAAACCATGTCCCAAAAGTCACCGGATCTGGTGTCAATTTAAAGAAGTAGTCCAGTTACACATTTGTGGGCTTATAACTTGGCTTCTGAATGTCCTAGAGAGATCAGGTTTGTTTTAATGTACTCCATTCAACAGCCCCTACAACCACAAAAAGGAATGGAGTCATTAGCACTTATGGTTTGTAAATGGCACCCAGAATTATTTTGCACGAAGCACAATTTCACATCATTCTGGGTTCATTTGTGTGAAAACAAGGTCCAATCAGGCTGAAACGTTACTGGAAGCTAGAATCTATTGTGTTGTAAGTGATCTGAACGTTTCATGATGATAGCGCTTTCCTAAGGGGGTCAAACCATGTCCCAAAGGTCACCGGATCTGGTGTCAATTTAAAGAAGTAGTCCAGTTACACATTTGTGGGCTTATAACTTGGCTTCTGAATGTCCTAGAGAGATCAGGTTTGTTTTAATATACTCCAATCAACAGCCCCTACAACCACAAAAAGGAATGGAGTCAATAGCACTTATGGTTTTTAAATGGCACCCAGAATTATGTTGCACGAAGCACAATTTCACATCATTCTGGGTCCATTTGTGTGAAAACAAGGTCCAATCAGGCTGATACATTACAAGAAGGTAGAATCTATTGAGTTGTAAGTGATCTGAACGTTTCATGATGATAGCACTTTCCTAAGGGGGTCAAACCATGTCCCAAAGGTCACCGGATCTGGTTTCAATTTAAAGAAGTAGTCCAGTTACACATTTGTGGGCTTATAACATGGCTTCTGAATGTCCTAGAGAGATCAGGTTTGTTTTAATGTTCTCCAATCAACAGCCCCTACAACCACAAAAAGGAATGGAGTCATTAGCATTTATGGTTTGTAAATGGCACCCAGAATTATGTTGCACGAAGCACAATTTCACATCATTCTGGGTTCATTTGTGTGAAAACAAGGTCCAATCAGGCTGAAACGTTACAGGAAGGTAGAATCTATTTAGTTGTAAGTGATCTGAACGTTTCATGATGATAGCGCTTTCCTAAGGGGATCAAACCATGTCCGAAAGGTCACCGGATCTGGTGTCAATTTAAAGAAGTAGTCCAGTTACACATTTGTGGGCTTATAACTTGGCTTCTGAATGTCCTAGAGAGATCAGGTTTGTTTTAGTGTACTCCAATCAACAGCCCCTACAACCACAAAAGGAATGGAGTCATTAGCCTTATGGTTTGTAAATGGCACCCAGAATTATGTTGCACGAAGCACAATTTCACATCATTCTGGGTCCATTTGTGTGAAAACAAGGTCCAATCAGGCTGAAACTTTACAAGAAGGTAGAATCTATTGAGTTGTAAGTGATCTGAACGTTTCATGATGATCTCGCATTCCCATAGGGGGTCAAACCATGTCCCAAAGGTCACCGGGCCTGGTGTCACTTAAAAGAAGTAGTCCAGTTACACCTTTGTGGGCTTATAACTTGGCTTCTGAATGTCCTAGAGAGGTCAGGTTTGTTTTAGTGTACTCCAATCAACAGCCCCTACAACCACAAAAAGTAATGGAGTCATTAGCACTTATGGTTTGTAAATGGCACCCAGAATTATGTTGCACGAAGCACAATTTCACATCATTCTGGGTCCATTTGTGTGAAAACAAGGTCCAATCAGGCTGAAATGTTACAGGAAGGTAGAATCTATTGAGTTGTAAGTGATCTGAACGTTTCATGATGATAGCAATTTCCTAAGGGGGTCAAACCATGTCCCAAAGGTCACCGGATCTGGTGTCAATTTAAAGAAGTAGTCCAGTTACACATTTGTGGGCTTATAACTTGGCTACTGAATGTCCTAGAGTGATCAGGTTTGCTTTAGTGTACTCCAATCAACAGCCCCTACAACCACAAAAAGGAATGGAGACATTAGCACTTATGGTTTTTAAATGGCACCCAGAATTATGTTGCACGAAGCACAATTTCACATCATTCTGGGTTCATTTGTGTGAAAACAAGGTCCAATCCGGCTGAAACGCTACAAGAAGGTAGAATCTATTGAGTTGTAAGTGATCTGAACGTTTCAAGATGATCGCACATTCCTATAGGGGGTCAAACCATGTCCCAAAGGTCACCGGGCCAAGTGTCACTTTAAAGAAGTAGTCCAGTTACACCTTTGTGGGTTTATAACTTGGCTTCTGAATGTCCTAGAGAGGTTAGGTTTGTTTTAGTGTACTCCAATCAACAGCCCCTACAACCACAAAAAGGAATGGAGTCATTAGCACTTATGGTTTGTAAATGGCACCCAGAATTATGTTGCACGAAGCACAATTTCACAACATTCTGGGTCCATTTGTGTGAAAACAAGGTCCAATCAGGCTGAAACGTTACAAGAAGGTAGAATCTATTGAGTTGTAAGTGATCTGACCGTTTCATGATGATCTCACATTCCCATAGGGGGTCAAACCATGTCCCAAAGGTCACCGGGCCTGGTGTCACTTAAAAGAAGTAGTCCAGTTACACCTTTGTGGGCTTATAACTTGGCTTCTGAATGTCCTAGAGAGGTCAGGTTTGTTTTAGTGTACTCCAATCAACAGCCCCTACAACCACAAAAAGTAATGGAGTCATTAGCACTTATGGTTTGTAAATGGCACCCAGAATTATGTTGCACGAAGCACAATTTCACATCATTCTGGGTCCATTTGTGTGAAAACAAGGTCCAATCAGGCTGAAATGTTACAGGAAGGTAGAATCTATTGAGTTGTAAGTGATCTGAACGTTTCATGATGATAGCAATTTCCTAAGGGGGTCAAACCATGTCCCAAAGGTCACCGGATCTGGTGTCAATTTAAAGAAGTAGTCCAGTTACACATTTGTGGGCTTATAACTTGGCTTCTGAATGTCCTAGAGTGATCAGGTTTGCTTTAGTGTACTCCAATCAACAGCCCCTACAACCACAAAAAGGAATGGAGACATTAGCACTTATGGTTTTTAAATGGCACCCAGAATTATGTTGCACGAAGCACAATTTCACATCATTCTGGGTTCATTTGTGTGAAAACAAGGTCCAATCCGGCTGAAACGCTACAAGAAGGTAGAATCTATTGAGTTGTAAGTGATCTGAACGTTTCAAGATGATCGCACATTCCTATAGGGGGTCAAACCATGTCCCAAAGGTCACCGGGCCAAGTGTCACTTTAAAGAAGTAGTCCAGTTACACCTTTGTGGGTTTATAACTTGGCTTCTGAATGTCCTAGAGAGGTTAGGTTTGTTTTAGTGTACTCCAATCAACAGCCCCTACAACCACAAAAAGGAATGGAGTCATTAGCACTTATGGTTTGTAAATGGCACCCAGAATTATGTTGCACGAAGCACAATTTCACAACATTCTGGGTCCATTTGTGTGAAAACAAGGTCCAATCAGGCTGAAACGTTACAAGAAGGTAGAATCTATTGAGTTGTAAGTGATCTGACCGTTTCATGATGATCTCACATTCCCATAGGGGGTCAAACCATGTCCCAAAGGTCACCGGGCCTGGTGTCACTTTAAAGAAGTAGTCCAGTTACAACTTTGTGGGCTTATAACTTGGCTTCTGAATGTCCTAGAGAGGTCAGGTTTGTTTTAGTGTACTCCAATCAACAGCCCCTACAACCACAAAAAGGAATGGAGTCATTAGCACTTATGGTTTGTAAATGGCACCCAGAATTATGTTGCACGAAGCACAATTTCACATCATTCTGGGTCCATTTGTGTGAAAACAAGGTCCAATCAGGCTGAAACGTTACAGGAAGGTAGAATCTATTGAGTTGTAAGTGATCTGAACGTTTCAAGATGATCGCATATTCCTATAGGGGGTCAAACCATGTCCCAAAGGTCACCGGGCCAAGTGTCACTTTAAAGAAGTAGTCCAGTTACACCTTTGTGGGTTTATAACTTGGCTTCTGAATGTCCTAGAGAGGTTAGGTTTGTTTTAGTGTACTCCAATCAACAGCCCCTACAACCACAAAAAGGAATGGAGTCATTAGCACTTATGGTTTGTAAATGGCACCCAGAATTATGTTGCACGAAGCACAATTTCACAACATTCTGGGTCCATTTGTGTGAAAACAAGGTCCAATCAGGCTGAAACGTTACAAGAAGGTAGAATCTATTGAGTTGTAAGTGATCTGACCGTTTCATGATGATCTCACATTCCCATAGGGGGTCAAACCATGTCCCAAAGGTCACCGGGCCTGGTGTCACTTTAAAGAAGTAGTCCAGTTACAACTTTGTGGGCTTATAACTTGGCTTCTGAATGTCCTAGAGAGGTCAGGTTTGTTTTAGTGTACTCCAATCAACAGCCCCTACAACCACAAAAAGGAATGGAGTCATTAGCACTTATGGTTTGTAAATGGCACCCAGAATTATGTTGCACGAAGCACAATTTCACATCATTCTGGGTCCATTTGTGTGAAAACAAGGTCCAATCATGCTGAAACGTTACAGGAAGGTAGAATCTATTGAGTTGTAAGTGATCTGAACGTTTCATGATGATAGCACTTTACTAAGGGGGTCAAACCATGTCCCAAAGGTCACCGGATCTGGTGTCAATTTAAAGAAGTAGTCCAGTTACACATTTGTGGGCTTATAACTTGGCTTCTGAATGTCCTAGAGAGATCAGGTTTGTTTTAATGTACTCCAATCAACAGCCCCTACAACCACAAAAAGGAATGGAGTCATTAGCATTTATGGTTTGTAAATGGCACCCAGAATTATGTTGCACTAAGCACAATTTCACATCATTCTGGGTTCATTTGTGTGAAATCAAGGTCCAATCAGGCTGAAACGTTACAGGAAGGTAGAATCTATTTAGTTGTAAGTGATCTGAACGTTTCATGATGATAGCGCTTTCCTAAGGGGATCAAACCATGTCCCAAAGGTCACCGGATCTGGTGTCAATTTAAAGTAGTCCAGTTACACATTTGTGGGCTTATAACTTGGCTTCTGAATGTCCTAGAGAGATCAGGTTTGTTTTAGTGTACTCCAATCAACAGCCCCTACAACCACAAAAGGAATGGAGTCATTAGCCTAATGGTTTGTAAATGGCACCCAGAATTATGTTGCACGAAGCACAATTTCACATCATTCTGGGTCCATTTGTGTGAAAACAAGGTCCAATCAGGCTGAAATGTTACAGGAAGGTAGAATCTATTGAGTTGTAAGTGATCTGAACGTTTCATGATGATAGCACTTTCCTAAGGGGGTCAAACCATGTCCCAAAGGTCACCGGATCTGGTGTCAATTTAAAGAAGTAGTCCAGTTACACATTTGTGGGCTTATAACTTGGCTTCTGAATGTCTTAGAGCGATCAGGTTTGCTTTAGTGTACTCCAATCAACAGCCCCTACAACCACAAAAAGGAAGGGAGACATTAGCACTTATGGTTTTTAAATGGCACCCAGAATTATGTTGCACGAAGCACAATTTCACATCATTCTGGGTTCATTTGTGTGAAAACAAGGTCCAATCAGGCTGAAACAATACAGGAAGGTAGAATCTATTGAGTTGTAAGTGATCTGAACGTTTCATGATGATCGCACTTTCCTAAGGGGGTCAAACCATGTCCCAAAGGTCACCGGATATGGTGTCACTTTAAAGAAGTAGTCCAGTTACACATTTGTGGGCTTATAACTTGGCTTCTGAATGTCCTAGAGAGGTCAGGGTTGTTTTAGTGTACTCCAATCAACAGCCCCTACAACCACAAAAAGGAATGGAGTCATTAGCACTTATGGTTTTTAAATGGCACCCAGAATTATGTTGCACGAAGCACAATTTCACATCATTCTGGGTTCATTTGTGTGAAAACAAGGTCCAGTCAGGCTGAAACGTTACAGGAAGGTAGAATCTACTGAGTTGTAAGTGATCTGAACGTTTCATGATGATAGCACTTTCCTAAGGGGGTCAAACCATGTCCCCAAAGATCACCGGATCTGGTGTCAATTTAAAGAAGTAGTCCAGTTACACATTTGTGGGCTTATAACTTGGCTTCTGAATGTCCTAGAGAGATCAGGTTTGTTTTAGTGTACTCCAATCAACAGCCCCTACAACCACAAAAGGGAATGGAGTCAATAGCACTTATGGTTTGTAAATGGCACCCAGAATTATGTTGCACAAAGCACAATTTCACATCATTCTGGGTCCATTTGTGTGAAAACAAGGTCCAATCAGGCTGAAACGCTACAAGAAGGTAGAATCTATTGAGTTGTAAGTGATCTGAACGTTTCAAGATGATCGCACATTCCTATAGGGGGTAAAACCATGTCCCAAAGGTCACCGGGCCTGGTGTCACTTTAAAGAAGTAGTCCAGTTACACCTTTGTGGGCTTATAACTTGGCTTCTGAATGTCCTAGAGAGGTTAGGTTTGTTTTAGTGTACTCCAATCAACAGCCCCTACAACCACAAAAAGGAATGGAGTCATTAGCACTTATGGTTTGTAAATGGCACACAGAATTATGTTGCACGAAGCACTATTTCACATCATTCTGGGTCCATTTGTGTGAAAACAAGGTCCAATCAGGCTGAAACGTTACAGGAAGGTAGAATCTATTGAGTTGTAAGTGATCTGAACGTTTCATGATGATAGCACTTTCCTAAGGGGGTCAAACCATGTCCCAAAAGTCACCGGATCTGGTGTCAATTTAAAGAAGTAGTCCAGTTACACATTTGTGGGCTTATAACTTGGCTTCTGAATGTCCTAGAGAGATCATGTTTGTTTTAATGTACTCCATTCAACAGCCCCTACAACCACAAAAAGGAATGGAGTCATTAGCACTTATGGTTTGTAAATGGCACCCAGAATTATTTTGCACGAAGCACAATTTCACATCATTCTGGGTTCATTTGTGTGAAAACAAGGTCCAATCAGGCTGAAACGTTACTGGAAGCTAGAATCTATTGTGTTGTAAGTGATCTGAACGTTTCATGATGATAGCGCTTTCCTAAGGGGGTCAAACCATGTCCCAAAGGTCACCGGATCTGGTGTCAATTTAAAGAAGTAGTCCAGTTACACATTTGTGGGCTTATAACTTGGCTTCTGAATGTCCTAGAGAGATCAGGTTTGTTTTAATATACTCCAATCAACAGCCCCTACAACCACAAAAAGGAATGGAGTCATTAGCACTTATGGTTTTTAAATGGCACCCAGAATTATGTTGCACGAAGCACAATTTCACATCATTCTGGGTCCATTTGTGTGAAAACAAGGTCCAATCAGGCTGATATGTTACAAGAAGGTAGAATCTATTGAGTTGTAAGTGATCTGAACGTTTCATGATGATAGCACTTTCCTAAGGGGGTCAAACCATGTCCCAAAGGTCACCGGATCTGGTGTCAATTTAAAGAAGTAGTCCAGTTACACATTTGTGGGCTTATAACATGGCTTCTGAATGTCCTAGAGAGATCAGGTTTGTTTTAATGTTCTCCAATCAACAGCCCCTACAACCACAAAAAGGAATGGAGTCATTACCATTTATGGTTTGTAAATGGCACCCAGAATTATGTTGCACGAAGCACAATTTCACATCATTCTGGGTCCATTTGTGTGAAAACAAGGTCCAATCAGGCTGAAACTTTACAAGAAGGTAGAATCTATTGAGTTGTAAGTGATCTGAACGTTTCATGATGATCTCGCATTCCCATAGGGGGTCAATCCATGTCCCAAAGGTCACCGGGCCTGGTGTCACATTAAAGAAGTAGTCCAGTTACACCTTTGTGGGCTTATAACTTGGCTTCTGAATGTCCTAGAGAGGTCAGGTTTGTTTTAGTGTACTCCAATCAACAGCCCCTACAACCACAAAAAGTAATGGAGTCATTAGCACTTATGGTTTGTAAATGGCACCCAGAATTATGTTGCACGAAGCACAATTTCACATCATTCTGGGTCCATTTGTGTGAAAACAAGGTCCAATCAGGCTGAAATGTTACAGGAAGGTAGAATCTATTGAGTTGTAAGTGATCTGAACGTTTCATGATGATAGCAATTTCCTAAGGGGGTCAAACCATGTCCCAAAGGTCACCGGATCTGGTGTCAATTTAAAGAAGTAGTCCAGTTACACATTTGTGGGCTTATAACTTGGCTTCTGAATGTCCTAGAGCGATCAGGTTTGCTTTAGTGTACTCCAATCAACAGCCCCTACAACCACAAAAAGGAATGGAGACATTAGCACTTATGGTTTTTAAATGGCACCCAGAATTACGTTGCACGAAGCACAATTTCACATCATTCTGGGTTCATTTGTGTGAAAACAAGGTCCAATCCGGCTGAAACGCTACAAGAAGGTAGAATCTATTGAGTTGTAAGTGATCTGAACGTTTCAAGATGATCGCACATTCCTATAGGGGGTCAAACCATGTCCCAAAGGTCACCGGGCCAAGTGTCACTTTTAAGAAGTAGTCCAGTTACACCTTTGTGGGTTTATAACTTGGCTTCTGAATGTCCTAGAGAGGTTAGGTTTGTTTTAGTGTACTCCAATCAACAGCCCCTACAACCACAAAAAGGAATGGAGTCATTAGCACTTATGGTTTGTAAATGGCACCCAGAATTATGTTGCACGAAGCACAATTTCACATCATTCTGGGTTCATTTGTGTGAAAACAAGGTCCAATCAGGCTGAAACGTTACAGGAAGGTAGAATCTATTGAGTTGTAACTGATCTGAACGTTTCAAGATGATCGCACATTCCTAAGGGGGTCAAACCATGTCCCAAAGGTCACCGGATCTGGTGTCAATTTAAAGAAGTAGTCCAGTTACACATTTGTGGGCTTATAACTTGGCTTCTGAATGTCCTAGAGAGATCAGGTTTGTTTTAGTATACTCAAATCAACAGCCCCTACAACCACAAAAAGGAATGGAGTCATTAGCACTTATGGTTTGTAAATGGCACCCAGAATTATGTTGCACGAAGCACAATTTCACATCATTCTGGGTCCATTTGTGTGAAAACAAGGTCCAATCAGGCTGAAACATTACAAGAAGGTAGAATCTATTGAGTTGTAAGTGATCTGAACGTTTCATGATGATCTCACATTCCCATAGGGGGTCAAACCATGTCCCAAAGGTCACCGGGCCTGGTGTCACTTTAAAGAAGTAGTCCAGTTACACCTTTGTGGGCTTATAACTTGGCTTCTGAATGACCTAGAGAGGTCAGGTTTGTTTTAGTGTACTCCAATCAACAGCCCCTACAACCACAAAAAGTAATGGAGTCATTAGCACTTATGATTGTAAATGGCACCCAGAATTATGTTGCACGAAGCACAATTTCACATCATTCTGGGTCCATTTGTGTGAAAACAAGGTCCAATCAGGCTGAAATGTTACAGGAAGGTAGAATCTATTGAGTTGTAAGTGATCTGAACGTTTCATGATGATAGCACTTTCCTAAGGGGGTCAAACCATGTCCCAAAGGTCACCGGATCTGGTGTCAATTTAAAGAAGTAGTCCAGTTACACATTTGTGGGCTTATAACTTGGCTTCTGAATGTCTTAGAGCGATCAGGTTTGCTTTAATGTACTCCAATCAACAGCCCCTACAACCACAAAAAGGAAGGGAGACATTAGCACTTATGGTTTTTAAATGGCACCCAGAATTATGTTGCACGAAGCACAATTTCACATCATTCTAGGTTCATTTGTGTGAAAACAAGGTCCAATCAGGCTGAAACAATACAGGAAGGTAGAATCTATTGAGTTGTAAGTGATCTGAACGTTTCATGATGATCGCACTTTCCTAAGGGGGTCAAACCATGTCCCAAAGGTCACCGGATATGGTGTCACTTTAAAGAAGTAGTCCAGTTACACATTTGTGGGCTTATAACTTGGCTTCTGAATGTCCTAGAGAGGTCAGGGTTGTTTTAGTGTACTCCAATCAACAGCCCCTACAACCACAAAAAGTAATGGAGTCATTAGCACTTATGGTTTTTAAATGGCACCCAGAATTATGTTGCACGAAGCACAATTTCACATCATTCTGGGTTCATTTGTGTGAAAACAAGGTCCAGTCAGGCTGAAACGTTACAGGAAGGTAGAATCTACTGAGTTGTAAGTGATCTGAACGTTTCATGATGATAGCACTTTCCTAAGGGGGTCAAACCATGTCCCAAAGATCACCGGATCTGGTGTCAATTTAAAGAAGTAGTCCAGTTACACATTTGTGGGCTTATAACTTGGCTTCTGAATGTCCTAGAGAGATCAGATTTGTTTTAGTGTACTCCAATCAACAGCCCCTACAACCACAAAAGGGAATGGAGTCAATAGCACTTATGGTTTGTAAATGGCACCCAGAATTATGTTGCACGAAGCACAATTTCACATCATTCTGGGTCCATTTGTGTGAAAACAAGGTCCAATCAGGCTGAAACGCTACAAGAAGGTAGAATCTATTGAGTTGTAAGTGATCTGAACGTTTCAAGATGATCGCACATTCCTATAGGGGGTAAAACCATGTCCCAAAGGTCACCGGGCCTGGTGTCACTTTAAAGAAGTAGTCCAGTTACACCTTTGTGGGCTTATAACTTGGCTTCTGAATGTCCTAGAGAGATCAGGTTTGTTTTAGTATACTCAAATCAACAGCCCCTACAACCACAAAAAGGAATGGAGTCATTAGCACTTATGGTTTGTAAATGGCACCCAGAATTATGTTGCACGAAGCACAATTTCACATCATTCTGGGTCCATTTGTGTGAAAACAAGGTCCAATCAGGCTGATACGTTACAAGAAGGTAGAATCTATTGAGTTGTAAGTGATCTGAACGTTTCATGATGATAGCACTTTCCTAAGGGGGTCAAACCATGTCCCAAAGGTCACCGGATCTGGTGTCAATTTAAAGAAGTAGTCCAGTTACACATTTGTGGGCTTATAACTTGGCTTCTGAATGTCCTAGAGAGATCAGGTTTGTTTGAGTATACTCAAATCAACAGCCCCTACAACCACAAAAAGGAATGGAGTCATTAGCACTTATGGTTTGTAAATGGCACCCAGAATTATGTTGCACGAAGCACAATTTCACATCATTCTGGGTCCATTTGTGTGAAAACAAGGTCCAATCAGGCTGAAACATTACAAGAAGGTAGAATCTATTGAGTTGTAAGTGATCTGAACGTTTCATGATGATCTCACATTCCCATAGGGGGTCAAACCATGTCCCAAAGGTCACCGGGCCTGGTGTCACTTTAAAGAAGTAGTCCAGTTACACCTTTGTGGGCTTATAACTTGGCTTCTGAATGACCTAGAGAGGTCAGGTTTGTTTTAGTGTACTCCAATCAACAGCCCCTACAACCACAAAAAGTAATGGAGTCATTAGCACTTATGATTGTAAATGGCACCCAGAATTATGTTGCACGAAGCACAATTTCACATCATTCTGGGTCCATTTGTGTGAAAACAAGGTCCAATCAGGCTGAAATGTTACAGGAAGGTAGAATCTATTGAGTTGTAAGTGATCTGAACGTTTCATGATGATAGCACTTTCCTAAGGGGGTCAAACCATGTCCCAAAGGTCACCGGATCTGGTGTCAATTTAAAGAAGTAGTCCAGTTACACATTTGTGGGCTTATAACTTGGCTTCTGAATGTCTTAGAGCGATCAGGTTTGCTTTAGTGTACTCCAATCAACAGCCCCTACAACCACAAAAAGGAAGGGAGACATTAGCACTTATGGTTTTTAAATGGCACCCAGAATTATGTTGCACGAAGCACAATTTCACATCATTCTAGGTTCATTTGTGTGAAAACAAGGTCCAATCAGGCTGAAACAATACAGGAAGGTAGAATCTATTGAGTTGTAAGTGATCTGAACGTTTCATGATGATCGCACTTTCCTAAGGGGGTCAAACCATGTCCCAAAGGTCACCGGATATGGTGTCAGTTTAAAGAAGTAGTCCAGTTACACATTTGTGGGCTTATAACTTGGCTTCTGAATGTCCTAGAGAGGTCAGGGTTGTTTTAGTGTACTCCAATCAACAGCCCCTACTACCACAAAAAGTAATGGAGTCATTAGCACTTATGGTTTTTAAATGGCACCCAGAATTATGTTGCACGAAGCACAATTTCACATCATTCTGGGTTCATTTGTGTGAAAACAAGGTCCAGTCAGGCTGAAACGTTACAGGAAGGTAGAATCTACTGAGTTGTAAGTGATCTGAACGTTTCATGATGATAGCACTTTCCTAAGGGGGTCAAACCATGTCCCAAAGATCACCGGATCTGGTGTCAATTTAAAGAAGTAGTCCAGTTACACATTTGTGGGCTTATAACTTGGCTTCTGAATGTCCTAGAGAGATCAGATTTGTTTTAGTGTACTCCAATCAACAGCCCCTACAACCACAAAAGGGAATGGAGTCAATAGCACTTATGGTTTGTAAATGGCACCCAGAATTATGTTGCACGAAGCACAATTTCACATCATTCTGGGTCCATTTGTGTGAAAACAAGGTCCAATCAGGCTGAAACGCTACAAGAAGGTAGAATCTATTGAGTTGTAAGTGATCTGAACGTTTCAAGATGATCGCACATTCCTATAGGGGGTAAAACCATGTCCCAAAGGTCACCGGGCCTGGTGTCACTTTAAAGAAGTAGTCCAGTTACACCTTTGTGGGCTTATAACTTGGCTTCTGAATGTCCTAGAGAGGTTAGGTTTGTTTTAGTGTACTCCAATCAACAGCCCCTACAACCACAAAAAGGAATGGAGTCATTAGCACTTATGGTTTGTAAATGGCACACAGAATTATGTTGCACGAAGCACTATTTCACATCATTCTGGGTCCATTTGTGTGAAAACAAGGTCCAATCAGGCTGAAACGTTACAGGAAGGTAGAATCTATTGAGTTGTAAGTGATCTGAACGTTTCATGATGATAGCACTTTCCTAAGGGGGTCAAACCATGTCCCAAAAGTCACCGGATCTGGTGTCAATTTAAAGAAGTAGTCCAGTTACACATTTGTGGGCTTATAACTTGGCTTCTGAATGTCCTAGAGAGATCAGGTTTGTTTTAATGTACTCCATTCAACAGCCCCTACAACCACAAAAAGGAATGGAGTCATTAGCACTTATGGTTTGTAAATGGCACCCAGAATTATTTTGCACGAAGCACAATTTCACATCATTCTGGGTTCATTTGTGTGAAAACAAGGTCCAATCAGGCTGAAACGTTACTGGAAGCTAGAATCTATTGTGTTGTAAGTGATCTGAACGTTTCATGATGATAGCGCTTTCCTAAGGGGGTCAAACCATGTCCCAAAGGTCACCGGATCTGGTGTCAATTTAAAGAAGTAGTCCAGTTACACATTTGTGGGCTTATAACTTGGCTTCTGAATGTCCTAGAGAGATCAGGTTTGTTTTAATATACTCCAATCAACAGCCCCTACAACCACAAAAAGGAATGGAGTCATTAGCACTTATGGTTTTTAAATGGCACCCAGAATTATGTTGCACGAAGCACAATTTCACATCATTCTGGGTCCATTTGTGTGAAAACAAGGTCCAATCAGGCTGAAACGCTACAAGAAGGTAGAATCTATTGAGTTGTAAGTGATCTGAACGTTTCAAGATGATCGCACAATCCTATAGGGGGTAAAACCATGTCCCAAAGGTCACCGGGCCTGGTGTCACTTTAAAGAAGTAGTCCAGTTACACCTTTGTGGGCTTATAACTTGGCTTCTGAATGTCCTAGAGAGGTTAGGTTTGTTTTAGTGTACTCCAATCAACAGCCCCAACAACCACAAAAAGGAATGGAGTCATTAGCACTTATGGTTTGTAAATGGCACACAGAATTATGTTGCACGAAGCACTATTTCACATCATTCTGGGTCCATTTGTGTGAAAACAAGGTCCAATCAGGCTGAAACGTTACAGGAAGGTAGAATCTATTGAGTTGTAAGTGATCTGAACGTTTCATGATGATAGCACTTTCCTAAGGGGGTCAAACCATGTCCCAAAAGTCACCTGATCTGGTGTCACTTTTAAGAAGTAGTCCAGTTACACCTTTGTGGGTTTATAACTTGGCTTCTGAATGTCCTAGAGAGGTTAGGTTTGTTTTAGTGTACTCCAATCAACAGCCCCTACAACCACAAAAAGGAATGGAGTCATTAGCACTTATGGTTTGTAAATGGCACCCAGAATTATGTTGCACGAAGCACAGTTTCACATCATTCTGGGTTCATTTGTGTGAAAACAAGGTCCAATCAGGCTGAAACGTTACAGGAAGGTAGAATCTATTGAGTTGTAACTGATCTGAACGTTTCAAGATGATCGCACATTCCTATAGGGGGTCAAACCATGTCCCAAAGGTCACCGGGCCAAGTGTCACTTTAAAGAAGTAGTCCAGTTACACCTTTGTGGGCTTATAACTTGGCTTCTGAATGTCCTAGAGAGATCAGGTTTGTTTTAGTATACTCAAATCAACAGCCCCTACAACCACAAAAAGGAATGGAGTCATTAGCACTTATGGTTTGTAAATGGCACCCAGAATTATGTTGCACGAAGCACAATTTCACATCATTCTGGGTCCATTTGTGTGAAAACAAGGTCCAATCAGGCTGATACGTTACAAGAAGGTAGAATCTATTGAGTTGTAAGTGATCTGAACGTTTCATGATGATAGCACTTTCCTAAGGGGGTCAAACCATGTCCCAAAGGTCACCGGATCTGGTGTCAATTTAAAGAAGTAGTCCAGTTACACATTTGTGGGCTTATAACTTGGCTTCTGAATGTCCTAGAGAGATCAGGTTTGTTTTAGTATACTCAAATCAACAGCCCCTACAACCACAAAAAGGAATGGAGTCATTAGCACTTATGGTTTGTAAATGGCACCCAGAATTATGTTGCACGAAGCACAATTTCACATCATTCTGGGTCCATTTGTGTGAAAACAAGGTCCAATCAGGCTGAAACATTACAAGAAGGTAGAATCTATTGAGTTGTAAGTGATCTGAACGTTTCATGATGATCTCACATTCCCATAGGGTTGTCAAACCATGTCCCAAAGGTCACCGGGCCTGGTGTCACTTTAAAGAAGTAGTCCAGTTACACCTTTGTGGGCTTATAACTTGGCTTCTGAATGACCTAGAGAGGTCAGGTTTGTTTTAGTGTACTCCAATCAACAGCCCCTACAACCACAAAAAGTAATGGAGTCATTAGCACTTATGATTGTAAATGGCACCCAGAATTATGTTGCACGAAGCACAATTTCACATCATTCTGGGTCCATTTGTGTGAAAACAAGGTCCAATCAGGCTGAAATGTTACAGGAAGGTAGAATCTATTGAGTTGTAAGTGATCTGAACGTTTCATGATGATAGCACTTTCCTAAGGGGGTCAAACCATGTCCCAAAGGTCACCGGATCTGGTGTCAATTTAAAGTAGTAGTCCAGTTACACATTTGTGGGCTTATAACTTGGCTTCTGAATGTCTTAGAGCGATCAGGTTTGCTTTAGTGTACTCCAATCAACAGCCCCTACAACCACAAAAAGGAAGGGAGACATTAGCACTTATGGTTTTTAAATGGCACCCAGAATTATGTTGCACGAAGCACAATTTCACATCATTCTAGGTTCATTTGTGTGAAAACAAGGTCCAATCAGGCTGAAACAATACAGGAAGGTAGAATCTATTGAGTTGTAAGTGATCTGAACGTTTCATGATGATCGCACTTTCCTAAGGGGGTCAAACCATGTCCCAAAGGTCACCGGATATGGTGTCACTTTAAAGAAGTAGTCCAGTTACACATTTGTGGGCTTATAACTTGGCTTCTGAATGTCCTAGAGAGGTCAGGGTTGTTTTAGTGTACTCCAATCAACAGCCCCTACAACCACAAAAAGTAATGGAGTCATTAGCACTTATGGTTTTTAAATGGCACCCAGAATTATGTTGCACGAAGCACAATTTCACATCATTCTGGGTTCATTTGTGTGAAAACAAGGTCCAGTCAGGCTGAAACGTTACAGGAAGGTAGAATCTACTGAGTTGTAAGTGATCTGAACGTTTCATGATGATAGCACTTTCCTAAGGGGGTCAAACCATGTCCCAAAGATCACCGGATCTGGTGTCAATTTAAAGAAGTAGTCCAGTTACACATTTGTGGGCTTATAACTTGGCTTCTGAATGTCCTAGAGAGATCAGATTTGTTTTAGTGTACTCCAATCAACAGCCCCTACAACCACAAAAGGGAATGGAGTCAATAGCACTTATGGTTTGTAAATGGCACCCAGAATTATGTTGCACGAAGCACAATTTCACATCATTCTGGGTCCATTTGTGTGAAAACAAGGTCCAATCAGGCTGAAACGCTACAAGAAGGTAGAATCTATTGAGTTGTAAGTGATCTGAACGTTTCAAGATGATCGCACATTCCTATAGGGGGTAAAACCATGTCCCAAAGGTCACCGGGCCTGGTGTCACTTTAAAGAAGTAGTCCAGTTACACCTTTGTGGGCTTATAACTTGGCTTCTGAATGTCCTAGAGAGATCAGGTTTGTTTTAGTATACTCAAATCAACAGCCCCTACAACCACAAAAAGGAATGGAGTCATTAGCACTTATGGTTTGTAAATGGCACCCAGAATTATGTTGCACGAAGCACAATTTCACATCATTCTGGGTCCATTTGTGTGAAAACAAGGTCCAATCAGGCTGATACGTTACAAGAAGGTAGAATCTATTGAGTTGTAAGTGATCTGAACGTTTCATGATGATAGCACTTTCCTAAGGGGGTCAAACCATGTCCCAAAGGTCACCGGATCTGGTGTCAATTTAAAGAAGTAGTCCAGTTACACATTTGTGGGCTTATAACTTGGCTTCTGAATGTCCTAGAGAGATCAGGTTTGTTTTAGTATACTCAAATCAACAGCCCCTACAACCACAAAAAGGAATGGAGTCATTAGCACTTATGGTTTGTAAATGGCACCCAGAATTATGTTGCACGAAGCAAAATTTCACATCATTCTGGGTCCATTTGTGTGAAAACAAGGTCCAATCAGGCTGAAACATTACAAGAAGGTAGAATCTATTGAGTTGTAAGTGATCTGAACGTTTCATGATGATCTCACATTCCCATAGGGGGTCAAACCATGTCCCAAAGGTCACCGGGCCTGGTGTCACTTTAAAGAAGTAGTCCAGTTACACCTTTGTGGGCTTATAACTTGGCTTCTGAATGACCTAGAGAGGTCAGGTTTGTTTTAGTGTACTCCAATCAACAGCCCCTACAACCACAAAAAGGAATGGAGTCATTAGCACTTATGGTTTGTAAATGGCACACAGAATTATGTTGCACGAAGCACTATTTCACATCATTCTGGGTCCATTTGTGTGAAAACAAGGTCCAATCAGGCTGAAACGTTACAGGAAGGTAGAATCTATTGAGTTGTAAGTGATCTGAACGTTTCATGATGATAGCACTTTCCTAAGGGGGTCAAACCATGTCCCAAAAGTCACCGGATCTGGTGTCACTTTTAAGAAGTAGTCCAGTTACACCTTTGTGGGTTTATAACTTGGCTTCTGAATGTCCTAGAGAGGTTAGGTTTGTTTTAGTGTACTCCAATCAACAGCCCCTACAACCACAAAAAGGAATGGAGTCATTAGCACTTATGGTTTGTAAATGGCACCCAGAATTATGTTGCACGAAGCACAATTTCACATCATTCTGGGTTCATTTGTGTGAAAACAAGGTCCAATCAGGCTGAAACGTTACAGGAAGGTAGAATCTATTGAGTTGTAACTGATCTGAACGTTTCAAGATGATCGCACATTCCTATAGGGGGTCAAACCATGTCCCAAAGGTCACCGGGCCAAGTGTCACTTTAAAGAAGTAGTCCAGTTACACCTTTGTGGGCTTATAACTTGGCTTCTGAATGTCCTAGAGAGATCAGGTTTGTTTTAGTATACTCAAATCAACAGCCCCTACAACCACAAAAAGGAATGGAGTCATTAGCACTTATGGTTTGTAAATGGCACCCAGAATTATGTTGCACGAAGCACAATTTCACATCATTCTGGGTCCATTTGTGTGAAAACAAGGTCCAATCAGGCTGATACGTTACAAGAAGGTAGAATCTATTGAGTTGTAAGTGATCTGAACGTTTCATGATGATAGCACTTTCCTAAGGGGGTCAAACCATGTCCCAAAGGTCACCGGATCTGGTGTCAATTTAAAGAAGTAGTCCAGTTACACATTTGTGGGCTTATAACTTGGCTTCTGAATGTCCTAGAGAGATCAGGTTTGTTTTAGTATACTCAAATCAACAGCCCCTACAACCACAAAAAGGAATGGAGTCATTAGCACTTATGGTTTGTAAATGGCACCCAGAATTATGTTGCACGAAGCACAATTTCACATCATTCTGGGTCCATTTGTGTGAAAACAAGGTCCAATCAGGCTGAAACATTACAAGAAGGTAGAATCTATTGAGTTGTAAGTGATCTGAACGTTTCATGATGATCTCACATTCCCATAGGGGGTCAAACCATGTCCCAAAGGTCACCGGGCCTGGTGTCACTTTAAAGAAGTAGTCCAGTTACACCTTTGTGGGCTTATAACTTGGCTTCTGAATGACATAGAGAGGTCAGGTTTGTTTTAGTGTACTCCAATCAACAGCCCCTACAACCACAAAAAGTAATGGAGTCATTAGCACTTATGATTGTAAATGGCACCCAGAATTATGTTGCACGAAGCACAATTTCACATCATTCTGGGTCCATTTGTGTGAAAACAAGGTCCAATCAGGCTGAAATGTTACAGGAAGGTAGAATCTATTGAGTTGTAAGTGATCTGAACGTTTCATGATGATAGCACTTTCCTAAGGGGGTCAAACCATGTCCCAAAGGTCACCGGATCTGGTGTCAATTTAAAGTAGTAGTCCAGTTACACATTTGTGGGCTTATAACTTGGCTTCTGAATGTCTTAGAGCGATCAGGTTTGCTTTAGTGTACTCCAATCAACAGCCCCTACAACCACAAAAAGGAAGGGAGACATTAGCACTTATGGTTTTTAAATGGCACCCAGAATTATGTTGCACGAAGCACAATTTCACATCATTCTAGGTTCATTTGTGTGAAAACAAGGTCCAATCAGGCTGAAACAATACAGGAAGGTAGAATCTGTTGAGTTGTAAGTGATCTGAACGTTTCATGATGATCGCACTTTCCTAAGGGGGTCAAACCATGTCCCAAAGGTCACCGGATATGGTGTCACTTTAAAGAAGTAGTCCAGTTACACATTTGTGGGCTTATAACTTGGCTTCTGAATGTCCTAGAGAGGTCAGGGTTGTTTTAGTGTACTCCAATCAACAGCCCCTACAACCACAAAAAGTAATGGAGTCATTAGCACTTATGGTTTTTAAATGGCACCCAGAATTATGTTGCACGAAGCACAATTTCACATCATTCTGGGTTCATTTGTGTGAAAACAAGGTCCAGTCAGGCTGAAACGTTACAGGAAGGTAGAATCTACTGAGTTGTAAGTGATCTGAACGTTTCATGATGATAGCACTTTCCTAAGGGGGTCAAACCATGTCCCAAAGATCACCGGATCTGGTGTCAATTTAAAGAAGTAGTCCAGTTACACATTTGTGGGCTTATAACTTGGCTTCTGAATGTCCTAGAGAGATCAGATTTGTTTTAGTGTACTCCAATCAACAGCCCCTACAACCACAAAAGGGAATGGAGTCAATAGCACTTATGGTTTGTAAATGGCACCCAGAATTATGTTGCACGAAGCACAATTTCACATCATTCTGGGTCCATTTGTGTGAAAACAAGGTCCAATCAGGCTGAAACGCTACAAGAAGGTAGAATCTATTGAGTTGTAAGTGATCTGAACGTTTCAAGATGATCGCACATTCCTATAGGGGGTAAAACCATGTCCCAAAGGTCACCGGGCCTGGTGTCACTTTAAAGAAGTAGTCCAGTTACACCTTTGTGGGCTTATAACTTGGCTTCTGAATGTCCTAGAGAGATCAGGTTTGTTTTAGTATACTCAAATCAACAGCCCCTACAACCACAAAAAGGAATGGAGTCATTAGCACTTATGGTTTGTAAATGGCACCCAGAATTATGTTGCACGAAGCACAATTTCACATCATTCTGGGTCCATTTGTGTGAAAACAAGGTCCAATCAGGCTGATACGTTACAAGAAGGTAGAATCTATTGAGTTGTAAGTGATCTGAACGTTTCATGATGATAGCACTTTCCTAAGGGGGTCAAACCATGTCCCAAAGGTCACCGGATCTGGTGTCAATTTAAAGAAGTAGTCCAGTTACACATTTGTGGGCTTATAACTTGGCTTCTGAATGTCCTAGAGAGATCAGGTTTGTTTTAGTATACTCAAATCAACAGCCCCTACAACCACAAAAAGGAATGGAGTCATTAGCACTTATGGTTTGTAAATGGCACCCAGAATTATGTTGCACGAAGCACAATTTCACATCATTCTGGGTCCATTTGTGTGAAAACAAGGTCCAATCAGGCTGAAACATTACAAGAAGGTAGAATCTATTGAGTTGTAAGTGATCTGAACGTTTCATGATGATCTCACATTCCCATAGGGGGTCAAACCATGTCCCAAAGGTCACCGGGCCTGGTGTCACTTTAAAGAAGTAGTCCAGTTACACCTTTGTGGGCTTATAACTTGGCTTCTGAATGACCTAGAGAGGTCAGGTTTGTTTTAGTGTACTCCAATCAACAGCCCCTACAACCACAAAAAGTAATGGAGTCATTAGCACTTATGATTGTAAATGGCACCCAGAATTATGTTGCACGAAGCACAATTTCACATCATTCTGGGTCCATTTGTGTGAAAACAAGGTCCAATCAGGCTGAAATGTTACAGGAAGGTAGAATCTATTGAGTTGTAAGTGATCTGAACGTTTCATGATGATAGCACTTTCCTAAGGGGGTCAAACCATGTCCCAAAGGTCACCGGATCTGGTGTCAATTTAAAGAAGTAGTCCAGTTACACATTTGTGGGCTTATAACTTGGCTTCTGAATGTCTTAGAGCGATCAGGTTTGCTTTAGTGTACTCCAATCAACAGCCCCTACAACCACAAAAAGGAAGGGAGACATTAGCACTTATGGTTTTTAAATGGCACCCAGAATTATGTTGCACGAAGCACAATTTCACATCATTCTAGGTTCATTTGTGTGAAAACAAGGTCCAATCAGGCTGAAACAATACAGGAAGGTAGAATCTATTGAGTTGTAAGTGATCTGAACGTTTCATGATGATCGCACTTTCCTAAGGGGGTCAAACCATGTCCCAAAGGTCACCGGATATGGTGTCACTTTAAAGAAGTAGTCCAGTTACACATTTGTGGGCTTATAACTTGGCTTCTGAATGTCCTAGAGAGGTCAGGGTTGTTTTAGTGTACTCCAATCAACAGCCCCTACAACCACAAAAAGTAATGGAGTCATTAGCACTTATGGTTTTTAAATGGCACCCAAAATTATGTTGCACGAAGCACAATTTCACATCATTCTGGGTTCATTTGTGTGAAAACAAGATCCAGTCAGGCTGAAACGTTACAGGAAGGTAGAATCTACTGAGTTGTAAGTGATCTGAACGTTTCATGATGATAGCACTTTCCTAAGGGGGTCAAACCATGTCCCAAAGATCACCGGATCTGGTGTCAATTTAAAGAAGTAGTCCAGTTACACATTTGTGGGCTTATAACTTGGCTTCTGAATGTCCTAGAGAGATCAGATTTGTTTTAGTGTACTCCAATCAACAGCCCCTACAACCACAAAAGGGAATGGAGTCAATAGCACTTATGGTTTGTAAATGGCACCCAGAATTATGTTGCACGAAGCACAATTTCACATCATTCTGGGTCCATTTGTGTGAAAACAAGGTCCAATCAGGCTGAAACGCTACAAGAAGGTAGAATCTATTGAGTTGTAAGTGATCTGAACGTTTCAAGATGATCGCACATTCCTATAGGGGGTAAAACCATGTCCCAAAGGTCACCGGGCCTGGTGTCACTTTAAAGAAGTAGTCCAGTTACACCTTTGTGGGCTTATAACTTGGCTTCTGAATGTCCTAGAGAGGTTAGGTTTGTTTTAGTGTACTCCAATCAACAGCCCCTACAACCACAAAAAGGAATGGAGTCATTAGCACTTATGGTTTGTAAATGGCACACAGAATTATGTTGCACGAAGCACTATTTCACATCATTCTGGGTCCATTTGTGTGAAAACAAGGTCCAATCAGGCTGAAACGTTACAGGAAGGTAGAATCTATTGAGTTGTAAGTGATCTGAACGTTTCATGATGATAGCACTTTCCTAAGGGGGTCAAACCATGTCCCAAAAGTCACCGGATCTGGTGTCAATTTAAAGAAGTAGTCCAGTTACACATTTGTGGGCTTATAACTTGGCTTCTGAATGTCCTAGAGAGATCAGGTTTGTTTTAATGTACTCCATTCAACAGCCCCTACAACCACAAAAAGGAATGGAGTCATTAGCACTTATGGTTTGTAAATGGCACCCAGAATTATTTTGCACGAAGCACAATTTCACATCATTCTGGGTTCATTTGTGTGAAAACAAGGTCCAATCAGGCTGAAACGTTACTGGAAGCTAGAATCTATTGTGTTGTAAGTGATCTGAACGTTTCATGATGATAGCGCTTTCCTAAGGGGGTCAAACCATGTCCCAAAGGTCACCGGATCTGGTGTCAATTTAAAGAAGTAGTCCAGTTACACATTTGTGGGCTTATAACTTGGCTTCTGAATGTCCTAGAGAGATCAGGTTTGTTTTAATATACTCCAATCAACAGCCCCTACAACCACAAAAAGGAATGGAGTCATTAGCACTTATGGTTTTTAAATGGCACCCAGAATTATGTTGCACGAAGCACAATTTCACATCATTCTGGGTCCATTTGTGTGAAAACAAGGTCCAATCAGGCTGAAACGCTACAAGAAGGTAGAATCTATTGAGTTGTAAGTGATCTGAACGTTTCAAGATGATCGCACAATCCTATAGGGGGTAAAACCATGTCCCAAAGGTCACCGGGCCTGGTGTCACTTTAAAGAAGTAGTCCAGTTACACCTTTGTGGGCTTATAACTTGGCTTCTGAATGTCCTAGAGAGGTTAGGTTTGTTTTAGTGTACTCCAATCAACAGCCCCTACAACCACAAAAAGGAATGGAGTCATTAGCACTTATGGTTTGTAAATGGCACACAGAATTATGTTGCACGAAGCACTATTTCACATCATTCTGGGTCCATTTGTGTGAAAACAAGGTCCAATCAGGCTGAAACGTTACAGGAAGGTAGAATCTATTGAGTTGTAAGTGATCTGAACGTTTCATGATGATAGCACTTTCCTAAGGGGGTCAAACCATGTCCCAAAAGTCACCGGATCTGGTGTCACTTTTAAGAAGTAGTCCAGTTACACCTTTGTGGGTTTATAACTTGGCTTCTGAATGTCCTAGAGAGGTTAGGTTTGTTTTAGTGTACTCCAATCAACAGCCCCTACAACCACAAAAAGGAATGGAGTCATTAGCACTTATGGTTTGTAAATGGCACCCAGAATTATGTTGCACGAAGCACAATTTCACATCATTCTGGGTTCATTTGTGTGAAAACAAGGTCCAATCAGGCTGAAACGTTACAGGAAGGTAGAATCTATTGAGTTGTAACTGATCTGAACGTTTCAAGATGATCGCACATTCCTATAGGGGGTCAAACCATGTCCCAAAGGTCACCGGGCCAAGTGTCACTTTAAAGAAGTAGTCCAGTTACACCTTTGTGGGCTTATAACTTGGCTTCTGAATGTCCTAGAGAGATCAGGTTTGTTTTAGTATACTCAAATCAACAGCCCCTACAACCACAAAAAGGAATGGAGTCATTAGCACTTATGGTTTGTAAATGGCACCCAGAATTATGTTGCACGAAGCACAATTTCACATCATTCTGGGTCCATTTGTGTGAAAACAAGGTCCAATCAGGCTGAAACATTACAAGAAGGTAGAATCTATTGAGTTGTAAGTGATCTGAACGTTTCATGATGATCTCACATTCCCATAGGGGGTCAAACCATGTCCCAAAGGTCACCGGGCCTGGTGTCACTTTAAAGAAGTAGTCCAGTTACACCTTTGTGGGCTTATAACTTGGCTTCTGAATGACCTAGAGAGGTCAGGTTTGTTTTAGTGTACTCCAATCAACAGCCCCTACAACCACAAAAAGGAATGGAGTCATTAGCACTTATGGTTTGTAAATGGCACACAGAATTATGTTGCACGAAGCACTATTTCACATCATTCTGGGTCCATTTGTGTGAAAACAAGGTCCAATCAGGCTGAAACGTTACAGGAAGGTAGAATCTATTGAGTTGTAAGTGATCTGAACGTTTCATGATGATAGCACTTTCCTAAGGGGGTCAAACCATGTCCCAAAAGTCACCGGATCTGGTGTCACTTTTAAGAAGTAGTCCAGTTACACCTTTGTGGGTTTATAACTTGGCTTCTGAATGTCCTAGAGAGGTTAGGTTTGTTTTAGTGTACTCCAATCAACAGCCCCTACAACCACAAAAAGGAATGGAGTCATTAGCACTTATGGTTTGTAAATGGCACCCAGAATTATGTTGCACGAAGCACAATTTCACATCATTCTGGGTTCATTTGTGTGAAAACAAGGTCCAATCAGGCTGAAACGTTACAGGAAGGTAGAATCTATTGAGTTGTAACTGATCTGAACGTTTCAAGATGATCGCACATTCCTATAGGGGGTCAAACCATGTCCCAAAGGTCACCGGGCCAAGTGTCACTTTAAAGAAGTAGTCCAGTTACACCTTTGTGGGCTTATAACTTGGCTTCTGAATGTCCTAGAGAGATCAGGTTTGTTTTAGTATACTCAAATCAACAGCCCCTACAACCACAAAAAGGAATGGAGTCATTAGCACTTATGGTTTGTAAATGGCACCCAGAATTATGTTGCACGAAGCACAATTTCACATCATTCTGGGTCCATTTGTGTGAAAACAAGGTCCAATCAGGCTGATACGTTACAAGAAGGTAGAATCTATTGAGTTGTAAGTGATCTGAACGTTTCATGATGATAGCACTTTCCTAAGGGGGTCAAACCATGTCCCAAAGGTCACCGGATCTGGTGTCAATTTAAAGAAGTAGTCCAGTTACACATTTGTGGGCTTATAACTTGGCTTCTGAATGTCCTAGAGAGATCAGGTTTGTTTTAGTATACTCAAATCAACAGCCCCTACAACCACAAAAAGGAATGGAGTCATTAGCACTTATGGTTTGTAAATGGCACCCAGAATTATGTTGCACGAAGCACAATTTCACATCATTCTGGGTCCATTTGTGTGAAAACAAGGTCCAATCAGGCTGAAACATTACAAGAAGGTAGAATCTATTGAGTTGTAAGTGATCTGAACGTTTCATGATGATCTCACATTCCCATAGGGGGTCAAACCATGTCCCAAAGGTCACCGGGCCTGGTGTCACTTTAAAGAAGTAGTCCAGTTACACCTTTGTGGGCTTATAACTTGGCTTCTGAATGACCTAGAGAGGTCAGGTTTGTTTTAGTGTACTCCAATCAACAGCCCCTACAACCACAAAAAGTAATGGAGTCATTAGCACTTATGATTGTAAATGGCACCCAGAATTATGTTGCACGAAGCACAATTTCACATCATTCTGGGTCCATTTGTGTGAAAACAAGGTCCAATCAGGCTGAAATGTTACAGGAAGGTAGAATCTATTGAGTTGTAAGTGATCTGAACGTTTCATGATGATAGCACTTTCCTAAGGGGGTCAAACCATGTCCCAAAGGTCACCGGATCTGGTGTCAATTTAAAGAAGTAGTCCAGTTACACATTTGTGGGCTTATAACTTGGCTTCTGAATGTCTTAGAGCGATCAGGTTTGCTTTAGTGTACTCCAATCAACAGCCCCTACAACCACAAAAAGGAAGGGAGACATTAGCACTTATGGTTTTTAAATGGCACCCAGAATTATGTTGCACGAAGCACAATTTCACATCATTCTAGGTTCATTTGTGTGAAAACAAGGTCCAATCAGGCTGAAACAATACAGGAAGGTAGAATCTATTGAGTTGTAAGTGATCTGAACGTTTCATGATGATCGCACTTTCCTAAGGGGGTCAAACCATGTCCCAAAGGTCACCGGATATGGTGTCACTTTAAAGAAGTAGTCCAGTTACACATTTGTGGGCTTATAACTTGGCTTCTGAATGTCCTAGAGAGGTCAGGGTTGTTTTAGTGTACTCCAATCAACAGCCCCTACAACCACAAAAAGTAATGGAGTCATTAGCACTTATGGTTTTTAAATGGCACCCAGAATTATGTTGCACGAAGCACAATTTCACATCATTCTGGGTTCATTTGTGTGAAAACAAGGTCCAGTCAGGCTGAAACGTTACAGGAAGGTAGAATCTACTGAGTTGTAAGTGATCTGAACGTTTCATGATGATAGCACTTTCCTAAGGGGGTCAAACCATGTCCCAAAGATCACCGGATCTGGTGTCAATTTAAAGAAGTAGTCCAGTTACACATTTGTGGGCTTATAACTTGGCTTCTGAATGTCCTAGAGAGATCAGATTTGTTTTAGTGTACTCCAATCAACAGCCCCTACAACCACAAAAGGGAATGGAGTCAATAGCACTTATGGTTTGTAAATGGCACCCAGAATTATGTTGCACGAAGCACAATTTCACATCATTCTGGGTCCATTTGTGTGAAAACAAGGTCCAATCAGGCTGAAACGCTACAAGAAGGTAGAATCTATTGAGTTGTAAGTGATCTGAACGTTTCAAGATGATCGCACATTCCTATAGGGGGTAAAACCATGTCCCAAAGGTCACCGGGCCTGGTGTCACTTTAAAGAAGTAGTCCAGTTACACCTTTGTGGGCTTATAACTTGGCTTCTGAATGTCCTAGAGAGGTTAGGTTTGTTTTAGTGTACTCCAATCAACAGCCCCTACAACCACAAAAAGGAATGGAGTCATTAGCACTTATGGTTTGTAAATGGCACACAGAATTATGTTGCACGAAGCACTATTTCACATCATTCTGGGTCCATTTGTGTGAAAACAAGGTCCAATCAGGCTGAAACGTTACAGGAAGGTAGAATCTATTGAGTTGTAAGTGATCTGAACGTTTCATGATGATAGCACTTTCCTAAGGGGGTCAAACCATGTCCCAAAAGTCACCGGATCTGGTGTCAATTTAAAGAAGTAGTCCAGTTACACATTTGTGGGCTTATAACTTGGCTTCTGAATGTCCTAGAGAGATCAGGTTTGTTTTAATGTACTCCATTCAACAGCCCCTACAACCACAAAAAGGAATGGAGTCATTAGCACTTATGGTTTGTAAATGGCACCCAGAATTATTTTGCACGAAGCACAATTTCACATCATTCTGGGTTCATTTGTGTGAAAACAAGGTCCAATCAGGCTGAAACGTTACTGGAAGCTAGAATCTATTGTGTTGTAAGTGATCTGAACGTTTCATGATGATAGCGCTTTCCTAAGGGGGTCAAACCATGTCCCAAAGGTCACCGGATCTGGTGTCAATTTAAAGAAGTAGTCCAGTTACACATTTGTGGGCTTATAACTTGGCTTCTGAATGTCCTAGAGAGATCAGGTTTGTTTTAATATACTCCAATCAACAGCCCCTACAACCACAAAAAGGAATGGAGTCATTAGCACTTATGGTTTTTAAATGGCACCCAGAATTATGTTGCACGAAGCACAATTTCACATCATTCTGGGTCCATTTGTGTGAAAACAAGGTCCAATCAGGCTGAAACGCTACAAGAAGGTAGAATCTATTGAGTTGTAAGTGATCTGAACGTTTCAAGATGATCGCACAATCCTATAGGGGGTAAAACCATGTCCCAAAGGTCACCGGGCCTGGTGTCACTTTAAAGAAGTTGTCCAGTTACACCTTTGTGGGCTTATAACTTGGCTTCTGAATGTCCTAGAGAGGTTAGGTTTGTTTTAGTGTACTCCAATCAACAGCCCCTACAACCACAAAAAGGAATGGAGTCATTAGCACTTATGGTTTGTAAATGGCACACAGAATTATGTTGCACGAAGCACTATTTCACATCATTCTGGGTCCATTTGTGTGAAAACAAGGTCCAATCAGGCTGAAACGTTACAGGAAGGTAGAATCTATTGAGTTGTAAGTGATCTGAACGTTTCATGATGATAGCACTTTCCTAAGGGGGTCAACTCATGTCCCAAAAGTCACCGGATCTGGTGTCACTTTTAAGAAGTAGTCCAGTTACACCTTTGTGGGTTTATAACTTGGCTTCTGAATGTCCTAGAGAGGTTAGGTTTGTTTTAGTGTACTCCAATCAACAGCCCCTACAACCACAAAAAGGAATGGAGTCATTAGCACTTATGGTTTGTAAATGGCACCCAGAATTATGTTGCACGAAGCACAATTTCACATCATTCTGGGTTCATTTGTGTGAAAACAAGGTCCAATCAGGCTGAAACGTTACAGGAAGGTAGAATCTATTGAGTTGTAACTGATCTGAACGTTTCAAGATGATCGCACATTCCTATAGGGGGTCAAACCATGTCCCAAAGGTCACCGGGCCAAGTGTCACTTTAAAGAAGTAGTCCAGTTACACCTTTGTGGGCTTATAACTTGGCTTCTGAATGTCCTAGAGAGATCAGGTTTGTTTTAGTATACTCAAATCAACAGCCCCTACAACCACAAAAAGGAATGGAGTCATTAGCACTTATGGTTTGTAAATGGCACCCAGAATTATGTTGCACGAAGCACAATTTCACATCATTCTGGGTCCATTTGTGTGAAAACAAGGTCCAATCAGGCTGATACGTTACAAGAAGGTAGAATCTATTGAGTTGTAAGTGATCTGAACGTTTCATGATGATAGCACTTTCCTAAGGGGGTCAAACCATGTCCCAAAGGTCACCGGATCTGGTGTCAATTTAAAGAAGTAGTCCAGTTACACATTTGTGGGCTTATAACTTGGCTTCTGAATGTCCTAGAGAGATCAGGTTTGTTTTAGTATACTCAAATCAACAGCCCCTACAACCACAAAAAGGAATGGAGTCATTAGCACTTATGGTTTGTAAATGGCACCCAGAATTATGTTGCACGAAGCACAATTTCACATCATTCTGGGTCCATTTGTGTGAAAACAAGGTCCAATCAGGCTGAAACATTACAAGAAGGTAGAATCTATTGAGTTGTAAGTGATCTGAACGTTTCATGATGATCTCACATTCCCATAGGGGGTCAAACCATGTCCCAAAGGTCACCGGGCCTGGTGTCACTTTAAAGAAGTAGTCCAGTTACACCTTTGTGGGCTTATAACTTGGCTTCTGAATGACCTAGAGAGGTCAGGTTTGTTTTAGTGTACTCCAATCAACAGCCCCTACAACCACAAAAAGTAATGGAGTCATTAGCACTTATGGTTTTTAAATGGCACCCAGAATTATGTTGCACGAAGCACAATTTCACATCATTCTGGGTTCATTTGTGTGAAAACAAGGTCCAATCAGGCTGAAACAATACAGGAAGGTAGAATCTATTGAGTTGTAAGTGATCTGAACGTTTCATGATGATCGCACTTTCCTAAGGGGGTCAAACCATGTCCCAAAGGTCACCGGATATGGTGTCACTTTAAAGAAGTAGTCCAGTTACACATTTGTGGGCTTATAACTTGGCTTCTGAATGTCCTAGAGAGGTCAGGGTTGTTTTAGTGTACTCCAATCAACAGCCCCTACAACCACAAAAAGTAATGGAGTCATTAGCACTTATGGTTTTTAAATGGCACCCAGAATTATGTTGCACGAAGCACAATTTCACATCATTCTGGGTTCATTTGTGTGAAAACAAGGTCCAGTCAGGCTGAAACGTTACAGGAAGGTAGAATCTACTGAGTTGTAAGTGATCTGAACGTTTCATGATGATAGCACTTTCCTAAGGGGGTCAAACCATGTCCCAAAGATCACCGGATCTGGTGTCAATTTAAAGAAGTAGTCCAGTTACACATTTGTGGGCTTATAACTTGGCTTCTGAATGTCCTAGAGAGATCAGATTTGTTTTAGTGTACTCCAATCAACAGCCCCTACAACCACAAAAGGGAATGGAGTCAATAGCACTTATGGTTTGTAAATGGCACCCAGAATTATGTTGCACGAAGCACAATTTCACATCATTCTGGGTCCATTTGTGTGAAAACAAGGTCCAATCAGGCTGAAACGCTACAAGAAGGTAGAATCTATTGAGTTGTAAGTGATCTGAACGTTTCAAGATGATCGCACATTCCTATAGGGGGTAAAACCATGTCCCAAAGGTCACCGGGCCTGGTGTCACTTTAAAGAAGTAGTCCAGTTACACCTTTGTGGGCTTATAACTTGGCTTCTGAATGTCCTAGAGAGGTTAGGTTTGTTTTAGTGTACTCCAATCAACAGCCCCTACAACCACAAAAAGGAATGGAGTCATTAGCACTTATGGTTTGTAAATGGCACACAGAATTATGTTGCACGAAGCACTATTTCACATCATTCTGGGTCCATTTGTGTGAAAACAAGGTCCAATCAGGCTGAAACGTTACAGGAAGGTAGAATCTATTGAGTTGTAAGTGATCTGAACGTTTCATGATGATAGCACTTTCCTAAGGGGGTCAAACCATGTCCCAAAAGTCACCGGATCTGGTGTCAATTTAAAGAAGTAGTCCAGTTACACATTTGTGGGCTTATAACTTGGCTTCTGAATGTCCTAGAGAGATCAGGTTTGTTTTAATGTACTCCATTCAACAGCCCCTACAACCACAAAAAGGAATGGAGTCATTAGCACTTATGGTTTGTAAATGGCACCCAGAATTATTTTGCACGAAGCACAATTTCACATCATTCTGGGTTCATTTGTGTGAAAACAAGGTCCAATCAGGCTGAAACGTTACTGGAAGCTAGAATCTATTGTGTTGTAAGTGATCTGAACGTTTCATGATGATAGCGCTTTCCTAAGGGGGTCAAACCATGTCCCAAAGGTCACCGGATCTGGTGTCAATTTAAAGAAGTAGTCCAGTTACACATTTGTGGGCTTATAACTTGGCTTCTGAATGTCCTAGAGAGATCAGGTTTGTTTTAATATACTCCAATCAACAGCCCCTACAACCACAAAAAGGAATGGAGTCATTAGCACTTATGGTTTTTAAATGGCACCCAGAATTATGTTGCACGAAGCACAATTTCACATCATTCTGGGTCCATTTGTGTGAAAACAAGGTCCAATCAGGCTGAAACGCTACAAGAAGGTAGAATCTATTGAGTTGTAAGTGATCTGAACGTTTCAAGATGATCGCACAATCCTATAGGGGGTAAAACCATGTCCCAAAGGTCACCGGGCCTGGTGTCACTTTAAAGAAGTAGTCCAGTTACACCTTTGTGGGCTTATAACTTGGCTTCTGAATGTCCTAGAGAGGTTAGGTTTGTTTTAGTGTACTCCAATCAACAGCCCCTACAACCACAAAAAGGAATGGAGTCATTAGCACTTATGGTTTGTAAATGGCACACAGAATTATGTTGCACGAAGCACTATTTCACATCATTCTGGGTCCATTTGTGTGAAAACAAGGTCCAATCAGGCTGAAACGTTACAGGAAGGTAGAATCTATTGAGTTGTAAGTGATCTGAACGTTTCATGATGATAGCACTTTCCTAAGGGGGTCAAACCATGTCCCAAAAGTCACCGGATCTGGTGTCAATTTAAAGAAGTAGTCCAGTTACACATTTGTGGGCTTATAACTTGGCTTCTGAATGTCCTAGAGAGATCAGGTTTGTTTTAATGTACTCCATTCAACAGCCCCTACAACCACAAAAAGGAATGGAGTCATTAGCACTTATGGTTTGTAAATGGCACCCAGAATTATTTTGCACGAAGCACAATTTCACATCATTCTGGGTTCATTTGTGTGAAAACAAGGTCCAATCAGGCTGAAACGTTACTGGAAGCTAGAATCTATTGTGTTGTAAGTGATCTGAACGTTTCATGATGATAGCGCTTTCCTAAGGGGGTCAAACCATGTCCCAAAGGTCACCGGATCTGGTGTCAATTTAAAGAAGTAGTCCAGTTACACATTTGTGGGCTTATAACTTGGCTTCTGAATGTCCTAGAGAGATCAGGTTTGGTTTAATATACTCCAATCAACAGCCCCTACAACCACAAAAAGGAATGGAGTCAATAGCACTTATGGTTTTTAAATGGCACCCAGAATTATGTTGCACGAAGCACAATTTCACATCATTCTGGGTCCATTTGTGTGAAAACAAGGTCCAATAAGGCTGAAACGTTACAGGAAGGTAGAATCTATTTAGTTGTAAGTGATCTTAACGTTTCATGATGATAGCGCTTTCCTAAGGGGATCAAACCATGTCCCAAAGGTCACCGGATCTGGTGTCAATTTAAAGAAGTAGTCCAGTTACACATTTGTGGGCTTATAACTTGGCTTCTGAATGTCCTAGAGAGATCAGGTTTGTTTTAGTGTACTCCAATCAACAGCCCCTACAACCACAAAAGGAATGGAGTCATTAGCCTTATGGTTTGTAAATGGCACCCAGAATTATGTTGCACGAAGCACAATTTCACATCATTCTGGGTCCATTTGTGTGAAAACAAGGTCCAATCAGGCTGAAACTTTACAAGAAGGTAGAATCTATTGAGTTGTAAGTGATCTGAACGTTTCATGATGATCTCGCATTCCCATAGGGGGTCAAACCATGTCCCAAAGGTCACCGGGCCAAGTGTCACTTTAAAGAAGTAGTCCAGTTACACCTTTGTGGGTTTATAACTTGGCTTCTGAATGTCCTAGAGAGGTTAGGTTTGTTTTAGTGTACTCCAATCAACAGCCCCTACAACCACAAAAAGGAATGGAGTCATTAGCACTTATGGTTTGTAAATGGCACCCAGAATTATGTTGCACGAAGCACAATTTCACATCATTCTGGGTTCATTTGTGTGAAAACAAGGTCCAATCAGGCTGAAACGTTACAGGAAGGTAGAATCTATTGAGTTGTAAGTGATCTGAACGTTTCAAGATGATCGCACATTCCTATAGGGGGTCAAACCATGTCCCAAAGGTCACCGGGCCAAGTGTCACTTTAAAGAAGTAGTCCAGTTACACCTTTGTGGGCTTATAACTTGGCTTCTGAATGTCCTAGAGAGATCAGGTTTGTTTTAGTATACTCAAATCAACAGCCCCTACAACCACAAAAAGGAATGGAGTCATTAGCACTTATGGTTTGTAAATGGCACCCAGAATTATGTTGCACGAAGCACAATTTCACATCATTCTGGGTCCATTTGTGTGAAAACAAGGTCCAATCAGGCTGATACGTAACAAGAAGGTAGAATCTATTGAGTTGTAAGTGATCTGAACGTTTCATGATGATAGCACTTTCCTAAGGGGGTCAAACCATGTCCCAAAGGTCACCGGATCTGGTGTCAATTTAAAGAAGTAGTCCAGTTACACATTTGTGGGCTTATAACTTGGCTTCTGAATGTCCTAGAGAGATCAGGTTTGTTTTAATGTACTCCAATCAACAGCCCCTACAACCACAAAAAGGAATGGAGTCATTAGCATTTATGGTTTGTAAATGGCACCCAGAATTATGTTGCACAAAGCACAATTTCACATCATTCTGGGTTCATTTGTGTGAAAACAAGGTCCAATAAGGCTGAAACGTTACAGGAATGTAGAATCTATTTAGTTGTAAGTGATCTGAACGTTTCATGATGATAGCGCTTTCCTAAGGGGATCAAACCATGTCCCAAAGGTCACCGGATCTGGTGTCAATTTAAAGAAGTAGTCCAGTTACACATTTGTGGGCTTATTACTTGGCTTCTGAATGTCCTAGAGAGATAAGGTTTGTTTTAGTGTACTCCAATCAACAGCCCCTACAACCACAAAAGGAATGGAGTCATTAGCACTTATGGTTTGTAAATGGCACCCAGAATTATGTTGCACGAAGCACAATTTCACATCATTCTGGGTCCATTTGTGTGAAAACAAGGTCCAATCAGGCTGAAACGTTACAAGAAGGTAGAATCTATTGAGTTGTAAGTGATCTGAACGTTTCATGATGATCTCACATTCCCATAGGCGGTCAAACCATGTCCCAAAGATCACCGGGCCTGGTGTCACTTTAAAGAAGTAGTCCAGTTACACCTTTGTGGGCTTATAACTTGGCTTCTGAATGTCCTAGAGAGGTCAGGTTTGTTTTAGTGTACTCCAATCAACCGCCCCTACAACCACAAAAAGGAATGGAGTCATTAGCACTTATGGTTTGTAAATGGCACCCAGAATTATGTTGCACGAAGCACAATTTCACATCATTCTGGGCCCATTTGTGTGAAAACAAGGTCCAATCAGGCTGATACGTTACAAGAAGGTAGAATCTATTGAGTTGTAAGTGATCTGAACGTTTCATGATGATAGCACTTTCCTAAGGGGGTCAAACCATGTCCCAAAGGTCACCGGATCTGGTGTCAATTTAAAGAAGTAGTCCAGTTACACATTTGTGGGCTTATAACTTGGCTTCTGAATGTCCTAGAGAGATCAGGTTTGTTTTAGTATACTCAAATCAACAGCCCCTACAACCACAAAAAGGAATGGAGTCATTAGCACTTATGGTTTGTAAATGGCACCCAGAATTATGTTGCACGAAGCACAATTTCACATCATTCTGGGTCCATTTGTGTGAAAACAAGGTCCAATCAGGCTGAAACATTACAAGAAGGTAGAATCTATTGAGTTGTAAGTGATCTGAACGTTTCATGATGATCTCACATTCCCATAGGGGGTCAAACCATGTCCCAAAGGTCACCGGGCCTGGTGTCACTTTAAAGAAGTAGTCCAGTTACACCTTTGTGGGCTTATAACTTGGCTTCTGAATGACCTAGAGAGGTCAGGTTTGTTTTAGTGTACTCCAATCAACAGCCCCTACAACCACAAAAAGTAATGGAGTCATTAGCACTTATGGTTTTTAAATGGCACCCAGAATTATGTTGCACGAAGCACAATTTCACATCATTCTGGGTTCATTTGTGTGAAAACAAGGTCCAATCAGGCTGAAACAATACAGGAAGGTAGAATCTATTGAGTTGTAAGTGATCTGAACGTTTCATGATGATCGCACTTTCCTAAGGGGGTCAAACCATGTCCCAAAGGTCACCGGATATGGTGTCACTTTAAAGAAGTAGTCCAGTTACACATTTGTGGGCTTATAACTTGGCTTCTGAATGTCCTAGAGAGGTCAGGGTTGTTTTAGTGTACTCCAATCAACAGCCCCTACAACCACAAAAAGTAATGGAGTCATTAGCACTTATGGTTTTTAAATGGCACCCAGAATTATGTTGCACGAAGCACAATTTCACATCATTCTGGGTTCATTTGTGTGAAAACAAGGTCCAGTCAGGCTGAAACGTTACAGGAAGGTAGAATCTACTGAGTTGTAAGTGATCTGAACGTTTCATGATGATAGCACTTTCCTAAGGGGGTCAAACCATGTCCCAAAGATCACCGGATCTGGTGTCAATTTAAAGAAGTAGTCCAGTTACACATTTGTGGGCTTATAACTTGGCTTCTGAATGTCCTAGAGAGATCAGATTTGTTTTAGTGTACTCCAATCAACAGCCCCTACAACCACAAAAGGGAATGGAGTCAATAGCACTTATGGTTTGTAAATGGCACCCAGAATTATGTTGCACGAAGCACAATTTCACATCATTCTGGGTCCATTTGTGTGAAAACAAGGTCCAATCAGGCTGAAACGCTACAAGAAGGTAGAATCTATTGAGTTGTAAGTGATCTGAACGTTTCAAGATGATCGCACATTCCTATAGGGGGTAAAACCATGTCCCAAAGGTCACCGGGCCTGGTGTCACTTTAAAGAAGTAGTCCAGTTACACCTTTGTGGGCTTATAACTTGGCTTCTGAATGTCCTAGAGAGGTTAGGTTTGTTTTAGTGTACTCCAATCAACAGCCCCTACAACCACAAAAAGGAATGGAGTCATTAGCACTTATGGTTTGTAAATGGCACACAGAATTATGTTGCACGAAGCACTATTTCACATCATTCTGGGTCCATTTGTGTGAAAACAAGGTCCAATCAGGCTGAAACGTTACAGGAAGGTAGAATCTATTGAGTTGTAAGTGATCTGAACGTTTCATGATGATAGCACTTTCCTAAGGGGGTCAAACCATGTCCCAAAAGTCACCGGATCTGGTGTCAATTTAAAGAAGTAGTCCAGTTACACATTTGTGGGCTTATAACTTGGCTTCTGAATGTCCTAGAGAGATCAGGTTTGTTTTAATGTACTCCATTCAACAGCCCCTACAACCACAAAAAGGAATGGAGTCATTAGCACTTATGGTTTGTAAATGGCACCCAGAATTATTTTGCACGAAGCACAATTTCACATCATTCTGGGTTCATTTGTGTGAAAACAAGGTCCAATCAGGCTGAAACGTTACTGGAAGCTAGAATCTATTGTGTTGTAAGTGATCTGAACGTTTCATGATGATAGCGCTTTCCTAAGGGGGTCAAACCATGTCCCAAAGGTCACCGGATCTGGTGTCAATTTAAAGAAGTAGTCCAGTTACACATTTGTGGGCTTATAACTTGGCTTCTGAATGTCCTAGAGAGATCAGGTTTGTTTTAATATACTCCAATCAACAGCCCCTACAACCACAAAAAGGAATGGAGTCATTAGCACTTATGGTTTTTAAATGGCACCCAGAATTATGTTGCACGAAGCACAATTTCACATCATTCTGGGTCCATTTGTGTGAAAACAAGGTCCAATCAGGCTGAAACGCTACAAGAAGGTAGAATCTATTGAGTTGTAAGTGATCTGAACGTTTCAAGATGATCGCACAATCCTATAGGGGGTAAAACCATGTCCCAAAGGTCACCGGGCCTGGTGTCACTTTAAAGAAGTAGTCCAGTTACACCTTTGTGGGCTTATAACTTGGCTTCTGAATGTCCTAGAGAGGTTAGGTTTGTTTTAGTGTACTCCAATCAACAGCCCCTACAACCACAAAAAGGAATGGAGTCATTAGCACTTATGGTTTGTAAATGGCACACAGAATTATGTTGCACGAAGCACTATTTCACATCATTCTGGGTCCATTTGTGTGAAAACAAGGTCCAATCAGGCTGAAACGTTACAGGAAGGTAGAATCTATTGAGTTGTAAGTGATCTGAACGTTTCATGATGATAGCACTTTCCTAAGGGGGTCAAACCATGTCCCAAAAGTCACCGGATCTGGTGTCAATTTAAAGAAGTAGTCCAGTTACACATTTGTGGGCTTATAACTTGGCTTCTGAATGTCCTAGAGAGATCAGGTTTGTTTTAATGTACTCCATTCAACAGCCCCTACAACCACAAAAAGGAATGGAGTCATTAGCACTTATGGTTTGTAAATGGCACCCAGAATTATTTTGCACGAAGCACAATTTCACATCATTCTGGGTTCATTTGTGTGAAAACAAGGTCCAATCAGGCTGAAACGTTACTGGAAGCTAGAATCTATTGTGTTGTAAGTGATCTGAACGTTTCATGATGATAGCGCTTTCCTAAGGGGGTCAAACCATGTCCCAAAGGTCACCGGATCTGGTGTCAATTTAAAGAAGTAGTCCAGTTACACATTTGTGGGCTTATAACTTGGCTTCTGAATGTCCTAGAGAGATCAGGTTTGGTTTAATATACTCCAATCAACAGCCCCTACAACCACAAAAAGGAATGGAGTCAATAGCACTTATGGTTTTTAAATGGCACCCAGAATTATGTTGCACGAAGCACAATTTCACATCATTCTGGGTCCATTTGTGTGAAAACAAGGTCCAATAAGGCTGAAACGTTACAGGAAGGTAGAATCTATTTAGTTGTAAGTGATCTTAACGTTTCATGATGATAGCGCTTTCCTAAGGGGATCAAACCATGTCCCAAAGGTCACCGGATCTGGTGTCAATTTAAAGAAGTAGTCCAGTTACACATTTGTGGGCTTATAACTTGGCTTCTGAATGTCCTAGAGAGATCAGGTTTGTTTTAGTGTACTCCAATCAACAGCCCCTACAACCACAAAAGGAATGGAGTCATTAGCCTTATGGTTTGTAAATGGCACCCAGAATTATGTTGCACGAAGCACAATTTCACATCATTCTGGGTCCATTTGTGTGAAAACAAGGTCCAATCAGGCTGAAACTTTACAAGAAGGTAGAATCTATTGAGTTGTAAGTGATCTGAACGTTTCATGATGATCTCGCATTCCCATAGGGGGTCAAACCATGTCCCAAAGGTCACCGGGCCAAGTGTCACTTTAAAGAAGTAGTCCAGTTACACCTTTGTGGGTTTATAACTTGGCTTCTGAATGTCCTAGAGAGGTTAGGTTTGTTTTAGTGTACTCCAATCAACAGCCCCTACAACCACAAAAAGGAATGGAGTCATTAGCACTTATGGTTTGTAAATGGCACCCAGAATTATGTTGCACGAAGCACAATTTCACATCATTCTGGGTTCATTTGTGTGAAAACAAGGTCCAATCAGGCTGAAACGTTACAGGAAGGTAGAATCTATTGAGTTGTAAGTGATCTGAACGTTTCAAGATGATCGCACATTCCTATAGGGGGTCAAACCATGTCCCAAAGGTCACCGGGCCAAGTGTCACTTTAAAGAAGTAGTCCAGTTACACCTTTGTGGGCTTATAACTTGGCTTCTGAATGTCCTAGAGAGATCAGGTTTGTTTTAGTATACTCAAATCAACAGCCCCTACAACCACAAAAAGGAATGGAGTCATTAGCACTTATGGTTTGTAAATGGCACCCAGAATTATGTTGCACGAAGCACAATTTCACATCATTCTGGGTCCATTTGTGTGAAAACAAGGTCCAATCAGGCTGATACGTAACAAGAAGGTAGAATCTATTGAGTTGTAAGTGATCTGAACGTTTCATGATGATAGCACTTTCCTAAGGGGGTCAAACCATGTCCCAAAGGTCACCGGATCTGGTGTCAATTTAAAGAAGTAGTCCAGTTACACATTTGTGGGCTTATAACTTGGCTTCTGAATGTCCTAGAGAGATCAGGTTTGTTTTAATGTACTCCAATCAACAGCCCCTACAACCACAAAAAGGAATGGAGTCATTAGCATTTATGGTTTGTAAATGGCACCCAGAATTATGTTGCACAAAGCACAATTTCACATCATTCTGGGTTCATTTGTGTGAAAACAAGGTCCAATAAGGCTGAAACGTTACAGGAATGTAGAATCTATTTAGTTGTAAGTGATCTGAACGTTTCATGATGATAGCGCTTTCCTAAGGGGATCAAACCATGTCCCAAAGGTCACCGGATCTGGTGTCAATTTAAAGAAGTAGTCCAGTTACACATTTGTGGGCTTATTACTTGGCTTCTGAATGTCCTAGAGAGATAAGGTTTGTTTTAGTGTACTCCAATCAACAGCCCCTACAACCACAAAAGGAATGGAGTCATTAGCACTTATGGTTTGTAAATGGCACCCAGAATTATGTTGCACGAAGCACAATTTCACATCATTCTGGGTCCATTTGTGTGAAAACAAGGTCCAATCAGGCTGAAACGTTACAAGAAGGTAGAATCTATTGAGTTGTAAGTGATCTGAACGTTTCATGATGATCTCACATTCCCATAGGCGGTCAAACCATGTCCCAAAGATCACCGGGCCTGGTGTCACTTTAAAGAAGTAGTCCAGTTACACCTTTGTGGGCTTATAACTTGGCTTCTGAATGTCCTAGAGAGGTCAGGTTTGTTTTAGTGTACTCCAATCAACCGCCCCTACAACCACAAAAAGGAATGGAGTCATTAGCACTTATGGTTTGTAAATGGCACCCAGAATTATGTTGCACGAAGCACAATTTCACATCATTCTGGGCCCATTTGTGTGAAAACAAGGTCCAATCAGGCTGAAACGTTACAGGAAGGTAGACTCTATTGAGTTGTAAGTGATCTGAACGTTTCATGATGATAGCCCTTTCCTAAGGGGGTCAAACCATGTCCCAAAGGTCACTGGATCTGGTGTCAATTTAAAGAAGTAGTCCAGTTACACATTTGTGGACTTATAACTTGACTTCTGAATGTCCTAGAGAGATCAGGTTTGTTTTAATGTACTCCAATCAACAGCCCCTACAACCACAAAAAGGAATGGAGTCATTAGCATTTATGGTTTGTAAATGGCACCCAGAATTATGTTGCACGAAGCACAATTTCACATCATTCTGGGTTCATTTGTGTGAAAACAAGGTCCAATCAGGCTGAAACGTTACAGGAAGGTAGAATCTATTGAGTTGTAAGTGATCTGAACGTTTCATGATGATAGCACTTTCCTAAGGGGGTCAAACCATGTCCCAAAGGTCCCCGGATCTGGTGTCAATTTAAAGAAGTAGTCCAGTTACACATTTGTGGGCTTATAACTTGGCTTCTGAATGTCCTAGAGAGATCAGGTTTGTTTTAATTTACTCCAATCAACAGCCCCTACAACCACAAAAAGGAATGGAGTCATTAGCACTTATGGTTTGTAAATGGCACCCAGAATTATGTTGCACGAAGCACAATTTCACATCATTCTGGGTCCATTTTTGTGAAAACAAGGTCCAATCAGGCTGAAACGTTACAAGACGGTAGAATCTATTGAGTTGTAAGTGATCTGAACTTTCCATGATGATCGCACATTCCTATAGGGGGTCAAACCATGTCCCAAAGGTCACCGGGCCTGGTGTCACTTTAAAGAAGTAGTCCAATTACACATTTGAGGGCTTATAACTTGGTTTCTGAATGTCCTAGAGAGATCAGGTTTAATTTAGAGTACTCCAATCAACAGCCCCTACAACCTCAAAAAGGAATGGAGTCATTAGCACTTATGGTTTTTAAATGGCACCCAGAATTATTTTGCACGAAGCACAATTTCACATCATTCTGGGTCCATTTGTGTGAAAACAAGGTCCAATCAGGCTGAAACGTTACAAGAAGGTAGAATCTATTGAGTTGTAAGTGATCTGAACGTTTCATGATGATCGCACATTCCTATTGGGGGTCAAACCATGTCCCAAAGGTCACCGGGCCAAGTGTCACTTTAAAGAAGTAGTCCAGTTACACCTTTGTGGGCTTATAACTTGGCTTCTGAATGTCCTAGAGAGATCAGGTTTGTTTTAGTATACTCAAATCAACAGCCCCTACAACCACAAAAAGGAATGGAGTCATTAGCACTTATGGTTTGTAAATGGCACCCAGAATTATGTTGCACGAAGCACAATTTCACATCATTCTGGGTCCATTTGTGTGAAAACAAGGTCCAATCAGGCTGATACGTAACAAGAAGGTAGAATCTATTGAGTTGTAAGTGATCTGAACGTTTCATGATGATAGCACTTTCCTAAGGGGGTCAAACCATGTCCCAAAGGTCACCGGATCTGGTGTCAATTTAAAGAAGTAGTCCAGTTACACATTTGTGGGCTTATAACTTGGCTTCTGAATGTCCTAGAGAGATCAGGTTTGTTTTAATGTACTCCAATCAACAGCCCCTACAACCACAAAAAGGAATGGAGTCATTAGCATTTATGGTTTGTAAATGGCACCCAGAATTATGTTGCACAAAGCACAATTTCACATCATTCTGGGTTCATTTGTGTGAAAACAAGGTCCAATAAGGCTGAAACGTTACAGGAATGTAGAATCTATTTAGTTGTAAGTGATCTGAACGTTTCATGATGATAGCGCTTTCCTAAGGGGATCAAACCATGTCCCAAAGGTCACCGGATCTGGTGTCAATTTAAAGAAGTAGTCCAGTTACACATTTGTGGGCTTATTACTTGGCTTCTGAATGTCCTAGAGAGATAAGGTTTGTTTTAGTGTACTCCAATCAACAGCCCCTACAACCACAAAAGGAATGGAGTCATTAGCACTTATGGTTTGTAAATGGCACCCAGAATTATGTTGCACGAAGCACAATTTCACATCATTCTGGGTCCATTTGTGTGAAAACAAGGTCCAATCAGGCTGAAACGTTACAAGAAGGTAGAATCTATTGAGTTGTAAGTGATCTGAACGTTTCATGATGATCTCACATTCCCATAGGCGGTCAAACCATGTCCCAAAGATCACCGGGCCTGGTGTCACTTTAAAGAAGTAGTCCAGTTACACCTTTGTGGGCTTATAACTTGGCTTCTGAATGTCCTAGAGAGGTCAGGTTTGTTTTAGTGTACTCCAATCAACCGCCCCTACAACCACAAAAAGGAATGGAGTCATTAGCACTTATGGTTTGTAAATGGCACCCAGAATTATGTTGCACGAAGCACAATTTCACATCATTCTGGGCCCATTTGTGTGAAAACAAGGTCCAATCAGGCTGAAACGTTACAGGAAGGTAGAATCTATTGAGTTGTAAGTGATCTGAACGTTTCATGATGATAGCCCTTTCCTAAGGGGGTCAAACCATGTCCCAAAGGTCACTGGATCTGGTGTCAATTTAAAGAAGTAGTCCAGTTACACATTTGTGGACTTATAACTTGACTTCTGAATGTCCTAGAGAGATCAGGTTTGTTTTAATGTACTCCAATCAACAGCCCCTACAACCACAAAAAGGAATGGAGTCATTAGCATTTATGGTTTGTAAATGGCACCCAGAATTATGTTGCACGAAGCACAATTTCACATCATTCTGGGTTCATTTGTGTGAAAACAAGGTCCAATCAGGCTGAAACGTTACAGGAAGGTAGAATCTATTGAGTTGTAAGTGATCTGAACGTTTCATGATGATAGCACTTTCCTAAGGGGGTCAAACCATGTCCCAAAGGTCCCCGGATCTGGTGTCAATTTAAAGAAGTAGTCCAGTTACACATTTGTGGGCTTATAACTTGGCTTCTGAATGTCCTAGAGAGATCAGGTTTGTTTTAATTTACTCCAATCAACAGCCCCTACAACCACAAAAAGGAATGGAGTCATTAGCACTTATGGTTTGTAAATGGCACCCAGAATTATGTTGCACGAAGCACAATTTCACATCCTTCTGGGTCCATTTTTGTGAAAACAAGGTCCAATCAGGCTGAAACGTTACAAGACGGTAGAATCTATTGAGTTGTAAGTGATCTGAACTTTCCATGATGATCGCACATTCCTATAGGGGGTCAAACCATGTCCCAAAGGTCACCGGGCCTGGTGTCACTTTAAAGAAGTAGTCCAATTACACATTTGAGGGCTTATAACTTGGTTTCTGAATGTCCTAGAGAGATCAGGTTTAATTTAGAGTACTCCAATCAACAGCCCCTACAATCCTCAAAAAGGAATGGAGTCATTAGCACTTATGGTTTTTAAATGGCACCCAGAATTATTTTGCACGAAGCACAATTTCACATCATTCTGGGTCCATTTGTGTGAAAACAAGGTCCAATCAGGCTGAAACGTTACAAGAAGGTAGAATCTATTGAGTTGTAAGTGATCTGAACGTTTCATGATGATCGCACATTCCTATTGGGGGTCAAACCATGTCCCAAAGGTCACCGGGCCTGGTGTGACTTTAAAGAAGTAGTCCAGTTACAACTTTGTGGGCTTATAACTTGGCTTCTGAATGTCCTAGAGAGGTCAGGTTTGTTTTAGTGTACTCCAATCAACAGCCCCTACAACCACAAAAAGTAATGGAGTCATTAGCACTTATGGTTTGTAAATGGCACCCAGAATTATGTTGCACGAAGCACAATTTCACATCATTCTGGGTCCATTTGTGTGAAAACAAGGTCCAATCAGGCTGAAATGTTACAGGAAGGTAGAATCTATTGAGTTGTAAGTGATCTGAACGTTTCATGATGATAGCAATTTCCTAAGGGGGTCAAACCATGTCCCAAAGGTCACCGGATCTGGTGTCAATTTAAAGAAGTAGTCCAGTTACACATTTGTGGGCTTATAACTTGGCTTCTGAATGTCCTAGTGCGATCAGGTTTGCTTTAGTGTACTCCAATCAACAGCCCCTACAACCACAAAAAGGAATGGAGACATTAGCACTTATGGTTTTTAAATGGCACCCAGAATTATGTTGCACGAAGCACAATTTCACATCATTCTGGGTTCATTGGTGTGAAAACAAGGTCCAATCCGGCTGAAACGCTACAAGAAGGTAGAATCTATTGAGTTGTAAGTGATCTGAACGTTTCAAGATGATCGCACATTCCTATAGGGGGTCAAACCATGTCCCAAAGGTCACCGGGCCAAGTGTCACTTTAAAGAAGTAGTCCAGTTACACCTTTGTGGGTTTATAACTTGGCTTCTGAATGTCCTAGAGAGGTTAGGTTTGTTTTAGTGTACTCCAATCAACAGCCCCTACAACCACAAAAAGGAATGGAGTCATTAGCACTTATGGTTTGTAAATGGCACCCAGAATTATGTTGCACGAAGCACAATTTCACATCATTCTGGGTTCATTTGTGTGAAAACAAGGTCCAATCAGGCTGAAACGTTACAGGAAGGTAGAATCTATTGAGTTGTAACTGATCTGAACGTTTCAAGATGATCGCACATTCCTATAGGGGGTCAAACCATGTCCCAAAGGTCACCGGGCCAAGTGTCACTTTAAAGAAGTAGTCCAGTTACACCTTTGTGGGCTTATAACTTGGCTTCTGAATGTCCTAGAGAGATCAGGTTTGTTTTAGTATACTCAAATCAACAGCCCCTACAACCACAAAAAGGAATGGAGTCATTAGCACTTATGGTTTGTAAATGGCACCCAGAATTATGTTGCACGAAGCACAATTTCACATAATTCTGGGTCCATTTGTGTGAAAACAAGGTCCAATCAGGCTGATACGTAACAAGAAGGTAGAATCTATTGAGTTGTAAGTGATCTGAACGTTTCATGATGATAGCACTTTCCTAAGGGGGTCAAACCATGTCCCAAAGGTCACCGGATCTGGTGTCAATTTAAAGAAGTAGTCCAGTTACACATTTGTGGGCTTATAACTTGGCTTCTGAATGTCCTAGAGAGATCAGGTTTGTTTTAATGTACTCCAATCAACAGCCCCTACAACCACAAAAAGGAATGGAGTCATTAGCATTTATGGTTTGTAAATGGCATCCAAAATTATGTTGCACAAAGCACAATTTCACATCATTCTGGGTTCATTTGTGTGAAAACAAGGTCCAATCAGGCTGAAACGTTACAGGAATGTAGAATCTATTTAGTTGTAAGTGATCTGAACGTTTCATGATGATAGCAATTTCCTAAGGGGGTCAAACCATGTCCCAAAGGTCACCGGGCCTGGTGTGACTTTAAAGAAGTAGTCCAGTTACACCTTTGTGGGCTTATAACTTGGCTTCTGAATGTCCTAGAGAGGTCAGGTTTGTTTTAGTGTACTCCAATCAACCGCCCCTACAACCACAAAAAGGAATGGAGTCATTAGCACTTATGGTTTGTAAATGGCACCCAGAATTATGTTGCACGAAGCACAATTTCACATCATTCTGGGCCCATTTGTGTGAAAACAAGGTCCAATCAGGCTGAAACGTTACAGGAAGGTAGAATCTATTGAGTTGTAAGTGATCTGAACGTTTCATGATGATAGCCCTTTCCTAAGGGGGTCAAAACATGTCCCAAAGGTCACTGGATCTGGTGTCAATTTAAAGAAGTAGTCCAGTTACACATTTGTGGACTTATAACTTGACTTCTGAATGTCCTAGAGAGATCAGGTTTGTTTTAATGTACTCCAATCAACAGCCCCTACAACCACAAAAAGGAATGGAGTCATTAGCATTTATGGTTTGTAAATGGCACCCAGAATTATGTTGCACGAAGCACAATTTCACATCATTCTGGGTTCATTTGTGTGAAAACAAGGTCCAATCAGGCTGAAACGTTACAGGAAGGTAGAATCTATTGAGTTGTAAGTGATCTGAACGTTTCATGATGATAGCACTTTCCTAAGGGGGTCAAACCATGTCCCAAAGGTCACCGGATCTGGTGTCAATTTAAAGAAGTAGTCCAGTTACACATTTGTGGGCTTATAACTTGGCTTCTGAATGTCCTAGAGAGATCAGGTTTGTTTTAATTTACTCCAATCAACAGCCCCTACAACCACAAAAAGGAATGGAGTCATTAGCACTTATGGTTTGTAAATGGCACCCAGAATTATGTTGCACGAAGCACAATTTCACATCATTCTGGGTCCATTTTTGTGAAAACAAGGTCCATTCAGGCTGAAACGTTACAAGACGGTAGAATCTATTGAGTTGTAAGTGATCTGAACTTTCCATGATGATCACACATTCCTATAGGGGGTCAAACCATGTCCCAAAGGTCACCGGGCCTGGTGTCACTTTAAAGAAGTAGTCCAATTACACATTTGAGGGGTTATAACTTGGTTTCTGAATGTCCTAGAGAGATCAGGTTTAATTTAGTGTACTCCAATCAACAGCCCCTACAACCTCAAAAAGGAATGGAGTCATTAGCACTTATGGTTTTTAAATGGCACCCAGAATTATTTTGCACGAAGCACAATTTCACATCATTCTGGGTCCATTTGTGTGAAAACAAGGTCCAATCAGGCTGAAACGTTACAAGAAGGTAGAATCTATTGAGTTGTAAGTGATCTGAACGTTTCATGATGATCGCACATTCCTATTGCGGGTCAAACCATGTCCCAAAGGTCACCGGGCCTGGTGTGACTTTAAAGAAGTAGTCCAGTTACAACTTTGTGGGCTTATAACTTGGCTTCTGAATGTCCTAGAGAGGTCAGGTTTGTTTTAGTGTACTCCAATCAACAGCCCCTACAACCACAAAAAGTAATGGAGTCATTAGCACTTATGGTTTGTAAATGGCACCCAGAATTATGTTGCACGAAGCACAATTTCACATCATTCTGGGTCCATTTGTGTGAAAACAAGGTCCAATCAGGCTGAAATGTTACAGGAAGGTAGAATCTATTGAGTTGTAAGTGATCTGAACGTTTCATGATGATAGCAATTTCCTAAGGGGGTCAAACCATGTCCCAAAGGTCACCGGATCTGGTGTCAATTTAAAGAAGTAGTCCAGTTACACATTTGTGGGCTTATAACTTGGCTTCTGAATGTCCTAGAGCGATCAGGTTTGCTTTAGTGTACTCCAATCAACAGCCCCTACAACCACAAAAAGGAATGGAGACATTAGCACTTATGGTTTTTAAATGGCACCCAGAATTATGTTGCACGAAGCACAATTTCACATCATTCTGGGTTCATTGGTGTGAAAACAAGGTCCAATCCGGCTGAAACGCTACAAGAAGGTAGAATCTATTGAGTTGTAAGTGATCTGAACGTTTCAAGATGATCGCACATTCCTATAGGGGGTCAAACCATGTCCCAAAGGTCACCGGGCCAAGTGTCACTTTAAAGAAGTAGTCCAGTTACACCTTTGTGGGTTTATAACTTGGCTTCTGAATGTCCTAGAGAGGTTAGGTTTGTTTTAGTGTACTCCAATCAACAGCCCCTACAACCACAAAAAGGAATGGAGTCATTAGCACTTATGGTTTGTAAATGGCACCCAGAATTATGTTGCACGAAGCACAATTTCACATCATTCTGGGTTCATTTGTGTGAAAACAAGGTCCAATCAGGCTGAAACGTTACAGGAAGGTAGAATCTATTGAGTTGTAACTGATCTGAACGTTTCAAGATGATCGCACATTCCTATAGGGGGTCAAACCATGTCCCAAAGGTCACCGGGCCAAGTGTCACTTTAAAGAAGTAGTCCAGTTACACCTTTGTGGGCTTATAACTTGGCTTCTGAATGTCCTAGAGAGATCAGGTTTGTTTTAGTATACTCAAATCAACAGCCCCTACAACCACAAAAAGGAATGGAGTCATTAGCACTTATGGTTTGTAAATGGCACCCAGAATTATGTTGCACGAAGCACAATTTCACATAATTCTGGGTCCATTTGTGTGAAAACAAGGTCCAATCAGGCTGATACGTAACAAGAAGGTAGAATCTATTGAGTTGTAAGTGATCTGAACGTTTCATGATGATAGCACTTTCCTAAGGGGGTCAAACCATGTCCCAAAGGTCACCGGATCTGGTGTCAATTTAAAGAAGTAGTCCAGTTACACATTTGTGGGCTTATAACTTGGCTTCTGAATGTCCTAGAGAGATCAGGTTTGTTTTAATGTACTCCAATCAACAGCCCCTACAACCACAAAAAGGAATGGAGTCATTAGCATTTATGGTTTGTAAATGGCATCCAGAATTATGTTGCACAAAGCACAATTTCACATCATTCTGGGTTCATTTGTGTGAAAACAAGGTCCAATCAGGCTGAAACGTTACAGGAATGTAGAATCTATTTAGTTGTAAGTGATCTGAACGTTTCATGATGATAGCAATTTCCTAAGGGGGTCAAACCATGTCCCAAAGGTCACCGGGCCTGGTGTGACTTTAAAGAAGTAGTCCAGTTACAACTTTGTGGGCTTATAACTTGGCTTCTGAATGTCCTAGAGAGGTCAGGTTTGTTTTAGTGTACTCCAATCAACAGCCCCTACAACCACAAAAAGTAATGGAGTCATTAGCACTTATGGTTTGTAAATGGCACCCAGAATTATGTTGCACGAAGCACAATTTCACATCATTCTGGGTCCATTTGTGTGAAAACAAGGTCCAATCAGGCTGAAATGTTACAGGAAGGTAGAATCTATTGAGTTGTAAGTGATCTGAACGTTTCATGATGATAGCAATTTCCTAAGGGGGTCAAACCATGTCCCAAAGGTCACCGGATCTGGTGTCAATTTAAAGAAGTAGTCCAGTTACACATTTGTGGGCTTATAACTTGGCTTCTGAATGTCCTAGAACGATCAGGTTTGCTTTAGTTTACTCCAATCAACAGCCCCTACATCCACAAAAAGGAATGGAGACATTAGCACTTATGGTTTTTAAATGGCACCCAGAATTATGTTGCACGAAGCACAATTTCACATCATTCTGGGTTCATTTGTGTGAAAACAAGGTCCAATCCGGCTGAAACGCTACAAGAAGGTAGAATCTATTGAGTTGTAAGTGATCTGAACGTTTCAAGATGATCGCACATTCCTATAGGGGGTCAAACCATGTCCCAAAGGTCACCGGGCCAAGTGTCACTTTAAAGAAGTAGTCCAGTTACACCTTTGTGGGTTTATAACTTGGCTTCTGAATGTCCTAGAGAGGTTAGGTTTGTTTTAGTGTACTCCAATCAACAGCCCCTACAACCACAAAAAGGAATGGAGTCATTAGCACTTATGGTTTGTAAATGGCACCCAGAATTATGTTGCACGAAGCACAATTTCACATCATTCTGGGTTCATTTGTGTGAAAACAAGGTCCAATCAGGCTGAAACGTTACAGGAAGGTAGAATCTATTGAGTTGTAACTGATCTGAACGTTTCAAGATGATCGCACATTCCTATAGGGGGTCAAACCATGTCCCAAAGGTCACCGGGCCAAGTGTCATTTTAAAGAAGTAGTCCAGTTACACCTTTGTGGGCTTATAACTTGGCTTCTGAATGTCCTAGAGAGATCAGGTTTGTTTTAGTATACTCAAATCAACAGCCCCTACAACCACAAAAAGGAATGGAGTCATTAGCACTTATGGTTTGTAAATGGCACCCAGAATTATGTTGCACGAAGCACAATTTCACATCATTCTGGGTCCATCTGTGTGAAAACAAGGTCCAATCAGGCTGATACGTAACAAGAAGGTAGAATCTATTGAGTTGTAAGTGATCTGAACGTTTCATGATGATAGCACTTTCCTAAGGGGGTCAAACCATGTCCCAAAGGTCAACGGATCTGGTGTCAATTTAAAGAAGTAGTCCAGTTACACATTTGTGGGCTTATAACTTGGCTTCTGAATGTCCTAGAGAGATCAGGTTTGTTTTAATGTACTCCAATCAACAGCCCCTACAACCACAAAAAGGAATGGAGTCATTAGCATTTATGGTTTGTAAATGGCACCCAGAATTATGTTGCACAAAGCACAATTTCACATCATTCTGGGTTCATTTGTGTGAAAACAAGGTCCAATCAGGCTGAAACGTTACAGGAATGTAGAATCTATTGAGTTGTAAGTTATCTGAACGTTTCATGATGATAGCGCTTTCCTAAGGGGATCAAACCATGTCCCAAAGGTCACCGGATCTGGTGTCAATTTAAAGAAGTAGTCCAGTTACACATTTGTGGGCTTATAACTTGGCTTCTGAATGTCCTAGAGAGATAAGGTTTGTTTTAGTGTACTCCAATCAACAGCCCCTACAACCACAAAAGGAATGGAGTCATTAGCACTTATGGTTTGTAAATGGCACCCAGAATTATGTTGCACGAAGCACAATTTCACATCATTCTGGGTCCATTTGTGTGAAAACAAGGTCCAATCAGGCTGAAACGTTACAAGAAGGTAGAATCTATTGAGTTGTAAGTGATCTGAACGTTTCATGATGATCTCACATTCCCATAGGGGGTCAAACCATGTCCCAAAGATCACCGGGCCTGGTGTCACTTTAAAGAAGTAGTCCAGTTACACCTTTGTGGGCTTATAACTTGGCTTCTGAATGTCCTAGAGAGGTCAGGTTTGTTTTAGTGTACTCCAATCAACCGCCCCTACAACCACAAAAAGGAATGGAGTCATTAGCACTTATGGTTTGTAAATGGCACCCAGAATTATGTTGCACGAAGCACAATTTCACATCATTCTGGGCCCATTTGTGTGAAAACAAGGTCCAATCAGGCTGAAACGTTACAGGAAGGTAGAATCTATTGAGTTGTAAGTGATCTGAACGTTTCATGATGATAGCCCTTTCCTAAGGGGGTCAAACCATGTCCCAAAGGTCACTGGATCTGGTGTCAATTTAAAGAAGTAGTCCAGTTACACATTTGTGGACTTATAACTTGACTTCTGAATGTCCTAGAGAGATCAGGTTTGTTTTAATGTACTCCAATCAACAGCCCCTACAACCACAAAAAGGAATGGAGTCATTAGCATTTATGGTTTGTAAATGGCACCCAGAATTATGTTGCACGAAGCACAATTTCACATCATTCTGGGTTCATTTGTGTGAAAACAAGGTCCAATCAGGCTGAAACGTTACAGGAAGGTAGAATCTATTGAGTTGTAAGTGATCTGAACGTTTCATGATGATAGCACTTTCCTAAGGGGGTCAAACCATGTCCCAAAGGTCACCGGATCTGGTGTCAATTTAAAGAAGTAGTCCAGTTACACATTTGTGGGCTTATAACTTGGCTTCTGAATGTTCTAGAGAGATCAGGTTTGTTTTAATTTACTCCAATCAACAGCCCCTACAACCACAAAAAGGAATGGAGTCATTAGCACTTATGGTTTGTAAATGGCACCCAGAATTATGTTGCACGAAGCACAATTTCACATCATTCTGGGTCCATTTTTGTGAAAACAATGTCCAATCAGGCTGAAACGTTACAAGACGGTAGAATCTATTGAGTTGTAAGTGATCTGAACTTTCCATGATGATCGCACATTCCTATAGGGGGTCAAACCATGTCCCAAAGGTCACCGGGCCTGGTGTCACTTTAAAGAAGTAGTCCAATTACACATTTGAGGGCTTATAACTTGGTTTCTGAATGTCCTAGAGAGATCAGGTTTAATTTAGTGTACTCCAATCAACAGCCCCTACAACCTCAAAAAGGAATGGAGTCATTAGCACTTATGGTTTTTAAATGGCACCCAGAATTATTTTGCACGAAGCACAATTTCACATCATTCTGGGTCCATTTGTGTGAAAACAAGGTCCAATCAGGCTGAAACGTTACAAGAAGGTAGAATCTATTGAGTTGTAAGTGATCTGAACGTTTCATGATGATCGCACATTCCTATTGGGGGTCAAACCATGTCCCAAAGGTCACCGGGCCTGGTGTGACTTTAAAGAAGTAGTCCAGTTACACCTTTGTGGGCTTATAACTTGGCTTCTGAATATCCTAGAGAGGTCAGGTTTGTTTTAGAGTACTCCAATTAGCAGCCCACATTATCACTAAAAGGAATGGAGTCATTAGCACTTATGGTTTGTAAATGGCACCCAGAATTATGTTGCATGAAGCACAATTTCACATCATTCTGGGTCCATTTGTGTGAAAACAAGGGCCAATCAGGCTGAAATGTTACAAGAAGGTAGAATCTATTGAGTTGTAAGTGATCTGAACGTTTCAAGATGATCACACTTTCCAAAGAGGGTCAAACCATGTCCCAAAGGTCACCGGATCTGGTGTCAATTTAAAGAAGTAGTCCAGTTACACAATTGTGGGCTTTTAACTTGGCTTCTGAATTTCCTAGAGAGATCAGGTTTGTTTTAATGTACTCCAATCAACATCCCCTACAACCACAAAAAGGAATGGAGTCATTAGCGCTTATGGTTTTTAAATGGCACCCAGAATTGTTGCACAAAGCACAATTTCACATCATTCTGGGTTCATTTGTGTGAAAACAAGGTACAATCAGGCTGAAACGTTACAGGAAGGTAGAATCTATTGAATTGTAAGTGATCTGAACGTTTCATGAATATAGCACTTTCCTAAGGGGGTCAAACCATGTCCCAAAGGTCAGGGGATCTGGTGTCAATTTAAAGTAGTCCAGTTACACATTTGTGGGCTTATAACTTGGCTTCTGAATATCCTAGAGAGGTCAGGTTTGTTTTAGAGTACTCCAATTAACAGCCCCCATTACCACTAAAAGGAATGGAGTCATTAGCACTTATGGTTTTTAAATGGCACCCAGAATTATGTTGCACAAAGCACAATTTCACATCATTCTGGGTTCATTTGTGTGAAAACAAGGTCCAATCAGGCTGAAACGTTACAGGAAGGTAGAATCTATTGAGTTGTAAGTGATCTGAACGTTTCATGAAGATAGCACTTTCCTAAGGGGGTCAAACCATGTCCCAAAGGTCACCGGATCTGGTGTCACTTTAAAGAAGTAGTCCAATTACACCTTTAAGGGCTTATAACTTGGTTTCTGAATGTCCTAGAGAGATCAGGTTTGTTTTAGTGTACTCAAATCAACAGCCCCTACAACCTCAAAAAGGAATGGAGTCATTAGCACTAATGGTTTTTAAATGGCACCCAGAATTATGTTGCACGAAGCACAATTTCACATCATTCTGGGTCCATTTGTGTGAAAACAAGGTCCAATCAGGCTGAAACGTTACAAGAAGGTAGAATCTATTGAGTTGTAAGTGATCTGAACGTTTCATGATGATCGCACATTCCTATTGGGGGTCAAACCATGTCCCAAAGGTCACCGGGCCTGGTGTCACTTTAAAGAAGTAGTCCAGTTACACCTTTGTGGGCTTATAACTTGGCTTCTGAATATCCTAGAGAGGTCAGGTTTGTTTTAGAGTAATCCAATTAACAGCCCCCATTACCACTAAAAGGAATGGAGTCATTAGCACTTATGGTTTTTAAATGGCACCCAGAATTATGTTGCACGAAGCACAATTTCACATCATTCTGGGTTCATTTGTGTGAAAACAAGGTCCAATCAGGCTGAAACGTTACAAGAAGGTAGAATCTATTGAGTTGTAAGTGATCTGAACGTTTCATGATGATCGCACATTTCTATGGGGGTAAAACCATGTCCAAAAGGTCACTGGGCCTGGTGTCACTTTAAAGAAGTAGTCCAGTTACACCTTTGTGGGCTTATAACTTGGCTTCTGAATGTCCTAGAGAGATCAGGTTTGTTTTAGTATACTCCAATCAACAGCCCCTACAACCACAAAAATGAATGGAGTCATTAGCATTTATGGTTTGTAAATGGCACCCAGAATTATGTTGCACGAAGCACAATTTCACATCATTCTGGGTTCATTTGTGTGAAAACAAGGTCCAATCAGGCTGAAATGTTACAGGAAGGTAGAATCTATTGAGTTGTAAGTGATCTGAACGTTTCATGATGATAGCACTTTCCTAAGGGGGTCAAACCATGTCCCAAAGGTCACCGGATCTAGTGTCAATTTAAAGAAGTAGTCCAGTTACACATTTGTGGGCTTATAACTTGGCTTCTGAATGTCCTAGAGAGATCAGGTTTGTTTTAGTGTACTCCAATCAACAGCCCCTACAATCCTCAAAAAGGAATGGAGTCATTAGCACTTATGGTTTTTAAATGGCACCCAGAATTATGTTGCACGAAGCACAATTTCACATCATTCTGGGTCCATTTGTGTGAAAACAAGGTCCAATCAGGCTGAAACGTTACAAGAAGGTAGAATCTATTGAGTTGTAAGTGATCTGAACGTTTCATGATGATAGCACTTTCCTAAGGGGGTCAAACCATGTCCCAAAGGTCACCGGGCCTGGTGTCAATTTAAAAAAGTAGTCCAGTTACACATTTGTGGGCCTATAACTTAGCTTCTGAATGTCCTAGAGGGATCAGGTTTGTTTTAGTATACTCCAATCAACAGCCCCTACAACCACAAAAAGGAATGGAGTCATTAGCAATTATGGTTTTTAAATGGCACCCAGAATTATGTTGCACGAAGCACAATTTCACATCATTCTGGGTCCATTTGTGTGAAAACAAGGTCCAATCAGGCTGAAACGTTACAAGAAGGTAGAATCTATTTAGTTGTAAGTGATCTGAACGTTTCATGATGATAGCACTTTCCTAAGGGAGTCAAACCCTGTCCCAAAAATCACCGGATCTGGTGTCAATTTAAAGAAGTAGTCCAGTTACACATTTGTTGGCTTATAACTTAGCTTCTGAATGTCCTAGAGAGATCAGGTTTGTTTTAGTATACTCCAATCAACACCCCCTACAACCACAAAAAGGAATGGAGTCATTAGCACTTATGGTTTTTAAATGGCACCCAGAATTATGTTGCACGAAGCAGAATTTCACATCATTCTGGGTCCATTTGTGTGAAAACAAGGTCCAATCAGGCTGAAACATTACAAGAAGGTAGAATCTATTGAGTTGTAATTGATTTGAACGTTTCATGATGATAGCCCTTTCCTAAGGGAGTCAAACCCTGTCCCAAAGGTCACCGGATCTGGTGTCAATTTAAAGAAGTAGTCCAGTTACACATTTGTTGGCTTATAACTTAGCTTCTGAATATCCTAGAGAAGTCAGGTTTGTTTTAGAGTACTCCAATTAACAGCCCCCATTACCACTAAGAGGAATGGAGTCATTAGCACTTTTGGTTTTTAAATGGCACCCAGAATTATGTTGCACGAAGCACAATTTCACATCATTCTGGGTTCATTTGTGTGAAAACAAGGTCCAATCAGGCTGAAACATTACAAGAAGGTAGAATCTATTGAGTTGTAAGTGATCTGAACGTTTCAAGATGATCACACTTTCCTAACGGGGTCAAACCATGTCCCAAAGGTCACCGGATCTGGTGTCAATTTAAAGAAGTAGTCCAGTTACACATTTGTGGGCTTATAACGTGGCTTCTGAATGTCCTAGAGAGATCAGGTTTGTTTTAGTATACTCCAATCAACAGCCCCTACGACCACAAAAAGGAATGGAGTAATTAGCACTTATGGTTTTTAAATGGCACCCAGAATTATGTTGCACGAAGCACAATTTCACATCATTCTGGGTTCATTTGTGTGAAAACAAGGTCCAATCAGGCTGAAACGTTACAAGAAGGTAGAATCTATTGAGTTGTAAGTGATCTGAACGTTTCATGATGATCGCACATTCCTATTGGGGGTCAAACCATGTCCCAAAGGTCACCGGGCCTGGTGTCACTTTAAAGAAGTAGTCCAGTTACACCTTTGTGGGCTTATTACTTGGCTTCTGAATATCCTAGAGAGGTCAGGTTTGTTTTAGAGTACTCCAATTAGCAGCCCCCATTACCACTAAAAGGAATGGAGTCATTAGCACTTATGGTTTTTAAATGGCACCCAGAATTATGTTGCACGAAGCACAATTTCACATCATTCTGGGATCATTTGTGTGAAAACAAGGTCCAATCAGGCTGAAACGTTACAAGACGGTAGAATCTATTGAATTGTAAGTGATCTGAACGTTTCATGATGATCGCACATTCCTATAGGGGGTCAAACCACGTCCCAAAGGTCACCGGGCCTGGTGTCACTTTAAAGTAGTCCAATTACACATTTGAGGGCTTATAACTTGGTTTCTGAATGTCCTAGAGAGATCAGGTTTGTTTTAGTGTACTCCAATCAACAGCCCCTACAACCTCAAAAAGGAATGGAGTCATTAGCACTTATGGTTTTTAAATGGCACCCAGAATTATGTTGCACAAAGCACAATTTCACATCATTCTGGGTCCATTTGTGTGAAAACAAGGTCCAATCAGGCTGAAACGTTACAAGAAGGTAGAATCTATTGAGTTGTAAGTGATCTGAACGTTTCATGATGATCGCACATTCCTATTGGGGATCAAACCATGTCCCAAAGGTCACCGGATCTGGTGTCAATTTAAAGAAGTAGTCCAGTTACACATTTGTGGGCTTATAACTTGGCTTCTGAATGTCCTAGAGAGATCAGGTTTGTTTTAGTGTACTCCAATCAACAGCCCCTACAACCTCAAAAAGGAATGGAGTCATTAGCACTTATGGTTTTTAAATGGCACCCAGAATTATGTTGCACGAAGCACAATTTCACATCATTCTGGGTCCATTTGTGTGAAAACAAGGTCCAATCAGGCTGAAACGTTACAAGAAGGTAGAATCTATTGAGTTGTAAGTGATCTGAACGTTTCATGATTACCGCACATTCCTATAGGGGGTCAAACCATGTCCCAAAGGTCACCGGGCCTGGTGTCACTTTAAAGAAGTAGTCCAGTTACACCTTTGTGGGCTTATAACTTGGCTTCTGAATATCCTAGAGAGGTCAGGTTTGTTTTAGAGTACTCCAATTAACAGCCCCCATTACCACTAAAAGGAATGGAGTCATTAGCGCTTATGGCTTTTAAAAAGCACCCAGAATTATGTTGCACGAAGCACAATTTCACATCATTCTGGGTTCATTTGTGTGAAAACAAGGTCCAATCAGGCTGAAACGTTACAACAAGGTAGAATCTATTGAGTTGTAAGTGATCTGAACGTTTCATGATGATCGCACATTCCTATAGGGGGTAAAACCATGTCCAAAAGGTCACCGGGCCTGGTGTCACTTTAAAGAAGTAGTCCAGTTACACATTTGTGGGCTTATAACTTAGCTTCTGAATGTCCTAGAGAGATCAGGTTTGTTTTAGTGTACTCCAATCAACAGCCCCTACAACCACAAAAATGAATGGAGTCATTAGCATTTATGGTTTGTAAATGGCACCCAGAATTATGTTGCACAAAGCACAATTTCACATAGTTCTGGGTTCATTTGTGTGAAAACAAGGTCCAATCAGGCTGAAACGTTACAGGAAGGTAGAATCTATTGAGTTGTAAGTGATTTGAACGTTTCATGATGATAGCACTTTCCTAAGGGGGTCAAACCATGTCCCAAAGGTCACCGGATCTAGTGTCAATTTAAAGTAGTCCAGTTACACATTTGTGGGCTTATAACTTGGCTTCTGAATGTCCTAGAGAGATCAGGTTTGTTTTAATGTATTCCAATCAACAGCCCCTACAATCCTCAAAAAGGAATGGAGTCATTAGCACTTATGGTTTTTAAATGGCACCCAGAATTATGTTGCACGAAGCACAATTTCACATCATTCTGGGTCCATTTGTGTGAAAACAAGGTCCAATCAGGCTGAAACGTTACAAGAAGGTAGAATCTATTGAGTTGTAAGTGATCTGAACGTTTCATGATGATAGCACTTTCCTAAGGGGGTCAAACCATGTCCCAAAGGTCACCGGATCTGGTGTCAATTTAAAATAGTCCAGTTACACATTTGTGGGCCTATAACTTAGCTTCTGAATGTCCTAGAGTGATCAGGTTTGTTTTAGTATACTCCAATCAATAGCCCCTACAACCACAAAAAGGAATGGAGTCATTAGCACTTATGGTTTTTAAATGGCACCCAGAATTATGTTGCACGAAGCACAATTTCACATCATTCTAGGTCCATTTGTGTGAAAACAAGGTCCAATCAGGCTGAAACGTTACAAGAAGGTAGAATCTATTGAGTTGTAAGTGATCTGAACGTTTCATGATGATAGCACTTTCCTAAGGGAGTCAAACCCTGTCCCAAAGGTCACCGGATCTGGTGTCAATTTAAAGAAGTAGTCCAGTTACACATTTGGTGGCTTATAACTTAGCTTCTGAATGTCCTAGAGAGATCAGGTTTGTTTTAGTATACTCCAATCAACACCCCCTACAACCACAAAAAGGAATGGAGTCATTAGCACTTATGGTTTTTAAATGGCACCCAGAATTATGTTGCACGAAGCACAATTTCACATCATTCTGGGTTCATTTGTGTGAAAACAAGGTCCAATCAGGCTGAAACGTTACAGGAAGGTAGAATCTATTTAGTTGTAAGTGATCTGAACGTTTCATGATGATAGCGCTTTCCTAAGGGGATCAAACCATGTCCCAAAGGTCACCGGATCTGGTGTCAATTTAAAGAAGTAGTCCAGTTACACATTTGTGGGCTTATAATTTGGCTTCTGAATGTCCTAGAGAGATCAGGTTTGTTTTAGTGTACTCCAATCAACAGCCCCTACAACCACAAAAGGAATGGAGTCATTAGCCTAATGGTTTGTAAATGGCACCCAGAATTATGTTGCACGAAGCACAATTTCACATCATTCTGGGTCCATTTGTGTGAAAACAAGGTCCAATCAGGCTGAAACATTACAAGAAGGTAGAATCTATTGAGTTGTAAGTGATCTGAACGTTTCATGATGATCTCACATTCCCATAGGGGGTCAAACCATGTCCCAAAGGTCACCGGGCCTGGTGTCACTTTAAAGAAGTAGACCAGTTACACCTTTGTGGGCTTATAACTTGGCTTCTGAATGACCTAGAGAGGTCAGGTTTGTTTTAGTGTACTCCAATCAACAGCCCCTACAACCACAAAAAGTAATGGAGTCATTAGCACTTATGATTGTAAATGGCACCCAGAATTATGTTGCACGAAGCACAATTTCACATCATTCTGGGTCCATTTGTGTGGAAACAAGGTCCAATCTGGCTGAAATGTTACAGGAAGGTAGAATCTATTGAGTTGTAAGTGATCTAAACGTTTCATGATGATAGCACTTTCCTAAGGGGGTCAAACCATGTCCCAAAGGTCACCGGATCTGTTGTCAATTTAAAGAAGTAGTCCAGTTACACATTTGTGGGCTTATAACTTGGCTTCTGAATGTCTTAGAGCGATCAGGTTTGCTTTAGTGTACTCCAATCAACAGCCCCTACAACCACAAAAAGGAAGGGAGACATTAGCACTTATGGTTTTTAAATGGCACCCAGAATTATGTTGCACGAAGCACAATTTCACATCATTCTGGGTTCATTTGTGTGAAAACAAGGTCCAATCAGGCTGAAACAATACAGGAAGGTAGAATCTATTGAGTTGTAAGTGATCTGAATGTTTCATGATGATCGCACTTTCCTAAGGGGGTCAAACCATGTCCCAAAGGTCACCGGATATGGTGTCACTTTAAAGAAGTAGTCCAGTTACACATTTGTGGGCTTATAACTTGGCTTCTGAATGTCCTAGAGAGGTCAGGGTTGTTCTAGTGTACTCCAATCAACAGCCCCTACAACCACAAAAAGGAATGGAGTCATTAGCACTTATGGTTTTTAAATGGCACCCAGAATTATGTTGCACGAAGCACAATTTCACATCATTCTGGGTTCATTTGTGTGAAAACAAGGTCCAGTCAGGCTGAAACGTTACAGGAAGGTAGAATCTACTGAGTTGTAAGTGATCTGAACGTTTCATGATGATAGCACTTTCCTAAGGGGGTCAAACCATGTCCCAAAGATCAACGGATCTGGTGTCAATTTAAAGAAGTAGTCCAGTTACACATTTGTGGGCTTATAACTTGGCTTCTGAATGTCCTAGAGAGATCAGGTTTGTTTTAGTGTACTCCAATCAACAGCCCCTACAACCACAAAAGGGAATGGAGTCAATAGCACTTATGGTTTGTAAATGGCACCCAGAATTATGTTGCACGAAGCACAATTTCACATCATTCTGGGTCCATTTGTGTGAAAACAAGGTCCAATCAGGCTGAAACGCTACAAGAAGGTAGAATCTATTGAGTTGTAAGTGATCTGAACGTTTCAAGATGATCGCACATTCCTATAGGGGGTAAAACCATGTCCCAAAGGTCACCGGGCCTGGTGTCACTTTAAAGAAGTAGTCCAGTTACACCTTTGTGGGCTTATAACTTGGCTTCTGAATGTCCTAGAGAGGTTAGGTTTGTTTTAGTGTACTCCAATCAACAGCCCCTACAACCACAAAAAGGAATGGAGTCATTAGCACTTATGGTTTGTAAATGGCACACAGAATTATGTTGCACGAAGCACTATTTCACATCATTCTGGGTCCATTTGTGTGAAAACAAGGTCCAATCAGGCTGAAACGTTACAGGAAGGTAGAATCTATTGAGTTGTAAGTGATCTGAACGTTTCATGATGATAGCACTTTCCTAAGGGGGTCAAACCATGTCCCAAAAGTCACCGGATCTGGTGTCAATTTAAAGAAGTAGTCCAGTTACACATTTGTGGGCTTATAACTTGGCTTCTGAATGTCCTAGAGAGATCATGTTTGTTTTAATGTACTCCATTCAACAGCCCCTACAACCACAAAAAGGAATGGAGTCATTAGCACTTATGGTTTGTAAATGGCACCCAGAATTATTTTGCACGAAGCACAATTTCACATCATTCTGGGTTCATTTGTGTGAAAACAAGGTCCAATCAGGCTGAAACGTTACTGGAAGCTAGAATCTATTGTGTTGTAAGTGATCTGAACGTTTCATGATGATAGCGCTTTCCTAAGGGGGTCAAACCATGTCCCAAAGGTCACCGGATCTGGTGTCAATTTAAAGAAGTAGTCCAGTTACACATTTGTGGGCTTATAACTTGGCTTCTGAATGTCCTAGAGAGATCATGTTTGTTTTAATGTACTCCATTCAACAGCCCCTACAACCACAAAAAGGAATGGAGTCATTAGCACTTATGGTTTGTAAATGGCACCCAGAATTATGTTGCACGAAGCACAATTTCACATCATTCTGGGTCCATTTGTGTGAAAACAAGGTCCAATCAGGCTGATACGTTACAAGAAGGTAGAATCTATTGAGTTGTAAGTGATCTGAACGTTTCATGATGATATCACTTTCCTAAGGGGGTCAAACCATGTCCCAAAGGTCACCGGATCTGGTGTCAATTTAAAGAAGTAGTCCAGTTACACATTTGTGGGCTTATAACATGGCTTCTGAATGTCCTAGAGAGATCAGGTTTGTTTTAATGTTCTCCAATCAACAGCCCCTACAACCACAAAAAGGAATGGAGTCATTAGCATTTATGGTTTGTAAATGGCACCCAGAATTATGTTGCACGAAGCACAATTTCACATCATTCTGGGTCCATTTGTGTGAAAACAAGGTCCAATCAGGCTGATACGTTACAAGAAGGTAGAATCTATTGAGTTGTAAGTGATCTGAACGTTTCATGATGATAGCACTTTCCTAAGGGGGTCAAACCATGTCCCAAAGGTCACCAGATCTGGTGTCAATTTAAAGAAGTAGTCCAGTTACACATTTGTGGGCTTATAACATGGCTTCTGAATGTCCTAGAGAGATCAGGTTTGTTTTAATGTTCTCCAATCAACAGCCCCTACAACCACAAAAAGGAATGGAGTCATTAGCATTTATGGTTTGTAAATGGCACCCAGAATTATGTTGCACGAAGCACAATTTCACATCATTCTGGGTCCATTTGTGTGAAAACAAGGTCCAATCAGGCTGAAACTTTACAAGAAGGTAGAATCTATTGAGTTGTAAGTGATCTGAACGTTTCATGATGATCTCGCATTCCCATAGGGGGTCAAACCATGTCCCAAAGGTCACCGGGCCTGGTGTCACATTAAAGAAGTAGTCCAGTTACACCTTTGTGGGCTTATAACTTGGCTTCTGAATGTCCTAGAGAGGTCAGGTTTGTTTTAGTGTACTCCAATCAACAGCCCCTACAACCACAAAAAGTAATGGAGTCATTAGCACTTATGGTTTGTAAATGGCACCCAGAATTATGTTGCACGAAGCACAATTTCACATCATTCTGGGTCCATTTGTGTGAAAACAAGGTCCAATCAGGCTGAAATGTTACAGGAAGGTAGAATCTATTGAGTTGTAAGTGATCTGAACGTTTCATGATGATAGCAATTTCCTAAGGGGGTCAAACCATGTCCCAAAGGTCACCGGATCTGGTGTCAATTTAAAGAAGTAGTCCAGTTACACATTTGTGGGCTTATAACTTGGCTTCTGAATGTCCTAGAGCGATCAGGTTTGCTTTAGTGTACTCCAATCAACAGCCCCTACAACCACAAAAAGGAATGGAGACATTAGCACTTATGGTTTTTAAATGGCACCCAGAATTACGTTGCACGAAGCACAATTTCACATCATTCTGGGTTCATTTGTGTGAAAACAAGGTCCAATCCGGCTGAAACGCTACAAGAAAGTAGAATCTATTGAGTTGTAAGTGATCTGAACGTTTCAAGATGATCGCACATTCCTATAGGGGGTCAAACCATGTCCCAAAGGTCACCGGTCCAAGTGTCACTTTAAAGAAGTAGTCCAGTTACACCTTTGTGGGTTTATAACTTGGCTTCTGAATGTCCTAGAGAGGTTAGGTTTGTTTTAGTGTACTCCAATCAACAGCCCCTACAACCACAAAAAGGAATGGAGTCATTAGCACTTATGGTTTGTAAATGGCACCCAGAATTATGTTGCACGAAGCACAATTTCACATCATTCTGGGTTCATTTGTGTGAAAACAAGGTCCAATCAGGCTGAAACGTTACAGGAAGGTAGAATCTATTGAGTTGTAACTGATCTAAACGTTTCAAGATGATCGCACATTCCTATAGGGGGTCAAACCATGTCCCAAAGGTCACCGGGCCAAGTGTCACTTTAAAGAAGTAGTCCAGTTACACCTTTGTGGGCTTATAACTTGGCTTCTGAATGTCCTAGAGAGATCAGGTTTGTTTTAGTATACTCAAATCAACAGCCCCTACAACCACAAAAAGGAATGGAGTCATTAGCACTTATGGTTTGTAAATGGCACCCAGAATTATGTTGCACGAAGCACAATTTCACATCATTCTGGGTCCATTTGTGTGAAAACAAGGTCCAATCAGGCTGATACGTTACAAGAAGGTAGAATCTATTGAGTTGTAAGTGATCTGAACGTTTCATGATGATAGCACTTTCCTAAGGGGGTCAAACCATGTCCCAAATGTCACCGGATCTGGTGTCAATTTAAAGAAGTAGTCCAGTTACACATTTGTGGGCTTATAACTTGGCTTCTGAATGTCCTAGAGAGATCAGGTTTGTTTTAGTGTACTCCAATCAACAGCCCCTACAACCACAAAAGGAATGGAGTCATTAGCCTAATGGTTTGTAAATGGCACCCAGAATTATGTTTCACGAAGCACAATTTCACATCATTCTGGGTCCATTTGTGTGAAAACAAGGTCCAGTCAGGTTGAAATGTTACAGGAAGGTAGAATCTATTGAGTTGTAAGTGATCTGAACGTTTCATGATGATAGCACTTTCCTAAGGGGGTCAAACCATGTCCCAAAGGTCACCGGATCTGGTGTCAATTTAAAGAAGTAGTCCAGTTACACATTTGTGGGCTTATAACTTGGCTTCTGAATGTCCTAGAGAGGTCAGGGTTGTTCTAGTGTACTCAAATCAACAGCCCCTACAACCACAAAAAGGAATGGAGTCATTAGCACTTATGGTTTTTAAATGGCACCCAGAATTATGTTGCACGAAGCACAATTTCACATCATTCTGGGTTCATTTGTGTGAAAACAAGGTCCAGTCAGGCTGAAACGTTACAGGAAGGTAGAATCTACTGAGTTGTAAGTGATCTGAACGTTTCATGATGATAGCACTTTCCTAAGGGGGTCAAACCATGTCCCAAAGATCACCGGATCTGGTGTCAATTTAAAGAAGTAGTCCAGTTACACATTTGTGGGCTTATAACTTGGCTTCTGAATGTCCTAGAGAGATCAGGTTTGTTTTAGTGTACTCCAATCAACAGCCCCTACAACCACAAAAGGGAATGGAGTCAATAGCACTTATGGTTTGTAAATGGCACCCAGAATTATGTTGCACGAAGCACAATTTCACATCATTCTGGGTCCATTTGTGTGAAAACAAGGTCCAATCAGGCTGAAACGCTACAAGAAGGTAGAATCTATTGAGTTGTAAGTGATCTGAACGTTTCAAGATGATCGCACATTCCTATAGGGGGTAAAACCATGTCCCAAAGGTCACCGGGCCTGGTGTCACTTTAAAGAAGTAGTCCAGTTACACCTTTGTGGGCTTATAACTTGGCTTCTGAATGTCCTAGAGAGGTTAGGTTTGTTTTAGTGTACTCCAATCAACAGCCCCTACAACCACAAAAAGGAATGGAGTCATTAGCACTTATGGTTTGTAAATGGCACACAGAATTATGTTGCACGAAGCACTATTTCACATCATTCTGGGTCCATTTGTGTGAAAACAAGGTCCAATCAGGCTGAAACGTTACAAGAAGGTAGAATCTATTGAGTTGTAAGTGATCTGAACGTTTCATGATGATAGCACTTTCCTAAGGGGGTCAAACCATGTCCCAAAGGTCACCGGATCTGGTGTCAATTTAAAGAAGTAGTCCAGTTACACATTTGTGGGCTTATAACATGGCTTCTGAATGTCCTAGAGAGATCAGGTTTGTTTTAATGTTCTCCAATCAACAGCCCCTACAACCACAAAAAGGAATGGAGTCATTAGCATTTATGGTTTGTAAATGGCACCCAGAATTATGTTGCACGAAGCACAATTTCACATCATTCTGGGTCCATTTGTGTGAAAACAAGGTCCAATCAGGCTGATACGTTACAAGAAGGTAGAATCTATTGAGTTGTAAGTGATCTGAACGTTTCATGATGATAGCACTTTCCTAAGGGGGTCAAACCATGTCCCAAAGGTCACCAGATCTGGTGTCAATTTAAAGAAGTAGTCCAGTTACACATTTGTGGGCTTATAACATGGCTTCTGAATGTCCTAGAGAGATCAGGTTTGTTTTAATGTTCTCCAATCAACAGCCCCTACAACCACAAAAAGGAATGGAGTCATTAGCATTTATGGTTTGTAAATGGCACCCAGAATTATGTTGCACGAAGCACAATTTCACATCATTCTGGGTCCATTTGTGTGAAAACAAGGTCCAATCAGGCTGAAACTTTACAAGAAGGTAGAATCTATTGAGTTGTCAGTGATCTGAACGTTTCATGATGATCTCGCATTCCCATAGGGGGTCAAACCATGTCCCAAAGGTCACCGGGCCTGGTGTCACATTAAAGAAGTAGTCCAGTTACACCTTTGTGGGCTTATAACTTGGCTTCTGAATGTCCAAGAGAGGTCAGGTTTGTTTTAGTGTACTCCAATCAACAGCCCCTACAACCACAAAAAGTAATGGAGTCATTAGCACTTATGGTTTGTAAATGGCACCCAGAATTATGTTGCACGAAGCACAATTTCACATCATTCTGGGTCCATTTGTGTGAAAACAAGGTCCAATCAGGCTGAAATGTTACAGGAAGGTAGAATCTATTGAGTTGTAAGTGATCTGAACGTTTCATGATGATAGCAATTTCCTAAGGGGGTCAAACCATGTCCCAAAGGTCACCGGATCTGGTGTCAATTTAAAGAAGTAGTCCAGTTACACATTTGTGGGCTTATAACTTGGCTTCTGAATGTCCTAGAGCGATCAGGTTTGCTTTAGTGTACTCCAATCAACAGCCCCTACAACCACAAAAAGGAATGGAGACATTAGCACTTATGGTTTTTAAATGGCACCCAGAATTACGTTGCACGAAGCACAATTTCACATCATTCTGGGTTCATTTGTGTGAAAACAAGGTCCAATCCGGCTGAAACGCTACAAGAAAGTAGAATCTATTGAGTTGTAAGTGATCTGAACGTTTCAAGATGATCGCACCTTCCTATAGGGGGTCAAACCATGTCCCAAACGTCACCGGGCCAAGTGTCACTTTAAAGAAGTAGTCCAGTTACACCTTTGTGGGTTTATAACTTGGCTTCTGAATGTCCTAGAGAGGTTAGGTTTGTTTTAGTGTACTCCAATCAACAGCCCCTACAACCACAAAAAGGAATGGAGTCATTAGCACTTATGGTTTGTAAATGGCACCCAGAATTATGTTGCACGAAGCACAATTTCACATCATTCTGGGTTCATTTGTGTGAAAACAAGGTCCAATCAGGCTGAAACGTTACAGGAAGGTAGAATCTATTGAGTTGTAACTGATCTGAACGTTTCAAGATGATTGCACATTCCTATAGGGGGTCAAACCATGTCCCAAAGGTCACCGGGCCAAGTGTCACTTTAAAGAAGTAGTCCAGTTACACCTTTGTGGGCTTATAACTTGGCTTCTGAATGTCCTAGAGAGATCAGGTTTGTTTTAGTATACTCAAATCAACAGCCCCTACAACCACAAAAAGGAATGGAGTCATTAGCACTTATGGTTTGTAAATGGCACCCAGAATTATGTTGCACGAAGCACAATTTCACATCATTCTGGGTCCATTTGTGTGAAAACAAGGTCCAATCAGGCTGATACGTTACAAGAAGGTAGAATCTATTGAGTTGTAAGTGATCTGAACGTTTCATGATGATAGCACTTTCCTAAGGGGGTCAAACCATGTCCCAAATGTCACCGGATCTGGTGTCAATTTAAAGAAGTAGTCCAGTTACACATTTGTGGGCTTATAACTTGGCTTCTGAATGTCCTAGAGAGATCAGGTTTGTTTTAGTGTACTCCAATCAACAGCCCCTACAACCACAAAAGGAATGGAGTCATTAGCCTAATGGTTTGTAAATGGCACCCAGAATTATGTTGCACGAAGCACAATTTCACATCATTCTGGGTCCATTTGTGTGAAAACAAGGTCCAGTCAGGCTGAAATGTTACAGGAAGGTAGAATCTATTGAGTTGTAAGTGATCTGAACGTTTCATGATGATAGCACTTTCCTAAGGGGGTCAAACCATGTCCCAAAGGTCACCGGATCTGGTGTCAATTTAAAGAAGTAGTCCAGTTACACATTTGTGGGCTTATAACTTGGCTTCTGAATGTCTTAGAGCGATCAGGTTTGCTTTAGTGTACTCCAATCAACAGCCCCTACAACCACAAAAAGGAAGGGAGACATTAGCACTTATGGTTTTTAAATGGCACCCAGAATTATGTTGCACGAAGCACAATTTCACATCATTCTAGGTTCATTTGTGTGAAAACAAGGTCCAATCAGGTTGAAACAATACAGGAAGGTAGAATCTATTGAGTTGTAAGTGATCTGAACGTTTCATGATGATCGCACTTTCCTAAGGGGGTCAAACCATGTCCCAAAGGTCACCGGATATGGTGTCACTTTAAAGAAGTAGTCCAGTTACACATTTGTGGGCTTATAACTTGGCTTCTGAATGTCCTAGAGAGGTCAGGTTTGTTTTAGTGTACTCCAATCAACAGCCCCTACAACCACAAAAAGGAATGGAGTCATTAGCACTTATGGTTTGTAAATGGCACCCAGAATTATGTTGCACGAAGCACAATTTCACATCATTCTGGGTTCATTTATGTGAAAACAAGGTCCAATCAGGCTGAAACGTTACAGGAAGGTAGAATCTATTGAGTTGTAACTGATCTGAACGTTTCAAGATGATCGCACATTCCTATAGGGGGTCAAACCATGTCCCAAAGGTCACCGGGCCAAGTGTCACTTTAAAGAAGTAGTCCAGTTACACCTTTGTGGGCTTATAACTTGGCTTCTGAATGTCCTAGAGAGATCAGGTTTGTTTTAGTATACTCAAATCAACAGCCCCTACAACCACAAAAAGGAATGGAGTCATTAGCACTTATGGTTTGTAAATGGCACCCAGAATTATGTTGCACGAAGCACAATTTCACATCATTCTGGGTCCATTTGTGTGAAAACAAGGTCCAATCAGGCTGATACGTTACAAGAAGGTAGAATCTATTGAGTTGTAAGTGATCTGAACGTTTCATGATGATAGCACTTTCCTAAGGGGGTCAAACCATGTCCCAAATGTCACCGGATCTGGTGTCAATTTAAAGAAGTAGTCCAGTTACACATTTGTGGGCTTATAACTTGGCTTTTGAATGTCCTAGAGAGATCAGGTTTGTTTTAGTGTACTCCAATCAACAGCCCCTACAACCACAAAAGGAATGGAGTCATTAGCCTAATGGTTTGTAAATGGCACCCAGAATTATGTTGCACGAAGCACAATTTCACATCATTCTGGGTCCATTTGTGTGAAAACAAGGTCCAGTCAGGCTGAAATGTTACAGGAAGGTAGAATCTATTGAGTTGTAAGTGATCTGAACGTTTCATGATGATAGCACTTTCCTAAGGGGGTCAAACCATGTCCCAAAGGTCACCGGATCTGGTGTCAATTTAAAGAAGTAGTCCAGTTACACATTTGTGGGCTTATAACTTGGCTTCTGAATGTCTTAGAGCGATCAGGTTTGCTTTAGTGTACTCCAATCAACAGCCCCTACAACCACAAAAAGGAAGGGAGACATTAGCACTTATGGTTTTTAAATGGCACCCAGAATTATGTTGCACGAAGCACAATTTCACATCATTCTAGGTTCATTTGTGTGAAAACAAGGTCCAATCAGGCTGAAACAATACAGGAAGGTAGAATCTATTGAGTTGTAAGTGATCTGAACGTTTCATGATGATCGCACTTTCCTAAGGGGGTCAAACCATGTCCCAAAGGTCACCGGATATGGTGTCACTTTAAAGAAGTAGTCCAGTTACACATTTGTGGGCTTATAACTTGGCTTCTGAATGTCCTAGAGAGGTCAGGGTTGTTTTAGTGTACTCCAATCAACAGCCCCTACAACCACAAAAAGGAATGGAGTCATTAGCACTTATGGTTTGTAAATGGCACACAGAATTATGTTGCACGAAGCACTATTTCACATCATTCTGGGTCCATTTGTGTGAAAACAAGGTCCAATCAGGCTGAAACGTTACAGGAAGGTAGAATCTATTGAGTTGTAAGTGATCTGAACGTTTCATGATGATAGCACTTTCCTAAGGGGGTCAAACCATGTCCCAAAAGTCACCGGATCTGGTGTCAATTTAAAGAAGTAGTCCAGTTACACATTTGTGGGCTTATAACTTGGCTTCTGAATGTCCTAGAGAGATCATGTTTGTTTTAATGTACTCCATTCAACAGCCCCTACAACCACAAAAAGGAATGGAGTCATTAGCACTTATGGTTTGTAAATGGCACCCAGAATTATTTTGCACGAAGCACAATTTCACATCATTCTGGGTTCATTTGTGTGAAAACAAGGTCCAATCAGGCTGAAACGTTACTGGAAGCTAGAATCTATTGTGTTGTAAGTGATCTGAACGTTTCATGATGATAGCGCTTTCCTAAGGGGGTCAAACCATGTCCCAAAGGTCACCGGATCTGGTGTCAATTTAAAGAAGTAGTCCAGTTACACATTTGTGGGCTTATAACTTGGCTTCTGAATGTCCTAGAGAGATCAGGTTTGTTTTAATATACTCCAATCAACAGCCCCTACAACCACAAAAAGGAATGGAGTCATTAGCACTTATGGTTTTTAAATGGCACCCAGAATTATGTTGCACGAAGCACAATTTCACATCATTCTGGGTCCATTTGTGTGAAAACAAGGTCCAATCAGGCTGATACGTTACAAGAAGGTAGAATCTATTGAGTTGTAAGTGATCTGAACGTTTCATGATGATAGCACTTTCCTAAGGGGGTCAAACCATGTCCCAAAGGTCACCGGATCTGGTGTCAATTTAAAGAAGTAGTCCAGTTACACATTTGTGGGCTTATAACATGGCTTCTGAATGTCCTAGAGAGATCAGGTTTGTTTTAATGTTCTCCAATCAACAGCCCCTACAACCACAAAAAGGAATGGAGTCATTAGCACTTATGGTTTTTAAATGGCACCCAGAATTATGTTGCACGAAGCACAATTTCACATCATTCTGGGTCCATTTGTGTGAAAACAAGGTCCAATCAGGCTGAAACGCTACAAGAAGGTAGAATCTATTGAGTTGTAAGTGATCTGAACGTTTCAAGATGATCGCACAATCCTATAGGGGGTCAAACCATGTCCCAAAGGTCACCGGGCCAAGTGTCACTTTAAAGAAGTAGTCCAGTTACACCTTTGTGGGTTTATAACTTGGCTTCTGAATGTCCTAGAGAGGTTAGGTTTGTTTTAGTGTACTCCAATCAACAGCCCCTACAACCACAAAAAGGAATGGAGTCATTAGCACTTATGGTTTGTAAATGGCACCCAGAATTATGTTGCACGAAGCACAATTTCACATCATTCTGGGTTCATTTGTGTGAAAACAAGGTCCAATCAGGCTGAAACGTTACAGGAAGGTAGAATCTATTGAGTTGTAACTGATCTGAACGTTTCAAGATGATCGCACATTCCTATAGGGGGTCAAACCATGTCCCAAAGGTCACCGGGCCAAGTGTCACTTTAAAGAAGTAGTCCAGTTACACCTTTGTGGGCTTATAACTTGGCTTCTGAATGTCCTAGAGAGATCAGGTTTGTTTTAGTATACTCAAATCAACAGCCCCTACAACCACAAAAAGGAATGGAGTCATTAGCACTTATGGTTTGTAAATGGCACCCAGAATTATGTTGCACGAAGCACAATTTCACATCATTCTGGGTCCATTTGTGTGAAAACAAGGTCCAATCAGGCTGATACGTTACAAGAAGGTAGAATCTATTGAGTTGTAAGTGATCTGAACGTTTCATGATGATATCACTTTCCTAAGGGGGTCAAACCATGTCCCAAAGGTCACCGGATCTGGTGTCAATTTAAAGAAGTAGTCCAGTTACACATTTGTGGGCTTATAACTTGGCTTCTGAATGTCCTAGAGAGATCAGGTTTGTTTTAGTGTACTCCAATCAACAGCCCCTACAACCACAAAAGGAATGGAGTCATTAGCCTAATGGTTTGTAAATGGCACCCAGAATTATGTTGCACGAAGCACAATTTCACATCATTCTGGGTCCATTTGTGTGAAAACAAGGTCCAATCAGGCTGAAATGTTACAGGAAGGTAGAATCTATTGAGTTGTAAGTGATCTGAACGTTTCATGATGATAGCACTTTCCTAAGGGGGTCAAACCATGTCCCAAAGGTCACCGGATCTGGTGTCAATTTAAAGAAGTAGTCCAGTTACACATTTGTGGGCTTATAACTTGGCTTCTGAATGTCTTAGAGCGATCAGGTTTGCTTTAGTGTACTCCAATCAACAGCCCCTACAACCACAAAAAGGAAGGGAGACATTAGCACTTATGGTTTTTAAATGGCACCCAGAATTATGTTGCACGAAGCACAATTTCACATCATTCTAGGTTCATTTGTGTGAAAACAAGGTCCAATCAGGCGGAAACAATACAGGAAGGTAGAATCTATTGAGTTGTAAGTGATCTGAACGTTTCATGATGATCGCACTTTCCTAAGGGGGTCAAACCATGTCCCAAAGGTCACCGGATATGGTGTCACTTTAAAGAAGTAGTCCAGTTACACATTTGTGGGCTTATAACTTGGCTTCTGAATGTCCTAGAGAGGTCAGGGTTGTTTTAGTGTACTCCAATCAACAGCCCCTACAACCACAAAAAGTAATGGAGTCATTAGCACTTATGGTTTTTAAATGGCACCCAGAATTATGTTGCACGAAGCACAATTTCACATCATTCTGGGTTCATTTGTGTGAAAACAAGGTCCAGTCAGGCTGAAACGTTACAGGAATGTAGAATCTACTGAGTTGTAAGTGATCTGAACGTTTCATGATGATAGCACTTTCCTAAGGGGGTCAAACCATGTCCCAAAGATCACCGGATCTGGTGTCAATTTAAAGAAGTAGTCCAGTTACACATTTGTGGGCTTATAACTTGGCTTCTGAATGTCCTAGAGAGATCAGGTTTGTTTTAGTGTACTCCAATCAACAGCCCCTACAACCACAAAAGGGAATGGAGTCAATAGCACTTATGGTTTGTAAATGGCACCCAGAATTATGTTGCACGAAGCACAATTTCACATCATTCTGGGTCCATTTGTGTGAAAACAAGGTCCAATCAGGCTGAAACGCTACAAGAAGGTAGAATCTATTGAGTTGTAAGTGATCTGAACGTTTCAAGATGATCGCACATTCCTATAGGGGGTAAAACCATGTCCCAAAGGTCACCGGGCCTGGTGTCACTTTAAAGAAGTAGTCCAGTTACACGTTTGTGGGCTTATAACTTGGCTTCTGAATGTCCTAGAGAGGTTAGGTTTGTTTTAGTGTACTCCAATCAACAGCCCCTACAACCACAAAAAGGAATGGAGTCATTAGCACTTATGGTTTGTAAATGGCACACAGAATTATGTTGCACGAAGCACTATTTCACATCATTCTGGGTCCATTTGTGTGAAAACAAGGTCCAATCAGGCTGAAACGTTACAGGAAGGTAGAATCTATTGAGTTGTAAGTGATCTGAACGTTTCATGATGATAGCACTTTCCTAAGGGGGTCAAACCATGTCCCAAAAGTCACCGGATCTGGTGTCAATTTAAAGAAGTAGTCCAGTTACACATTTGTGGGCTTATAACTTGGCTTCTGAATGTCCTAGAGAGATCAGGTTTGTTTTAATGTACTCCATTCAACAGCCCCTACAACCACAAAAAGGAATGGAGTCATTAGCACTTATGGTTTGTAAATGGCACCCAGAATTATTTTGCACGAAGCACAATTTCACATCATTCTGGGTTCATTTGTGTGAAAATAAGGTCCAATCAGGCTGAAACGTTACTGGAAGCTAGAATCTATTGTGTTGTAAGTGATCTGAACGTTTCATGATGATAGCGCTTTCCTAAGGGGGTCAAACCATGTCCCAAAGGTCACCGGATCTGGTGTCAATTTAAAGAAGTAGTCCAGTTACACATTTGTGGGCTTATAACTTGGCTTCTGAATGTCCTAGAGAGATCAGGTTTGTTTTAATATACTCCAATCAACAGCCCCTACAACCACAAAAAGGAATGGAGTCAATAGCACTTATGGTTTTTAAATGGCACCCAGAATTATGTTGCACGAAGCACAATTTCACATCATTCTGGGTCCATTTGTGTGAAAACAAGGTCCAATCAGGCTGATACATTACAAGAAGGTAGAATCTATTGAGTTGTAAGTGATCTGAACGTTTCATGATGATAGCACTTTCCTAAGGGGGTCAAACCATGTCCCAAAGGTCACCGGATCTGGTGTCAATTTAAAGAAGTAGTCCAGTTACACATTTGTGGGCTTATAACATGGCTTCTGAATGTCCTAGAGAGATCAGGTTTGTTTTAATGTTCTCCAATCAACAGCCCCTACAACCACAAAAAGGAATGGAGTCATTAGCATTTATGGTTTGTAAATGGCACCCAGAATTATGTTGCACGAAGCACAATTTCACATCATTCTGGGTTCATTTGTGTGAAAACAAGGTCCAATGAGGCTGAAACGTTACAGGAAGGTAGAATCTATTTAGTTGTAAGTGATCTGAACGTTTCATGATGATAGCGCTTTCCTAAGGGGATCAAACCATGTCCCAAAGGTCACCGGATCTGGTGTCAATTTAAAGAAGTAGTCCAGTTACACATTTGTGGGCTTATAACTTGGCTTCTGAATGTCCTAGAGAGATCAGGTTTGTTTTAGTGTACTCCAATCAACAGCCCCTACAACCACAAAAGGAATGGAGTCATTAGCCTTATGGTTTGTAAATGGCACCCAGAATTATGTTGCACGAAGCACAATTTCACATCATTCTGGGTCCATTTGTGTGAAAACAAGGTCCAATCAGGCTGAAACTTTACAAGAAGGTAGAATCTATTGAGTTGTAAGTGATCTGAACGTTTCATGATGATCTCGCATTCCCATAGGGGGTCAAACCATGTCCCAAAGGTCACCGGGCCTGGTGTCACTTTAAAGAAGTAGTCCAGTTACACCTTTGTGGGCTTATAACTTGGCTTCTGAATGTCCTAGAGAGGTCAGGTTTGTTTTAGTGTACTCCAATCAACAGCCCCTACAACCACAAAAAGTAATGGAGTCATTAGCACTTATGGTTTGTAAATGGCACCCAGAATTATGTTGCACGAAGCACAATTTCACATCATTCTGGGTCCATTTGTGTGAAAACAAGGTCCAATAGGGCTGAAATGTTACAGGAAGGTAGAATCTATTGAGTTGTAAGTGATCTGAACGTTTCATGATGATAGAAATTTCCTAAGAGGGTCAAACCATGTCCCAAAGGTCACCGGATCTGGTGTCAATTTAAAGAAGTAGTCCAGTTACACATTTGTGGGCTTATAACTTGGCTTCTGAATGTACTAGAGCGATCAGGTTTGCTTTAGTGTACTCCAATCAACAGCCCCTACAACCACAAAAAGGAATGGAGACATTAGCACTTATGGTTTTTAAATGGCACCCAGAAATATGTTGCACGAAGCACAATTTCACATCATTCTGGGTTCATTTGTGTGAAAACAAGGTCCAATCCGGCTGAAACGCTACAAGAAGGTAGAATCTATTGAGTTGTAAGTGATCTGAACGTTTCAAGATGATCGCACATTCCTATAGGGGGTCAAACCATGTCCCAAAGGTCACCGGGCCAAGTGTCACTTTAAAGAAGTAGTCCAGTTACACCTTTGTGGGTTTATAACTTGGCTTCTGAATGTCCTAGAGAGGTTAGGTTTGTTTTAGTGTACTCCAATCAACAGCCCCTACAACCACAAAAAGGAATGGAGTCATTAGCACTTATGGTTTGTAAATGGCACCCAGAATTATGTTGCACGAAGCACAATTTCACATCATTCTGGGTTCATTTGTGTGAAAACAAGGTCCAATCAGGCTGAAACGTTACAGGAAGGTAGAATCTATTGAGTTGTAACTGATCTGAACGTTTCAAGATGATCGCACATTCCTATAGGGGGTCAAAGCATGTCCCAAAGGTCACCGGGCCAAGTGTCACTTTAAAGAAGTAGTCCAGTTACACCTTTGTGGGCTTATAACTTGGCTTCTGAATGTCCTAGAGAGATCAGGTTTGTTTTAGTATACTCAAATCAACAGCCCCTACAACCACAAAAAGGAATGGAGTCATTAGCACTTATGGTTTGTAAATGGCACCCAGAATTATGTTGCACGAAGCACAATTTCACATCATTCTGGGTCCATTTGTGTGAAAACAAGGTCCAATCAGGCTGATACGTTACAAGAAGGTAGAATCTATTGAGTTGTAAGTGATCTGAACGTTTCATGATGATAGCACTTTCCTAAGGGGGTCAAACCATGTCCCAAAGGTCACCGGATCTGGTGTCAATTTAAAGAAGTAGTCCAGTTACACATTTGTGGGCTTATAACTTGGCTTCTGAATGTCCTAGAGAGATCAGGTTTGTTTTAATGTACTCCAATCAACAGCCCCTACAACCACAAAAAGGAATGGAGTCATTAGCATTTATGGTTTGTAAATGGCACCCAGAATTATGTTGCACGAAGCACAATTTCACATCATTCTGGGTTCATTTGTGTGAAAACAAGGTCCAATCAGGCTGAAACGTTACAGGAAGGTAGAATCTATTTAGTTGTAAGTGATCTGAACGTTTCATGATGATAGCGCTTTCCTAAGGGGATCAAACCATGTCCCAAAGGTCACCGGATCTGGTGTCAATTTAAAGAAGTAGTCCAGTTACACATTTGTGGGCTTATAACTTGGCTTCTGAATGTCCTAGAGAGATCAGGTTTGTTTTAGTGTACTCCAATCAACAGCCCCTACAACCACAAAAGGAATGGAGTCATTAGCCTTATGGTTTGTAAATGGCACCCAGAATTATGTTGCACGAAGCACAATTTCACATCATTCTGGGTCCATTTGTGTGAAAACAAGGTCCAATCAGGCTGAAACTTTACAAGAAGGTAGAATCTATTGAGTTGTAAGTGATCTGAACGTTTCATGATGATCTCGCATTCCCATAGGGGGTCAAACCATGTCCCAAAGGTCACCGGGCCTGGTGTCACTTTAAAGAAGTAGTCCAGTTACACCTTTGTGGGCTTATAACTTGGCTTCTGAATGTCCTAGAGAGGTCAGGTTTGTTTTAGTGTACTCCAATCAACAGCCCCTACAACCACAAAAAGGAATGGAGTCATTAGCACTTATGGTTTGTAAATGGCACCCAGAATTATTTTGCACGAAGCACAATTTCACATCATTCTGGGTTCATTTGTGTGAAAACAAGGTCCAATCAGGCTGAAACGTTACTGGAAGCTAGAATCTATTGTGTTGTAAGTGATCTGAACGTTTCATGATGATAGCGCTTTCCTAAGGGGGTCAAACCATGTCCCAAAGGTCACCGGATCTGGTGTCAATTTAAAGAAGTAGTCCAGTTACACATTTGTGGGCTTATAACTTGGCTTCTGAATGTCCTAGAGAGATCAGGTTTGTTTTAATATACTCCAATCAACAGCCCCTACAACCACAAAAAGGAATGGAGTCAATAGCACTTATGGTTTTTAAATGGCACCCAGAATTATGTTGCACGAAGCACAATTTCACATCATTCTGGGTCCATTTGTGTGAAAACAAGGTCCAATCAGGCTGATACATTACAAGAAGGTAGAATCTATTGAGTTGTAAGTGATCTGAACGTTTCATGATGATAGCACTTTCCTAAGGGGGTCAAACCATGTCCCAAAGGTCACCGGATCTGGTGTCAATTTAAAGAAGTAGTCCAGTTACACATTTGTGGGCTTATAACATGGCTTCTGAATGTCCTAGAGAGATCAGGTTTGTTTTAATGTTCTCCAATCAACAGCCCCTACAACCACAAAAAGGAATGGAGTCATTAGCATTTATGGTTTGTAAATGGCACCCAGAATTATGTTGCACGAAGCACAATTTCACATCATTCTGGGTTCATTTGTGTGAAAACAAGGTCCAATGAGGCTGAAACGTTACAGGAAGGTAGAATCTATTTAGTTGTAAGTGATCTGAACGTTTCATGATGATAGCGCTTTCCTAAGGGGATCAAACCATGTCCCAAAGGTCACCGGATCTGGTGTCAATTTAAAGAAGTAGTCCAGTTACACATTTGTGGGCTTATAACTTGGCTTCTGAATGTCCTAGAGAGATCAGGTTTGTTTTAGTGTACTCCAATCAACAGCCCCTACAACCACAAAAGGAATGGAGTCATTAGCCTTATGGTTTGTAAATGGCACCCAGAATTATGTTGCACGAAGCACAATTTCACATCATTCTGGGTCCATTTGTGTGAAAACAAGGTCCAATCAGGCTGAAACTTTACAAGAAGGTAGAATCTATTGAGTTGTAAGTGATCTGAACGTTTCATGATGATCTCGCATTCCCATAGGGGGTCAAACCATGTCCCAAAGGTCACCGGGCCTGGTGTCACTTTAAAGAAGTAGTCCAGTTACACCTTTGTGGGCTTATAACTTGGCTTCTGAATGTCCTAGAGAGGTCAGGTTTGTTTTAGTGTACTCCAATCAACAGCCCCTACAACCACAAAAAGTAATGGAGTCATTAGCACTTATGGTTTGTAAATGGCACCCAGAATTATGTTGCACGAAGCACAATTTCACATCATTCTGGGTCCATTTGTGTGAAAACAAGGTCCAATAGGGCTGAAATGTTACAGGAAGGTAGAATCTATTGAGTTGTAAGTGATCTGAACGTTTCATGATGATAGAAATTTCCTAAGAGGGTCAAACCATGTCCCAAAGGTCACCGGATCTGGTGTCAATTTAAAGAAGTAGTCCAGTTACACATTTGTGGGCTTATAACTTGGCTTCTGAATGTACTAGAGCGATCAGGTTTGCTTTAGTGTACTCCAATCAACAGCCCCTACAACCACAAAAAGGAATGGAGACATTAGCACTTATGGTTTTTAAATGGCACCCAGAAATATGTTGCACGAAGCACAATTTCACATCATTCTGGGTTCATTTGTGTGAAAACAAGGTCCAATCCGGCTGAAACGCTACAAGAAGGTAGAATCTATTGAGTTGTAAGTGATCTGAACGTTTCAAGATGATCGCACATTCCTATAGGGGGTCAAACCATGTCCCAAAGGTCACCGGGCCAAGTGTCACTTTAAAGAAGTAGTCCAGTTACACCTTTGTGGGTTTATAACTTGGCTTCTGAATGTCCTAGAGAGGTTAGGTTTGTTTTAGTGTACTCCAATCAACAGCCCCTACAACCACAAAAAGGAATGGAGTCATTAGCACTTATGGTTTGTAAATGGCACCCAGAATTATGTTGCACGAAGCACAATTTCACATCATTCTGGGTTCATTTGTGTGAAAACAAGGTCCAATCAGGCTGAAACGTTACAGGAAGGTAGAATCTATTGAGTTGTAACTGATCTGAACGTTTCAAGATGATCGCACATTCCTATAGGGGGTCAAAGCATGTCCCAAAGGTCACCGGGCCAAGTGTCACTTTAAAGAAGTAGTCCAGTTACACCTTTGTGGGCTTATAACTTGGCTTCTGAATGTCCTAGAGAGATCAGGTTTGTTTTAGTATACTCAAATCAACAGCCCCTACAACCACAAAAAGGAATGGAGTCATTAGCACTTATGGTTTGTAAATGGCACCCAGAATTATGTTGCACGAAGCACAATTTCACATCATTCTGGGTCCATTTGTGTGAAAACAAGGTCCAATCAGGCTGATACGTTACAAGAAGGTAGAATCTATTGAGTTGTAAGTGATCTGAACGTTTCATGATGATAGCACTTTCCTAAGGGGGTCAAACCATGTCCCAAAGGTCACCGGATCTGGTGTCAATTTAAAGAAGTAGTCCAGTTACACATTTGTGGGCTTATAACTTGGCTTCTGAATGTCCTAGAGAGATCAGGTTTGTTTTAATGTACTCCAATCAACAGCCCCTACAACCACAAAAAGGAATGGAGTCATTAGCATTTATGGTTTGTAAATGGCACCCAGAATTATGTTGCACGAAGCACAATTTCACATCATTCTGGGTTCATTTGTGTGAAAACAAGGTCCAATCAGGCTGAAACGTTACAGGAAGGTAGAATCTATTTAGTTGTAAGTGATCTGAACGTTTCATGATGATAGCGCTTTCCTAAGGGGATCAAACCATGTCCCAAAGGTCACCGGATCTGGTGTCAATTTAAAGAAGTAGTCCAGTTACACATTTGTGGGCTTATAACTTGGCTTCTGAATGTCCTAGAGAGATCAGGTTTGTTTTAGTGTACTCCAATCAACAGCCCCTACAACCACAAAAGGAATGGAGTCATTAGCCTTATGGTTTGTAAATGGCACCCAGAATTATGTTGCACGAAGCACAATTTCACATCATTCTGGGTCCATTTGTGTGAAAACAAGGTCCAATCAGGCTGAAACTTTACAAGAAGGTAGAATCTATTGAGTTGTAAGTGATCTGAACGTTTCATGATGATCTCGCATTCCCATAGGGGGTCAAACCATGTCCCAAAGGTCACCGGGCCTGGTGTCACTTTAAAGAAGTAGTCCAGTTACACCTTTGTGGGCTTATAACTTGGCTTCTGAATGTCCTAGAGAGGTCAGGTTTGTTTTAGTGTACTCCAATCAACAGCCCCTACAACCACAAAAAGTAATGGAGTCATTAGCACTTATGGTTTGTAAATGGCACCCAGAATTATGTTGCACGAAGCACAATTTCACATCATTCTGGGTCCATTTGTGTGAAAACAAGGTCCAATCAGGCTGAAATGTTACAGGAAGCTAGAATCTATTGAGTTGTAAGTGATCTGAACGTTTCATGATGATAGAAATTTCCTAAGAGGGTCAAACCATGTCCCAAAGGTCACCGGATCTGGTGTCAATTTAAAGAAGTAGTCCAGTTACACATTTGTGGGCTTATAACTTGGCTTCTGAATGTCCTAGAGCGATCAGGTTTGCTTTAGTGTACTCCAATCAACAGCCCCTACAACCACAAAAAGGAATGGAGACATTAGCACTTATGGTTTTTAAATGGCACCCAGAATTATGTTGCACGAAGCACAATTTCACATCATTCTGGGTTCATTTGTGTGAAAACAAGGTCCAATCCGGCTGAAACGCTACAAGAAGGTAGAATCTATTGAGTTGTAAGTGATCTGAACGTTTCAAGATGATCGCACATTCCAATAGGGGGTCAAACCATGTCCCAAAGGTCACCGGGCCAAGTGTCACTTTAAAGAAGTAGTCCAGTTACACCTTTGTGGGTTTATAACTTGGCTTCTGAATGTCCTAGAGAGGTTAGGTTTGTTTTAGTGTACTCCAATCAACAGCCCCTACAACCACAAAAAGGAATGGAGTCATTAGCACTTATGGTTTGTAAATGGCACCCAGAATTATGTTGCACGAAGCACAATTTCACATCATTCTGGGTTCATTTGTGTGAAAACAAGGTCCAATCAGGCTGAAACGTTACAGGAAGGTAGAATCTATTGAGTTGTAACTGATCTGAACGTTTCAAGATGATCGCACATTCCTATAGGGGGTCAAACCATGTCCCAAAGGTCACCGGGCCAAGTGTCACTTTAAAGAAGTAGTCCAGTTACACCTTTGTGGGCTTATAACTTGGCTTCTGAATGTCCTAGAGAGATCAGGTTTGTTTTAGTATACTCAAATCAACAGCCCCTACAACCACTAAAAGGAATGGAGTCATTAGCACTTATGGTTTGTAAATGGCACCCAGAATTATGTTGCACGAAGCACAATTTCACATCATTCTGGGTCCATTTGTGTGAAAACAAGGTCCAATCAGGCTGATACGTTACAAGAAGGTAGAATTTATTGAGTTGTAAGTGATCTGAACGTTTCATGATGATAGCACTTTCCTAAGGGGGTCAAACCATGTCCCAAAGGTCACCGGATCTGGTGTCAATTTAAAGAAGTAGTCCAGTTACACAATTGTGGGCTTATAACTTGGCTTCTGAATGTCCTAGAGAGATCAGGTTTGTTTTAATGTACTCCAATCAACAGCCCCTACAACCACAAAAAGGAATGGAGTCATTAGCATTTATGGTTTGTAAATGGCACCCAGAATTATGTTGCACAAAGCACAATTTCACATCATTCTGGGTTCATTTGTGTGAAAACAAGGTCCAATCAGGCTGAAACCTTACAGGAATGTAGAATCTATTTAGTTGTAAGTGATCTGAACGTTTCATGATGATAGCGCTTTCCTAAGGGGATCAAACCATGTCCCAAAGGTCACCGGATCTGGTGTCAATTTAAAGAAGTAGTCCAGTTACACATTTGTGGGCTTATAACTTGGCTTCTGAATGTCCTAGAGAGATAAGGTTTGTTTTAGTGTACTCCAATCAACAGCCCCTACAACCACAAAAGGAATGGAGTCATTAGCACTTATGGTTTGTAAATGGCACCCAGAATTATGTTGCACGAAGCACAATTTCACATCATTCTGGGTCCATTTGTGTGAAAACAAGGTCCAATCAGGCTGAAACGTTACAAGAAGGTAGAATCTATTGAGTTGTAAGTGATCTGAACGTTTCATGATGATCTCACATTCCCATAGGGGGTCAAACCATGTCCCAAAGGTCACCGGGCCTGGTGTCACTTTAAAGAAGTAGTCCAGTTACACCTTTGTGGGCTTATAACTTGGCTTCTGAATGTCCTAGAGAGGTCAGGTTTGTTTTAGTGTACTCCAATCAACCGCCCCTACAACCACAAAAAGGAATGGAGTCATTAGCACTTATGGTTTGTAAATGGCACCCAGAATTATGTTGCACGAAGCACAATTTCACATCATTCTGGGCCCATTTGTGTGAAAACAAGGTCCAATCAGGCTGAAACGTTACAGGAAGGTAGAATCTATTGAGTTGTAAGTGATCTGAACGTTTCATGATGATAGCACTTTCCTAAGGGGGTCAAACCATGTCCCAAAGGTCACCGGATCTGGTGTCAATTTAAAGAAGTAGTCCAGTTACACATTTGTGGGCTTATAACTTGGCTTCTGAATGTCCTAGAGAGATCAGGTTTGTTTTAATCTACTCCAATCAACAGCCCCTACAACCCAAAAAGGAATGGAGTCATTAGCACTTATGGTTTGTAAATGGCACCCAGAATTATGTTGCACGAAGCACAATTTCACATCATTCTGGGTCCATTTTTGTGAAAACAAGGTCCAATCAGGCTGAAACGTTACAAGACGGTAGAATCTATTGAGTTGTAAGTGATCTGAACTTTCCATGATGATCGCACATTCCTATAGGGGGTCAAACCATGTCCCAAAGGTCACCGGGCCTGGTGTCACTTTAAAGAAGTAGTCCAATTACACATTTGAGGGCTTATAACTTGGTTTCTGAATGTCCTAGAGAGATCAGGTTTAATTTAGTGTACTCCAATCAACAGCCCCTACAACCTCAAAAAGGAATGGAGTCATTAGCACTTATGGTTTTTAAATGGCACCCAGAATTATTTTGCACGAAGCACAATTTCACATCATTCTGGGTCCATTTGTGTGAAAACAAGGTCCAATCAGGCTGAAACGTTACAAGAAGGTAGAATCTATTGAGTTGTAAGTGATCTGAACGTTTCATGATGATCGCACATTCCTATTGGGGGTCAAACCATGTCCCAAAGGTCACCGGGCCTGGTGTGACTTTAAAGAAGTAGTCCAGTTACACCTTTGTGGGCTTATAACTTGGCTTCTGAATATCCTAGAGAGGTCAGGTTTGTTTTAGAGTACTCCAATTAGCAGCCCACATTATCACTAAAAGTAATGGAGTCATTAGCACTTATGGTTTGTAAATGGCACCCAGAATTATGTTGCATGAAGCACAATTTCACATCATTCTGGGTCCATTTGTGTGAAAACAAGGGCCAATCAGGCTGAAATGTTACAAGAAGGTAGAATCTATTGAGTTGTAAGTGATCTGAACGTTTCAAGATGATCACACTTTCCAAAGAGGGTCAAACCATGTCCCAAAGGTCACCGGATCTGGTGTCAATTTAAAGAAGTAGTCCAGTTACACAATTGTGGGCTTTTAACTTGGCTGCTGAATTTCCTAGAGAGATCAGGTTTGTTTTAATGTACTCCAATCAACATCCCCTACAACCACAAAAAGGAATGGAGTCATTAGCACTTATGGTTTTTAAATGGCACCCAGAATTGTTGCACAAAGCACAATTTCACATCATTCTGGGTTCATTTGTGTGAAAACAAGGTACAATCAGGCTGAAACGTTACAGGAAGGTAGAATCTATTGAATTGTAAGTGATCTGAACGTTTCATGATGATAGCACTTTCCTAAGGGGGTCAAACCATGTCCCAAAGGTCAGGGGATCTGGTGTCAATTTAAAGTAGTCCAGTTACACATTTGTGGGCTTATAACTTGGCTTCTGAATATCCTAGAGAGGTCAGGTTTGTTTTAGAGTACTCCAATTAACAGCCCCCATTACCACTAAAAGGAATGGAGTCATTAGCACTTATGGTTTTTAAATGGCACCCAGAATTATGTTGCACAAAGCACAATTTCACATCATTCTGGGTTCATTTGTGTGAAAACAAGGTCCAATCAGGCTGAAACGTTACAGGAAGGTAGAATCTATTGAGTTGTAAGTGATCTGAACTTTTCATGATGATAGCACTTTCCTAAGGGGGTCAAACCATGTCCCAAAGGTCACCGGATCTGGTGTCACTTTAAAGAAGTAGTCCAATTACACCTTTAAGGGCTTATAACTTGGTTTCTGAATGTCCTAGAGAGATCAGGTTTGTTTTAGTGTACTCAAATCAACAGCCCCTACAACCTCAAAAAGGAATGGAGTCATTAGCACTTATGGTTTTTAAATGGCACCCAGAATTATGTTGCACAAAGCACAATTTCACATCATTCTGGGTCCATTTGTGTGAAAACAAGGTCCAATCAGGCTGAAACGTTACAAGAAGGTAGAATCTATTGAGTTGTAAGTGATCTGAACGTTTCATGATGATCTCACATTCCTATTGGGGGTCAAACCATGTCCCAAAGGTCACCGGGCCTGGTGTCACTTTAAAGAAGTAGTCCAGTTACACCTTTGTGGGCTTATAACTTGGCTTCTGAATATCCTAGAGAGGTCAGGTTTGTTTTAGAGTACTCCAATTAACAGCCCCCATTACCACTAAAAGGAATGGAGTCATTAGCACTTATGGTTTTTAAATGGCACCCAGAATTATGTTGCACGAAGCACAATTTCACATCATTCTGGGTTCATTTGTGTGAAAACAAGGTCCAATCAGGCTGAAACGTTACAAGAAGGTAGAATCTATTGAGTTGTAAGTGATCTGAACGTTTCATGATGATCGCACATTTCTATGGGGGTAAAACCATGTCCAAAAGGTCACTGGGCCTGGTGTCACTTTAAAGAAGTAGTCCAGTTACACCTTTGTGGGCTTATAACTTGGCTTCTGAATGTCCTAGAGAGATCAGGTTTGTTTTAGTATACTCCAATCAACAGCCCCTACAACCACAAAAATGAATGGAGTCATTAGCATTTATGGTTTGTAAATGGCACCCAGAATTATGTTGCACGAAGCACAATTTCACATCATTCTGGGTTCATTTGTGTGAAAACAAGGTCCAATCAGGCTGAAACGTTACAGGAAGGTAGAATCTATTGAGTTGTAAGTAATCTGAACGTTTCATGATGATAGCACTTTCCTAAGGGGGTCAAACCATGTCCCAAAGGTCACCGGATCTAGTGTCAATTTAAAGAAGTAGTCCAGTTACACATTTGTGGGCTTATAACTTGGCTTCTGAATGTCCTAGAGAGATCAGGTTTGTTTTAGTGTACTCCAATCAACAGCCCCTACAATCCTCAAAAAGGAATGGAGTCATTAGCACTTATGGTTTTTAAATGGCACCCAGAATTATGTTGCACGAAGCACAATTTCACATCATTCTGGGTCCATTTGTGTGAAAACAAGGTCCAATCAGGCTGAAACGTTACAAGAAGGTAGAATCTATTGAGTTGTAAGTGATCTGAACGTTTCATGATGATAGCACTTTCCTAAGGGGGTCAAACCATGTCCCAAAGGTCACCGGGCCTGGTGTCAATTTAAAAAAGTAGTCCAGTTACACATTTGTGGGCCTATAACTTAGCTTCTGAATGTCCTAGAGGGATCAGGTTTGTTTTAGTATACTCCAATCAACAGCCCCTACAACCACAAAAAGGAATGGAGTCATTAGCAATTATGGTTTTTAAATGGCACCCAGAATTATGTTGCACGAAGCACAATTTCACATCATTCTAGGTCCATTTGTGTGAAAACAAGGTCCAATCAGGCTGAAACGTTACAAGAAGGTAGAATCTATTTAGTTGTAAGTGATCTGAACGTTTCATGATGATAGCACTTTCCTAAGGGAGTCAAACCCTGTCCCAAAAATCACCGGATCTGGTGTCAATTTAAAGAAGTAGTCCAGTTACACATTTGTTGGCTTATAACATAGCTTCTGAATGTCCTAGAGAGATCAGGTTTGTTTTAGTATACTCCAATCAACACCCCCTACAACCACAAAAAGGAATGGAGTCATTAGCACTTATGGTTTTTAAATGGCACCCAGAATTATGTTGCACGAAGCAGAATTTCACATCATTCTGGGTCCATTTGTGTGAAAACAAGGTCCAATCAGGCTGAAACATTACAAGAAGGTAGAATCTCTTGAGTTGTAATTGATTTGAACGTTTCATGATGATAGCCCTTTCCTAAGGGAGTCAAACCCTGTCCCAAAGGTCACCGGATCTGGTGTCAATTTAAAGAAGTAGTCCAGTTACACATTTGTTGGCTTATAACTTAGCTTCTGAATATCCTAGAGAAGTCAGGTTTGTTTTAGAGTACTCCAATTAACAGCCCCCATTACCACTAAGAGGAATGGAGTCATTAGCACTTTTGGTTTTTAAATGGCACCCAGAATTATGTTGCACGAAGCACAATTTCACATCATTCTGGGTTCATTTGTGTGAAAACAAGGTCCAATCAGGCTGAAACATTACAAGAAGGTAGAATCTATTGAGTTGTAAGTGATCTGAACGTTTCAAGATGATCACACTTTCCTAACGGGGTCAAACCATGTCCCAAAGGTCACCGGATCTGGTGTCAATTTAAAGAAGTAGTCCAGTTACACATTTGTGGGCTTATAACGTGGCTTCTGAATGTCCTAGAGAGATCAGGTTTGTTTTAGTATACTCCAATCAACAGCCCCTACGACCACAAAAAGGAATGGAGTAATTAGCACTTATGGTTTTTAAATGGCACCCAGAATTATGTTGCACGAAGCACAATTTCACATCATTCTGGGTTCATTTGTGTGAAAACAAGGTCCAATCAGGCTGAAACGTTACAAGAAGGTAGAATCTATTGAGTTGTAAGTGATCTGAACGTTTCATGATGATCGCACATTCCTATTGGGGGTCAAACCATGTCCCAAAGGTCACCGGGCCTGGTGTCACTTTAAAGAAGTAGTCCAGTTACACCTTTGTGGGCTTATTACTTGGCTTCTGAATATCCTAGAGAGGTCAGGTTTGTTTTAGAGTACTCCAATTAGCAGCCCCCATTACCACTAAAAGGAATTGAGTCATTAGCACTTATGGTTTTTAAATGGCACCCAGAATTATGTTGCACGAAGCACAATTTCACATCATTCTGGGTTCATTTGTGTGAAAACAAGGTCCAATCAGGCTGAAACGTTACAAGACGGTAGAATCTATTGAATTGTAAGTGATCTGAACGTTTCATGATGATCGCACATTCCTATAGGGGGTCAAACCACGTCCCAAAGGTCACCGGGCCTGGTGTCACTTTAAAGTAGTCCAATTACACATTTGAGGGCTTATAACTTGGTTTCTGAATGTCCTAGAGAGATCAGGTTTGTTTTAGTGTACTCCAATCAACAGCCCCTACAACCTCAAAAAGGAATGGAGTCATTAGCACTTATGGTTTTTAAATGGCACCCAGAATTATGTTGCACAAAGCACAATTTCACATCATTCTGGGTCCATTTGTGTGAAAACAAGGTCCAATCAGGCTGAAACGTTACAAGAAGGTAGAATCTATTGAGTTGTAAGTGATCTGAACGTTTCATGATGATCGCACATTCCTATTGGGGGTCAAACCATGTCCCAAAGGTCACCGGATCTGGTGTCAATTTAAAGAAGTAGTCCAGTTACACATTTGTGGGCTTATAACTTGGCTTCTGAATGTCCTAGAGAGATCAGGTTTGTTTTAGTGTACTCCAATCAACAGCCCCTACAACCTCAAAAAGGAATGGAGTCATTAGCACTTATGGTTTTTAAATGGCACCCAGAATTATGTTGCACGAAGCACAATTTCACATCATTCTGGGTCCATTTGTGTTAAAACAAGGTCCAATCAGGCTGAAACGTTACAAGAAGGTAGAATCTATTGAGTTGTAAGTGATCTGAACGTTTCATGATTATCGCACATTCCTATAGGGGGTCAAACCATGTCCCAAAGGTCACCGGGCCTGGTGTCACTTTAAAGAAGTAGTCCAGTTACACCTTTGTGGGCTTATAACTTGGCTTCTGAATATCCTAGAGAGGTCAGGTTTGTTTTAGAGTACTCCAATTAACAGCCCCCATTACCACTAAAAGGAATGGAGTCATTAGCGCTTATGGCTTTTAAAAAGCACCCAGAATTATGTTGCACGAAGCACAATTTCACATCATTCTGGGTTCATTTGTGTGAAAACAAGGTCCAATCAGGCTGAAACGTTACAAGAAGGTAGAATCTATTGAGTTGTAAGTGATCTGAACGTTTCATGATGATCGCACATTCCTATAGGGGGTAAAACCATGTCCAAAAGGTCACCGGGCCTGGTGTCACTTTAAAGAAGTAGTCCAGTTACACATTTGTGGGCTTATAACTTAGCTTCTGAATGTCCTAGAGAGATCAGGTTTGTTTTAGTGTACTCCAATCAACAGCCCCTACAACCACAAAAATGAATGGAGTCATTAGCATTTATGGTTTGTAAATGGCACCCAGAATTATGTTGCACAAAGCACAATTTCACATCATTCTGGGTTCATTTGTGTGAAAACAAGGTCCAATCAGGCTGAAACGTTACAGGAAGGTAGAATCTATTGAGTTGTAAGTGATTTGAACGTTTCATGATGATAGCACTTTCCTAAGGGGGTCAAACCATGTCCCAAAGGTCACCGGATCTAGTGTCAATTTAAAGTAGTCCAGTTACACATTTGTGGGCTTATAACTTGGCTTCTGAATGTCCTAGAGAGATCAGGTTTGTTTTAATGTACTCCAATCAACAGCCCCTACAATCCTCAAAAAGGAATGGAGTCATTAGCACTTATGGTTTTTAAATGGCACCCAGAATTATGTTGCACGAAGCACAATTTCACATCATTCTGGGTCCATTTGTGTGAAAACAAGGTCCAATCAGGCTGAAACGTTACAAGAAGGTAGAATCTATTGAGTTGTAAGTGATCTGAACGTTTCATGATGATAGCACTTTCCTAAGGGGGTCAAACCATGTCCCAAAGGTCACCGGATCTGGTGTCAATTTAAAATAGTCCAGTTACACATTTGTGGGCCTATAACTTAGCTTCTGAATGTCCTAGAGTGATCAGGTTTGTTTTAGTATACTCCAATCAATAGCCCCTACAACCACAAAAAGGAATGGAGTCATTAGCACTTATGGTTTTTAAATGGCACCCAGAATTATGTTGCACGAAGCACAATTTTACATCATTCTAGGTCCATTTGTGTGAAAACAAGGTCCAATCAGGCTGAAACGTTACAAGAAGGTAGAATCTATTGAGTTGTAAGTGATCTGAACGTTTCATGATGATAGCACTTTCCTAAGGGAGTCAAACCCTGTCCCAAAGGTCACCGGATCTGGTGTCAATTTAAAGAAGTAGTCCAGTTACACATTTGTTGGCTTATAACTTAGCTTCTGAATGTCCTAGAGAGATCAGGTTTGTTTTAGTATACTCCAATCAACACCCCCTACAACCACAAAAAGGAATGGAGTCATTAGCACTTATGGTTTTTAAATGGCACCCAGAATTATGTTGCACGAAGCAGAATTTCACATCATTCTGGGTCCATTTGTGTGAAAACAAGGTCCAATCAGGCTGAAATGTTACAAGAAGGTAGAATCTATTGAGTTATAAGTGATCTGAACGTTTCATGATGATAGCACTTTCCTAAGGGAGTCAAACCCTGCCCCAAAGGTCACCGGATCTGGTGTCAATTTAAAGAAGTAGTCCAGTTACACATTTGTTGGCTTATAACTTAGCTTCTGAATGTCCTAGAGAGGTCAGGTTTGTTTTAGAGTACTCCAATTAACAGCCCCCATTACCACTAAGAGGAATGGAGTCATTAACACTTTTGGTTTTTAAATGGCACCCAGAATTATGTTGCACGAAGCACAATTTCACATCATTCTGGGTCCATTTGTGTGAAAACAAGGTCCAATCAGGCTGAAACGTTACAAGAAGGTAGAATCTATTGAGTTGTAAGTGATCTGAACATTTCAAGATGATCACACTTTCCTAAGGGGTTCAAACCATGTCCCAAAGGTCACCGGATCTGGTGTCAATTTAAAGAAGTAGTCCAGTTACACATTTGTGGGCTTATAACTTAGCTTCTGAATGTCCTAGAGAGATCAGGTTTGTTTTAGTATACTCCAATCAACAGCCCCTACAACCACAAAAAGGAATGGAGTAATTAGCACTTATGGTTTTTAAATGGCACCCAGAATTATGTTGCACGAAGCACAATTTCACATCATTCTGGGTTCATTTGTGTGAAAACAAGGTCCAATCAGGCTGAAACGTTACAAGAAGGTAGAATCTATTGAGTTGTAAGTGATCTGAACGTTTCATGATGATCCCACATTCCTATAGGGGGTCAAACCATGTCCCAAAGGTCACCGGGCCTGGTGTCACTTTAAAGAAGTAGTCCAATTACACCTTTGAGGGCTTATAACTTGGTTTCTGAGTCCTAGAGAGATCAGGTTTGTTTTAGTGTACTCCAATCAACAGCCCCTACAACCTCAAAAAGGAATGGAGTCATTAGCACTTATGGTTTTTAAATGGCACCCAGAATTATGTTGCACGAAGCACAATTTCACATCATTCTGGGTCCATTTGTGTGAAAACAAGGTCCAATCAGGCTGAAACGTTACAAGAAGGTAGAATCTATTGAGTTGTAAGTGATCTGAACGTTTCATGATGATCGCACATTGCTATTGGGGGTCAAACCATGTCCCAAAGGTCACCGGGCCTGGTGTCACTTTAAAGAAGTAGTCCAGTTACAACTTTGTGGGCTTATAACTTGGCTTCTGAATATCCTAGAGAGGTCAGGTTTGTTTTAGAGTACTCCAATTAGCAGCCCCCATTACCACTAAAAGGAATGGAGTCATTAGCACTTATGGTTTTTAAATGGCACCCAGAATTATGTTGCATGAAGCACAATTTCACATCATTCTGGGTTCATTTGTGTGAAAACAAGGTCCAATCAGGCTGAAACGTTACAGGAAGGTAGAATCTATTGAGTTGTAAGTGATCTGAACGTTTCATGATGATAGCACTTTCCTAAGGGGGTCAAACCATGTCCCAAAGGTCACCGGATCTGGTGTCACTTTAAAGAAGTAGTCCAGTTACACCTTTGTGGGCTTATAACTTGGCTTCTGAATATCCTAGAGAGGTCAGGTTTGTTTTAGAGTACTCCAGTTAGCAGCCCACATTACCACTAAAAGGAATGGAGTCATTAGCACTTATGGTTTGTAAATGGCACCCAGAATTATGGTACATGAAGCACAATTTCACATCATTCTGGGTCCATTTGTGTGAAAATAAGGGCCAATCAGGCTGAAAAGTTACAAGAAGGTAGAATCTATTGAGTTGTAAGTGATCTGAACGTTTCAAGACGATCACACTTTCCAAAGAGGGTCAAACCATGTCCCAAAGGTCACCGGATCTGGTGTCAATTTAAAGAAGTAGTCCAGTTACACAATTGTGGTCTTTTAACTTGGTTTCTGAATGTCCTAGAGAGATCAGGTTTGTTTTAGTGTACTCCAATCAACAGCCCCTACAACCTCAAAAAGGAATGGAGTCATTAGCACTTATGGTTTTTAAATGGCATCCAGAATTATGTTGCACGAAGCACAATTTCACATCATTCTGGGTCCATTTGTGTGAAAACAAGGTCCAATCAGGCTGAAACGTTACAAGAAGGTAGAATCTATTGAGTTGTAAGTGATCTGAACGTTTCATGATGATCGCACATTCCTATTGGGGGTCAAACCATGTCCCAAAGGTCACCGGGCCTGGTGTCACTTTAAAGAAGTAGTCCAGTTACACCTTTGTGGGCTTATAACTTGGCTTCTGAATATCCTAGAGAGGTCAGGTTTGTTTTAGAGTACTCCAATTAGCAGCCCACATTACCACTGTTGGGGTTATTAGGAGCGAACAATTCGCAAGCGTTAACTTACTTTTGGATTCTTCAATAAATTCTGTAAATATGTAAATATTTACTGATTTATTAATTAATTAAGATATTCTTAGATATACGGGGCACCATTCCCCTTTTTCCGGGGAAAAATTGAATCCAAAACTCTTATCAGTCTTTCTTGAAGTTCGTAGAATCCTTGGAGCAGAGACTTCTCTTCGACACAACAAAGCTACTGGACACAAAAATCTGAATTTTATAACATTTAATTAACAATTTGTCAAATGAATAAACAGTGGAATAGATGAATAATAACCGTGTGATATGATTGAAGATGGATGTGTTTGCATGTGATGGAGGATGTATGAATGGGGTCCTTTGTTCTCACAAAGGAGTAGTGTGTATGTGTGTGTGTGTGTGTGTGTGTGTGTGTGTGCGTGTGTATGGATTCAAAATGGAGTCTTGAATACAAGATGGCTGACCCCTTTGTCTGGCTAAAGTGTGGGTGGCAACTTGCACTTTAACTTCCAAAGCACTTAGAATCAGTAGTAACTTAACCTTAAATCACTCAAAACATTTCAAAGGATCATGCAACAACACAAAAGATTAATCACGAGTTAATATCCTTAGTTTATCAGCCTGGCCATGGCCGAACATTTAAAGATACCAAACAATGATTAATAAGCAGTTTATTCTTCAAAATGACCCGACGGACGTGTTTGGGACGAAAGAGGAAAACACGAAGCTACTTTTTAAGCAATAGACGCGGTTTATTGCTTATTTGAGACTATAGAGGAAACGGGAGAAGAAAAGGAGAGAAAAAAAATGAGTTTCCTGATCACCAAAGCAGCAAGGCGTCCCCCGCTGTTATGACTTGACGGTTCTCCGTTTTTCTCCGCAGTTTCCGGCGTCATCCGTCGGTTTGATGCTTTCTCCGTTGTTTGGCGTTCACGAGTGTTTCTCCACGGGCTGGACAGAGACAGCAAAGTTTCTTTCTGTGCTGAGTTATAACTTACAGCGTTTCTGAGAGCTGGATGGAGTTGTTGTTTCCCTCCGCGGGTTCTGTGTCCTCAAACATCAGCTGGAGGGGAGCAGAAACGAGCAGATCAGCGGTCCCGTGGGCTCAACTTGGCTCTTAGAGCTTCCGCGTGCTCAAAGAAGTCGGAACGTTCGACAAGCGTGTCCTCACCGCCAGGTATCCTGGGCAAAAGAACGAGGTTTCTTTGTCTCTGCTGAAGATTTATGGTCTTAGTTCGCGGGAAAAGTCCACGGCTTCCCGCACATGCGCAGAACGTGTTTCTGGTACTAGGCGGTGACGTCATCACAATGCTTCCGTGTGCAAAGCATCATGGGAAATGAAGTTTCTTGGCGCTGATGTGATTATTTGCTTTTCAGAGCAATTTAAGCACAGTCATTTTGGAGAAAATCACTGCATAGTAATTTCCTCATGAGGTCAGACCCTCAACATTCCCCCTTTTGGTTTCGGGGATCGCGCCCAAAGCTCGATCGTCGGAAGCACAGATGGGTTTGTTCCTCATGAACGTAGGTCGACTTGATTGTCGGAAGCACAGGTGGGTTTGTCCCTTAGGACGTTGGTCTCCTTGGACGCCTTTGTCTTTGGTCTTTGTCTTGGATCCTGGCGCCTTTGGTCTTTGATCCTGGTCAGGCACAAAGAGGATAGGAAACGGGATAGTCCCCAACGCGCATAACGAGAAGAAGCCACTCACGCAGGTGGTACGCAATGATGATGTCGTCCATGCGAGAGGTAGTAGTGTAGAAGGAGGAAGGTCGGTGGGCGGTTAACTCCACGAGGGAACACAAAGGCATCTCACCGCCGGCCATACAGTTCAGTTTTATGGAGCACGCGGTGATGTACGAGGTCCATAGTTCGCAAACGCGCATTGACCTATGTGGTCCCAAGATTCCCCCCTTTTTGGTCCAAAGGGTGGATCAGGACAGTCTTTGGGCTAAAACAAGGACCATAAAACTAAGAGGTACTACAATGTGCTGGTGCGTCAGACAGAGTCATTGACAGACTGAGCTGGGCCGGCACATAACCACTAGTTAATATGTGACCAAGTAAGAAACAAAAATACAGAAAACCCAAAAAAAAAACATATAACATCCAAGAAAATTCATAGCAACCTTGAGGTCTCATAAAATACATTCTTAGGTCATACATTCAGTGTGTAGCTTATAAAGAATGTGACATAATGCAACACTCAGATAAAAATGTGAGGTAGACTAAAGTGAGAACTACTCTTAGGGTTACAAAATAATAAAGAAAATGTTGCTCACCCCCTTTAGACAGGTGTGGTACATTAACGCTTGGAGTCTCCCAGAACGCGGTCACGAGGCACACCGTAGGTGAGCAAGTGCATCTTATCTTGGAGTTTCTTAACACGCCTGTAGGCGGAATAAGCTATCACGGCCGTGATGAGCCATTCCATCCCCAGGGCGACCAATGTGCAGATTAAAGTCGTATAATTTGTCAATGTAGCGTCTTGGGCGTCAAAGTAAGTTCACGCGGGTTTTGTGTGAACTTAACAAAGTTGGTTCCTTCAATCAGTAATTGTTGGTCAATTTCTAAATCGAAGGCAAAGTTATAACCCAGGAAAGCGTCCATGATCTCAAACTCTGAGTCATGCTGTTCGAGGTTGAGGTGATGGAGTGTCAGGTTTCTAGTTCAAAGTGGAAATGCCTACCGTCCTTTCAAATACCAATGTTCAGCATCGACCTAAACCTATAGATGTGAGGTGTCACAATTATGGGAACGTTTAACAGGAAACCGAGTTCTAATTTTTTTTTCCAACGTGAATGGGCATTGCACTACTTAGGCTGTACGCTAGGTGGATTTGTGAAAGGTGCACAGTAGAGGGGTTGCAGCTGTCAAGCTAACTTTGAGCAGGTCCAGTGGTACCAAGTACGGGGAAATACGACTTTCAACCAAGCTGTCCAGCGTGGAACTTACTTCCCTGAGCAGGTCCTACATCAAATCTCTCACCACTCGTGTGTACACAATATCCTGAGGTATGGTTTCAGACAAAGTCTTGATTGCACGTAGAGATTCATTAATCAGAGCCTAGAATAGGTACCAGAGCACCCTGTAAGGTTTTAGTAGGTACATCCTGTTAGCGGTCTAGGAAGGAGTTTCTCTTGGTTAGTGAAAGTGACGGCGGGGGGGGGCCTGGTTCTTTGTCGGTTAGTACATGTTAGTGGGTTAAACGTGCACTTTCCCCCCCTTTCCATTTCCATGCATAGAACTATGTCGAGACTACGTCTACCTCCTGCGGGGAGTCTGGTCTCTGTACCCGCGGGGATGGTTTGACGTAGGGTTTGATTTGGTTTGCATGTACCCATTTGTAGACAGGCTCCTGTCTCGCTTTGGTGATGCGTAACCTGTATGCAACTGGAGAGAGTTTTGCCACGATCTCAAATGGTCCTGACCAGCAGGGCAGGAACTTCTTAGGTTTGCGTGCCGGTTGGGCGAACCGAAAGTAGAATACTTTGTCACCCACCTCGTATTCGCGGCTGGTTGTCTTTTGGTCGTAGTAGGCTTTAGCGCCTTCTACGTTGGTCTCCAGTTTCTTCTGAGCGTGCGCGAACGTAGCTCTGAGGTGTGTTTTCAAGTCTGCCACATACTGATGAGCGGTATAGGCAGTGGCAACACTGACATCCTCTGGGTGATACAGGAGGTGCAGTGGTAGAGTCATCAGTCTGCCGGTCATCATCTCAAAGGGCGTAACCCCAGTGGATCGCTGTGGAGTGGACCGTATGGCCATCAGGACCAGAGGGAGCTTGACGTCCCAGTCCTTCCCAGTGGAGCAGACGTACTTTTTGAGCATAGAGACGACCGTGCGGTTCATCCGTTCGACCTGTCCGGATGACTGTGGGTGATAGGGAAGGTGGAATCTCACTTCCACTCCCAGAAGTTCAAACAGGGACGTCATTACACTGGATGTGAAATGAGTTCCCCGGTCAGAGTCAATGCAGAGTGGAAGTCCCCATCGACTGAAAACGTGGTTAATCAGCAGTACAGCGGTTGTGACGGCTGTATCGTTTGGCGCTGGAAGGCATTCCACCCACTTTGTGAAACTGCAAGTTACAGTTAGCATATATTTGTTTCCTCTTGCCGATTTGGGAACCGGTCCAACCCAGTCGATCTGCAGGTGGGACCAAGGGAAGGTTATTCCCCTGCGTTGCAGTGGTGCTCTAGCAAGCGGCTGGGAGGGTTGAAACTGGGCACAGATGAGGCAGCCTTGGACATAGCTGTGTACGTCCTTGGACATCGACGGCCAATATGCTACTTCTGTCAGTGACGCGAGGGTAGCTTTTGCTCCGCGGTGACCTCCAACCGGAGTGTCGTGGGCGTAGGCAAGCATCACTCCTCTGTGGTCGAGTGGAACAACCCAGCGCGGCGGGCTGTGGTCGTCACGCATGTAAACTAACAAATCGTTTTGTAGTTTCAGGTGCGTGAGTTGACGATGCAGGTTTACCAAATCTTGACTTGCGCCAGTAGGTGTTGACGGTTGTTTAGACATCGGGCCCTTTTGGAGAAGCTCGCGGATGAGCTTCAGGTCAGGATCTTGTTCCTGCATGGTGACTAGGTCCACGTCCTGTGGTTGTCTGCCTAGAAACACTGGTACCTCAACGGTCCGAGGTTCGTCTGCCTGTTTAGCATGGCGACGAGTAATCGCGCAGACCTTGTGAACGGCCTTGGGTGGAAGCCACTCGTCTTTGAATTCCCAACAGGTTCCCTGGTCAGCACCGAGCTTAGCAAGGCGGTCAGCTTCGTCATTACCATCTTTCTCCGGACCTATGGTCCTGGAGTGACCTTTGACCTTTTTCCAGTAGACCATTATGCCTTTCTCAGTGGTGAGCAGATCACACGCTAGGAATAACTCCGAGTGTTTCACGTCTCTGTTCCTGGCATTTTTCATGTTGTTCTCCTTCCACATGGGGAAGTGAGATATGAAGCTGTGTCTAGCGTAGTTCGAATCTGAGCAAAGGACGATTTGAGTGATGTCCAAGGCTGCTGCCTGCTGGAGGGTTATCAACACTGCAGCGATTTCGGCGTACTGACTAGACTTTTGGCCCAACCGGTAGTGATTTGGTTGCTTGGTGTCACAGTCCACCCAAACGACTCCAACCCCGGCACGGAGCTGGCCTTCGTGAAGGTAGGCGCATCCGTCAGTGTAAACTTTCGGAAGCCCTTGGCAAACATTCTCATCAAAGTAGCGATGATTGGATGCGGTTGGGTAGACTGCGGCAGGTGTGTCCAGGGGGCCCATGACGGAGTCAGAGTCACAGTGCTGGCAGCCTGCTAGCCCTTGTCCTAGCGCTAGCTTGGTGTTCTGACCATACTTGACCTCAATGTTGTATCCTTGGAGCACCATCATCCACGTCGCAATGCGGCTGTTTGACACTCTTCCTTCGCGCAGACGCTGGCTGTTTAGGAAGGTGACGGGCTGATGACACGTTTCAATGATCACTTTCTGTCCACCGATGTAACTACGAAAGTGTTCGACGGCCCAGACTGTAGAGAGGAGAGCTCTCTCGCAGTCTGAGAACTGGAGTTCCACCTTGCTCAGAGGCTTGCTGGCGTATGCCACAACTCTCATGTCCTGATCGTGTTTCTGCTTCAAAGCAGCGCTCAGGCAGTGAGAGGAGAAAGTAGCCTCTATGTAGAACTCTTTATCCTTGTCTGGGTAAGCCAGACAGGGTGCGGACGCCAACTTCTGTTTTAGGAACTGGAAGGAGTGTTCTTGGGGTCTGTCCCACACGAAAGGTGTGTCGTTCTGAAGCAGCTCAGTGAGGGGCCTCGCTATTTCAGCGTACTCCTCAATGAACTGCCTGGAGTAGTTGCAGACTCCGAGGAAGCTCCTGAGTTCGGTCAGATTAGCTGGGGCTTTGATGTCCTGAATGGCTCTAATGCGTCCCGCTTGGGGCTCGACTCCATTAGGGCCAACCAGCAGTCCAACATACTCCACTTTGGTTCGACACCACTGTCCCTTGAGAATCGCCAATTTAGCTCCGGCGTCAGCGAGCTGTTGCAGCACGTGACGGAGTTCGGCCAGGTGCTCCTCGAAGGTTCGACTCCTCATCAAGATGTCATCGACATATATGAGGTTCCCTCTGGAAGCAGCATCTGACATGGCTTTGTGGAGGAAGATGTTGAACTCGGCAGGTGAGTTAGAGTAGCCAAAGGGGCAGCGGTTCCAAGTATATTGGCGATTTCCAAAGGAGAAAGCCAGTTTATACTGGACCGCCGGCTCAACCTTCATGGTCCAGAAGCCGTTGGCTACGTCAACCGTAGAGAAGAAACGAGCATCTCTGACTCTGGCTAGCTCTTGATCTAAATGGATCATAGGCCATCTGGAGAGAGGTACTTGTTTGTTCAGTGCACGATAGTCTATGGTGAGACGCCATTTCCCAGTCGGTTTCAGAACCGGCCAGATGGGAGAGTTGTAAGTGGAGTTACACTCTCTGATGATGTTTTTCTCCTTCAGCTGATCGAGGATCTCTTGGATCGACTCATAAGCAGCGAGGGGAATCTTGTACTGACGTACAAAAGTAGGAGGGGCATTCGGGTTCGTTGGAATGCGAACCGTATGCAGGTTTGTGAGTCCACAGTCCAGGGAGTCCCTGGATAAGACGGACTGAAACTCATAGAACAGGCTTCTAAGCTCTGCTCTCTGCTCCTCTGACTCCAGCGCATCCGCTTTGTCACGCTGCTGGCTGACTTCGGCCTCGAAGCCGTCATAAGGTTCAGAGGAGGAGGGTCTCTGATGTTCCGGGCTTTCAACCGGTGACTCAGAGGGTTGAGTATTTATTGCAAAAACCGTTAGACACTGACCGCCGTCAGTATCTAAGGTTGCACTGCAAATGGGTTCCTCAGGAAGGGCTTCATGCCGCTTGATGGTAATCATTTGTGAGGGGAAAGTACTGAATGTGTCTGCACCAACCTGTCTGTCGTTCAAGAACAACGGAAGTTGTCCGATCACGGGGACTGAAAGTTCGAAGTCATGGAATGAGCTATCTATCAGCATGCCCAAGGGCTTTCCTGCCGGCATGTGGATAGGACTCTGGGTCGGATTTTCGACCAACAAGTACGCAGAACGATTGTTCAGCTCCAAGAGTGGCGTGCCACAGACGGCTAAGTTGAGCTCCAAGAAGTGTGGTGATGGCTGGAAGAAGGCCTGTGTGCCTGGCAGCTTCTGATGCTTCATCAGAGTCAGACGAACAGGCACTCCTTTGACCAGTGGGGGCAGAACCGTGCTGGCCTCAACCACTGCACGGCAGGCCTGTGGAATGGTCTGACCGGACAGCAAGTGTTCAGGGCCTTCTGAGCAAGGCTCAGAGGATGGTGTGGCCCGGGCCCAAAGGACTTGATTGCAAGTGTCCAGCTGGGCACCGAGTCGAACCAGCAGATCTGCTCCGATGAGTGCAGGTGGATCAAGCTGTGGTATGATGCTGAATGTATGTGTGAGCTGTCTTGCTCCAAGTTGGATAGTCAGAGAGCAGACCTCTGGCGCTTTCAGGAGCCTCTGCGGCCAAGTAGGTGACAAGAGCCGATGGCTACGTGTCACGCTGACCAGAAGGGGGTCCTTCTGACGCAGGTGTTCAAACGTCTGCTGGCTGATGGCTGACTTTTCAGACCAAAGAGCAAGGCGAGCATCTGAGATGTGGGTGCAGTTGATGGTAAGACCACCAACTATGTGTGGTGCATATGGCTGCAGGCTGACGTTCTTCAGCGAGCAGAGAAAAGATGAATGTGTGCGGAACGGAGTTCCAGGAGCGGTTTCATGCCTTTGCAGGCGGACATCGTCTGTGGGAGCTATAGGGAGGGGCATGACCTTGGAACAAGGGTTTTGCGGCTCACTTAGGCTGACTTCAAGAATGGAGGATGGTCGGCTGCTATCCGGGTTCCAGGGCTTAGGTGTTTCCACCTGAGCCCAAAGTTGACCCTTCTGGCAGTCGATGAGGGGAGCTAGACGTTCAAGCAGGTCCTGACCAATGAGAAGTGGTTCAGTGTCTAGCTGGCAGACATAAAACGGGTGAACCAGAGTCATGTCTTGGAAGGTGATGTCCAGCCACGCCCGGTGAGTGATACACTCCCGGGTCTGGGTGTAGCTGGTGATTTTCAGGTCACAAGGTTCAACCTGGACTGGTTTCCCGAGCGACCGCATGGTGTCAGACACGCGATGGAACAGTGTGGAGCACATCAGGGTGATTTCTGAGCCGGTATCCAGCAGAGCATCAACTTGTATGCATCCACCTAGATTGGTGCTACAGTACAAACGGCGAGCATGATCATGGTTTGTTAAGTCACCAAGGAACTTCAGAAATTTAGTATCTGGTTTCTCTGGGGGGTAGATTTCAGGAGACTCCTGTGGTCTACCAGTAGTGTTTCCCCAACTGATCAGGTAAGTCCTGGCCACGCTGGGGGGTTGAGCCACGCCTAGTCATGCGGACGTTGGCTCTGAGTCTGGCTTCTTAGAAGCAGACTTTGGTGCAGGGGTCTCATCTGCAGATCTCAGCTGTTCCTTCTGTTTAGCTAGGAACTGCTGAAACATCTCCTGGAGGTCGGCTTTGGTCAAGTACTCACCTGCGGACTTGTGTTCGGGACCTACCTGTGGGCGGCGCTCCTTAAACCTTCCACTGTTCCGACCTGCCTGCCGTTGGTTTTGGTTGGGCCACTTCCTGTCTGATTGTCCAGACCTAGGCGGCCAATCAGCACCCCCCTTCCCCTGTTGAGGAGATTGGGACTGCTCTCGCGGTTTAACAGGTCTAGGTTTAGCAGATTTTGGCTTAGTGGGTGGAGCTTCTGTGCCTTCAAGCTCCAAACGCGGCTCGGCGTCGGGAGCTAGGTGCATGACGCGGTGATGTGCGTCAGGCTTTTGGGGCTTTCCGCCGGCTTCCCAAGCCTGTTGAGCGTATCTCCTAATCTCCTGAGTTGTCAGTTTTTTCATCCGACAATACATTGAGACTTCGGAGCGAACACACTCGTGCAGGTTGTGAATGAACAGGGATCTGAAGGCAGGGTCTTCCTCGAGCCCAGGGCCGTTTCGACCTTGGAAATAAGCACTTTTGAGTCGGCGATAATACTCTCTGGGGGGTTCGTTCCTCCCGTGTTTGATGGAGAAGGCCCCCATTGTAGCTGACGCAGAGTCTGCATACGTGGCGTATTCATCTCTCAACGCTCGGCAGAGCGAGGAGTACCGATCACGAATGTCAGGTGGTAGAGTTTCCATGAAACCGTGCACCGTTCTAGATGTGGTTTTCCAAATTAGCTTGAGCTTTTCCCTTGAAGAGGGTGCTGGAAGATCAAGCAGACAACGTTCTATCTCCCTGAGATAATCGTCAACATTGGATTCATTGGTGTTAGGATCAAAGCGTTCTATGTCTTTAGCTAGCGATTCAATTTGACGTACACGGAGCCCTGACTCACGGTACGGCGCGTCATCCTCTGACTCTGACCCACGGTCTGTCTCAGAGGGCGCTGGATATCGCTGGTGTGCTCTGGGCTCCCAATGTTGACTCCTGGGGCCCAAATCGGGGTTCGGCATGCTGTGGCGGGCTGCTGGCACGTCACGTGGGTGTCCTGGGAGATCCTCCTCCCGGGGCACGTCTGCGTAGTGCAGCCTGCGTCTTTCAACTGGGGCATCTGCGTAATACGCTTTGTCCGGGTACGGACTGGCGTATGATGCTTTGTCCTGCAGCTGGTTATCGGCATGCCGAATACCGGAGTAGCTAGGATGGGTGGATGGTGGAGGTGCAGGTTGGGCTTGTGCATAACCCCAGCCGGCACCTTGCACCCTTCGTGGACTGGGGGAGTGGTCTAAATAGAGGTGCCGCTCAGCTGGTCGACTTCTCACTGATTGAGAAGGCCGTGAAGATGAGGGTGGTGGTCCCACCTGGGATTCGAGGGCGAACTGCTCTCGGCCCCTAGGTGGTCCTGAATGCCCTATAGTGTGTGTAGGAAACGGGGCCGAAGGTTGGAACAGATGAGCTTCATCTCTCCCCTGCGGCGTGCGTCCGTCCAGAGAATCATGGTGTTTCCCCCCTTCCCACTGTCTGTTGTCATCAGCAGAAGGGGGCGGGGTCTCCTCCCCATCTTCCCCAGAATCGGTGCGGGTGTCGTCTTCCTCGATCAGCCTTCCATTTCGCTGTTTTTCAGCTAGCATACTCTGGAGGTTCATGATCTTCTGACCACGTTGGAGTCCTCTCTGATAGAGGATCAGGGCTAACTTAGCTAAGTGAACCTGGATTGGTTTTGTACCATCCGGGTTTTCTATTTGATCAATTACAGCTTCTAGCTCGACGCTACGCTGTTCTTCAGTGAAATCCCTAGAAGGGTAGTCGGGTTCTCGAGCAACCGCGACCAGTTTGGACAATATTTGTCCAGAAAGTAGGCCAGGTTCATAGTCGTGGGCCGCAGCGCCACCTGGTTGCTGGGAGTTGGTCAGTTCACTACTCTGTCCCTCCATTTTAACAACCGAACCAAAAATAGCCTAGTAGAGCTTCTGCAGATAGCTCAAGCTGCACCTTTTGGGCAGCAACTGCTAGCTTTGTAGCAGAAAAACACTAAATTAACCTTTGTGCGCACAGGTTTTAGCGTTTTAAGATTGCACGGAATGCCGTGACTAACGCCTAAAATACTATTCCTTTCAGTATTTTAGCAAAAGCAGGTGCGTTGCCGTAGCAACGTCTTACAACACTTTCAGTGTTAAATGTGCTAGTTATTCCTTCAGAATATTAGCAAACAGGGTGTTATCAGTCTTTGAGTGAAGGTTTCAGTTAGTTATAATAGCCACTGTGAGTTAAAGTCGCTAAATTAGCAGTTAATTTTAGCCTAAAAGGGTTAGTCAGAATTACTTACACGCTGCACCTTTAATGAGGAACTGAATTTTAACCTAAAAGGTTAGCCAGAATTAATTACACGTTGCACCTTTAAGGAAAAACTGAATTTTAACCTAAAAGGTTAGCCAGAATTAATTACACGTTGCACCTTTAAGGAAAAGCTGAATTTTAACCTAAAAGGTTAGCCAGAATTAATTACACGTTGCACCTTTAAGGAAAACTTAATTTTTAACCTAAAAGGTCAACCAGAATTAATTTACACGTTGCACCTTTAAAGAAGCACTGAGTTACTGGTGAGAGTTCGATGCAGCTTCCTGCTCAGCGAAATCAGCACCACTCTGTTGCTGGTTCAAGGCTGAACAACTGATTATTTTTAATTCAAGCTCTTTGGATTTATTTGTTTGTTTGTGCCGGATAGAAATCTCTGTGTATCCAAGCCTCACACGGCCGCACCAATAAAATGTTGGGGTTATTAGGAGCGAACAATTCGCAAGCGTTAACTTACTTTTGGATTCTTCAATAAATTCTGTAAATATGTAAATATTTACTGATTTATTAATTAATTAAGATATTCTTAGATATACGGGGCACCATTCCCCTTTTTCCGGGGAAAAATTGAATCCAAAACTCTTATCAGTCTTTCTTGAAGTTCGTAGAATCCTTGGAGCAGAGACTTCTCTTCGACACAACAAAGCTACTGGACACAAAAATCTGAATTTTATAACATTTAATTAACAATTTGTCAAATGAATAAACAGTGGAATAGATGAATAATAACCGTGTGATATGATTGAAGATGGATGTGTTTGCATGTGATGGAGGATGTATGAATGGGGTCCTTTGTTCTCACAAAGGAGTAGTGTGTATGTGTGTGTGTGTGTGTGTGTGTGTGTGTGTGTGCGTGTGTATGGATTCAAAATGGAGTCTTGAATACAAGATGGCTGACCCCTTTGTCTGGCTAAAGTGTGGGTGGCAACTTGCACTTTAACTTCCAAAGCACTTAGAATCAGTAGTAACTTAACCTTAAATCACTCAAAACATTTCAAAGGATCATGCAACAACACAAAAGATTAATCACGAGTTAATATCCTTAGTTTATCAGCCTGGCCATGGCCGAACATTTAAAGATACCAGACAATGATTAATAAGCAGTTTATTCTTCAAAATGACCCGACGGACGTGTTTGGGACGAAAGAGGAAAACACGAAGCTACTTTTTAAGCAATAGACGCGGTTTATTGCTTATTTGAGACTATAGAGGAAACGGGAGAAGAAAAGGAGAGAAAAAAAATGAGTTTCCTGATCACCAAAGCAGCAAGGCGTCCCCCGCTGTTATGACTTGACGGTTCTCCGTTTTTCTCCGCAGTTTCCGGCGTCATCCGTCGGTTTGATGCTTTCTCCGTTGTTTGGCGTTCACGAGTGTTTCTCCACGGGCTGGACAGAGACAGCAAAGTTTCTTTCTGTGCTGAGTTATAACTTACAGCGTTTCTGAGAGCTGGATGGAGTTGTTGTTTCCCTCCGCGGGTTCTGTGTCCTCAAACATCAGCTGGAGGGGAGCAGAAACGAGCAGATCAGCGGTCCCGTGGGCTCAACTTGGCTCTTAGAGCTTCCGCGTGCTCAAAGAAGTCGGAACGTTCGACAAGCGTGTCCTCACCGCCAGGTATCCTGGGCAAAAGAACGAGGTTTCTTTGTCTCTGCTGAAGATTTATGGTCTTAGTTCGCGGGAAAAGTCCACGGCTTCCCGCACATGCGCAGAACGTGTTTCTGGTACTAGGCGGTGACGTCATCACAATGCTTCCGTGTGCAAAGCATCATGGGAAATGAAGTTTCTTGGCGCTGATGTGATTATTTGCTTTTCAGAGCAATTTAAGCACAGTCATTTTGGAGAAAATCACTGCATAGTAATTTCCTCATGAGGTCAGACCCTCAACACCACTAAAAGGAATGGAGTCATTAGCACTTATGGTTTTTAAATGGCATCCAGAATTATGTTGCACGAAGCACAATTTCACATCATTCTGGGTCCATTTGTGTGAAAACAAGGTCCAATCAGGCTGAAACGTTACAAGAAGGTAGAATCTATTGAGTTGTAAGTGATCTGAACGTTTCAAGATGATCACACTTTCCAAAGAGGGTCAAACCATGTCCCAAAGGTCACCGGATCTGGTGTCAATTTAAAGAAGTAGTCCAGTTAGACAATTGTGGGCTTTTAACTTGGCTTCTGAATGTCCTAGAGAGATCAGGTTTGTTTTAATGTACTCCAATCAACAGCCCCTATAACCACAAAAAGGAATGGAGTCATTAGCACTTATGGTTTTTAAATGGCACCCAGAATTGTTGCACGAAGCACAATTTCACATCATTCTGGGTTCATTTGTGTGAAAACAAGGTACAATCAGGCTGAAACGTTACAGGAAGTTAGAATCTATTGAATTGTAAGTGATCTGAACGTTTCATGATGATAGCACTTTCCTAAGGGGGTCAAACCATGTCCCAAAGGTCACCGGATCTGGTGTCAATTTAAAATAGTCCAGTTACACATTTGTGGGCTTATAACATTGCTTCTGAATGTCCTATAGAGATAAGGTTTGTTTTAGTGTACTCCAATCAACAGCCCCTACAACCACAAAAATGAATGGAGTCATTAGCCTTTATGGTTTGTAAATGGCACCCAGAATTATGTTGCACAAAGCTCAATTTCACATCATTCTGGGTTCATTTGTGTGAAAACAAGGTCCAATCAGGCTGAAACGTTACAGGAAGGTAGAATCTATTGAGTTGTAAGTGATTTGAACGTTTCATGATGATAGCACTTTCCAAAGGGGGTCAAACCATGTCCCAAAGGTCACCGGATCTAGTGTCAATTTAAAGTAGTCCAGTTACACATTTGTGGGCTTATAACTTGGCTTCTGAATGTCCTAGAGAGATCAGGTTTGTTTTAATGTACTCCAATCAACAGCCCCTACAATCCTCAAAAAGGAATGGAGTCATTAGCACTTATGGTTTTTAAATGGCACCCAGAATTATGTTGCACGAAGCACAATTTCACATCATTCTGGGTCCATTTGTGTGAAAACAAGGTCCAATCAGGCTGAAACGTTACAAGAAGGTAGAATCTATTGAGTTGTAAGTGATCTGAACGTTTCATGATGATAGCACTTTCCTAAGGGGGTCAAACCATGTCCCAAAGGTCACCGGATCTGGTGTCAAATTAAAATAGTCCAGTTACACATTTGTGGGCCTATAACTTAGCTTCTGAATGTCCTAGAGTGATCAGGTTTGTTTTAGTATACTCCAATCAACAGCCCCTACAACCACAAAAAGGAATGGAGTCATTAGCACTTATGGTTTTTAAATGGCACCCAGAATTATGTTGCACGAAGCACAATTTCACATCATTCTAGGTCCATTTGTGTGAAAACAAGGTCCAATCAGGCTGAAACGTTACAAGAAGGTAGAATCTATTGAGTTGTAAGTGATCTGAACGTTTCATGATGATAGCACTTTCCTAAGGGAGTCAAACCCTGTCCCAAAGGTCACCGGATCTGGTGTCAATTTAAAGAAGTAGTCCAGTTACACATTTGTTGGCTTATAACTTAGCTTCTGAATGTCCTAGAGAGGTCAGGTTTGTTTTAGAGTACTCCAATTAACAGCCCCCATTACCACTAAGAGGAATGGAGTCATTAACACTTTTGGTTTTTAAATGGCACCCAGAATTATGTTGCACGAAGCACAATTTCACATCATTCTGGGTCCATTTGTGTGAAAACAAGGTCCAATCAGGCTGAAACGTTACAAGAAGGTAGAATCTATTGAGTTGTAAGTGATCTGAACGTTTCAAGATGATCACACTTTCCTAAGGGGTTCAAACCATGTCCCAAAGGTCACCGGATCTGGTGTCAATTTAAAGAAGTAGTCCAGTTACACATTTGTGGGCTTATAACTTGGCTTCTGAATGTCCTAGAGAGATCAGGTTTGTTTTAGTATACTCCAATCAACAGCCCCTACAACCACAAAAAGGAATGGAGTAATTAGCACTTATGGTTTTTAAATGGCACCCAGAATTATGTTGCACGAAGCACAATTTCACATCATTCTGGGTTCATTTGTGTGAAAACAAGGTCCAATCAGGCTGAAACGTTACAAGAAGGTAGAATCTATTGAGTTGTAAGTGATCTGAACGTTTCGTGATGATCCCACATTCCTATAGGGGGTCAAACCATGTCCCAAAGGTCACCGGGCCTGGTGTCACTTTAAAGAAGTAGTCCAATTACACCTTTGAGGGCTTATAACTTGGTTTCTGAGTCCTAGAGAGATCAGGTTTGTTTTAGTGTACTCCAATCAACAGCCCCTACAACCTCAAAAAGGAATGGAGTCATTAGCACTTATGGTTTTTAAATGGCACCCAGAATTATGTTGCACGAAGCACAATTTCACATCATTCTGGGTCCATTTGTGTGAAAACAAGGTCCAATCAGGCTGAAACGTTACAAGAAGGTAGAATCTATTGAGTTGTAAGTGATCTGAACATTTCATGATGATCGCACATTCCTATTGGGGGTCAAACCATGTCCCAAAGGTCACCGGGCCTGGTGTCACTTTAAAGAAGTAGTCCAGTTACAACTTTGTGGGCTTATAACTTGGCTTCTGAATATCCTAGAGAGGTCAGGTTTGTTTTAGAGTACTCCAATTAGCAGCCCCCATTACCACTAAAAGGAATGGAGTCATTAGCACTTATGGTTTTTAAATGGCACCCAGAATTATGTTGCATGAAGCACAATTTCACATCATTCTGGGTTCATTTGTGTGAAAACAAGGTCCAATCAGGCTGAAACGTTACAGGAAGGTAGAATCTATTGAGTTGTAAGTGATCTGAACGTTTCATGATGATTGCACTTTCCTAAGGGGGTCAAACCATGTCCCAAAGGTCACCGGATCTGGTGTCAATTTAAAGAAGTAGTCCAGTTACACATTTGTGGGCTTATAACTTGGCTTCTGAATGTCCTAGAGAGATCAGGTTTGTTTTAATGTACTCCAATCAACAGCCCCTACAACCACAAAAAGGAATGGAGTCATTAGCACTTATGGTTTGTAAATGGCACCGAGAATTATGTTGCACGAAGCACAATTTCACATCATTCTGGGTCCATTTGTGTGAAAACAAGGTCCAATCAGGCTGAAACGTTACAAGACGGTAGAATCTATTGAATTGTAAGTGATCTGAACGTTTCATGATGATCGCACATTCCTATTGGGGGTCAAACCATGTCCCAAAGGTCACCGGGCCTGGTGTCACTTTAAAGAAGTAGTCCAGTTACACCTTTGTGGGCTTATAACTTGGCTTCTGAATATCCTAGAGAGGTCAGGTTTGTTTTAGAGTACTCCAGTTAGCAGCCCACATTACCACTAAAAGGAATGGAGTCATTAGCACTTATGGTTTGTAAATGGCACCCAGAATTATGGTACATGAAGCACAATTTCACATCATTCTGGGTCCATTTGTGTGAAAACAAGGGCCAATCAGGCTGAAATGTTACAAGAAGGTAGAATCTATTGAGTTGTAAGTGATCTGAACGTTTCAAGACGATCACACTTTCCAAAGAGGGTCAAACCATGTCCCAAAGGTCACCGGATCTGGTGTCAATTTAAAGAAGTAGTCCAGTTACACAATTGTGGTCTTTTAACTTGGTTTCTGAATGTCCTAGAGAGATCAGGTTTGTTTTAGTGTACTCCAATCAACAGCCCCTACAACCTCAAAAAGGAATGGAGTCATTAGCACTTATGGTTTTTAAATGGCATCCAGAATTATGTTGCACGAAGCACAATTTCACATCATTCTGGGTCCATTTGTGTGAAAACAAGGTCCAATCAGGCTGAAACGTTACAAGAAGGTAGAATCTATTGAGTTGTAAGTGATCTGAACGTTTCATGATGATCGCACATTCCTATTGGGGGTCAAACCATGTCCCAAAGGTCACCGGGCCTGGTGTCACTTTAAAGAAGTAGTCCAGTTACACCTTTGTGGGCTTATAACTTGGCTTCTGAATATCCTAGAGAGGTCAGGTTTGTTTTAGAGTACTCCAATTAGCAGCCCACATTAACACTAAAAGGAATGGAGTCATTAGCACTTATGGTTTTTAAATGGCACCCAGAATTGTTGCACGAAGCACAATTTCACATCATTCTGGGTTCATTTGTGTGAAAACAAGGTACAATCAGGCTGAAACGTTACAGGAAGTTAGAATCTATTGAATTGTAAGTGATCTGAACGTTTCATGATGATAGCACTTTCCTAAGGGGGTCAAACCATGTCCCAAAGGTCACCGGATCTGGTGTCAATTTAAAGTAGTCCAGTTACACATTTGTGGGCTTATAACATTGCTTCTGAATGTCCTAGAGAGATCAGGTTTGTTTTAGTGTACTCCAATCAACAGCCCCTACAACCTCAAAAAGGAATGGAGTCATTAGCACTTATGGTTTTTAAATGGCACCCAGAATTATGTTGCACAAAGCACAATTTCACATCATTCTAGGTCCATTTGTGTGAAAACAAGGTCCAATCAGGCTGAAACGTTACAAGAAGGTAGAATCTATTGAGTTGTAAGTGATCTGAATGTTTCATGATGATAGCACTTTCCTAAGGGGGTCAAACCATGTCCCAAAGGTCACCGGATCTGGTGTCAATTTAAAGAAGTAGTCCAGTTACACATTTGTGGGCTTATAACTTGGCTTCTGAATGTCCTAGAGAGATCAGGTTTGTTTTAGTGTACTCCAATCAACAGCCCCTACAACCTCAAAAAGGAATGGAGTCATTAGCACTTATGGTTTTTAAATGGCACCCAGAATTATGTTGCACGAAGCACAATTTCACATCATTCTGGGTCCATTTGTGTGAAAACAAGGTCCAATCAGGCTGAAACGTTACAAGAAGGTAGAATCTATTGAGTTGTAAGTGATCTGAACGTTTCATGATGATCGCACATTCCTATAGGGGGTCAAACCATGTCCCAAAGGTCACCGGGCCTGGTGTCACTTTAAAGAAGTAGTCCAGTTACACCTTTGTGGGCTTATAACTTGGCTTCTGAATATTCTAGAGAGGTCAGGTTTGTTTTAGAGTACTCCAATTAACAGCCCCTATTACCACTAAAAGGAATGGAGTCATTAGCACTTATGGTTTTTAAATGGCACCCAGAATTATGTTGCACGAAGCACAATTTCACATCATTCTGGGTTCATTTGTGTGAAAACAAGGTCCAATCAGGCTGAAACGTTACAGGAAGGTAGAATCTATTGAGTTGTAAGTGATCTGAACGTTTCATGATGATAGCACATTCCTAAGGGGGTCAAACCATGTCCCAAAGGTCACCGGATCTGGTGTCAATTTAAAGTAGTCCAGTTACACATTTGTGGGCTTATAACATTGCTTCTGAATGTCCTAGAGAGATCAGGTTTGTTTTAGTGTACTCCAATCAACAGCCCCTACAACCACAAAAATGAATGGAGTCATTAGCCTTTATGGTTTGTAAATGGCACCCAGAATTATGTTGCACAAAGCACAATTTCACATCATTCTGGGTTCATTTGTGTGAAAACAAGGTCCAATCAGGCTGAAACGTTACAGGAAGGTAGAATCTATTGAGTTGTAAGTGATTTGAACGTTTCATGATGATAGCACTTTCCTAAGGGGGTCAAACCATGTCCCAAAGGTCACCGGATCTAGTGTCAATTTAAAGTAGTCCAGTTACACATTTGTGGGCTTATAACTTGGCTTCTGAATGTCCTAGAGAGATCAGGTTTGTTTTAATGTACTCCAATCAACAGCCCCTACAATCCTCAAAAAGAAATGGAGTCATTAGCACTTATGGTTTTTAAATGGCACCCAGAATTATGTTGCACGAAGCACAATTTCACATCATTCTGGGTCCATTTGTGTGAAAACAAGGTCCAATCAGGCTGAAACGTTACAAGAAGGTAGAATCTATTGAGTTGTAAGTGATCTGAACGTTTCATGATGATAGCACTTTCCTAAGGGGGTCAAACCATGTCCCAAAGGTCACCGGATCTGGTGTCAATTTAAAATAGTCCAGTTACACATTTGTGGGCCTATAACTTAGCTTCTGAATGTCCTAGAGTGATCAGGTTTGTTTTAGTATACTCCAATCAACAGCCCCTACAACCACAAAAAGGAATGGAGTCATTAGCACTTATGGTTTTTAAATGGCACCCAGAATTATGTTGCACGAAGCACAATTTCACATCATTCTAGGTCCATTTGTGTGAAAACAAGGTCCAATCAGGCTGAAACGTTACAAGAAGGTAGAATCTATTGAGTTGTAAGTGATCTGAACGTTTCATGATGATAGCACTTTCCTAAGGGAGTCAAACCCTGTCCCAAAGGTCACCGGATCTGGTGTCAATTTAAAGAAGTAGTCCAGTTACACATTTGTTGGCTTATAACTTAGCTTCTGAATGTCCTAGAGAGGTCAGGTTTGTTTTAGAGTACTCCAATTAACAGCCCCCATTACCACTAAGAGGAATGGAGTCATTAACACTTTTGGTTTTTAAATGGCACCCAGAATTATGTTGCACGAAGCACAATTTCACATCATTCTGGGTCCATTTGTGTGAAAACAAGGTCCAATCAGGCTGAAACGTTACAAGAAGGTAGAATCTATTGAGTTGTAAGTGATCTGAACGTTTCAAGATGATCACACTTTCCTAAGGGGTTCAAACCATGTCCCAAAGGTCACCGGATCTGGTGTCAATTTAAAGAAGTAGTCCAGTTACACATTTGTGGGCTTATAACTTGGCTTCTGAATGTCCTAGAGAGATCAGGTTTGCTTTAGTATACTCCAATCAACAGCCCCTACAACCACAAAAAGGAATGGAGTAATTAGCACTTATGGTTTTTAAATGGCACCCAGAATTATGTTGCACGAAGCACAATTTCACATCATTCTGGGTTCATTTGTGTGAAAACAAGGTCCAATCAGGCTGAAACGTTACAAGAAGGTAGAATCTATTGAGTTGTAAGTGATCTGAACGTTTCATGATGATCCCACATTCCTATAGGGGGTCAAACCATGTCCCAAAGGTCACCGGGCCTGGTGTCACTTTAAAGAAGTAGTCCAATTACACCTTTGAGGGCTTATAACTTGGTTTCTGAGTCCTAGAGAGATCAGGTTTGTTTTAGTGTACTCCAATCAACAGCCCCTACAACCTCAAAAAGGAATGGAGTCATTAGCACTTATGGTTTTTAAATGGCACCCAGAATTATGTTGCACGAAGCACAATTTCACATCATTCTGGGTCCATTTGTGTGAAAACAAGGTCCAATCAGGCTGAAACGTTACAAGAAGGTAGAATCTATTGAGTTGTAAGTGATCTGAACGTTTCATGATGATCGCACATTCCTATTGGGGGTCAAACCATGTCCCAAAGGTCACCGGAACTGGTGTCACTTTAAAGAAGTAGTCCAGTTACAACTTTGTGGGCTTATAACTTGGCTTCTGAATATCCTAGAGAGGTCAGGTTTGTTTTAGAGTACTCCAATTAGCAGCCCCCATTACCACTAAAAGGAATGGAGTCATTAGCACTTATGGTTTTTAAATGGCACCCAGAATTATGTTGCATGAAGCACAATTTCACATCATTCTGGGTTCATTTGTGTGAAAACAAGGTCCAATCAGGCTGAAACGTTACAGGAAGGTAGAATCTATTGAGTTGTAAGTGATCTGAACGTTTCATGATGATAGCACTTTCCTAAGGGGGTCAAACCATGTCCCAAAGGTCACCGGATCTGGTGTCAATTTAAAGAAGTAGTCCAGTTACACATTTGTGGGCTTATAACTTGGCTTCTGAATGTCCTAGAGAGATCAGGTTTGTTTTAATGTACTCCAATCAACAGCCCCTACAACCACAAAAAGGAATGGAGTCATTAGCACTTATGGTTTGTAAATGGCACCCAGAATTATGTTGCACGAATCACAATTTCACATCATTCTGGGTCCATTTGTGTGAAAACAAGGTCCAATCAGGCTGAAACGTTACAAGAAGGTAGAATCTATTGAGTTGTAAGTGATCTGAACGTTTCATGATGATCGCACATTCCTATAGGGGGTCAAACCATGTCCCAAAGGTCACCGGGCCTGGTGTCACTTTAAAGAAGTAGTCCAGTTACACCTTTGTGGGCTTATAACTTGGCTTCTGAATATCCTAGAGAGGTCAGGTTTGTTTTAGTGTACTCCAATCAACAGCCCCTACAACCACAAAAAGGAATGGAGTCATTAGCACTTATGGTTTTTAAATGGCACCCAGAATTATGTTGCACGAAGCACAATTTCACATCATTCTGGGTTCATTTGTGTGAAAACAAGGTCCAATCAGGCTGAAACGTTACAAGAAGGTAGAATCTAGTGAGTTGTAAGTGATCTGAACGTTTCATGATGATCCCACATTCCTATAGGGGGTCAAACCATGTCCCAAAGGTCACCGGGCCTGGTGTCACTTTAAAGAAGTAGTCCAATTACACCTTTGAGGGCTTATAACTTGGTTTCTGAGTCCTAGAGAGATCAGGTTTGTTTTAGTGTACTCCAATCAACAGCCCCTACAACCTCAAAAAGGAATGGAGTCATTAGCACTTATGGTTTTTAAATGGCACCCAGAATTATGTTGCACGAAGCACAATTTCACATCATTCTGGGTCCATTTGTGTGAAAACAAGGTCCAATCAGGCTGAAACGTTACAAGAAGGTAGAATCTATTGAGTTGTAAGTGATCTGAACGTTTCATGATGATCGCACATTCCTATTGGGGGTCAAACCATGTCCCAAAGGTCACCGGAACTGGTGTCACTTTAAAGAAGTAGTCCAGTTACAACTTTGTGGGCTTATAACTTGGCTTCTGAATATCCTAGAGAGGTCAGGTTTGTTTTAGAGTACTCCAATTAGCAGCCCCCATTACCACTAAAAGGAATGGAGTCATTAGCACTTATGGTTTTTAAATGGCACCCAGAATTATGTTGCATGAAGCACAATTTCACATCATTCTGGGTTCATTTGTGTGAAAACAAGGTCCAATCAGGCTGAAACGTTACAGGAAGGTAGAATCTATTGAGTTGTAAGTGATCTGAACGTTTCATGATGATAGCACTTTCCTAAGGGGGTCAAACCATGTCCCAAAGGTCACCGGATCTGGTGTCAATTTAAAGAAGTAGTCCAGTTACACATTTGTGGGCTTATAACTTGGCTTCTGAATGTCCTAGAGAGATCAGGTTTGTTTTAATGTACTCCAATCAACAGCCCCTACAACCACAAAAAGGAATGGAGTCATTAGCACTTATGGTTTGTAAATGGCACCCAGAATTATGTTGCACGAAGCACAATTTCACATCATTCTGGGTCCATTTGTGTGAAAACAAGGTCCAATCAGGCTGAAACGTTACAAGACGGTAGAATCTATTGAATTGTAAGTGATCTGAACGTTTCATGATGATCGCACATTCCTATTGGGGGTCAAACCATGTCCCAAAGGTCACCGGGCCTGGTGTCACTTTAAAGAAGTAGTCCAGTTACACCTTTGTGGGCTTATAACTTGGCTTCTGAATATCCTAGAGAGGTCAGGTTTGTTTTAGAGTACTCCAGTTAGCAGCCCACATTACCACTAAAAGGAATGGAGTCATTAGCACTTATGGTTTGTAAATGGCACCCAGAATTATGGTACATGAAGCACAATTTCACATCATTCTGGGTCCATTTGTGTGAAAACAAGGGCCAATCAGGCTGAAATGTTACAAGAAGGTAGAATCTATTGAGTTGTAAGTGATCTGAACGTTTCAAGACGATCACACTTTCCAAAGAGGGTCAAACCATGTCCCAAAGGTCACCGGATCTGGTGTCAATTTAAAGAAGTAGTCCAGTTACACAATTGTGGTCTTTTAACTTGGTTTCTGAATGTCCTAGAGAGATCAGGTTTGTTTTAGTGTACTCCAATCAACAGCCCCTACAACCTCAAAAAGGAATGGAGTCATTAGCACTTATGGTTTTTAAATGGCATCCAGAATTATGTTGCACGAAGCACAATTTCACATCATTCTGGGTCCATTTGTGTGAAAACAAGGTCCAATCAGGCTGAAACGTTACAAGAAGGTAGAATCTATTGAGTTGTAAGTGATCTGAACGTTTCATGATGATCGCACATTCCTATTGGGGGTCAAACCATGTCCCAAAGGTCACCGGGCCTGGTGTCACTTTAAAGAAGTAGTCCAGTTACACCTTTGTGGGCTTATAACTTGGCTTCTGAATATCCTAGAGAGGTCAGGTTTGTTTTAGAGTACTCCAATTAGCAGCCCACATTAACACTAAAAGGAATGGAGTCATTAGCACTTATGGTTTTTAAATGGCATCCAGAATTATGTTGCACGAAGCACAATTTCACATCATTCTGGGTCCATTTGTGTGAAAACAAGGTCCAATCAGGCTGAAACGTTACAAGAAGGTAGAATCTATTGAGTTGTAAGTGATCTGAACGTTTCAAGATGATCACACTTTCCAAAGAGGGTCAAACCATGTCCCAAAGGTCACCGGATCTGGTGTCAATTTAAAGAAGTAGTCCATTTAGACAATTGTGGGCTTTTAACTTGGCTTATGAATGTCCTAGAGAGATCAGGTTTGTTTTAATGTACTCCAATCAACAGCCCCTACAACCACAAAAAGGAATGGAGTCATTAGCACTTATGGTTTTTAAATGGCACCCAGAATTGTTGCACGAAGCACAATTTCACATCATTCTGGGTTCATTTGTGTGAAAACAAGGTACAATCAGGCTGAAACGTTACAGGAAGTTAGAATCTATTGAATTGTAAGTGATCTGAACGTTTCATGATGATAGCACTTTCCTAAGGGGGTCAAACCATGTCCCAAAGGTCACCGGATCTGGTGTCAATTTAAAGTAGTCCAGTTACACATTTGTGGGCTTATAACATTGCTTCTGAATGTCCTAGAGAGATCAGGTTTGTTTTAGTGTACTCCAATCAACAGCCCCTACAACCTCAAAAAGGAATGGAGTCATTAGCACTTATGGTTTTTAAATGGCACCCAGAATTATGTTGCACAAAGCACAATTTCACATCATTCTAGGTCCATTTGTGTGAAAACAAGGTCCAATCAGGCTGAAACGTTACAAGAAGGTAGAATCTATTGAGTTGTAAGTGATCTGAATGTTTCATGATGATAGCACTTTCCTAAGGGGGTCAAACCATGTCCCAAAGGTCACCGGATCTGGTGTCAATTTAAAGAAGTAGTCCAGTTACACATTTGTGGGCTTATAACTTGGCTTCTGAATGTCCTAGAGAGATCAGGTTTGTTTTAGTGTACTCCAATCAACAGCCCCTACAACCTCAAAAAGGAATGGAGTCATTAGCACTTATGGTTTTTAAATGGCACCCAGAATTATGTTGCACGAAGCACAATTTCACATCATTCTGGGTCCATTTGTGTGAAAACAAGGTCCAATCAGGCTGAAACGTTACAAGAAGGTAGAATCTATTGAGTTGTAAGTGATCTGAACGTTTCATGATGATCGCACATTCCTATAGGGGGTCAAACCATGTCCCAAAGGTCACCGGGCCTGGTGTCACTTTAAAGAAGTAGTCCAGTTACACCTTTGTGGGCTTATAACTTGGCTTCTGAATATCCTAGAGAGGTCAGGTTTGTTTTAGAGTACTCCAATTAACAGCCCCCATTACCACTAAAAGGAATGGAGTCATTAGCACTTATGGTTTTTAAATGGCACCCAGAATTATGTTGCACGAAGCACAATTTCACATCATTCTGGGTTCATTTGTGTGAAAACAAGGTCCAATCAGGCTGAAACGTTACAGGAAGGTAGAATCTATTGAGTTGTAAGTGATCTGAACGTTTCATGATGATAGCACTTTCCTAAGGGGTCGAACCTTGTCCCAAAGGTCATCGGATCTGGTGTCAATTTAAAGAAGTAGTCCAGTTACACATTTGTGGGCTTATAACTTGGCTTCTGAATGTCCTAGAGAGGTCAGGTTTGTTTTAGTGTACTCCAATCAACAGCCCCTACAACCACAAAAAGGAATGAAGTCATTAGCACTTATGGTTGATTAAATGGCACCCAGAATTATGTTGCACGAAGCACAATTTCACATCATTCTGGGTCCATTTGTGTGAAAACAAGGTCCAATCAGGCTGAAACGTTACAAGAAGGTAGAATCTATTGAGTTGTAAGTGATCTGAACGTTTCATGATGATCGCACATTCCTATTGGGGGTCAAACCATGTCCCAAAGGTCACCGGGCCTGGTGTCACTTTAAAGAAGTAGTCCAGTTACACCTTTGTGGGCTTATAACTTGGCTTCTGAATATCCTAGAGAGGTCAGGTTTGTTTTAGAGTACTCCAATTAACAGCCCCCATTACCACTAAAAGGAATGGAGTCATTAGCACTTATGGTTTTTAAATGGCACCCAGAATTATGTTGCACGAAGCACAATTTCACATCATTCTGGGTTCATTTGTGTGAAAACAAGGTCCAATCAGGCTGAAACGTTACAAGAAGGTAGAATCTATTGAGTTGTAAGTGATCTGAACGTTTCATGATGATCGCACATTCCTATAGGGGGTAAAACCATGTCCAAAAGGTCACCGGGCCTGGTGTCACTTTAAAGAAGTAGTCCAGTTACACATTTGTGGGCTTATAACTTGGCTTCTGAATGTCCTAGAGAGATCAGGTTTGTTTTAGTATACTCCAATCAACAGCCCCTACAACCACAAAAATGAATGGAGTCATTAGCACTTATGGTTTGTAAATGGCACCCAGAATTATGTTGCACGAAGCACAATTTCACATCATTCTGGGTTCATTTGTGTGAAAACAAGGTCCAATCAGGCCTAAACGTTACAGGAAGGTAGAGTCTATTGAGTTGTAAGTGATCTGAACGTTTCATGATGATAGCACTTTCCTAAGGGGGTCAAACCATGTCCCAAAGGTCACCGGATCTAGTGTCAATTTAAAGAAGTAGTCCAGTTACACATTTGTGGGCTTATAACTTGGCTTCTGAATGTCCTAGAGAGATCAGGTTTGTTTTAATGTACTCCAACCAACAGCCCCTACAACCACAAAAAGGAATGGAGTCATTAGCACTTATGGTTTGTAAATGGCACCCAGAATTATGTTGCACGAAGCACAATTTCACATCATTCTGGGTCCATTTGTGTGAAAACAAGGTCCAATCAGGCTGAAACTTTACAGGAAGGTAGAATCCATTGAGTTGTAAGTGATCTGAACGTTTCATGATGATAGCACTTTCCTAAGGGGGTCAAACCATGTCCCAAAGGTCACCGGATCTGGTGTCAATTTAAAGAAGTAGTCCAGTAACACATTTGTGGGCTTATAACTTGGCTTCTGAATGTCCTAGTGAGATCAGGTTTGTTTTAGAGTACTCCAATTAACAGCCCCCATTACCACTAAAAGGAATGGAGTCATTAGCACTTATGGTTTTTAAATGGCACCCAGAATTATGTTGCACGAAGCACAATTTCACATCATTCTGGGTTCATTTGTGTGAAAACAAGGTCCAATCAGGCTGAAACGTTACAAGAAGGTAGAATCTATTGAGTTGTAAGTGATCTGAACGTTTCATGATGATCGCACATTCCTATAGGGGGTAAAACCATGTCCCAAAGGTCACCGCGCCTGGTGTCACTTTAAAGAAGTAGTCCAGTTACACATTTGTGGGCTTATAACTTGGCTTCTGAATGTCCTAGAGAGATCAGGTTTGTTTTAGTGTACTCCAATCAACAGGCCCTACAACCACAAAAAGGAATGGAGTCATTAGCACTTATGGTTTGTAAATGGCACCCAGAATTATGTTGCACGAAGCACAATTTCACATCATTCTGGGTCCATTTGTGTGAAAACAAGGTCCAATCAGGCTGAAACGTTACAAGAAGGTAGAATCTATTGAGTTGTAAGTGATCTGAACGTTTCATGATGATCGCACATTCCTATAGAGGGTCAAACCATGTCCCAAAGGTCACCGGATCTGGTGTCAATTTAAAGAAGTAGTCCAGTTACACCTTTGTGGGCTTATAACTTGGCTTCTGAATGTCCTAGAGAGATCAGGTTTGTTTTAATGTACTCCAATCAACAGCCCCTACAACCACAAAAAGGAATGGAGTCATTAGCACTTATGGTTTGTAAATGGCACCCAGAATTATGTTGCATGAAGCACAATTTCACATCATTCTGGGTCCATTTGTGTGAAAACAAGGTCCAATCAGGCTGAAACGTTACAGGAAGGTAGAATCTATTGAATTGTAAGTGATCTGAACGTTTCATGATTATTGCACATTCCTATAGGGGGTCAAACCATGTCCCAAAGGTTACCGGGCCTGGTGTCACTTTAAAGAAGTAGTCCAATTACACCTTTGAGGGCTTATAACTTGGTTTCTGAATGTCCAAGAGAGATCAGGTTTGTTTTAGTGTACTCCAATCAACAGCCCCTACAACCTCAAAAAGGAATGGAGTCATTAGCACTTATGGTTTTTAAATTGCACCCAGAATTATGTTGCACGAAGCACAATTTCACATCATTCTGGGTCCATTTGTGTGAAAACAAGGTCCAATCAGGCTGAAACGTTACAAGAAGGTAAAATAAACTTGACCTCTCTAGGACATTCAGAAGCCAAGTTATAAGCCCACAAATGTGTAACTGGACTACTTCTTTAAATTGACACCAGATCCGGTGACCTTTGGGACATGGTTTGACCCCCTTAGGAAAGTGCTATCATCATGAAACGTTCGGGTTACTTTAGAAGAAGACCCAAAATGGAGGCCTCCATCTTGGGTTACTTTACAAGAAGCCCCAAAATGGAGTCTCCATTTTGGGTTACTTTGGAAAAAGTCCCAAAATGGAGGCCTCCATTTCGGGCTTCTTTTGCATGAAGTTGAAAGTAACCCAAATTGAAGGCTTCCTTAATTGAAAAATTCAGTTCTGGTTACTTTAGAAGAAGACCCAAAATGGAGACTCCATTTTGGGTTACTTTAGAAGAAACCCCAAAATTGAGGCCTCCATTTTGGGTTACTTTAGAAGAAGCACCAAAAATGAGCCTACATTTTGGGTTACTTTAGAAGAAGCACCAAAAATGAGCCTACATTTCAGGTTACTTTAGAAGAAACCCCAAAATGTAGGCCTCCATTTTGGGTTACTTTAGAAGAAGCCCCAAAATGGAGACTCCGGTTTCCCCCCCAAGAGGGACACACACACACACACACACACACACACACACACACACACACACACACACACACAAATCCAATCCTCCAAACAGGAGTGGTTAACCAAAGCAGGAGAATATTTAAAGAGGTTTTTTGAGGAGTTCAGACATCTAGGAGGAACTGGCAGTGGAGCTGCTCCACTGAGGAGGTTCAGGCACTTGGTAAGAATGCCTTCCGGAGGAGGAGTTTCAGGTGTGCCCTGCCAACAGGAGGCCCCTGGGTCGCAGAACAAAGGACCCCCTATGATCTTCTGCATAATCACATGAGCCCAGGTGTGGAACCTATTCAGCCATAGTTACGGGTGAGCTCATTGTGAAACCTGGCCCCACCCTATCATGTGATTTCCTGAGGTCAGATGGGCCAAGATGTGAGTGGGCGTTAAGTCATCTGGGAAGGCATCTCAAAACTGGATTATAGATGGCAGACAGTTGGTGTCGTAAACCACCGCCTCTTTTCAAAGATGGTTGCTCACAGTGGATGTAAATGGCTTCTTTCACTCCTCTTTCAAACCATCTGTCCTCTCTGTCCAAACTGTGAACATTGTCATCCTGGAGTGACCTTTGTCCTTTTGATGCAGATGAACTGCTGAGTCCTGTCCCGTGGAGGTGGCTCTTCTATGTTGTTCCTATGTTGTGCTACTTCATTTTCTATTAAGACAAGAAGCCCAAATTGGAGACTCCATTTCGGGCTTCTTTTGCATGTAGTTGAAAGTAACCCAATTTGAAGGCTTCATTAATTGAAGAATTACGTTTGGGCAACTTTTGCATGTATGGAAAAGTAGCCCAAAATGAATGGCTCATTTTGGGCTACTTTTGAATGTTGTAAAAGTAGCCCAAAATGAATGGCTCATTTTTGGCTACTTTTGTATGTTGTAAAAAAAAAGATCAAAATGAATTCCTTTTGGGCTACTTTTACAACATTCAAAAGTAGCCCAAAATGAATGCTTCATTAATTGAAGAATTCAGTTTGGGTTACTTTAGAAGAAGACCCTAATTGGAGGCCTCTATTTTGGGTTACTTTTGAAGAAGCCCCAAAATGGAGGCCTCCATTTCCTCCATTTTGTGTTACTTTAGAAGAAAACCCAAATTGGAGGCCTCCATTTTGGGTTACTTTTGAAGAAGCCCCAAAATGGAGGCCTCCATTTCCTCCATTTTGGGTTACTTTAGAAGAAGACCCAAATTGGCGCCCTCCATTTTGGGTTACTTTTGAAGAAGCCCCAAAATGGAGGCCTCCATTTCCTCCATTTTGGGTTACTTTAGAAGAAGACCCAAATTGGAGGCCTCAAATTTGGGTTACTTTTGAAGAAGCACCAAAATGGAGGCCTACATTTCGGGCTTCTTTTGCATGTAGTTGAAAGTAACCCAAATTGAAGGCTTCCTTAATTGAAAAATTCAGTTTGGGTTACTTTAGAAGAAGACCCAAAATGGAGGCCTCCATCTTGGGTTACTTTTGAAGAAGCCCCAAAATGGAGGCCTCCATTTCCTCCATTTTGGGTTACTTTAGAAGAAGACCGAAATTGGAGGCCTCCATTTTGGGTTACTTTTGAAGAAGCACCAAAATTGAGTCTCTATTTCAGGTCTGGTGACCTTTGTGACTTCATTTGACCCTGTTAGAGTAACGTTCAGATCACTTACAACTCCATAGACTATACGTTCATGTGATGTTTCAGCCTTATTGGACCTTGTTTTCGCACAAATGGACCCAGAAATATGTGAAATTGTGCTTTGTGCAACATAATTCTGGGTGCCATTTAAAGACCATAAGTGCTTATGACTCCATTCCTTTTTGTGGTAGTAGGGGCTGTTAATTGGAGCATTTTAAAACCAACATGACCTCTCTAGGATATTCAGAAGCCAAGTTATAAGCCCACAATTGTGGGCCCACTTGACCCTTTGGTTCAGAACGGGCTACTTGTCTTCATTTTGGCACGCACGGGGGATGGGTGGAGACCCAGAAACATGTGAAACAGTGCTTTGTGTGACATAATTATGGGTGCCATTTAAAAACTGTACATCCTATCGACTCAATTCCTTCTGTTCTAGATACAGACCATTAATTGGAGTATTTTACAACAGACCTGACCTCTCTAGGACATTCAGAAGCCAAGTTATAAGCCCACAGCTGTTTTGGTGAGCAGCACGTCTCCGTTTTGGGCTAACTTTTGAAAGTAGCCCGAAATAAAGTGTATAGTGTCTGCCACCCAGTCAAAAGGTCAGGTCAGAACGGGTGGGGGATGGGCAACGGACTCCACGGGCTACTTTTCCTCCATTTTGGGACAGATGGGGGTGGGGGGTGGGGGTGGGGGGGTGGGGGTGGGGGGGGGGGGCTGAGGTGGGCCGGTCAGCGGACCAGGGGGAGGTCTCTGGGGCGGCGACCTCAAAACGGGTTACTTTGGGGAGGGGGAAGGTGTGGGGTGTTCTCCGCCAATGGATTCAGAAGGGGTGAGTTTGGGCGCGATACGGGTCACCTTTAAATTTCTTGTCCAAGGGCTCCCCTAGTGTCCAAGTCCCAAAGTGAAGCAAAAAGTAACCCATTCTGAGTCCAGGGGTGTGCCAAAATGTAAAAAGTAACCCAAATTTAAGGAGCCCAATTCCATTGGGGCCACTTTTGACGCAAAGTGTGCCAAAAAGCGCATTTTAGAATGCCCAAAATGAAGCAATCCCTCAGGGGGTCAAACCATGTCCCAAAGGTCACCGGATCTGGTGTCAATTTAAAGAAGTTTTCCAGTTACACATTTGTGGGCTTATAACTTGGCTTCTGAATTTCCTAGAGAGATCAGGTTTGTTTTAATGTACTCCAATCAACAGCCCCTACAACCACAAAAAGGAATGGAGTCATTAGCACTTATGGTTTGTAAATGGCACCCAGAATTATGTTGCACGAAGCACAATTTCACATCATTCTGGGTCCATTTGTGTGAAAACAAGGTCCAGTCAGGCTGAAAAGTTACAAGAAGGTAGAATCTATTGAGTTGTAAGTGATCTGAACGTTTCATGATGATCGCACATTCCTATAGAGGGTCAAACCATGTCCCAAAGGTCACCGGATCTGGTGTCAATTTAAAGAAGTAGTCCAGTTACACCTTTGTGGGCTTATAACTTGGCTTCTGAATGTCCTAGTGAGATCAGGTTTGTTTTAGAGTACTCCAATTAACAGCCCCCATTACCACTAAAAGGAATGGAGTCATTAGCACTTATGGTTTTTAAATGGCACCCAGAATTATGTTGCACGAAGCACAATTTCACATCATTCTGGGTTCATTTGTGTGAAAACAAGGTCCAATCAGGCTGAAACGTTACAAGAAGGTAGAATCTATTGAGTTGTAAGTGATCTGAACGTTTCATGATGATCGCACATTCCTATAGGGGGTAAAACCATGTCCCAAAGGTCACCGCGCCTGGTGTCACTTTAAAGAAGTAGTACCAGTTACACATTTGTGGGCTTATAACTTGGCTTCTGAATGTCCTAGAGAGATCAGGTTTGTTTTAGTGTACTCCAATCAACAGGCCCTACAACCACAAAAAGGAATGGAGTCATTAGCACTTATGGTTTGTAAATGGCACCCAGAATAATGTTGCACGAAGCACAATTTCACATCATTCTGGGTCCATTTGTGTGAAAACAAGGTCCAATCAGGCTGAAACGTTACAAGAAGGTAGAATCTATTGAGTTGTAAGTGATCTGAACGTTTCATGATGATCGCACATTCCTATAGAGGGTCAAACCATGTCCCAAAGGTCACCGGATCTGGTGTCAATTTAAAGAAGTAGTCCAGTTACACCTTTGTGGGCTTATAACTTGGCTTCTGAATGTCCTAGAGAGATCAGGTTTGTTTTAATGTACTCCAATCAACAGCCCCTACAACCACAAAAAGGAATGGAGTTATTAGCACTTATGGTTTGTAAATGGCACCCAGAATTATGTTGCATGAAGCACAATTTCACATCATTCTGGGTCCATTTGTGTGAAAACAAGGTCCAATCAGGCTGAAACGTTACAGGAAGGTAGAATCTATTGAATTGTAAGTGATCTGAACGTTTCATGATTATCGCACATTCCTATAGGGGGTCAAACCATGTCCCAAAGGTTACCGGGCCTGGTGTCACTTTAAAGAAGTAGTCCAATTACACCTTTGAGGGCTTATAACTTGGTTTCTGAATGTCCAAGAGAGATCAGGTTTGTTTTAGTGTACTCCAATCAACAGCCCCTACAACCTCAAAAAGGAATGGAGTCATTAGCACTTATGGTTTGTAAATGGCACCCAGAATTATGTTGCACGAAGCACAATTTCACATCATTCTGGGTCCATTTGTGTGAAAACAAGGTCCAATCAGGCTGAAACTTTACAGGAAGGTAGAATCCATTGAGTTGTAAGTGATCTGAACGTTTCATGATGATAGCACTTTCCTAAGGGGGTCAAACCATGTCCCAAAGGTCACCGGATCTGGTGTCAATTTAAAGAAGTAGTCCAGTAACACATTTGTGGGCTTATAACTTGGCTTCTGAATGTCCTAGTGAGATCAGGTTTGTTTTAGAGTACTCCAATTAACAGCCCCCATTACCACTAAAAGGAATGGAGTCATTAGCACTTATGGTTTTTAAATGGCACCCAGAATTATGTTGCACGAAGCACAATTTCACATCATTCTGGGTTCATTTGTGTGAAAACAAGGTCCAATCAGGCTGAAACGTTACAAGAAGGTAGAATCTATTGAGTTGTAAGTGATCTGAACGTTTCATGATGATCGCACATTCCTATAGGGGGTAAAACCATGTCCCAAAGGTCACCGCGCCTGGTGTCACTTTAAAGAAGTAGTCCAGTTACACATTTGTGGGCTTATAACTTGGCTTCTGAATGTCCTAGAGAGATCAGGTTTGTTTTAGTGTACTCCAATCAACAGGCCCTACAACCACAAAAAGGAATGGAGTCATTAGCACTTATGGTTTGTAAATGGCACCCAGAATTATGTTGCACGAAGCACAATTTCACATCATTCTGGGTCCATTTGTGTGAAAACAAGGTCCAATCAGGCTGAAACGTTACAAGAAGGTAGAATCTATTGAGTTGTAAGTGATCTGAACGTTTCATGATGATCGCACATTCCTATAGAGGGTCAAACCATGTCCCAAAGGTCACCGGATCTGGTGTCAATTTAAAGAAGTAGTCCAGTTACACCTTTGTGGGCTTATAACTTGGCTTCTGAATGTCCTAGAGAGATCAGGTTTGTTTTAATGTACTCCAATCAACAGCCCCTACAACCACAAAAAGGAATGGAGTCATTAGCACTTATGGTTTGTAAATGGCACCCAGAATTATGTTGCATGAAGCACAATTTCACATCATTCTGGGTCCATTTGTGTGAAAACAAGGTCCAATCAGGCTGAAACGTTACAGGAAGGTAGAATCTATTGAATTGTAAGTGATCTGAACGTTTCATGATTATTGCACATTCCTATAGGGGGTCAAACCATGTCCCAAAGGTTACCGGGCCTGGTGTCACTTTAAAGAAGTAGTCCAATTACACCTTTGAGGGCTTATAACTTGGTTTCTGAATGTCCAAGAGAGATCAGGTTTGTTTTAGTGTACTCCAATCAACAGCCCCTACAACCTCAAAAAGGAATGGAGTCATTAGCACTTATGGTTTTTAAATTGCACCCAGAATTATGTTGCACGAAGCACAATTTCACATCATTCTGGGTCCATTTGTGTGAAAACAAGGTCCAATCAGGCTGAAACGTTACAAGAAGGTAAAATAAACTTGACCTCTCTAGGACATTCAGAAGCCAAGTTATAAGCCCACAAATGTGTAACTGGACTACTTCTTTAAATTGACACCAGATCCGGTGACCTTTGGGACATGGTTTGACCCCCTTAGGAAAGTGCTATCATCATGAAACGTTCGGGTTACTTTAGAAGAAGACCCAAAATGGAGGCCTCCATCTTGGGTTACTTTACAAGAAGCCCCAAAATGGAGTCTCCATTTTGGGTTACTTTGGAAAAAGTCCCAAAATGGAGGCCTCCATTTCGGGCTTCTTTTGCATGAAGTTGAAAGTAACCCAAATTGAAGGCTTCCTTAATTGAAAAATTCAGTTCTGGTTACTTTAGAAGAAGACCCAAAATGGAGACTCCATTTTGGGTTACTTTAGAAGAAACCCCAAAATTGAGGCCTCCATTTTGGGTTACTTTAGAAGAAGCACCAAAAATGAGCCTACATTTTGGGTTACTTTAGAAGAAGCACCAAAAATGAGCCTACATTTCAGGTTACTTTAGAAGAAACCCCAAAATGTAGGCCTCCATTTTGGGTTACTTTAGAAGAAGCCCCAAAATGGAGACTCCGGTTTCCCCCCCAAGAGGGACACACACACACACACACACACACACACACACACACACACACACACACACACACACACAAATCCAATCCTCCAAACAGGAGTGGTTAACCAAAGCAGGAGAATATTTAAAGAGGTTTTTTGAGGAGTTCAGACATCTAGGAGGAACTGGCAGTGGAGCTGCTCCACTGAGGAGGTTCAGGCACTTGGTAAGAATGCCTTCCGGAGGAGGAGTTTCAGGTGTGCCCTGCCAACAGGAGGCCCCTGGGTCGCAGAACAAAGGACCCCCTATGATCTTCTGCATAATCACATGAGCCCAGGTGTGGAACCTATTCAGCCATAGTTACGGGTGAGCTCATTGTGAAACCTGGCCCCACCCTATCATGTGATTTCCTGAGGTCAGATGGGCCAAGATGTGAGTGGGCGTTAAGTCATCTGGGAAGGCATCTCAAAACTGGATTATAGATGGCAGACAGTTGGTGTCGTAAACCACCGCCTCTTTTCAAAGATGGTTGCTCACAGTGGATGTAAATGGCTTCTTTCACTCCTCTTTCAAACCATCTGTCCTCTCTGTCCAAACTGTGAACATTGTCATCCTGGAGTGACCTTTGTCCTTTTGATGCAGATGAACTGCTGAGTCCTGTCCCGTGGAGGTGGCTCTTCTATGTTGTTCCTATGTTGTGCTACTTCATTTTCTATTAAGACAAGAAGCCCAAATTGGAGACTCCATTTCGGGCTTCTTTTGCATGTAGTTGAAAGTAACCCAATTTGAAGGCTTCATTAATTGAAGAATTACGTTTGGGCAACTTTTGCATGTATGGAAAAGTAGCCCAAAATGAATGGCTCATTTTGGGCTACTTTTGAATGTTGTAAAAGTAGCCCAAAATGAATGGCTCATTTTTGGCTACTTTTGTATGTTGTAAAAAAAAAGATCAAAATGAATTCCTTTTGGGCTACTTTTACAACATTCAAAAGTAGCCCAAAATGAATGCTTCATTAATTGAAGAATTCAGTTTGGGTTACTTTAGAAGAAGACCCTAATTGGAGGCCTCTATTTTGGGTTACTTTTGAAGAAGCCCCAAAATGGAGGCCTCCATTTCCTCCATTTTGTGTTACTTTAGAAGAAAACCCAAATTGGAGGCCTCCATTTTGGGTTACTTTTGAAGAAGCCCCAAAATGGGGGCCTCCATTTCCTCCATTTTGGGTAACTTTAGAAGAAGACCCAAATTGGAGGCCTCCATTTTGGGTTACTTTTGAAGAAGCCCCAAAATGGAGGCCTCCATTTCCTCCATTTTGGGTTACTTTAGAAGAAGACCCAAATTGGCGCCCTCCATTTTGGGTTACTTTTGAAGAAGCCCCAAAATGGAGGCCTCCATTTCCTCCATTTTGGGTTACTTTAGAAGAAGACCCAAATTGGAGGCCTCAAATTTGGGTTACTTTTGAAGAAGCACCAAAATGGAGGCCTACATTTCGGGCTTCTTTTGCATGTAGTTGAAAGTAACCCAAATTGAAGGCTTCCTTAATTGAAAAATTCAGTTTGGGTTACTGTAGAAGAAGACCCAAAATGGAGGCCTCCATCTTGGGTTACTTTTGAAGAAGCCCCAAAATGGAGGCCTCCATTTCCTCCATTTTGGGTTACTTTAGAAGAAGACCGAAATTGGAGGCCTCCATTTTGGGTTACTTTTGAAGAAGCACCAAAATTGAGTCTCTATTTCAGGTCTGGTGACCTTTGTGACTTCATTTGACCCTGTTAGAGTAACGTTCAGATCACTTACAACTCCATAGACTATACGTTCATGTGATGTTTCAGCCTTATTGGACCTTGTTTTCGCACAAATGGACCCAGAAATATGTGAAATTGTGCTTTGTGCAACATAATTCTGGGTGCCATTTAAAGACCATAAGTGCTTATGACTCCATTCCTTTTTGTGGTAGTAGGGGCTGTTAATTGGAGCATTTTAAAACCAACATGACCTCTCTAGGATATTCAGAAGCCAAGTTATAAGCCCACAATTGTGGGCCCACTTGACCCTTTGGTTCAGAACGGGCTACTTGTCTTCATTTTGGCACGCACGGGGGATGGGTGGAGACCCAGAAACATGTGAAACAGTGCTTTGTGTGACATAATTATGGGTGCCATTTAAAAACTGTACATCCTATCGACTCAATTCCTTCTGTTCTAGATACAGACCATTAATTGGAGTATTTTACAACAGACCTGACCTCTCTAGGACATTCAGAAGCCAAGTTATAAGCCCACAGCTGTTTTGGTGAGCAGCACGTCTCCGTTTTGGGCTAACTTTTGAAAGTAGCCCGAAATAAAGTGTATAGTGTCTGCCACCCAGTCAAAAGGTCAGGTCAGAACGGGTGGGGGATGGGCAACGGACTCCACGGGCTACTTTTCCTCCATTTTGGGACAGATGGGGGTGGGGGGTGGGGGTGGGGGTGGGGGGGTGGGGGTGGGGGGGGGGGCTGAGGTGGGCCGGTCAGCGGACCAGGGGGAGGTCTCTGGGGCGGCGACCTCAAAACGGGTTACTTTGGGGAGGGGGAAGGTGTGGGGTGTTCTCCGCCAATGGATTCAGAAGGGGTGAGTTTGGGCGCGATACGGGTCACCTTTAAATTTCTTGTCCAAGGGCTCCCCTAGTGTCCAAGTCCCAAAGTGAAGCAAAAAGTAACCCATTCTGAGTCCAGGGGTGTGCCAAAATGTAAAAAGTAACCCAAATTTAAGGAGCCCAATTCCATTGGGGCCACTTTTGACGCAAAGTGTGCCAAAAAGCGCATTTTAGAATGCCCAAAATGAAGCAATCCCTCAGGGGGTCAAACCATGTCCCAAAGGTCACCGGATCTGGTGTCAATTTAAAGAAGTTTTCCAGTTACACATTTGTGGGCTTATAACTTGGCTTCTGAATTTCCTAGAGAGATCAGGTTTGTTTTAATGTACTCCAATCAACAGCCCCTACAACCACAAAAAGGAATGGAGTCATTAGCACTTATGGTTTGTAAATGGCACCCAGAATTATGTTGCACGAAGCACAATTTCACATCATTCTGGGTCCATTTGTGTGAAAACAAGGTCCAGTCAGGCTGAAAAGTTACAAGAAGGTAGAATCTATTGAGTTGTAAGTGATCTGAACGTTTCATGATGATCGCACATTCCTATAGAGGGTCAAACCATGTCCCAAAGGTCACCGGATCTGGTGTCAATTTAAAGAAGTAGTCCAGTTACACCTTTGTGGGCTTATAACTTGGCTTCTGAATGTCCTAGTGAGATCAGGTTTGTTTTAGAGTACTCCAATTAACAGCCCCCATTACCACTAAAAGGAATGGAGTCATTAGCACTTATGGTTTTTAAATGGCACCCAGAATTATGTTGCACGAAGCACAATTTCACATCATTCTGGGTTCATTTGTGTGAAAACAAGGTCCAATCAGGCTGAAACGTTACAAGAAGGTAGAATCTATTGAGTTGTAAGTGATCTGAACGTTTCATGATGATCGCACATTCCTATAGGGGGTAAAACCATGTCCCAAAGGTCACCGCGCCTGGTGTCACTTTAAAGAAGTAGTACCAGTTACACATTTGTGGGCTTATAACTTGGCTTCTGAATGTCCTACAGAGATCAGGTTTGTTTTAGTGTACTCCAATCAACAGGCCCTACAACCACAAAAAGGAATGGAGTCATTAGCACTTATGGTTTGTAAATGGCACCCAGAATTATGTTGCACGAAGCACAATTTCACATCATTCTGGGTCCATTTGTGTGAAAACAAGGTCCAATCAGGCTGAAACGTTACAAGAAGGTAGAATCTATTGAGTTGTAAGTGATCTGAACGTTTCATGATGATCGCACATTCCTATAGAGGGTCAAACCATGTCCCAAAGGTCACCGGATCTGGTGTCAATTTAAAGAAGTAGTCCAGTTACACCTTTGTGGGCTTATAACTTGGCTTCTGAATGTCCTAGAGAGATCAGGTTTGTTTTAATGTACTCCAATCAACAGCCCCTACAACCACAAAAAGGAATGGAGTTATTAGCACTTATGGTTTGTAAATGGCACCCAGAATTATGTTGCATGAAGCACAATTTCACATCATTCTGGGTCCATTTGTGTGAAAACAAGGTCCAATCAGGCTGAAACGTTACAGGAAGGTAGAATCTATTGAATTGTAAGTGATCTGAACGTTTCATGATTATCGCACATTCCTATAGGGGGTCAAACCATGTCCCAAAGGTTACCGGGCCTGGTGTCACTTTAAAGAAGTAGTCCAATTACACCTTTGAGGGCTTATAACTTGGTTTCTGAATGTCCAAGAGAGATCAGGTTTGTTTTAGTGTACTCCAATCAACAGCCCCTACAACCTCAAAAAGGAATGGAGTCATTAGCACTTATGGTTTTTAAATGGCACCCAGAATTATGTTGCACGAAGCACAATTTCACATCATTCTGGGTCCATTTGTGTGAAAACAAGGTCCAATCAGGCTGAAACGTTACAAGAAGGTAAAATAAACTTGACCTCTCTAGGACATTCAGAAGCCAAGTTATAAGCCCACAAATGTGTAACTGGACTACTTCTTTAAATTGACACCAGATCCGGTGACCTTTGGGACATGGTTTGACCCCCTTAGGAAAGTGCTATCATCATGAAACGTTCAGATCACTTACAACTCAATAGATGTTACCTTCCTGTAACTTTTCAGCCTGATTGGACCTTGTTTTCACACAAATGAACCCAAAATGATGTGAAATTGTGCTTCGTGCAACATAATTCTGGGTGCCATTTACAAACCATAAGTGCTAATGACTCCATTCCTTTTAGTCGTAATGGGGGCTGTTAATTGGAGTACTCTAAAACAAACCTGACCTCTCTAGGATATTCAGAAGCCAAGTTATAAGCCCACAAAGGTGTAACAGGACTACTTCTTTAAAGTGACAGCAGGCCCGGTGACCTTTGGGACATGGTTTGACCCCCTATAGGAATGTGCGATCATCATGAAACGTTCAGATCACTTGCAACTCAATAGATTCTACCTTCTTGTAACGTTTCAGCCTGATTGGACCTTGTTTTCACACAAATGGACCCAGAATGATGTGAAAATGTGCTTCGTGCAACATAATTCTGGGTGCCATTTAAAAACCATAAGTGCTAATGACTCCATTCCTTTTTGGGGTCATGGGGGCTGTTAATTAGAGTATTCTAAAACAAACCTGACCTCCATAGGATATTCAGAAGCCAAGTTATAAGCCCACAAAGGTGTAACTGGACTACTTCTTTAAAGTGACACCAGGCCCGATGACCTTTGGGACATGGTTTTACCCCCTATAGGAATGTGCGATCATCTTGAAATGTTCAGATCACTTACAACTCAATAGATTCTACGTTCTTGTAACGTTTCTGCCTTATTGGACCTTGTTTTCACACAAATGGACCCAGAATGATGTGAAATTGTGCTTCATGCAACATAATTCTGGGTGCCCTTTACAAACCATAAGTGCTAATGACTCCATTCCTTTTTGTGGTTGTAGGGGCTGTTGATTGGAGTATACTAAAACAAACCTGATCTCTCTAGGGCATTCAGAAGCCAAGTTATAAGCCCACAAATGTGTAACTGGACTACTTCTTTAAATTGACACCAGATCTGGTGACCTTTGGGACATGGTTTGACCCCCTTAGGAAAGTGCTATCATCATGAAACGTTCAGATCACTTACAACTCAATAGATTCTACCTTCCTGTAACATTTCAGCCTGATTGGACCTTGTTTTCACACAAATGAACCCAGAATGATGTGAAATTGTGCTTCGTGCAACATAATTCTGGGTGCCATTTAAAAACCATAAGTGCTAATGACTCCATTCCTTTTTGTGGTTGTAGGGGCTGTTGGTTGGAGTACATTAAAACAAACCTGATCTATCTAGGACATTCAGAAGCCAAGTTATAAGCCCACAAATGTGTAACTGGACTACTTCTTTAAATTGACACCAGATCCGGTGACCTTTGGGACATGGTTTGACCCCTTAGGAAAGTGCTATCATCATGAAACGTTCAGATCACTTACAACTCAATAGATTCTACCTTCCTGTAACGTTTCAGCCTGATTGGACCTTGTTTTCACACAAATGAACCCAGAATGAAGTGAAATTTTGCTTCGTGCAACATAATTCTGGGTGCCATTTAAAAACCATAAGTGCTAATGACTCAATTCCTTTTACTGGTAATGGGGGCTGTTAATTGGAGTACTCTAAAACAAACCTGACCTCTCTAGGATATTCAGAAGCCAAGTTATAAGCCCACAAAGGTGTAACTGGACTACTTCTTTAAAGTGACACCAGGCCCGGTGACCTTTGGGACATGGTTTGACCCCCTATAGGAATGTGTGATCATCATGAAACGTTCAGATCAATTACAACTCAATAGATTCTACCTTCTTGTAACGTTTCAGCCTGATTGGACCTTGTTTTCACACAAATGGACCCAGAATGATGTGAAATTGTGCTTTGTGCAACATAATTCTGGGTGCCATTTCAAAACCATAAGTGCTAATGACTCCATTCCTTTTTGAGGTTTTAGGGGCTGTTGATTGGAGTACACTAAAACAAACCTGATCTCTCTAGGACATTCAGAAGCCAAGTTATAAGCCCACAAATGTGTAACTGGACTACTTCTTTAAATTGACAGCAGGCCCGGTGACATTTGGGACATGGTTTGACCCCCTATAGGAATGTGCGATCATCATGAAACGTTCAGATCACTTACAACTCAATAGATTCTACCTTCTTGTAACGTTTCAGCCTGATTGGACATTGTTTTCACACAAATGGACCCAGAATGATGTGAAATTGTGCTTCGTGCAACATAATTCTGGGTGCCATTTACAAACCATAAGTGCTAATGACTCCATTCCTTTTTGTGGTTGTAGGGGCTGTTGATTGGAGTACACTAAAACAAACCTGATCTCTCTAGGAAATTCAGAAGCCAAGTTATAAGCCCACAAATGTGTAACTGGAATACTTCTTTAAATTGACATCAGATCCGGTGACCTTTGGGACATGGTTTGACCCTTTTAGGAAAGTGCTATCATCATGAAACGTTCAGATCACTTACAACTCAATAGTTTCTACCTTCCTGTAACGTTTCAGCCTGATTGGACCTTGTTTTCACACAAATGAACCCAGAATGATGTGAAATTGTGCTTCGTGCAACATAATTCTGGGTGCCATTTAGAAACCATAAGTGCTAATGACTCCATTCCTTTTTGGGGTAATGGGGGCTGTTAATTGGAGTACTCTAAAACAAACCTGACCTCTCTAGGATATTCAGAAGCCAAGTTATAAGCCCACAAAGGTGTAACTTCACTACTTCTTTAAAGTGACACCAGGCCCGGTGACCTTTGGGACATGGTTTTACCCCCTATAGGAATGTGCGATCATCTTGAAATGTTCAGATCACTTACAACTCAATAGATTCTACCTTCTTGTAACGTTTCGGCCTGATTGGACCTTGTTTTCACACAAATGGACCCAGAATGATGTGAAATTGTGATTCGTGCAACATAATTCTGGGTGCCATTTACAAACCATAAGTGCTAATGACTCCATTCCTTTTTGTGGTTGTAGGAGCTGTTGATTGGAGTATACTAAAACAAACCTGATCTCTCTAGGACATTCAGAAGCCAAGTTATAAGCCCACAAATGTGTAACTGGACTACTTCTTTAAATTGACACCAGATCCGGTGACCTTTGGGACATGGTTTGACCCCTTAGGAAAGTGCTATCATCATGAAACGTTCAGATCACTTACAACTCAATAGATTCTAACTTCCTGTAACGTTTCAGCCTGATTGGACCTTGTTTTCACACAAATGAACCCAGAATGATGTGAAATTGTGCTTCATGCAACATAATTCTGGGTGCCAGTTAAAACCATAAGTGCTAATGACTCCATTCCTTTCTGTGGTTGTAGGGGATGTTGATTGGAGTATACTAAAACAAACCTGATCTCTCTAGGACATTCAGAAGCCAAGTTATAAGCCCACAAATGTGTAACTGGACTACTTCTTTAAATTGACACGAGATCCGGTGACGTTTGGGACATGGTTTGACCCCTTAGGAAAGTGCTATCATCATTAAACGTTCAGATCAATTACAACTCAATAGATTCTACCTTCCTGTAACGTTTCAGCCTGATTGGACCTTGTTTTCACACAAATGAACCCAGAATGATGTGAAATTGTGCTTCGTGCAACATAATTCTGGGTGCCATTTAAAAACCATAGGTGCTAATGACTCCATTCCTTTTAGTGGTAATGGGGGCTGTTAATTGGAGTACTCTAAAACAAACCTGACCTCTCTAGGATATTCAGAAGCCAAGTTATAAGCCCACAAAGGTGTAACTGGACTACTTCTTTAAAGTGACACCAGGCCCGGTGACCTTTGGGACATGGTTTGACCCCCTATAGGAATGTGCGATCATCATGAAACGTTCAGATCACTTACAACTCAATAGATTCTACCTTCCTGTAACGTTTCGGCCTGATTGGACCTTGTTTTCACACAAATGGACCCAGAATGATGTGAAATTGTGCTTCGTGTAACATAATTCTGGGTGCCATTTAAAAACCATAAGTGCTAATGACTCCATTCCTTTTTGAGGTTGTAGGGGCTGTTGATTGGAGTACACTAAAACAATTCTGATCTCTCTAGGACATTCAGAAGCCAAGTTATATGCCCACAAATGTGTAACTGGACTACTTCTTTAAATTGACACCAGATCCGGTGACCTTTGGGACATGGTTTGACCCCCTTAGGAAAGTGCTATCATCATGAAACGTTCAGATCACTTACAACTCAATAGATTCTACCTTCCTGTAACGTTTCAGCCTGATTGGACCTTGTTTTCAAACAAATGAACCCAGAATGATGTGAAATTGTGCTTCGTGCAACATAATTCTGGGTGCCATTTAAAAACCATAAGTGCTAATGACTCCATTCCTTTTTGTGGTTGTAGGGGCTGTTGATTGGAGTATACTAAAACAAGCCTGATCTCTCTAGGACATTCAGAAGCCAAGTTATAAGCCCACAAATGTGTAACTGGACTACTTCTTTAAATTGACACCAGATCCAGTGACCTTTGGGACATGGTTTGACCCACTTAGGAAAGTGCTATAATCATGAAACGTTCAGATAACTTACAACTCAATAGATTCTACCTTCCTGTAACGTTTCAGCCTGATTGTACCTTGTTTTCACACAAATGAACCCAGAATGATGTGAAATTGTGCTTCGTGCAACATAATTCTGGGTGCCATTTAAAAACCATAAGTGCTACTGACTCCATTCCTTTTAGTGGTAATGGGGGCTGTTAATTGGAGTACTCTAAAACAAACCTGACCTCTCTAGGATATTCAGAAGCCAAGTTATAAGCCCACAAAAGTGTAACTGGACTACTTATTTAAAGTGACACCAGGCCCGGTGACCTTTGGGACATGGTTTTACCCCCTTAGGAAAGTGCTATCATCATGAAACGTTCAGATCACGTACAACTCAATAGATTCTACCTTCCTGTAACGTTTCAGCCTGATTGGACCTTGTTTTCACACAAATGAACCCTGAATGATGTGAAATTGTGCTTCGTGCAACATAATTCTGGGTGCCATTTAAAAACCATAAGTGCTAATGACTCCATTCCTTTTAGTGGTAATGGGGGCTGTTAATTGGAGTACTCTAAAATAAACCTGACCTCTCTAGGATATTCAGAAGCCAAGTTATAAGCCCACAAAGGTGTAACTGGACTACTTCTTTAAAGTGACACCAGGCCCGGTGACCTTTGGGACATGGTTTTACCCCCTATAGGAATGTGCGATCATCATGAAACGTTCAGATCACTTACAACTCAATAGATTCTACCTTCTTGTAACCTTTCAGCCTGATTGGACATTGTTTTCACACAAATGGACCCAGAATGATGTGAAATTGTGCTTCGTGCAACATAATTCTGGGTGCCATTTCAAAACCATAAGTGCTAATGACTCGATTCCTTTCTGTGGTTGTAGGGGATGTTGATTGGAGTATACTAAAACAAACCTGATCTCTCTAGGACATTCAGAAGCCAAGTTATAAGCCCACAAATGTGTAACTGGACTACTTCTTTAAATTGACACCAGATCCAGTGACCTTTGGGACATGGTTTGACCCACTTAGGAAAGTGCTATAATCATGAAACGTTCAGATAACTTACAACTCAATAGATTCTACCTTCCTGTAACGTTTCAGCCTGATTGTACCTTGTTTTCACACAAATGAACCCAGAATGATGTGAAATTGTGCTTCGTGCAACATAATTCTGGGTGCCATTTAAAAACCATAAGTGCTACTGACTCCATTCCTTTTAGTGGTAATGGGGGCTGTTAATTGGAGTACTCTAAAACAAACCTGACCTCTCTAGGATATTCAGAAGCCAAGTTATAAGCCCACAAAAGTGTAACTGGACTACTTATTTAAAGTGACACCAGGTCCGGTGACCTTTGGGACATGGTTTTACCCCCTTAGGAAAGTGCTATCATCATGAAACGTTCAGATCACGTACAACTCAATAGATTCTACCTTCCTGTAACGTTTCAGCCTGATTGGACCTTGTTTTCACACAAATGAACCCAGAATGATGTGAAATTGTGCTTCGTGCAACATAATTCTGGGTGCCATTTAAAAACCATAAGTGCTAATGACTCCATTCCTTTTAGTGGTAATGGGGGCTGTTAATTGGAGTACTCTAAAATAAACCTGACCTCTCTAGGATATTCAGAAGCCAAGTTATAAGCCCACAAAGGTGTAACTGGACTACTTCTTTAAAGTGACACCAGGCCCGGTGACCTTTGGGACATGGTTTGACCCCCTATAGGAATGTGCGATCATCATGAAACGTTCAGATCACTTACAACTCAATAGATTCTACCTTCTTGTAACCTTTCAGCCTGATTGGACATTGTTTTCACACAAATGGACCCAGAATGATGTGAAATTGTGCTTCGTGCAACATAATTCTGGGTGCCATTTCAAAACCATAAGTGCTAATGACTCGATTCCTTTTTGAGGTTGTAGGGGCTGTTGATTGGAGTACATTAAAACAAACCTGATCTCTCTAGGACATTCAGAAGCCAAGTTATAAGCCCACAAATGTGTAACTGGACTACTTCTTTAAATTGACACCAGATCCGGTGACCTTTGGGACATGGTTTGACCCCCTTAGGAAAGTGCTATCATCATGAAACGTTCAGATCACTTACAACTCAATAGATGCTACCTTCCTGTAACGTTTCAGCCTGATTGGACCTTGTTTTCACACAAATGAACCCAGAATGATGTGAAATTGTGCTTCGTGCAACATAATTCTGGGTGCCATTTACAAACCATAAGTGCTAGTCGTAATGGGGGCTGTTGATTGGAGTACTCTAAAACAAACCTGACCTCTCTAGGATATTCAGAAGCCAAGTTATAAGCCCACAAAGGTGTAACTGGACTACTTCTTTAAAGTGACACCAGGCCCGGTGACCTTTGGGACATGGTTTTACCCCCTATAGGAATGTGCGATCATCTTGAAATGTTCAGATCACTTACAACTCAATAGATTCTACCTTCTTGTAACGTTTCTGCCTTATTGGACCTTGTTTTCACACAAATGGACCCAGAATGATGTGAAATTGTGCTTCATGCAACACAATTCTGGGTGCCATTTACAAACCATAAGTGCTAATGACTCCATTCCTTTTTGTGGTTGTAGGGGCTGTTGATTGGAGTATACTAAAACAAACCTGATCTCTCTAGGGCATTCAGAAGCCAAGTTATAAGCCCACAAATGTGTAACTGGACTACTTCTTTAAATTGACACCAGATCCGGTGACCTTTGGGACATGGTTTGACCCCCTTAGGAAAGTGCTATCATCATGAAATGTTCATATCACTTACAACTCAATAGATTCTACCTTCCTGTAACGTTTCAGCCTGATTGGACCTTGTTTTCACACAAATGAACCCAGAATGATGTGAAATTGTGTTTCGTGCAACATAATTCTGGGTGCCATTTAAAAACCATAAGTGCTAATGACTCCATTCCTTTTTGTGGTTGTAGGGGCTGTTGGTTGGAGTACATTAAAACAAACCTGATCTCTCTAGGACATTCAGAAGCCAAGTTATAAGCCCACAAATGTGTAACTGGACTACTTCTTTAAATTGACACCAGATCCGGTGACGTTTGGGACATGGTTTGACCCCTTAGGAAAGTGCTATCATCATGAAACGTTCAGATCACTTACAACTCAATAGATTCTACCTTCCTGTAACGTTTCAGCCTGATTGGACCTTGTTTTCACACAAATGAACCCAGAATGATGTGAAATTGTGCTTCGTGCTACATAATTCTGGGTGCCATTTAAAAACCATAAGTGCTAATGACTCCATTCCTTTTAGTGGTAATGGGGGCTGTTAATTGGAGTACTCTAAAACAAACCTGACCTCTCTAGGATATTCAGAAGCCAAGTTATAAGCCCACAAAGGTGTAACTGGACTACTTCTTTAAAGTGAGACCAGGCCCGGTGACCTTTGGGACATGGTTTGACCCCCTATAGGAATGTGTGATCATCATGAAACGTTCAGATCACTTACAACTCAATAGATTCTACCTTCTTGTAACGTTTCAGCCTGATTGGACCTTGTTTTCACACAAATGGACCCAGAATGATGTGAAATTGTGCTTCGTGCAACATAATTCTGGGTGCCATTTCAAAACCATAAGTGCTAATGACTCGATTCCTTTTTGAGGTTGTAGGGGCTGTTGATTGGAGTACACTAAAACAAACCTGATCTCTCTAGGACATTCAGAAGCCACGTTATAAGCCCACAAATGTGTAACTGGACTACTTCTTTAAATTGACACCAGATCCGGTGACCTTTGGGACATGGTTTGACCCCCTTAGGAAAGTGCTATCATCATGAAACGTTCAGATCACTTACAACTCAATAGATGCTACCTTCCTGTGACGTTTCAGCCTGATTGGACCTTGTTTTCACACAAATGAACCCAGAATGATGTGAAATTGTGCTTCGTGCAACATAATTCTGGGTGCCATTTAGAAACCATAAGTGCTAATGACTCCATTCCTTTTTGGGGTAATGGGGGCTGTTAATTGGAGTACTCTAAAACAAACCTGACCTCTCTAGGATATTCAGAAGCCAAGTTATAAGCCCACAAATGTGTAACTGGACTACTTCTTTAAATTGACACCAGATCCGGTGACCTTTGGGACATGGTTTGACCCCCTTAGGAAAGTGCTATCATCATGAAACGTTCAGATCACTTACAACTCAATAGATTCTACCTTCCTGTAACGTTTCAGCCTGATTGGACCTTGTTTTCACACAAATGAACCCAGAATGATGTGAAATTGTGCTTCGTGCAACATAATTCTGGGTGCCATTTAAAAACCATAAGTGCTAATGACTCCATTCCTTTTAGTCGTAATGGGGGCTGTTAATTGGAGTACTCTAAAACAAACCTGACCTCTCTAGGATATTCAGAAGCCAAGTTATAAGCCCACAAAGGTGTAACTGGACTACTTCTTTAAAGTGACACTTGGCCCGGTGACCTTTGGGACATGGTTTGACCCCCTATAGGAATGTGCGATCATCATGAAACGTTCAGATCACTTGCAACTCAATAGATTTTACCTTCTTGTAACGTTTCAGCCTGATTGGACCTTGTTTTCACACAAATGGACCCAGAATGATGTGAAATTGTGCTTCGTGCAACATAATTCTGGGTGCCATTTAAAAACCATAAGTGCTAATGACTCCATTCCTTTTTGGGGTAATGGGGGCTGTTAATTAGAGTATTCTAAAACAAACCTGACCTCCATAGGATATTCAGAAGCCAAGTTATAAGCCCACAAAGGTGTAACTGGACTACTTCTTTAAAGTGACACCAGGCCCGGTGACCTTTGGGACATGGTTTTACCCCCTATAGGAATGTGCGATCATCTTGAAATGTTCAGATCACTTACAACTCAATAGATTCTACGTTCTTGTAACGTTTCTGCCTTATTGGACCTTGTTTTCACACAATGGACCCAGAATGATGTGAAATTGTGCTTCATGCAACATAATTCTGGGTGCCATTTACAAACCATAAGTGCTAATGACTCCATTCATTTTTGTGGTTGTAGGGGCTGTTGATTGGAGTATACTAAAACAAACCTGATCACTCTAGGGCATTCAGAAGCCAAGTTATAAGCCCACAAATGTGTAACTGGACTACTTTAAATTGACACCAGATCTGGTGACCTTTGGGACATGGTTTGACCCCCTTAGGAAAGTGCTATCATCATGAAACGTTCAGATCACTTACAACTCAATAGATTCTACCTTCCTGTAACGTTTCAGCCTGATTGGACCTTGTTTTCACACAAATGAACCCAGAATGATGTGAAATTGTGTTTCGTGCAACATAATTCTGGGTGCCATTTAAAAACCATTAGTGCTAATGACTCCATTCCTTTTTGTGGTTGTAGGGGCTGTTGGTTGGAGTACATTAAAACAAACCTGATCTCTCTAGGACATTCAGAAGCCAAGTTATAAGCCCACAAATGTGTAACTGGACTACTTCTTTAAATTGACACCAGATCCGGTGACCTTTGGGACATGGTTTGACCCCTTAGGAAAGTGCTATCATCATGAAACGTTCAGATCACTTACAACTCAATAGCTTCTACCTTCCTGTAACGTTTCAGCCTGATTGGACCTTGTTTTCACACAAATGAACCCAGAATGAAGTGAAATTGTGCTTCGTGCAACATAATTCTGGGTGCCATTTAAAAACCATAAGTGCTAATGACTCAATTCCTTTTAGTGGTAATGGGGGCTGTTAATTGGAGTACTCTAAAACAAACCTGACCTCTCTAGGATATTCAGAAGCCAAGTTATAAGCCCACAAAGGTGTAACTGGACTACTTCTTTAAAGTGACACCAGGCCCGGTGACCTTTGGGACATGGTTTGACCCCCTATAGGAATGTGTGATCATCATGAAAAGTTCAGATCACTTACAACTCAATAGATTCTACCTTCTTGTAACGTTTCACCCTGATTGGACCTTGTTTTCACACAAATGGACCCAGAATGATGTGAAATTGTGCTTTGTGCAACATAATTCTGGGTGCCATTTCAAAACCATAAGTGCTAATGACTCCATTCCTTTTTGAGGTTGTAGGGGCTGTTTATTGGAGTACACTAAAACAAACCTGATCTCTCTAGGACATTCAGAAGCCAAGTTATAAGCCCACAAATGTGTAACTGGACTACTTCTTTAAATTGACAGCAGGCCCGGTGACATTTGGGACATGGTTTGACCCCCTATAGGAATGTGCGATCATCATGAAACGTTCAGATCACTTACAACTCAATAGATTCTACCTTCTTGTAACGTTTCAGCCTGATTGGACATTGCTTTCACACAAATGGAGCCAGAATGATGTGAAATTGTGCTTCGTGCAACATAATTCTGGGTGCCATTTACAAACCATAAGTGCTAATGACTCCATTCCTTTTTGTGGTTGTAGGGGCTGTTGATTGGAGTACACTAAAACAAACCTGATCTCTCTAGGAAATTCAGAAGCCAAGTTATAAGCCCACAAATGTGTAACTGGAATACTTCTTAAAATTGACATCAGATCCAGTGACCTTTGGGACATGGTTTGACCCCCTTAGGAAAGTGCTATCATCATGAAACGTTCAGATCACTTACAACTCAATAGATTCTACCTTCCTGTAACGTTTCAGCCTGATTAGACCTTGTTTTCACACAAATGAACCCAGAATGATGTGAAATTGTGCTTCGTGCAACATAATTCTGGGTGCCATTTAGAAACCATAAGTGCTAATGACTCCATTCCTTTTTGGGGTAATGGGGGCTGTTAATTGGAGTACTCTAAAACAAACCTGACCTCTCTAGGATATTCAGAAGCCAAGTTATAAGCCCACAAAGGTGTAACTGGACTACTTCTTTAAATTGACACCAGATCCGGTGACCTTTGGGACATGGTTTGACCCCCTTAGGAAAGTGCTATCATCATGAAACGTTCAGATCACTTACAACTCAATAGATTCTACCTTCCTGTAACGTTTCAGCCTGATTGGACCTTGTTTTCACACAAATGAACCCAGAATGATGTGAAATTGTGCTTCGTGCAACATAATTCTGGGTGCCATTTAAAAACCATAAGTGCTAATGACTCCATTCCTTTTTGTGGTTGTAGGGGCTGTTGATTGGAGTATACTAAAACAAGCCTGATCTCTCTCGGACATTCAGAAGCCAAGTTATAAGCCCACAAATGTGTAACTGGACTACTTCTTTAAATTGACACCAGATCCAGTGACCTTTGGGACATGGTTTGACCCCCTTAGGAAAGTGCTATAATCATGAAACGTTCAGATCACTTACAACTCAATAGATTCTACCTTCCTGTAACGTTTCAGCCTGATTGTACCTTGTTTTCACACAAATGAACCCAGAATGATGTGAAATTGTGCTTCGTGCAACATAATTCTGGGTGCCATTTAAAAACCATAAGTGCTAATGACTCAATTCCTTTTACTGGTAATGGGGGCTGTTAATTGGAGTACTCTAAAACAAACCTGACCTCTCTAGGATATTCAGAAGCCAAGTTATAAGCCCACAAAGGTGTAACTGGACTACTTCTTTAAAGTGACACCAGGCCCGGTGACCTTTGGGACATGGTTTGACCCCCTGTAGGAATGTGTGATCATCATGAAACGTTCAGATCAATTACAACTCAATAGATTCTACCTTCTTGTAACGTTTCAGCCTGATTGGACCTTGTTTTCACACAAATGGACCCAGAATGATGTGAAATTGTGCTTTGTGCAACATAATTCTGCGTGCCATTTCAAAACCATAAGTGCTAATGACTCCATTCCTTTTTGAGGTTGTAGGGGCTGTTGATTGGAGTACACTAAAACAAACCTGATCTCTCTAGGACATTCAGAAGCCAAGTTATAAGCCCACAAATGTGTAACTGGACTACTTCTTTAAATTGACAGCAGGACCGGTGACATTTGGGACATGGTTTGACCCCCTATAGGAATGTGCGATCATCATGAAACGTTCAGATCACTTACAACTCAATAGATTCTACCTTCTTGTAACGTTTCAGCCTGATTGGACATTGTTTTCACACAAATGGACCCAGAATGATGTGAAATTGTGCTTCGTGCAACATAATTCTGGGTGCCATTTACAAACCATAAGTGCTAATGACTCCATTCCTTTTTGTGGTTGTAGGGGCTGTTGATTGGAGTACACTAAAACAAACCTGATCTCTCTAGGAAATTCAGAAGCCAAGTTATAAGCCCACAAATGTGTAACTGGAATACTTCTTTAAATTGACATCAGATCCGGTGACCTTTGGGACATGGTTTGACCCTTTTAGGAAAGTGCTATCATGATGAAACGTTCAGATCACTTACAACTCAATAGGTTCTACCTTCCTGTAACGTTTCAGCCTGATTGGACCTTGTTTTCACACAAATGAACCCAGAATGATGTGAAATTGTGCTTCGTGCAACATAATTCTGGGTGCCATTTAGAAACCATAAGTGCTAATGACTCCATTCCTTTTTGGGGTAATGGGGGCTGTTAATTGGAGTACTCTAAACAAACCTGACCTCTCTAGGATATTCAGAAGCCAAGTTATAAGCCCACAAAGGTGTAACTTCACTACTTCTTTAGAGTGACACCAGGCCCGGTGACCTTTGGGACATGGTTTTACCCCCTATAGGAATGTGCGATCATCTTGAAATGTTCAGATCACTTACAACTCAATAGATTCTACCTTCTTGTAACGTTTCGGCCTGATTGGACCTTGTTTTCACACAAATGGACCCAGAATGATGTGAAATTGTGCTTCGTGCAACATAATTCTGGGTGCCATTTACAAACCATAAGTGCTAATGACTCCATTCCTTTTTGTGGTTGTAGGAGCTGTTGATTGGAGTATACTAAAACAAACCTGATCCCTCTAGGACATTCAGAAGCCAAGTTATAAGCCCACAAATGTGTAACTGGACTACTTCTTTAAATTGACACCAGATCCGGTGACCTTTGGGACATGGTTTGACTCCTTAGGAAAGTGCTATCATCATGAAACGTTCAGATCACTTACAACTCAATAGATTCTAACTTCCTGTAACGTTTCAGCCTGATTGGACCTTGTTTTCACACAAATGAACCCAGAATGATGTGAAATTGTGCTTCATGCAACATAATTCTGGGTGCCAGTTAAAACCATAAGTGCTAATGACTCCATTCCTTTCTGTGGTTGTAGGGGATGTTGATTGGAGTATACTAAAACAAACCTGATCTCTCTAGGACATTCAGAAGCCAAGTTATAAGCCCACAAATGTGTAACTGGACTACTTCTTTAAATTGACACGAGATCCGGTGACGTTTGGGACATGGTTTGACCCCTTAGGAAAGTGCTATCATGATTAAACGTTCAGATCAATTACAACTCAATAGATTCTACCTTCCTGTAACGTTTCAGCCTGATTGGACCTTGTTTTCACACAAATGAACCCAGAATGATGTGAAATTGTGCTTCGTGCAACATAATTCTGGGTGCCATTTAAAAACCATAAGTGCTAATGACTCCATTCCTTTTAGTGGTAATGGGGGCTGTTAATTGGAGTACTCTAAAACAAACCTGCCCTCTCTAGGATATTCAGAAGCCAAGTTATAAGCCCACAAAGGTGTAACTGGACTACTTCTTTAAAGTGACACCAGGCCCGGTGACCTTTGGGACATGGTTTGACCCACTATAGGAATGTGCGATCATCATGAAATGTTCAGATCACTTACAACTCAATAGATTCTACCTTCCTGTAACGTTTCGGCCTGATTGGACCTTGTTTTCACACAAATGGACCCAGAATGATGTGAAATTGTGCTTCGTGTAACATAATTCTGGGTGCCATTTAAAAACCATAAGTGCTAATGACTCCATTCCTTTTTGAGGTTGTAGGGGCTGTTGATTGGAGTACACTAAAACAATTCTGATCTCTCTAGGACATTCAGAAGCCAAGTTATATGCCCACAAATGTGTAACTGGACTACTTCTTTAAATTGACACCAGATCCGGTGACCTTTGGGACATGGTTTGACCCCCTTAGGAAAGTGCTATCATCATGAAACGTTCAGATCACTTACAACTCAATAGATTCTACCTTCCTGTAACGTTTCAGCCTGATTGGACCTTGTTTTCAAACAAATGAACCCAGAATGATGTGAAATTGTGCTTCGTGCAACATAATTCTGGGTGCCATTTACAAACCAAAAGTGCTAATGACTCCATTCCTTTTTGTGGTTGTAGGGGCTGTTGATTGGAGTATACTAAAACAAACCTGATCACTCTAGGGCATTCAGAAGCCAAGTTATAAGCCCACAAATGTGTAACTGGACTACTTCTTTAAATTGACACCAGATCTGGTGACCTTTGGGACATGGTTTGACCCCCTTAGGAAAGTGCTATCATCATGAAACGTTCAGATCACTTACAACTCAATAGATTCTACCTTCCTGTAACGTTTCAGCCTGATTGGACCTTGTTTTCACACAAATGAACCCAGAATGATGTGAAATTGTGTTTCGTGCAACATAATTCTGGGTGCCATTTAAAAACCATTAGTGCTAATGACTCCATTCCTTTTTGTGGTTGTAGGGGCTGTTGGTTGGAGTACATTAAAACAAACCTGATCTCTCTAGGACATTCAGAAGCCAAGTTATAAGCCCACAAATGTGTAACTGGACTACTTCTTTAAATTGACACCAGATCCGGTGACCTTTGGGACATGGTTTGACCCCTTAGGAAAGTGCTATCATCATGAAACGTTCAGATCACTTACAACTCAATAGCTTCTACCTTCCTGTAACGTTTCAGCCTGATTGGACCTTGTTTTCACACAAATGAACCCAGAATGAAGTGAAATTGTGCTTCGTGCAACATAATTCTGGGTGCCATTTAAAAACCATAAGTGCTAATGACTCAATTCCTTTTAGTGGTAATGGGGGCTGTTAATTGGAGTACTCTAAAACAAACCTGACCTCTCTAGGATATTCAGAAGCCAAGTTATAAGCCCACAAAGGTGTAACTGGACTACTTCTTTAAAGTGACACCAGGCCCGGTGACCTTTGGGACATGGTTTGACCCCCTATAGGAATGTGTGATCATCATGAAACGTTCAGATCAATTACAACTCAATAGATTCTACCTTCTTGTAACGTTTCAGCCTGATTGGACCTTGTTTTCACACAAATGGACCCAGAATGATGTGAAATTGTGCTTTGTGCAACATAATTCTGGGTGCCATTTCAAAACCATAAGTGCTAATGACTCCATTCCTTTTTGAGGTTGTAGGGGCTGTTTATTGGAGTACACTAAAACAAACCTGATCTCTCTAGGACATTCAGAAGCCAAGTTATAAGCCCACAAATGTGTAACTGGACTACTTCTTTAAATTGACACCAGATCCGGTGACCTTTGGGACATGGTTTGACTCCTTAGGAAAGTGCTATCATCATGAAACGTTCAGATCACTTACAACTCAATAGATTCTAACTTCCTGTAACGTTTCAGCCTGATTGGACCTTGTTTTCACACAAATGAACCCAGAATGATGTGAAATTGTGCTTCATGCAACATAATTCTGGGTGCCAGTTAAAACCATAAGTGCTAATGACTCCATTCCTTTCTGTGGTTGTAGGGGATGTTGATTGGAGTATACTAAAACAAACCTGATCTCTCTAGGACATTCAGAAGCCAAGTTATAAGCCCACAAATGTGTAACTGGACTACTTCTTTAAATTGACACGAGATCCGGTGACGTTTGGGACATGGTTTGACCCCTTAGGAAAGTGCTATCATGATTAAACGTTCAGATCAATTACAACTCAATAGATTCTACCTTCCTGTAACGTTTCAGCCTGATTGGACCTTGTTTTCACACAAATGAACCCAGAATGATGTGAAATTGTGCTTCGTGCAACATAATTCTGGGTGCCATTTAAAAACCATAAGTGCTAATGACTCCATTCCTTTTAGTGGTAATGGGGGCTGTTAATTGGAGTACTCTAAAACAAACCTGCCCTCTCTAGGATATTCAGAAGCCAAGTTATAAGCCCACAAAGGTGTAACTGGACTACTTCTTTAAAGTGACACCAGGCCCGGTGACCTTTGGGACATGGTTTGACCCACTATAGGAATGTGCGATCATCATGAAATGTTCAGATCACTTACAACTCAATAGATTCTACCTTCCTGTAACGTTTCGGCCTGATTGGACCTTGTTTTCACACAAATGGACCCAGAATGATGTGAAATTGTGCTTCGTGTAACATAATTCTGGGTGCCATTTAAAAACCATAAGTGCTAATGACTCCATTCCTTTTTGAGGTTGTAGGGGCTGTTGATTGGAGTACACTAAAACAATTCTGATCTCTCTAGGACATTCAGAAGCCAAGTTATATGCCCACAAATGTGTAACTGGACTACTTCTTTAAATTGACACCAGATCCGGTGACCTTTGGGACATGGTTTGACCCCCTTAGGAAAGTGCTATCATCATGAAACGTTCAGATCACTTACAACTCAATAGATTCTACCTTCCTGTAACGTTTCAGCCTGATTGGACCTTGTTTTCAAACAAATGAACCCAGAATGATGTGAAATTGTGCTTCGTGCAACATAATTCTGGGTGCCATTTACAAACCAAAAGTGCTAATGACTCCATTCCTTTTTGTGGTTGTAGGGGCTGTTGATTGGAGTATACTAAAACAAACCTGATCACTCTAGGGCATTCAGAAGCCAAGTTATAAGCCCACAAATGTGTAACTGGACTACTTCTTTAAATTGACACCAGATCTGGTGACCTTTGGGACATGGTTTGACCCCCTTAGGAAAGTGCTATCATCATGAAACGTTCAGATCACTTACAACTCAATAGATTCTACCTTCCTGTAACGTTTCAGCCTGATTGGACCTTGTTTTCACACAAATGAACCCAGAATGATGTGAAATTGTGTTTCGTGCAACATAATTCTGGGTGCCATTTAAAAACCATTAGTGCTAATGACTCCATTCCTTTTTGTGGTTGTAGGGGCTGTTGGTTGGAGTACATTAAAACAAACCTGATCTCTCTAGGACATTCAGAAGCCAAGTTATAAGCCCACAAATGTGTAACTGGACTACTTCTTTAAATTGACACCAGATCCGGTGACCTTTGGGACATGGTTTGACCCCTTAGGAAAGTGCTATCATCATGAAACGTTCAGATCACTTACAACTCAATAGCTTCTACCTTCCTGTAACGTTTCAGCCTGATTGGACCTTGTTTTCACACAAATGAACCCAGAATGAAGTGAAATTGTGCTTCGTGCAACATAATTCTGGGTGCCATTTAAAAACCATAAGTGCTAATGACTCAATTCCTTTTAGTGGTAATGGGGGCTGTTAATTGGAGTACTCTAAAACAAACCTGACCTCTCTAGGATATTCAGAAGCCAAGTTATAAGCCCACAAAGGTGTAACTGGACTACTTCTTTAAAGTGACACCAGGCCCGGTGACCTTTGGGACATGGTTTGACCCCCTATAGGAATGTGTGATCATCATGAAACGTTCAGATCAATTACAACTCAATAGATTCTACCTTCTTGTAACGTTTCAGCCTGATTGGACCTTGTTTTCACACAAATGGACCCAGAATGATGTGAAATTGTGCTTTGTGCAACATAATTCTGGGTGCCATTTCAAAACCATAAGTGCTAATGACTCCATTCCTTTTTGAGGTTGTAGGGGCTGTTTATTGGAGTACACTAAAACAAACCTGATCTCTCTAGGACATTCAGAAGCCAAGTTATAAGCCCACAAATGTGTAACTGGACTACTTCTTTAAATTGACAGCAGGCCCGGTGACATTTGGGACATGGTTTGACCCCCTATAGGAATGTGCGATCATCATGAAACGTTCAGATCACTTACAACTCAATAGATTCTACCTTCTTGTAACGTTTCAGCCTGATTGGACATTGCTTTCACACAAATGGAGCCAGAATGATGTGAAATTGTGCTTCGTGCAACATAATTCTGGGTGCCATTTACAAACCATAAGTGCTAATGACTCCATTCCTTTTTGTGGTTGTAGGGGCTGTTGATTGGAGTACACTAAAACAAACCTGATCTCTCTAGGAAATTCAGAAGCCAAGTTATAAGCCCACAAATGTGTAACTGGAATACTTCTTAAAATTGACATCAGATCCAGTGACCTTTGGGACATGGTTTGACCCCCTTAGGAAAGTGCTATCATCATGAAACGTTCAGATCACTTACAACTCAATAGATTCTACCTTCCTGTAACGTTTCAGCCTGATTAGACCTTGTTTTCACACAAATGAACCCAGAATGATGTGAAATTGTGCTTCGTGCAACATAATTCTGGGTGCCATTTAGAAACCATAAGTGCTAATGACTCCATTCCTTTTTGGGGTAATGGGGGCTGTTAATTGGAGTACTCTAAAACAAACCTGACCTCTCTAGGATATTCAGAAGCCAAGTTATAAGCCCACAAAGGTGTAACTGGACTACTTCTTTAAATTGACACCAGATCCGGTGACCTTTGGGACATGGTTTGACCCCCTTAGGAAAGTGCTATCATCATGAAACGTTCAGATCACTTACAACTCAATAGATTCTACCTTCCTGTAACGTTTCAGCCTGATTGGACCTTGTTTTCACACAAATGAACCCAGAATGATGTGAAATTGTGCTTCGTGCAACATAATTCTGGGTGCCATTTAAAAACCATAAGTGCTAATGACTCCATTCCTTTTTGTGGTTGTAGGGGCTGTTGATTGGAGTATACTAAAACAAGCCTGATCTCTCTCGGACATTCAGAAGCCAAGTTATAAGCCCACAAATGTGTAACTGGACTACTTCTTTAAATTGACACCAGATCCAGTGACCTTTGGGACATGGTTTGACCCCCTTAGGAAAGTGCTATAATCATGAAACGTTCAGATCACTTACAACTCAATAGATTCTACCTTCCTGTAACGTTTCAGCCTGATTGTACCTTGTTTTCACACAAATGAACCCAGAATGATGTGAAATTGTGCTTCGTGCAACATAATTCTGGGTGCCATTTAAAAACCATAAGTGCTAATGACTCAATTCCTTTTACTGGTAATGGGGGCTGTTAATTGGAGTACTCTAAAACAAACCTGACCTCTCTAGGATATTCAGAAGCCAAGTTATAAGCCCACAAAGGTGTAACTGGACTACTTCTTTAAAGTGACACCAGGCCCGGTGACCTTTGGGACATGGTTTGACCCCCTATAGGAATGTGTGATCATCATGAAACGTTCAGATCAATTACAACTCAATAGATTCTACCTTCTTGTAACGTTTCAGCCTGATTGGACCTTGTTTTCACACAAATGGACCCAGAATGATGTGAAATTGTGCTTTGTGCAACATAATTCTGGGTGCCATTTCAAAACCATAAGTGCTAATGACTCCATTCCTTTTTGAGGTTGTAGGGGCTGTTGATTGGAGTACACTAAAACAAACCTGATCTCTCTAGGACATTCAGAAGCCAAGTTATAAGCCCACAAATGTGTAACTGGACTACTTCTTTAAATTGACAGCAGGACCGGTGACATTTGGGACATGGTTTGACCCCCTATAGGAATGTGCGATCATCATGAAACGTTCAGATCACTTACAACTCAATAGATTCTACCTTCTTGTAACGTTTCAGCCTGATTGGACATTGTTTTCACACAAATGGACCCAGAATGATGTGAAATTGTGCTTCGTGCAACATAATTCTGGGTGTCATTTACAAACCATAAGTGCTAATGACTCCATTCCTTTTTGTGGTTGTAGGGGCTGTTGATTGGAGTACACTAAAACAAACCTGATCTCTCTAGGAAATTCAGAAGCCAAGTTATAAGCCCACAAATGTGTAACTGGAATACTTCTTTAAATTGACATCAGATCCGGTGACCTTTGGGACATGGTTTGACCCTTTTAGGAAAGTGCTATCATCATGAAACGTTCAGATCACTTACAACTCAATAGGTTCTACCTTCCTGTAACGTTTCAGCCTGATTGGACCTTGTTTTCACACAAATGAACCCAGAATGATGTGAAATTGTGCTTCGTGCAACATAATTCTGGGTGCCATTTAGAAACCATAAGTGCTAATGACTCCATTCCTTTTTGGGGTAATGGGGGCTGTTAATTGGAGTACTCTAAACAAACCTGACCTCTCTAGGATATTCAGAAGCCAAGTTATAAGCCCACAAAGGTGTAACTTCACTACTTCTTTAAAGTGACACCAGGCCCGGTGACCTTTGGGACATGGTTTTACCCCCTATAGGAATGTGCGATCATCTTGAAATGTTCAGATCACTTACAACTCAATAGATTCTACCTTCTTGTAACGTTTCGGCCTGATTGGACCTTGTTTTCACACAAATGGACCCAGAATGATGTGAAATTGTGCTTCGTGCAACATAATTCTGGGTGCCATTTACAAACCATAAGTGCTAATGACTCCATTCCTTTTTGTGGTTGTAGGAGCTGTTGATTGGAGTATACTAAAACAAACCTGATCCCTCTAGGACATTCAGAAGCCAAGTTATAAGCCCACAAATGTGTAACTGGACTACTTCTTTAAATTGACACCAGATCCGGTGACCTTTGGGACATGGTTTGACCCCTTAGGAAAGTGCTATCATCATGAAACGTTCAGATCACTTACAACTCAATAGATTCTAACTTCCTGTAACGTTTCAGCCTGATTGGACCTTGTTTTCACACAAATGAACCCAGAATGATGTGAAATTGTGCTTCATGCAACATAATTCTGGGTGCCAGTTAAAACCATAAGTGCTAATGACTCGATTCCTTTCTGTGGTTGTAGGGGATGTTGATTGGAGTATACTAAAACAAACCTGATCTCTCTAGGACATTCAGAAGCCAAGTTATAAGCCCACAAATGTGTAACTGGACTACTTCTTTAAATTGACACGAGATCCGGTGACGTTTGGGACATGGTTTGACCCCTTAGGAAAGTGCTATCATCATTAAACGTTCAGATCAATTACAACTCAATAGATTCTACCTTCCTGTAACGTTTCAGCCTGATTGGACCTTGTTTTCACACAAATGAACCCAGAATGATGTGAAATTGTGCTTCGTGCAACATAATTCTGGGTGCCATTTAAAAACCATAAGTGCTAATGACTCCATTCCTTTTAGTGGTAATGGGGGCTGTTAATTGGAGTACTCTAAAACAAACCTGACCTCTCTAGGATATTCAGAAGCCAAGTTATAAGCCCACAAAGGTGTAACTGGACTACTTCTTTAAAGTGACACCAGGCCCGGTGACCTTTGGGACATGGTTTGACCCCCTATAGGAATGTGCGATCATCATGAAACGTTCAGATCACTTACAACTCAATAGATTCTACCTTCCTGTAACGTTTCGGCCTGATTGGACCTTGTTTTCACACAAATGGACCCAGAATGATGTGAAATTGTGCTTCGTGTAACCTAATTCTGGGTGCCATTTAAAAACCATAAGTGCTAATGACTCCATTCCTTTTTGAGGTTGTAGGGGCTGTTGATTGGAGTACACTAAAACAATTCTGATCTCTCTAGGACATTCAGAAGCCAAGTTATATGCCCACAAATGTGTAACTGGACTACTTCTTTAAATTGACACCAGATCCGGTGACCTTTGGGACATGGTTTGACCCCCTTAGGAAAGTGCTATCATCATGAAACGTTCAGATCACTTACAACTCAATAGATTCTACCTTCCTGTAACGTTTCAGCCTGATTGGACCTTGTTTTCAAACAAATGAACCCAGAATGATGTGAAATTGTGCTTCGTGCAACATAATTCTGGGTGCCATTTAAAAACCATAAGTGCTAATGACTCCATTCCTTTTTGTGGTTGTAGGGGCTGTTGATTGGAGTATACTAAAACAAGCCTGATCTCTCTAGGACATTCAGAAGCCAAGTTATAAGCCCACAAATGTGTAACTGGACTACTTCTTTAAATTGACACCAGATCCAGTGACCTTTGGGACATGGTTTGGCCCACTTAGGAAAGTGCTATAATCATGAAACGTTCAGATAACTTACAACTCAATAGATTCTACCTTCCTGTAACGTTTCAGCCTGATTGTACCTTGTTTTCACACAAATGAACCCAGAATGATGTGAAATTGTGCTTCGTGCAACATAATTCTGGGTGCCATTTAAAAACCATAAGTGCTACTGACTCCATTCCTTTTAGTGGTAATGGGGGCTGTTAATTGGAGTACTCTAAAACAAACCTGACCTCTCTAGGATATTCAGAAGCCAAGTTATAAGCCCACAAAAGTGTAACTGGACTACTTATTTAATGTGACACCAGGCCCGGTGACCTTTGGGACATGGTTTTACCCCCTTAGGAAAGTGCTATCATCATGAAACGTTCAGATCACGTACAACTCAATAGATTCTACCTTCCTGTAACGTTTCAGCCTGATTGGACCTTGTTTTCACACAAATGAACCCAGAATGATGTGAAATTGTGCTTCGTGCAACATAATTCTGGGTGCCATTTAAAAACCATAAGTGCTAATGACTCCATTCCTTTTAGTGGTAATGGGGGCTGTTAATTGGAGTACTCTAAAATAAACCTGACCTCTCTAGGATATTCAGAAGCCAAGTTATAAGCCCACAAAGGTGTAACTGGACTACTTCTTTAAAGTGACACCAGGCCCGGTGACCTTTGGGACATGGTTTGACCCCCTATAGGAATGTGCGATCATCATGAAACGTTCAGATCACTTACAACTCAATAGATTCTACCTTCTTGTAACCTTTCAGCCTGATTGGACATTGTTTTCACACAAATGGACCCAGAATGATGTGAAATTGTGCTTCGTGCAACATAATTCTGGGTGCCATTTCAAAACCATAAGTGCTAATGACTCGATTCCTTTCTGTGGTTGTAGGGGATGTTGATTGGAGTATACTAAAACAAACCTGATCTCTCTAGGACATTCAGAAGCCAAGTTATAAGCCCACAAATGTGTAACTGGACTACTTCTTTAAATTGACACCAGATCCAGTGACCTTTGGGACATGGTTTGACCCACTTAGGAAAGTGCTATAATCATGAAACGTTCAGATAACTTACAACTCAATAGATTCTACCTTCCTGTAACGTTTCAGCCTGATTGTACCTTGTTTTCACACAAATGAACCCAGAATGATGTGAAATTGTGCTTCGTGCAACATAATTCTGGGTGCCATTTAAAAACCATAAGTGCTACTGACTCCATTCCTTTTAGTGGTAATGGGGGCTGTTAATTGGAGTACTCTAAAACAAACCTGACCTCTCTAGGATATTCAGAAGCCAAGTTATAAGCCCACAAAAGTGTAACTGGACTACTTATTTAAAGTGACACCAGGCCCGGTGACCTTTGGGACATGGTTTTACCCCCTTAGGAAAGTGCTATCATCATGAAACGTTCAGATCACGTACAACTCAATAGATTCTACCTTCCTGTAACGTTTCAGCCTGATTGGACCTTGTTTTCACACAAATGAACCCAGAATGATGTGAAATTGTGCTTCGTGCAACATAATTCTGGGTGCCATTTAAAAACCATAAGTGCTAATCACTCCATTCCTTTTAGTGGTAATGGGGGCTGTTAATTGGAGTACTCTAAAATAAACCTGACCTCTCTAGGATATTCAGAAGCCAAGTTATAAGCCCACAAAGGTGTAACTGGACTACTTCTTTAAAGTGACACCAGGCCCGGTGACCTTTGGGACATGGTTTGACCCCCTATGGGAATGTGCGATCATCATGAAACGTTCAGATCACTTACAACTCAATAGATTCTACCTTCTTGTAACCTTTCAGCCTGATTGGACATTGTTTTCACACAAATGGACCCAGAATGATGTGAAATTGTGCTTCGTGCAACATAATTCTGGGTGCCATTTCAAAACCATAAGTGCTAATGACTCGATTCCTTTTTGAGGTTGTAGGGGCTGTTGATTGGAGTACATTAAAACAAACCTGATCTCTCTAGGACATTCAGAAGCCAAGTTATAAGCCCACAAATGTGTAACTGGACTACTTCTTTAAATTGACACCAGATCCGGTGACCTTTGGGACATGGTTTGACCCCCTTAGGAAAGTGCTATCATCATGAAATGTTCAGATCACTTACAACTCAATAGATGCTACCTTCCTGTAACGTTTCAGCCTGATTGGACCTTGTTTTCACACAAATGAACCCAGAATGATGTGAAATTGTGCTTCGTGCAACATAATTCTGGGTGCCATTTACAAACCATAAGTGCTAGTCGTAATGGGGGCTGTTGATTGGAGTACTCTAAAACAAACCTGACCTCTCTAGGATATTCAGAAGCCAAGTTATAAGCCCACAAAGGTGTAACTGGACTACTTCTTTAAAGTGACACCAGGCCCGGTGACCTTTGGGACATGGTTTTACCCCCTATAGGAATGTGCGATCATCTTGAAATGTTCAGATCACTTACAACTCAATAGATTCTACCTTCTTGTAACGTTTCTGCCTTATTGGACCTTGTTTTCACACAAATGGACCCAGAATGATGTGAAATTGTGCTTCATGCAACACAATTCTGGGTGCCATTTACAAACCATAAGTGCTAATGACTCCATTCCTTTTTGTGGTTGTAGGGGCTGTTGATTGGAGTATACTAAAACAAACCTGATCTCTCTAGGGCATTCAGAAGCCAAGTTATAAGCCCACAAATGTGTAACTGGACTACTTCTTTAAATTGACACCAGATCCGGTGACCTTTGGGACATGGTTTGACCCCCTTAGGAAAGTGCTATCATCATGAAATGTTCATATCACTTACAACTCAATAGATTCTACCTTCCTGTAACGTTTCAGCCTGATTGGACCTTGTTTTCACACAAATGAACCCAGAATGATGTGAAATTGTGTTTCGTGCAACATAATTCTGGGTGCCATTTAAAAACCATAAGTGCTAATGACTCCAATCCTTTTTGTGGTTGTAGGGGCTGTTGGTTGGAGTACATTAAAACAAACCTGATCTCTCTAGGACATTCAGAAGCCAAGTTATAAGCCCACAAATGTGTAACTGGACTACTTCTTTAAATTGACACCAGATCCGGTGACGTTTGGGACATGGTTTGACCCCTTAGGAAAGTGCTATCATCATGAAACGTTCAGATCACTTACAACTCAATAGATTCTACCTTCCTGTAACGTTTCAGCCTGATTGGACCTTGTTTTCACACAAATGAACCCAGAATGATGTGAAATTGTGCTTCGTGCTACATAATTCTGGGTGCCATTTAAAAACCATAAGTGCTAATGACTCCATTCCTTTTAGTGGTAATGGGGGCTGTTAATTGGAGTACTCTAAAACAAACCTGACCTCTCTAGGATATTCAGAAGCCAAGTTATAAGCCCACAAAGGTGTAACTGGACTACTTCTTTAAAGTGAGACCAGGCCCGGTGACCTTTGGGACATGGTTTGACCCCCTATAGGAATGTGTGATCATCATGAAACGTTCAGATCACTTACAACTCAATAGATTCTACCTTCTTGTAACGTTTCAGCCTGATTGGACCTTGTTTTCACACAAATGGACCCAGAATGATGTGAAATTGTGCTTCGTGCAACATAATTCTGGGTGCCATTTCAAAACCATAAGTGCTAATGACTCGATTCCTTTTTGGGGTTGTAGGGGCTGTTGATTGGAGTACACTAAAACAAACCTGATCTCTCTAGGACATTCAGAAGCCACGTTATAAGCCCACAAATGTGTAACTGGACTACTTCTTTAAATTGACACCAGATCCGGTGACCTTTGGGACATGGTTTGACCCCCTTAGGAAAGTGCTATCATCATGAAACGTTCAGATCACTTACAACTCAATAGATGCTACCTTCCTGTGACGTTTCAGCCTGATTGGACCTTGTTTTCACACAAATGAACCCAGAATGATGTGAAATTGTGCTTCGTGCAACATAATTCTGGGTGCCATTTACAAACCATAAGTGCTAATGACTCCATTCCTTTTAGTCGTAATGGGGGCTGTTAATTGGAGTACTCTAAAACAAACCTGACCACTCTAGGATATTCAGAAGCCAAGTTATAAGCCCACAAAGGTGTAACTGGACTACTTCTTTAAAGTGACAGCAGGCCCGGTGACCTTTGGGACATGGTTTGACCCCCTATAGGAATGTGCGATCATCATGAAACGTTCAGATCACTTGCAACTCAATAGATTTTACCTTCTTGTAACGTTTCAGCCTGATTGGACCTTGTTTTCACACAAATGGACCCAGAATGATGTGAAAATGTGCTTCGTGCAACATAATTCTGGGTGCCATTTAAAAACCATAAGTGCTAATGACTCCATTCCTTTTTGGGGTAATGGGGGCTGTTAATTAGAGTATTCTAAAACAAACCTGACCTCCATAGGATATTCAGAAGCCAAGTTATAAGCCCACAAAGGTGTAACTGGACTACTTTTTTAAAGTGACACCAGGCCCGGTGACCTTTGGGACATGGTTTTACCCCCTATAGGAATGTGCGATCATCTTGAAATGTTCAGATCACTTACAACTCAATAGATTCTACGTTCTTGTAACGTTTCTGCCTTATTGGACCTTGTTTTCACACAATGGACCCAGAATGATGTGAAATTGTGCTTCATGCAACATAATTCTGGGTGCCATTTACAAACCATAAGTGCTAATGACTCCATTCCTTTTTGTGGTTGTAGGGGCTGTTGATTGGAGTATACTAAAACAAACCTGATCACTCTAGGGCATTCAGAAGCCAAGTTATAAGCCCACAAATGTGTAACTGGACTACTTCTTTAAATTGACACCAGATCTGGTGACCTTTGGGACATGGTTTGACCCCCTTAGGAAAGTGCTATCATCATGAAACGTTCAGATCACTTACAACTCAATAGATTCTACCTTCCTGTAACGTTTCAGCCTGATTGGACCTTGTTTTCACACAAATGAACCCAGAATGATGTGAAATTGTGTTTCGTGCAACATAATTCTGGGTGCCATTTAAAAACCATTAGTGCTAATGACTCCATTCCTTTTTGTGGTTGTAGGGGCTGTTGGTTGGAGTACATTAAAACAAACCTGATCTCTCTAGGACATTCAGAAGCCAAGTTATAAGCCAACAAATGTGTAACTGGACTACTTCTTTAAATTGACACCAGATCCGGTGACCTTTGGGACATGGTTTGACCCCTTAGGAAAGTGCTATCATCATGAAACGTTCAGATCACTTACAACTCAATAGCTTCTACCTTCCTGTAACGTTTCAGCCTGATTGGACCTTGTTTTCACACAAATGAACCCAGAATGAAGTGAAATTGTGCTTCGTGCAACATAATTCTGGGTGCCATTTAAAAACCATAAGTGCTAATGACTCAATTCCTTTTAGTGGTAATGGGGGCTGTTAATTGGAGTACTCTAAAACAAACCTGACCTCTCTAGGATATTCAGAAGCCAAGTTATAAGCCCACAAAGGTGTAACTGGACTACTTCTTTAAAGTGACACCAGGCCCGGTGACCTTTGGGACATGGTTTGACCCCCTTAGGAAAGTGCTATCATCATGAAACGTTCAGATCACTTACAACTCAATAGCTTCTACCTTCCTGTAACGTTTCAGCCTGATTGGACCTTGTTTTCACACAAATGAACCCAGAATGAAGTGAAATTGTGCTTCGTGCAACATAATTCTGGGTGCCATTTAAAAACCATAAGTGCTAATGACTCCATTCCTTTTTGAGGTTGTAGGGGCTGTTTATTGGAGTACTCTAAAACAAACCTGACCTCTCTAGGATATTCAGAAGCCAAGTTATAAGCCCACAAAAGTGTAACTGGACTACTTATTTAAAGTGACACCAGGCCCGGTGACCTTTGGGACATGGTTTTACCCCCTTAGGAAAGTGCTATCATCATGAAACGTTCAGATCACGTACAACTCAATAGATTCTACCTTCCTGTAACGTTTCAGCCTGATTGGACCTTGTTTTCACACAAATGAACCCAGAATGATGTGAAATTGTGCTTCGTGCAACATAATTCTGGGTGCCATTTAAAAACCATAAGTGCTAATGACTCCATTCCTTTTAGTGGTAATGGGGGCTGTTAATTGGAGTACTCTAAAATAAACCTGACCTCTCTAGGATATTCAGAAGCCAAGTTATAAGCCCACAAAGTTGTAACTGGACTACTTCTTTAAAGTGACACCAGGCCCGGTGACCTTTGGGACATGGTTTGACCCCCTATGGGAATGTGCGATCATCATGAAACGTTCAGATCACTTACAACTCAATAGATTCTACCTTCTTGTAACCTTTCAGCCTGATTGGACATTGTTTTCACACAAATGGACCCAGAATGATGTGAAATTGTGCTTCGTGCAACATAATTCTGGGTGCCATTTCAAAACCATAAGTGCTAATGACTCGATTCCTTTTTGAGGTTGTAGGGGCTGTTGATTGGAGTACATTAAAACAAACCTGATCTCTCTAGGACATTCAGAAGCCAAGTTATAAGCCCACAAATGTGTAACTGGACTACTTCTTTAAATTGACACCAGATCCGGTGACCTTTGGGACATGGTTTGACCCCCTTAGGAAAGTGCTATCATCATGAAATGTTCAGATCACTTACAACTCAATAGATGCTACCTTCCTGTAACGTTTCAGCCTGATTGGACCTTGTTTTCACACAAATGAACCCAGAATGATGTGAAATTGTGCTTCGTGCAACATAATTCTGGGTGCCATTTACAAACCATAAGTGCTAGTCGTAATGGGGGCTGTTGATTGGAGTACTCTAAAACAAACCTGACCTCTCTAGGATATTCAGAAGCCAAGTTATAAGCCCACAAAGGTGTAACTGGACTACTTCTTTAAAGTGACACCAGGCCCGGTGACCTTTGGGACATGGTTTTACCCCCTATAGGAATGTGCGATCATCTTGAAATGTTCAGATCACTTACAACTCAATAGATTCTACCTTCTTGTAACGTTTCTGCCTTATTGGACCTTGTTTTCACACAAATGGACCCAGAATGATGTGAAATTGTGCTTCATGCAACACAATTCTGGGTGCCATTTACAAACCATAAGTGCTAATGACTCCATTCCTTTTTGTGGTTGTAGGGGCTGTTGATTGGAGTATACTAAAACAAACCTGATCTCTCTAGGGCATTCAGAAGCCAAGTTATAAGCCCACAAATGTGTAACTGGACTACTTCTTTAAATTGACACCAGATCCGGTGACCTTTGGGACATGGTTTGACCCCCTTAGGAAAGTGCTATCATCATGAAATGTTCATATCACTTACAACTCAATAGATTCTACCTTCCTGTAACGTTTCAGCCTGATTGGACCTTGTTTTCACACAAATGAACCCAGAATGATGTGAAATTGTGTTTCGTGCAACATAATTCTGGGTGCCATTTAAAAACCATAAGTGCTAATGACTCCAATCCTTTTTGTGGTTGTAGGGGCTGTTGGTTGGAGTACATTAAAACAAACCTGATCTCTCTAGGACATTCAGAAGCCAAGTTATAAGCCCACAAATGTGTAACTGGACTACTTCTTTAAATTGACACCAGATCCGGTGACGTTTGGGACATGGTTTGACCCCTTAGGAAAGTGCTATCATCATGAAACGTTCAGATCACTTACAACTCAATAGATTCTACCTTCCTGTAACGTTTCAGCCTGATTGGACCTTGTTTTCACACAAATGAACCCAGAATGTTGTGAAATTGTGCTTCGTGCTACATAATTCTGGGTGCCATTTAAAAACCATAAGTGCTAATGACTCCATTCCTTTTAGTGGTAATGGGGGCTGTTAATTGGAGTACTCTAAAACAAACCTGACCTCTCTAGGATATTCAGAAGCCAAGTTATAAGCCCACAAAGGTGTAACTGGACTACTTCTTTAAAGTGAGACCAGGCCCGGTGACCTTTGGGACATGGTTTGACCCCCTATAGGAATGTGTGATCATCATGAAACGTTCAGATCACTTACAACTCAATAGATTCTACCTTCTTGTAACGTTTCAGCCTGATTGGACCTTGTTTTCACACAAATGGACCCAGAATGATGTGAAATTGTGCTTCGTGCAACATAATTCTGGGTGCCATTTCAAAACCATAAGTGCTAATGACTCGATTCCTTTTTGGGGTTGTAGGGGCTGTTGATTGGAGTACACTAAAACAAACCTGATCTCTCTAGGACATTCAGAAGCCACGTTATAAGCCCACAAATGTGTAACTGGACTACTTCTTTAAATTGACACCAGATCCGGTGACCTTTGGGACATGGTTTGACCCCCTTAGGAAAGTGCTATCATCATGAAACGTTCAGATCACTTACAACTCAATAGATGCTACCTTCCTGTGACGTTTCAGCCTGATTGGACCTTGTTTTCACACAAATGAACCCAGAATGATGTGAAATTGTGCTTCGTGCAACATAATTCTGGGTGCCATTTACAAACCATAAGTGCTAATGACTCCATTCCTTTTAGTCGTAATGGGGGCTGTTAATTGGAGTACTCTAAAACAAACCTGACCTCTCTAGGATATTCAGAAGCCAAGTTATAAGCCCACAAAGGTGTAACTGGACTACTTCTTTAAAGTGACAGCAGGCCCGGTGACCTTTGGGACATGGTTTGACCCCCTATAGGAATGTGCGATCATCATGAAACGTTCAGATCACTTGCAACTCAATAGATTTTACCTTCTTGTAACGTTTCAGCCTGATTGGACCTTGTTTTCACACAAATGGACCCAGAATGATGTGAAAATGTGCTTCGTGCAACATAATTCTGGGTGCCATTTAAAAACCATAAGTGCTAATGACTCCATTCCTTTTTGGGGTAATGGGGGCTGTTAATTAGAGTATTCTAAAACAAACCTGACCTCCATAGGATATTCAGAAGCCAAGTTATAAGCCCACAAAGGTGTAACTGGACTACTTTTTTAAAGTGACACCAGGCCCGGTGACCTTTGGGACATGGTTTTACCCCCTATAGGAATGTGCGATCATCTTGAAATGTTCAGATCACTTACAACTCAATAGATTCTACGTTCTTGTAACGTTTCTGCCTTATTGGACCTTGTTTTCACACAATGGACCCAGAATGATGTGAAATTGTGCTTCATGCAACATAATTCTGGGTGCCATTTACAAACCATAAGTGCTAATGACTCCATTCCTTTTTGTGGTTGTAGGGGCTGTTGATTGGAGTATACTAAAACAAACCTGATCACTCTAGGGCATTCAGAAGCCAAGTTATAAGCCCACAAATGTGTAACTGGACTACTTCTTTAAATTGACACCAGATCTGGTGACCTTTGGGACATGGTTTGACCCCCTTAGGAAAGTGCTATCATCATGAAACGTTCAGATCACTTACAACTCAATAGATTCTACCTTCCTGTAACGTTTCAGCCTGATTGGACCTTGTTTTCACACAAATGAACCCAGAATGATGTGAAATTGTGTTTCGTGCAACATAATTCTGGGTGCCATTTAAAAACCATTAGTGCTAATGACTCCATTCCTTTTTGTGGTTGTAGGGGCTGTTGGTTGGAGTACATTAAAACAAACCTGATCTCTCTAGGACATTCAGAAGCCAAGTTATAAGCCAACAAATGTGTAACTGGACTACTTCTTTAAATTGACACCAGATCCGGTGACCTTTGGGACATGGTTTGACCCCTTAGGAAAGTGCTATCATCATGAAACGTTCAGATCACTTACAACTCAATAGCTTCTACCTTCCTGTAACGTTTCAGCCTGATTGGACCTTGTTTTCACACAAATGAACCCAGAATGAAGTGAAATTGTGCTTCGTGCAACATAATTCTGGGTGCCATTTAAAAACCATAAGTGCTAATGACTCAATTCCTTTTAGTGGTAATGGGGGCTGTTAATTGGAGTACTCTAAAACAAACCTGACCTCTCTAGGATATTCAGAAGCCAAGTTATAAGCCCACAAAGGTGTAACTGGACTACTTCTTTAAAGTGACACCAGGCCCGGTGACCTTTGGGACATGGTTTGACCCCCTATAGGAATGTGTGATCATCATGAAACGTTCAGATCACTTACAACTCAATAGATTCTACCTTCTTGTAACGTTTCAGCCTGATTGGACCTTGTTTTCACACAAATGGACCCAGAATGATGTGAAATTGTGCTTTGTGCAACATAATTCTGGGTGCCATTTCAAAACCATAAGTGCTAATGACTCCATTCCTTTTTGAGGTTGTAGGGGCTGTTTATTGGAGTACACTAAAACAAACCTGATCTCTCTAGGACATTCAGAAGCCAAGTTATAAGCCCACAAATGTGTAACTGGACTACTTCTTTAAATTGACAGCAGGCCCGGTGACATTTGGGACATGGTTTGACCCCCTATAGGAATGTGCGATCATCATGAAACGTTCAGATCACTTACAACTCAATAGATTCTACCTTCTTGTAACGTTTCAGCCTGATTGGACATTGTTTTCACACAAATGGAGCCAGAATGATGTGAAATTGTGCTTCGTGCAACATAATTCTGGGTGCCATTTACAAACCATAAGTGCTAATGACTCCATTCCTTTTTGTGGTTGTAGGGGCTGTTGATTGGAGTACACTAAAACAAACCTGATCTCTCTAGGAAATTCAGAAGCCAAGTTATAAGCCCACAAATGTGTAACTGGAATACTTCTTAAAATTGACATCAGATCCAGTGACCTTTGGGACATGGTTTGACCCCCTTAGGAAAGTGCTATCATCATGAAACGTTCAGATCACTTACAACTCAATAGATTCTACCTTCCTGTAACGTTTCAGCCTGATTAGACCTTGTTTTCACACAAATGAACCCAGAATGATGTGAAATTGTGCTTCGTGCAACATAATTCTGGGTGCCATTTAGAAACCATAAGTGCTAATGACTCCATTCCTTTTTGGGGTAATGGGGGCTGTTAATTGGAGTACTCTAAAACAAACCTGACCTCTCTAGGATATTCAGAAGCCAAGTTATAAGCCCACAAAGGTGTAACTGGACTACTTCTTTAAATTGACACCAGATCCGGTGACCTTTTGGACATGGTTTGACCCCCTTAGGAAAGTGCTATCATCATGAAACGTTCAGATCACTTACAACTCAATAGATTCTACCTTCCTGTAACGTTTCAGCCTGATTGGACCTTGTTTTCACACAAATGAACCCAGAATGATGTGAAATTGTGCTTCGTGCAACATAATTCTGGGTGCCATTTAAAAACCATAAGTGCTAATGACTCCATTCCTTTTTGTGGTTGTAGGGGCTGTTGATTGGAGTATACTAAAAAAAGCCTGATCTCTCTCGGACATTCAGAAGCCAAGTTATAAGCCCACAAATGTGTAACTGGACTACTTCTTTAAATTGACACCAGATCCAGTGACCTTTGGGACATGGTTTGACCCCCTTAGGAAAGTGCTATAATCATGAAACGTTCAGATCACTTACAACTCAATAGATTCTACCTTCCTGTAACGTTTCAGCCTGATTGTACCTTGTTTTCACACAAATGAACCCAGAATGATGTGAAATTGTGCTTCGTGCAACATAATTCTGGGTGCCATTTAAAAACCATAAGTGCTACTGACTCCATTCCTTTTAGTGGTAATGGGGGCTGTTAATTGGAGTACTCTAAAACAAACCTGACCTCTCTAGGATATTCAGAAGCCAAGTTATAAGCCCACAAAGGTGTAACTGGACTACTTCTTTAAAGTGACACCAGGCCCGGTGACCTTTGGGACATGGTTTTACCCCCTTAGGAAAGTGCTATCATCATGAAACGTTCAGATCACGTACAACTCAATAGATTCTACCTTCCTGTAACGTTTCAGCCTGATTGGACCTTGTTTTCACACAAATGAACCCAGAATGATGTGAAATTGTGCTTCGTGCAACATAATTCTGGGTGCCATTTAAAAACCATAAGTGCTAATGACTCCATTCCTTTTTGGGGTAATGGGGGCTGTTAATTGGAGTACTCTAAAACAAACCTGACCTCTCTAGGATATTCAGAAGCCAAGTTATAAGCCCACAAAGGGTTAACTTGACTACTTCTTTAAAGTGACACCAGGCCCGGTGACCTTTGGGACATGGTTTTACCCCCTATAGGAATGTGCGATCATCTTGAAATGTTCAGATCACTTACAACTCAATAGATTCTACCTTCTTGTAACGTTTCAGCCTGATTGGACCTTGTTTTCACACAAATGAACCCAGAATGATGTGAAATTGTGCTTCGTGCAACATAATTCTGGGTGCCATTTAAAAACCATAAGTGCTAATGACTCCAATCCTTTTTGTGGTTGTAGGGGCTGTTGATTGGAGTATACTAAAACAAACCTGATCTCTCTAGGACATTCAGAAACCAAGTTATAAGCCCACAAATGTGTAACTGGACTACTTCTTTAAATTGACACCAGATCCGGTGACCTTTGGGACAAGGTTCGACCCCTTAGGAAAGTGCTATCATCATGAAACGTTCAGATCACTTACAACTCAATAGATTCTACCTTCCTGTAACGTTTCAGCCTGATTGGACCTTGTTTTCACACAAATGAACCCAGAATGATGTGAAATTGTGCTTCGAGCCACATAATTCTGGGTGCCATTTAAAAACCATAAGTGCTAATGACTCCATTCCTTTTTGTGGTTGTAGGGGCTGTTGATTGGAGTAGACTAAAACAAACCTGATCTCTCTAGGACATTCAGAAGCCAAGTTATAAGCCCACAAATGTGTAACTGGACTACTTCTTTAAATTGACACCAGATCCAGTGACCTTTGGGACATGGTTTGACCCCCTTAGGAAAGTGCTATAATCATGAAACGTTCAGATAACTTACAACTCAATAGATTCTACCTTCCTGTAACGTTTCAGCCTGATTGTACCTTGTTTTCACACAAATGAACCCAGAATGATGTGAAATTGTGCTTCGTGCAACATAATTCTGGGTGCCATTTAAAAACCATAAGTGCTACTGACTCAATTCCTTTTAGTGGTAATGGGGGCTGTTAATTGGAGTACTCTAAAACAAACCTGACCTCTCTAGGATATTCAGAAGCCAAGTTATAAGCCCACAAAGGTGTAACTGGACTACTTCTTTAAAGTGACACCAGGCCCGGTGACCTTTGGGACATGGTTTTACCCCCTTAGGAAAGTGCTATCATCATGAAACGTTCAGATCACATACAACTCAATAGATTTTACCTTCCTGTAACGTTTCAGCCTGATTGGACCTTGTTTTCACACAAATGAACCCAGAATGATGTGAAATTGTGCTTCGTGCAACATAATTCTGGGTGCCATTTAAAAACCATAAGTGCTAATGACTCCATTCCTTTTTTGGGTAATGGGGGCTGTTAATTGGAGTACTCTAAAACAAACCTGACCTCTCTAGGATATTCAGAAGCCAAGTTATAAGCCCACAAAGGGTTAACTTGACTACTTCTTTAAAGTGACACCAGGCCCGGTGACCTTTGGGACATGGTTTTACCCCCTATAGGAATGTGCGATCATCTTGAAATGTTCAGATCACTTACAACTCAATAGATTCTACCTTCTTGTAACGTTTCAGCCTGATTGGACCTTGTTTTCACACAAATGGACCCAGAATTATGTGAAATTGTGCTTCGTGCAACATAATTCTGGGTGCCATTTACAAACCATGAGTGCTAATGACTCCATTCCTTTTTGTGGTTGTAAGGGCTGTTGATTGGAGTATACTAAAACAAACCTGATCTCTCTAGGACATTCAGAAGCCAAGTTATAAGCCCACAAATGTGTAACTGGACTACTTCTTTAAATTGACACCAGATCCGGTGACCTTTGGGACATGATTTGACCCCCTTAGGAAAGTGCTATCATCATGAAACGTTCAGATCACTTACAACTCAATAGATTCTACCTTCCTGTAACGTTTCAGCCTGATTGGACCTTGTTTTCACACAAATGAACCCAGAATGATGTGAAATTGTGCTTCGTGCAACATAATTCTGGGTGCCATTTAAAAACCATAAGTGCTAATGACTCCAGTTCTTTTTGTGGTTGTAGGGGCTGTTGATTGGAGTATACTAAAACAAACCTGATCTCTCTAGGACATTCAGAAGCCAAGTTATAAGCCCACAAATGTGTAACTGGACTACTTCTTTAAATTGACACCAGATCCGGTGACCTTTGGGACAAGGTTTGACCCCTTAGGAAAGTGCTATCATCATGAAACGTTCAGATCACTCACAACTCAATAGATTCTACCTTCCTGTAACGTTTCAGCCTGATTGGCCCTTGTTTTCACACAAATGAACCCAGAATGATGTGAAATTGTGCTTCGTGCAACATAATTCTGGGTGCCATTTAAAAACCATAAGAGCTAATGACTCCATTCCTTTTAGTGGTAATGGGGGCTGTTAACTGGAGTACTCTAAAACAAACCTGACCTCTCTAGGACATTCAGAAGCCAAGTTATAAGCCCACAAAGGTGTAACTGGACTACTTCTTTAAAGTGACTCCAGGCCCGGTGACCTTTGGGACATAGTTTGACCCCCTATAGGAATGTGCGATCATCATGAAACATTCAGATCACTTACAACTCAATAGATTCTACCTTCCTGTAACGTTTCGGCCTGATTGGACCTTGTTTTCACACAAATGGACACAGAATGATGTGAAATTGTGCTTCGTGCAACATAATTCTGGGTGCCATTTAAAAACCATAAGTGCTAATGACTCCATTCCTTTTTGAGGTTGTAGGGGCTGTTGATTGGAGTACACTAAAACAATTCTGATCTCTCTAGGACATTCAGAAGCCAAGTTATAAGCCCACAAATGTGTAACTGGACTACTTCTTTAAATTGACACCAGATCCGGTGACCTTTGGGACATGGTTTGACCCCCTTAGGAAAGTGCTGTCATCATGAAACGTTCAGATCACTTACAACTCAATAGATTCTACCTTTCTGTAACGTTTCAGCCTGATTGGACCTTGTTTTCACACAAATGAACCCAGAATGATGTGAAATTGTGCTTCGTGCAACAAAATTCTGGGTGCCATTTAAAAACCATAAGTGCTAATGACTCCATTCCTTTTAGAGGTAATGGGGGCTGTTAATTGGAGTACTCTAAAACAAACCTGACCTCTCTAGGATATTCAGAAGCCAAGTTATAAGCCCACAAAGGTGTAACTGGACTACTTCTTTAAAGTGACACCAGATCCGGTGACCTTTGGTACATGGTTTGACCTCCTTAGGAAAGTGCTATCATCATGAAACGTTCAGATCACTTACAACTCAATAGATTCTACCTTCCTGTAACGTTTCAGCCTTATTGGACCTTGTTTTCACACAAATGAACCCAGAATGATGAGAAATTGTGCTTCGTGCAACATAATTCTGGGTGCCATTTAAAAACCATAAGTGCTAATGACTCCATTCCTTTTTGTGGTTGTAGGAGCTGTTGATTGGAGTATACTAAAACAAACCTGATCTCTCTAGGACATTCAGAAGCCAAGTTATAAGCCCACAAATGTGTAACTGGACTACTTCTTTAAATTGACAACAGATCCGGTGACCTTTGGGACATGGTTTGACCCCCTTAGGAAAGTGCTATCATCATGAAACGTTCAGATCACTTACAACTCAAGAGATTCTACCTTCCTGTAACGTTTCGGCCTGATTGTACCTTGTTTTCACACAAATGAACCCAGAATGATGTGAAATTGTGCTTCGTGCAACATAATTCTGGGTGCCATTTAAAAACCATAAGTGCTAATGACTCCATTCCTTTTTGTGGTTGTAGGGGCTGTTGATTGGAGTATACTAAAACAAACCTGATCTCTCTAGGACATTCAGAAGCCAAGTTATAAGCCCACAAATGTGTAACTGGCCTACTTCTTTAAATTGACACCAGATCCAGTGACCTTTGGGACATAGTTTGACCCCCTTAGGAAAGTGCTATAATCATGAAACGTTCAGATAACTTACAACTCAATAGATTCTACCTTCCTGTAACGTTTCAGCCTGATTGTACCTTGTTTTCACACAAATGAACCCAGAATGATGTGAAATTGTGCTTCGTGCAACATAATTCTGGGTGCCATTTAAAAACCATAAGTGCTACTGACTCCATTCCTTTTAGTGGTAATGGGGGCTGTTAATTGGAGTACTCTAAAACAAACCTGACCTCTCTAGGATATTCAGAAGCCAAGTTATAAGCCCACAAAGGTGTAACTGGACTACTTCTTTAAAGTGACACCAGGCCCGGTGACCTTTGGGACATGGTTTTACCCCCTTAGGAAAGTGCTATCATCATTAAACATTCAGATCACGTACAACTCAATAGATTCTACCTTCCTGTAACGTTTCAGCCTGATTGGACCTTGTTTTCACACAAATGAACCCAGAAGGATGTGAAATTGTGCTTCGTGCAACATAATTCTGGGTGCCATTTAAAAACCATAAGTGCTAATGACTCCAATCCTTTTTGTGGTTGTAGGGGCTGTTGATTGGAGTATACTAAAACAAACCTGATCTCTCTAGGACATTCAGAAGCCAAGTTATAAGCCCACAAATGTGTAACTGGACTACTTCTTTAAATTGACACCAGATCCGGTGACCTTTGGGACAAGGTTCGACCCCTTAGGAAAGTGCTATCATCATGAAACGTTTAGATCACTTACAACTCAATAGATTCTACCTTCCTGTAACGTTTCAGCCTGATTGGACCTTGTTTTCGAACAAATGAACCCAGAATGATGTGAAATTGTGCTTCGTGCAACATAATTCTGGGTGCCATTTAAAAACCATAAGTGCTAATGACTCCATTCCTTTTTGTGGTTGTAGGGGCTGTTGATTGGAGTATACTAAAACAAACCTGATCTCTCTAGGGCATTCAGAAGCCAAGTTATAAGCCCACAAATGTGTAACTGGACTACTTCTTTAAATTGACACCAGATCCAGTGACCTTTGGGACATGGTTTGACCCCCTTAGGAAAGTGCTATAATCATGAAACGTTCAGATAACTTACAACTCAATAGATTCTACCTTCCTGTAACGTTTCAGCCTGATTGTACCTTGTTTTCACACAAATGAACCCAGAATGATGTGAAATTGTGCTTCGTGCAACATAATTCTGGGTGCCATTTAAAAACCATAAGTGCTACTGACTCCATTCATTTTAGTGGTAATGGGGGCTGTTAATTGGAGTACTCTAAAACAAACCTGACCTCTCTAGGATATTCAGAAGCCAAGTTATAAGCCCACAAATGTGTAACTGGACTACTTCTTTAAAGTGACACCAGGCCCGGTGACCTTTGGGACATGGTTTTACCCCCTTAGGAAAGTGCTATCATCATGAAACGTTCAGATCACGTACAACTCAATAGATTCTACCTTCCTGTAACGTTTCAGCCTGATTGGACCTTGTTTTCACACAAATGAACCCAGAATGATGTGAAATTGTGCTTCGTGCAACATAATTCTGGGTGCCATTTAAAAACCATAAGTGCTAATGACTCCATTCCTTTTTGGGGTAATGGGGGCTGTTAATTGGAGTACTCTAAAACAAACCTGACCTCTCTAGGATATTCATAAGCCAAGTTATAAGCCCACAAAGGGTTAACTTTACTACTTCTTTAAAGTGACACCAGGCCCGGTGACCTTTGGGACATGGTTTTACCCCCTATAGGAATGTGCGATCATCTTGAAATGTTCAGATCACTTACAACTCAATAGATTCTACCTTCTTGTAACGTTTCAGCCTGATTGGACCTTGTTTTCACACAAATGGACCCAGAATTATGTGAAATTGTGCTTCGTGCAACATAATTCTGGGTGCCATTTACAAACCATGAGTGCTAATGACTCCATTCCTTTTTGTGGTTGTAGGGGCTGTTGATTGGAGTATACTAAAACAAACCTGATCTCTCTAGGACATTCAGAAACCAAGTTATAAGCCCACAAATGTGTAACTGGACTACTTCTTTAAATTGACTCCAGATCCGGTGACCTTTGGGACATGGTTTGACCCCCTTAGGAAAGTGCTATCGTCATGAAACGTTCAGATCACTTACAACTCAATAGATTCTACCTTCCTGTAACGTTTCAGCCTGATTGGACCTTGTTTTCACACAAATGAACCCAGAATGATGTGACATTGTGCTTCGTGCAACATAATTCTGGGTGCCATTTAAAAACCATAAGAGCTAATGACTCCATTCCTTTTAGTGGTAATGGGGGCTGTTAACTGGAGTACTCTAAAACAAACCTGACCTCTCTAGGATATTCAGAAGCCAAGTTATAAGCCCACAAAGGTGTAACTGGACTACTTCTTTAAAGTGACTCCAGGCCCGGTGACCTTTGGGACATGGTTTGACCCCCTATAGGAATGTGCGATCATCATGAAACGTTCAGATCACTTACAACTCAATAGATTCTACCTTCTTGTAGCGTTTCAGCCTGATTGGACCTTGTTTTCACACAAATGGACCCAGAATGATGTGAAATTGTGCTTCGTGCAACATAATTCTGGGTGCCATTTAAAAACCATAAGTGCTAATGACTCAATTCCTTTTGAGGTTGTAGGGGCTGTTGATTGGAGTACACTAAAACAAACCTGATCTCTCTAGGACATTCAGAAGCCAAGTTATAAGCCCACAAATGTGTAACTGGACTACTTCTTTAAATTGACACCAGATCCGGTGACATTTGGGACATGGTTTGACCCCCTTAGGAAAGTGCTATCATCATGAAACGTTCAGATCACTTACAACTCAATAGATTCTACCTTCCTGTAATGTTTCAGCCTGATTGGACCTTGTTTTCACACAAATGAACCCAGAATGATGTGAAATTGTGCTTCGTGCAACATAATTCTGGGTGCCATTTAAAAACCATAAGTGCTAATGACTCCATTCCTTTTAGAGGTAATGGGGGCTGTTAATTGGAGTACTCTAAAACAAACCTGACCTCTCTAGGATATTCAGAAGCCAAGTTATAAGCCCACAAAGGTGTAACTGGACTACTTCTTTAAAGTGACACCAGATCCGGTGACCTTTGGGACATGGTTTGACCCCCTTAGGAAAGTGCTATCATCATGAAACATTCAGATCACTTACAACTCAATAGATTCTACCTTCCTGTAACGTTTCAGCCTGATTGGACCTTGTTTTCACACAAATGAACCCAGAATGATTTGAAATTGTGCTTCGTGCAACATAATTCTGGGTGCCATTTAAAAACCATAAGTGCTAATGACTCCATTCCTTTTTGTGGTTGTAGGGGCTGTTGATTGGAGTATACTAAAACAAACCTGATCTCTCTAGGACATTCAGAAGCCAAGTTATAAGCCCACAAATGTGTAACTGGACTACTGCTTTAAATTGACACCAGATCCGGTGACCTTTGGGACATGGTTTGACCCCCTTAGGAAAGTGCTGTCATCATGAAACGTTCAGATCACTTACAACTCAATAGATTCTACCTTCCTGTAACGTTTCAGCCTGATTGGACCTTGTTTTCACACAAATGAACCCAGAATGATGTGAAATTGTGCTTCGTGCAACATAATTCTGGGTGCCATTTAAAAACCATAAGTGCTAATGACTCCATTCCTTTTAGTGGTAATGGGGGCTGTTAATTGGAGTACTCTAAAACAAACCTGATCTCTCTAGGATATTCAGAAGCCAAGTTATAAGCCCAAAAAGGTGTAACTGGACTACTTCTTTAAAGTGACACCAGATCCGGTGACCTTTGGGACATGGTTTGACCCCCTTAGGAAAGTGCTATCATCATGAAATGTTCAGATCACTTACAACTCAATAGATTCTACCTTCTTGTAACGTTTCAGCCTGATTGGACCTTGTTTTCACACAAATGGACCCAGAATGATTTGAAATTGTGCTTCGTGCAACATAATTCTGGGTGCCATTTAAAAACCATAAGTGCTAATGACTCCATTCCTTTTTGAGGTTGTAGGGGCTGTTGATTGGAGTACACTAAAACAAACCGGATCTCTCTAGGACATTCAGAAGCCAAGTTATAAGCCCACAAATGTGTAAGTGGACTACTTCTTTAAATTTACACCAGATTTGGTGACCTTTGGGACATGGTTTGACCCCCTTAGGAAAGTGCTATCATCATGAAACGTTCAGATCACTTACAACTCAATAGATTCTACCTTCCTGTAACGTTTCAGCCTGATTGGACCTTGTTTTCACACAAATGAACCCAGAATGATGTGAAATTGTGCTTCGTGCAACATAATTCTGGGTGCCATTTACTCTGACCTCTGACCCAGAACAGCACCGGAACAACGAGCTACGGCTACCAAACTGCCTGGGCTAGATCGGGGTGACGGCGGCATGCCAAATCGATGTTTGGTGAAAATCGGTTGAGAAATGCCAATTTGCCGAGCACATGGCAAAATGGAGGGAAAACCGCCCTCAGGCCCCAAACGGACGCTTAACACGATGCGACCGGCACGATTTCGAAATCTGTGGTTCGGACCAGTGCTGGGATGCACCAAAATTTTTTTCGTGCGCCTCGGACCAACGTGGGCCGAACGGCGGCCAAAAAGGGGCTCAAGTGGCAGAAGGCCGAAAATGAAGCCTGAGCTAAATTTTCACACTTTTGGGCCGCCGTTTGAATTCGGTTTGGCGTAGCCGCACGAAATTTGGGGTGGTGCATCCCGGCTACCATCTCATCGACGCATGTCGAAATCGATGCCGTCGGACCTTTTCGAGCGCCCTTACGGGACGCTTGTCCAAGCAGATATAGTCAGGTGTCTTGTTACACCTTTGTGGGCTTATAACTTGGCTTCTGAATATCCTAGAGAGGTCAGGCTGGTTTTAAAATACTCCAATGAATGGTTTGTATCTAGAAAAGAATGAATGGAGTGGATAGGATGTACAGTTTTTAAATGGCACCCAGACCTATGTTGCACCAAGCACAAGTTCACATTATTATGGGTCCAGTTCTCTGAAAAAAGCTTCAATCAGGCTGAAACATCACAGGAAGGTACAATCTATTGAGTTGTAAATGAATCATGTGTTTCATGATGATAGCACATTCCTTAGGGGGTCAAATGTTGTCACAAAGGTCATTGGATCACTTCTTCTTTAAAGGTGTGGTTCGTAACACACCTTTGTGGGCTTATAACTTGGCTTCTGAATATCCTAGAGAGGTCATGTTGGTTTTAAAATGCTCCAATTAACAGCCCCTACTACCAGAAAAAGGAATGGAGTCATAAGCACTTATGGTCTTTACATGGCACCCAGAATTATGTTGCACAAAGCACAATTTCACATATTTCTGGGTCCATTTGTGCGAAAACAAGTTCCAATAAGGCTGAAACATCACATGAACGTATAGTCTATGGAGTTGTAAGTGATCTGAAAGTTACTCTAACAGGGTCAAATGAAGTCACAAAGGTCACCAGACCTGAAATAGAGACTCAATTTTGGTGCTTCTTCAAAAGTAACCCAAAATGGAGGCCTCCAATTTGGGTCTTCTTCTAAAGTAAACCAAAATGGATAAAATGGAGGCCTCCATTTTGGGGCTTCTTCAAAAGTAACCCAAGATGGAGGCCTCCATTTTGGGTCTTCTTCTAAAGTAACCCAAACTGAATTTTTCAATTAAGGAAGCCTTCAATTTGGGTTACTTTCAACTACATGCAAAAGAAGCCCGAAATGTAGGCCTCCATTTTGGTGCTTCTTCAAAAGTAACCCAAAATGGAGGCCTCCAATTTGGGTCTTCTTCTAAAGTAACCCAAAATGGAGGAAATGGAGGCCTCCATTTTGGGGCTTCTTCAAAAGTAACCCAAATTTGAGGCCTCCAATTTGGGTCTTCTTCTAAAGTAACCCAAAATGGAGGAAATGGAGGCCTCCATTTTGGGGCTTCTTCAAAAGTAACCCAAAATGGAGGCCTCCAATTTGGGTCTTCTTCTAAAGTAACCAAAAATGGAGGAAATGGAGGCCTCCATTTTGGGGCTTCTTCAAAAGTAACCCAAAATGGAAGCCTCCAAGTTGGGTCTTCTTCTAAAGTAACCCAAACTGAATTCTTCAATTAATGAAGCATTCATTTTGGGCTACTTTTGAATGTCGTAAAAGTAGCCCAAAAGGAATTCATTTTGGTCTCTTTTTTTACAACATACAAAAGTAGCCAAAAATGAGCCATTCATTTTGGGCTACTTTTACAACATTCAAAAGTAGCCCAAAATGAGCCATTCATTATGGGCTACTTTTCCATACATGCAAAAGTAGCCCAAACGTAATTCTTCAATTAATGAAGCCTTCAATTTGGGTTACTTTCAACTACATGCAAAAGAAGCCCGAAATGGAGTCTCCAATTTGGGCTTCTTGTCTTAATAGAAAATGAAGTAGCACAACATAGGAACAACATAGAAGAGCCACCTCCACGGGACAGGACTCAGCAGTTCATCTGCATCAAAAGGACAAAGGTCACTCCAGGATGACAATGTTCACAGTTTGGACAGAGAGGACAGATGGTTTGAAAGAGGAGTGAAAGAAGCCATTTACATCCACTGTGAGCAACCATCTTTGAAAAGAGGCGGTGGTTTACGACACCAACTGTCTGCCATCTATAATCCAGTTTTGAGATGCCTTCCCAGATGACTTAACGCCCACTCACATCTTGGCCCATCTGACCTCAGGAAATCACATGATAGGGTGGGGCCAGGTTTCACAATGAGCTCACCCGTAACTATGGCTGAATAGGTTCCACACCTGGGCTCATGTGATTATGCAGAAGATCATAGGGGGTCCTTTGTTCTGCGACCCAGGGGCCTCCTGTTGGCAGGGCACACCTGAAACTCCTCCTCCGGAAGGCATTCTTACCAAGTGCCTGAACATCCTCAGTGGAGCAGCTCCACTGCCAGTTCCTCCTAGATGTCTGAACTCCTCAAAAAACCTCTTTAAATATTCTCCTGCTTTGGTTAACCACTCCTGTTTGGAGGATTGGATTGTGTGTGTGTGTGTGTGTGTGTGTGTGTGTGTGTGTGTGTGTGTGTGTGTGTGTGTGTGTGTGTGTGTGTGTGTGTGTGTGTGTGTGTGTGTGTGTGTGTGTGTGTGTGTCTGTGTGTGTCTGTGTGTGTGTGTGTGTCCCTCTTGGGGGGGAAACCGGAGTCTCCATTTTGGGGCTTCTTCTAAAGTAACCCAAAATGGAGGCCTACAATTTGGGGTTTCTTCTAAAGTAACCACAAATGTAGGCTCATTTTTGGTGCTTCTTCTAAAGTAACCCAAAATGTAGGCTCATTTTTGGTGCTTCTTCTAAAGTAACCCAAAATGGAAGCCTCAATTTTGGGTCTTCTTCTAAAGTAACCAGAACTGAATTTTTCAATTAAGGAAGCCTTCAATTTGGGTTACTTTCAACTACATGCAAAAGAAGCCCGAAATGGAGGCCTCCATTTTGGGACTTTTTCCAAAGTAACCCAAAATGGAGACTCCATTTTGGGGCTTCTTGTAAAGTAACCCAAGATGGAGGCCTCCATTTTGGGTCTTCTTCTAAAGTAACCCGAACGTTTCATGATGATAGCACTTTCCTAAGGGGGTCAAACCATGTCCCAAAGGTCACCGGATCTGGTGTCAATTTAAAGAAGTAGTCCAGTTACACATTTGTGGGCTTATAACTTGGCTTCTGAATGTCCTAGAGAGGTCAAGTTTATTTTACCTTCTTGTAACGTTTCAGCCTGATTGGACCTTGTTTTCACACAAATGGACCCAGAATGATGTGAAATTGTGCTTCGTGCAACATAATTCTGGGTGCCATTTAAAAACCATAAGTGCTAATGACTCCATTCCTTTTTGAGGTTGTAGGGGCTGGTGATTGGAGTACACTAAAACAAACTTGATCTCTCTAGGACATTCAGAAACCAAGTTATAAGCCCTCAAAGGTGTAATTGGACTACTTCTTTAAAGTGACACCAGGCCCGGTAACCTTTGGGACATGGTTTGACCCCCTATAGGAATGTATGATAATCATGAAACGTTCAGATCACTTACAATTCAATAGATTCTACCTTCCTGTAACGTTTCAGCCTGATTGGACCTTGTTTTCACACAAATGGACCCAGAATGATGTGAAATTGTGCTTCATGCAACATAATTCTGGGTGCCATTTACAAACCATAAGTGCTAATGACTCCATTCCTTTTTGTGGTTGTAGGGGCTGTTGATTGGAGTACATTAAAACAAACCTGATCTCTCTTGGACATTCAGAAGCCAAGTTATAAGCCCACAAAGGTGTAACTGGACTACTTCTTTAAATTGACACCAGATCCGGTGACCTTTGGGACATGGTTTGACCCTCTATAGGAATGTGCGATCATCATGAAACGTTCAGATCACTTACAACTCAATAGATTCTACCTTCTTGTAACGTTTCAGCCTGATTGGACCTTGTTTTCACACAAATGGACCCAGAATGATGTGAAATTGTGCTTCGTGCAACATAATTCTGGGTGCCATTTTCAAACCATAAGTGCTAATGACTCCATTCCTTTTTGTGGTTGTAGGGACTGTTGATTGGAGTACACTAAAACAAACCTGATCTCTCTAGGACATTCAGAAACCAAGTTATAAGCCCACAAATGTGTAACTGGACTACTTCTTTAAAGTGACACCAGGCGCGGTGACCTTTGGGACATGGTTTTACCCCCTATAGGAATGTGCTATCATCATGAAACGTTCAGATCACTTACAACTCAATAGATTCTACCTTCTTGTAACGTTTCAGCCTGATTGGACCTTGTTTTCACACAAATGAACCCAGAATGATGTGAAATTGTGCTTCGTGCAACATAATTCTGGGTGCCATTTAAAAACCATAAGTGCTAATGACTCCATTCCTTTTAGTGGTAATGGGGGCTGTTAATTGGAGTACTCTAAAACAAACCTGATCTCACTAGGACATTCAGAAGCCAAGTTATAAGCCCACAAATGTGTAACTGGACTACTTCTTTAAATTGACAGCAGATCCGGTGACCTTTGGGACATGGTTTGACCCCCTTAGGAAAGTGCTATCATCATGAAACGTTCAGATCACTTACAACTCAATAGATTCTACCTTCCTGTAACGTTTCGGCCTGATTGGACCTTGTTTTCACACAAATGGACCCAGAATGATGTGAAATTGTGCTTCGTGCAACATAATTCTGGGTGCCATTTAAAAACCATAAGTGCTAATGACTCCATTCCTTTTTGAGGTTGTAGGGGCTGTTGATTGGAGTACACTAAAACAAACTTGATCTCTCTAGGACATTCAGAAACCAAGTTATAAGCCCTCAAAGGTGTAATTGGACTACTTTTGGACTACTTCTTTAAAGTGACACCAGGCCCGGTAACCTTTGGGACATGGTTTGACCGCCCTATAGGAATGTATGATAATCATGAAACGTTCAGATCACTTACAATTCAATAGATTCTACCTTCCTGTAACGTTTCAGCCTGATTGGACCTTGTTTTCACACAAATGGACCCAGAATGATGTGAAATTGTGCTTCATGCAACATAATTCTGGGTGCCATTTACAAACCATAAGTGCTAATGACTCCATTCCTTTTTGGGGTTGTAGGGGCTGTTGATTGGAGTACATTAAAACAAACCTGATCTCTCTTGGACATTCAGAAGCCAAGTTATAAGCCCACAAAGGTGTAACTGGACTACTTCTTTAAATTGACACCAGATCCGGTGACCTTTGGGACATGGTTTGACCCTCTATAGGAATGTGCGATCATCATGAAACGTTCAGATCACTTACAACTCAATAGATTCTACCTTCTTGTAACGTTTCAGCCTGATTGGACCTTGTTTTCACACAAATGGACCCAGAATGATGTGAAATTGTGCTTCGTGCAACATAATTCTGGGTGCCATTTTCAAACCATAAGTGCTAATGACTCCATTCCTTTTTGTGGTTGTAGGGACTGTTGATTGGAGTACACTAAAACAAACCTGATCTCTCTAGGACATTCAGAAACCAAGTTATAAGCCCAGAAAGGTGTAACTGGACTACTTCTTTAAAGTGACACCAGGCGCAGTGACCTTTGGGACATGGTTTTACCCCCTATAGGAATGTGCGATCATCATGAAACGTTCAGATCACTTACAACTCAATAGATTCTACCTTCTTGTAACGTTTCAGCCTGATTGGACCTTGTTTTCACACAAATGAACCCAGAATGATGTGAAATTGTGCTTCGTGCAACATAATTCTGGGTGCCATTTAAAAACCATAAGTGCTAATGACTCCATTCCTTTTAGTGGTAATGGGGGCTGTTAATTTGAGTACTCTAAAACAAACCTGATCCCACTAGGACATTCAGAAGCCAAGTTATAAGCCCACAAATGTGTAACTGGACTACTTCTTTAAATTGACACCAGATCCGGTGACCTTTGGGACATGGTTTGACCCCCTTAGGAAAGTGCTATCATCATGAAACGTTCAGATCACTTACAACTCAATAGATTCTACCTTCCTGTAACGTTTCAGCCAAATTGGACCTTGTTTTCACACAAATGGACCCAGAATGATGTGAAATTGTGCTTCTTGCAACATAATTCTGGGTGCCATTTACAAACCATAAGTGCTAATGACTCCATTCCTTTTTGTGGTTGTAGGGGCTGTTGGTTGGAGTAAATTAAAACAAACCTGATCTCTCTAGGACATTCAGAAGCCAAGTTATAAGCCCACAAATGTGTAACTGGACTACTTCTTTAAATTGACACTAGATCCGGTGACCTTTGGGACATGGTTTGACCCCCTTAGGAAAGTGCTATCATCATGAAACGTTCAGATCACTTACAACTCAATAGATTCTACCTTCCTGTAATGTTTCAGCCTGATTGGACCTTGTTTTCACACAAATGAACCCAGAATGATGTGAAATTGTGCTTCGTGCAACATAATTCTGGGTGCCATTTACAAACCATAAGTGCTAATGACTCCATTCCTTTTTGTGGTTGTAGGGGCTGTTGATTGGAGTACATTAAAACAAACCTGATCTCTCTTGGACATTCAGAAGCCAAGTTATAAGCCCACAAAGGTGTAACTGGACTACTTCTTTAAATTGACACCAGATCCGGTGACCTTTGGGACATGGTTTGACCCTCTATAGGAATGTGCGATCATCATGAAACGTTCAGATCACTTACAACTCAATAGATTCTACCTTCTTGTAACGTTTCAGCCTGATTGGACCTTGTTTTCACACAAATGGACCCAGAATGATGTGAAATTGTGCTTTGTGCAACATAATTCTGGGTGCCATTTTCAAACCATAAGTGCTAATGACTCCATTCATTTTTGTGGTTGTAGGGACTGTTGATTGGAGTACACTAAAACAAACCTGATCTCTCTAGGACATTCAGAAACCAAGTTATCAGCCCACAAATGTGTAACTGGACTACTTCTTTAAAGTGACACCAGGCGCGGTGACCTTTGGGACATGGTTTTACCCCCTATAGGAATGTGCGATCATCATGAAACGTTCAGATCACTTACAACTCAATAGATTCTACCTTCTTGTAACTTTTCAGCCTGATTGGACCTTGTTTTCACACAAATGAACCCAGAATGATGTGAAATTGTGCTTCGTGCAACATAATTCTGGGTGCCATTTACAAACCATAAGTGCTAATGACTCCATTCCTTTTAGTGGTAATGGGGGCTGTTAATTGGAGTACTCTAAAACAAACCTGATCTCACTAGGACATTCAGAAGCCAAGTTATAAGCCCACAAATGTGTAACTGGACTACTTCTTTAAATTGACAGCAGATCCGGTGACCTTTGGGACATGGTTTGACCCCCTTAGGAAAGTGCTATCATCATGAAACGTTCAGATCACTTACAACTCAATAGATTCTACCTTCCTGTAACGTTTCGGCCTGATTGGACCTTGTTTTCACACAAATGGACCCAGAATGATGTGAAATTGTGCTTCGTGCAACATAATTCTGGGTGCCATTTAAAAACCATAAGTGCTAATGACTCCATTCCTTTTTGAGGTTGTAGGGGCTGTTGATTGGAGTACACTAAAACAAACTTGATCTCTCTAGGACATTCAGAAACCAAGTTATAAGCCCTCAAAGGTGTAATTGGACTACTTCTTTAAAGTGACACCAGGCCCGGTAACCTTTGGGACATGGTTTGACCCCCTATAGGAATGTATGATAATCATGAAACGTTCAGATCACTTACAATTCAATAGATTCTACCTTCCTGTAACGTTTCAGCCTGATTGGACCTTGTTTTCACACAAATGGACCCAGAATGATGTGAAATTGTGCTTCATGCAACATAATTCTGGGTGCCATTTACAAACCATAAGTGCTAATGACTCCATTCCTTTTTGTGGTTGTAGGGGCTGTTGATTGGAGTACATTAAAACAAACCTGATCTCTCTTGGACATTCAGAAGCCAAGTTATAAGCCCACAAAGGTGTAACTGGACTACTTCTTTAAATTGACACCAGATCCGGTAACCTTTGGGACATGGTTTGACCCTCTATAGGAATGTGCGATCATCATGAAACGTTCAGATCACTTACAACTCAATAGATTCTACCTTCTTGTAACGTTTCAGCCTGATTGGACCTTGTTTTCACTCAAATGGACCCAGAATGATGTGAAATTGTGCTTCGTGCAACATAATTCTGGGTGCCATTTTCAAACCATAAGTGCTAATGACTCCATTCCTTTTTGTGGTTGTAGGGACTGTTGATTGGAGTACACTAAAACAAACCTGATCTCTCTAGGACATTCAGAAACCAAGTTATAAGCCCACAAATGTGTAACTGGACTACTTCTTTAAAGTGACACCAGGCGCGGCGACCTTTGGGACATGGTTTTACCCCCTATAGGAATGTGCGATCATCATGAAACGTTCAGATCACTTACAACTCAATAGATTCTACCTTCTTGTAACGTTTCAGCCTGATTGGACCTTGTTTTCACACAAATGAACCCAGAATGATGTGAAATTGTGCTTCGTGCAACATAATTCTGGGTGCCATTTAAAAACCATAAGTGCTAATGACTCCATTCCTTTTAGTGGTAATGGGGGCTGTTAATTGGAGTACTCTAAAACAAACCTGATCTCACTAGGACATTCAGAAGCCAAGTTATAAGCCCACAAATGTGTAACTGGACTACTTCTTTAAATTGACACCAGATCCGGTGACCTTTGGGACATGGTTTGACCCCCTTAGGAAAGTGCTATCATCATGAAACGTTCAGATCACTTACAACTCAATAGATTCTACCTTCCTGTAACGTTTCAGCCAAATTGGACCTTGTTTTCACACAAATGGACCCAGAATGATGTGAAATTGTGCTTCGTGCAACATAATTCTGGGTGCCATTTACAAACAGTAGTGCTAATGACTCCATTCCTTTTTGTGGTTGTAGGGGCTGTTGGTTGGAGTAAATTAAAACAAACCTGATCTCTCTAGGACATTCAGAAGCCAAGTTATAAGCCCACAAATGTGTAACTGGACTACTTCTTTAAATTGACACTAGATCCGGTGACCTTTGGGACATGGTTTGACCCCCTTAGGAAAGTGCTATCATCATGAAACGTTCAGATCACTTACAACTCAATAGATTCTACCTTCCTGTAATGTTTCAGCCTGATTGGACCTTGTTTTCACACAAATGAACCCAGAATGATGTGAAATTGTGCTTCGTGCAACATAATTCTGGGTGCCATTTACAAACCATAAGTGCTAATGACTCCATTCATTTTTGTGGTTGTAGGGGCTGTTGATTGGACAATACTAAAACAAACCTGATCTCTCTAGGACATTCAGAAGCCAAGTTATAAGCCCACAAATGTGTAACTGGACTACTTCTTTAAAGTGACACCAGATCCGGTGACCTTTGGGACATGGTTTGACTCTCTTTGGAAAGTGTGATCGTCTTGAAACGTTCAGATCACTTACAACTCAATAGATTCTACCTTCTTGAAACATTTCAGCCTGATTGGCCCTTGTTTTCACACAAATGGACCCAGAATGATGTGAAATTGTGCTTCGTGCAACATAATTCTGGGTGCCATTTACAAACCATAAGTGCTAATGACTCCATTCCTTTTAGTGGTAATGTGGGCTGCTAATTGGAGTACTCTAAAACAAACCTGACCTCTCTAGGATATTCAGAAGCCAAGTTATAAGCCCACAAAGGTGTAACTGGACTACTTCTTTAAAGTGACACCAGGCCCGGTGACCTTTGGGACATGGTTTGACCCCCAATAGGAATGTGCGATCATCATGAAACGTTCATATCACTTACAACTCAATAGATTCTACCTTCTTTTAACGTTTCAGCCTGATTGGACCTTGTTTTCACACAAATGGACCCAGAATGATGTGAAATTGTGCTTCGTGCAACATAATTCTGGATGCCATTTAAAAACCATAAGTGCTAATGACTCCATTCCTTTTTGAGGTTGTAGGGGCTGTTGATTGGAGTACACTAAAACAAACCTGATCTCTCTAGGACATTCAGAAACCAAGTTAAAAGCCCACGATTGTGTAACTGGACTACTTCTTTAAATTGACACCAGATCCGGTGACCTTTGGGACATGGTTTGACTCTATTTGGAAAGTGTGATCATCTTGAAACGTTCAGATCACTTACAACTCAATAGATTCTACCTTCTTGTAACATTTCAGCCTGATTGGCCCTTGTTTTCACACAAATGAACCCAGAATGATGTGAAATTGTGCTTCGTGCAACATAATTCTGGGTGCCATTTAAAAACCATAAGTGCTAATGACTCCATTCCTTTTAGTGGTAATGGGGGCTGTTAATTGGAGTACTCTAAAACAAAACTGACCTCTCTAGGATATTCAGAAGCCAAGTTATAAGCCCACAAAGGTGTAACTGGACTACTTCTTTAAAGTGACACCAGGCCCGGTGACCTTTGGGACATGGTTTGACCCCCAATAGGAATGTGCGATCATCATGAAACGTTCAGATCACTTACAACTCAATAGATTCTACCTTCTTGTAACGTTTCAGCCTGATTGGACCTTGTTTTCACACAAATGGACCCAGAATGATGTGAAATTATGCTTCGTGCAACATAATTCTGGGTGCCATTTAAAAACCATAAGTGCTAATGACTCCATTCCTTTTTGAGGTTGTAGGTGCTGTTGATTGGAGTACACTAAAACAAACCTGATCTCTCTAGGACATTCAGAAGCCAAGTTATAAGCCCACAAATGTGTAACTGGACTACTTCTTTAAATTGACACCAGATCCGGTGACCGTTGGGACATGGTTTGACCCCCTTAGGAAAGTGCTATCATCATGAAACATTCAGATCACTTACAACTCAATAGATTCTACCTTCTTGTAACGTTTCAGCCTGATTGGACCTTGTTTTCACACAAATGGACCCAGAATGATGTGAAATTGTGCTTCGTGCAACATAATTCTGGGTGCCATTTAAACACCATAAGTGCTAATGACTCCATTCCTTTTTGAGGTTGTAGGGGCTGTTGATTGGAGTACACTAAAACAAACCTGATCTCTCTAGGACATTCAGAAGCAATGTTATAAGCCCACAAATGTGTAACTGGACTACTTTAAATTGACACCAGATCCGGTGACCTTTGGGACATGGTTTGACCCCCTTAGGAAAGTGCTATCATCATGAAACGTTCAGATCACTTACAATTCAATAGATTCTACCTTCCTGTAACGTTTCAGCCTGATTGTACGTTGTTTTCACACAAATGAACCCAGAATGATGTGAAATTGTGCTTCGTGCAACAATTCTGGGTGCCATTTAAAAACCATAAGTGCTAATGACTCCATTCCTTTTTGTGGTTGTAGGGGCTGTTGAATGGAGTACATTAAAACAAACCTGATCTCTCTAGGACATTCAGAAGCCAAGTTAAAAGCCCACAATTGTGTAACTGGACTACTTCTTTAAATTGACACCAGATCCGGTGACCTTTGGGACATGGTTTGACCCTCTTTGGAAAGTGTGTTCATCTTGAAACGTTCAGATCACTTACAACTCAATAGATTCTACCTTCTTGTAACATTTCAGCCTGATTGGCCCTTGTTTTCACACAAATGGACCCAGAATGATGTGAAATTGTGCTTCGTGCAACATAATTCTGGGTGCCATTTACAAACCATAAGTGCTAATGACTCCATTCCTTTTAGTGGTAATGTGGGCTGCTAATTGGAGTACTCTAAAACAAACCTGACCTCTCTAGGATATTCAGAAGCCAAGTTATAAGCCCACAAAGGTGTAACTGGACTACTTCTTTAAAGTGACACCAGGCCCGGTGACCTTTGGGACATGGTTTGACCCCCAATAGGAATGTGCAATCATCATGAAACGTTCAGATCACTTACAACTCAATAGATTCTACCTTCTTGTAACGTTTCAGCCTGATTGGACCTTGTTTTCACACAAATGGACCCAGAATGATGTGAAATTGTGCTTCGTGCAACATAATTCTGGGTGCCATTTAAAAACCATAAGTGCTAATGACTCCATTCCTTTTTGAGGTTGTAGGGGCTGTTGATTGGAGTACACTAAAACAAACCTGATCTCTCTAGGACATTCAGAAACCAAGTTAAAAGCCCACAATTGTGTAACTGGACTACTTCTTTAAAGTGACACCAGATCCGGTGACCTTTGGGACATGGTTTGACTCTCTTTGGAAAGTGTGATCGTCTTGAAACGTTCAGATCACTTACAACTCAATAGATTCTACCTTCTTGAAACATTTCAGCCTGATTGGCCCTTGTTTTCACACCAATGGACCCAGAATGATGTGAAATTGTGCTTCGTGCAACATAATTCTGGGTGCCATTTACAAACCATAAGTGCTAATGACTCCATTCCTTTTAGTGGTAATGTGGGCTGCTAATTGGAGTACTCTAAAACAAACCTGACCTCTCTAGGATATTCAGAAGCCAAGTTATAAGCCCACAAAGGTGTAACTGGACTACTTCTTTAAAGTGACACCAGGCCCGGTGACCTTTGGGACATGGTTTGACCCCCAATAGGAATGTGCGATCATCATGAAACGTTCATATCACTTACAACTCAATAGATTCTACCTTCTTGTAACGTTTCAGCCTGATTGGACCTTGTTTTCACACAAATGGACCCAGAATGATGTGAAATTGTGCTTCGTGCAACATAATTCTGGATGCCATTTAAAAACCATAAGTGCTAATGACTCCATTCCTTTTTGAGGTTGTAGGGGCTGTTGATTGGAGTACACTAAAACAAACCTGATCTCTCTAGGACATTCAGAAACCAAGTTAAAAGCCCACGATTGTGTAACTGGACTACTTCTTTAAATTGACACCAGATCCGGTGACCTTTGGGACATGGTTTGACTCTATTTGGAAAGTGTGATCATCTTGAAACGTTCAGATCACTTACAACTCAATAGATTCTACCTTCTTGTAACATTTCAGCCTGATTGGCCCTTGTTTTCACACAAATGAACCCAGAATGATGTGAAATTGTGCTTCGTGCAACATAATTCTGGGTGCCATTTAAAAACCATAAGTGCTAATGACTCCATTCCTTTTAGTGGTAATGGGGGCTGTTAATTGGAGTACTCTAAAACAAAACTGACCTCTCTAGGATATTCAGAAGCCAAGTTATAAGCCCACAAAGGTGTAACTGGACTACTTCTTTAAAGTGACACCAGGCCCGGTGACCTTTGGGACATGGTTTGACCCCCAATAGGAATGTGCGATCATCATGAAACGTTCAGATCACTTACAACTCAATAGATTCTACCTTCTTGTAACGTTTCAGCCTGATTGTACCTTGTTTTCACACAAATGGACCCAGAATGATGTGAAATTATGCTTCGTGCAACATAATTCTGGGTGCCATTTAAAAACCATAAGTGCTAATGACTCCATTCCTTTTTGAGGTTGTAGGGGCTGTTGATTGGAGTACACTAAAACAAACCTGATCTCTCTAGGACATTCAGAAGCCAAGTTATAAGCCCACAAATGTGTAACTGGACTACTTCTTTAAATTGACACCAGATCCGGTGACCTTTGGGACATTGTTTGACCCCCTTAGGAAAGTGCTATCATCATGAAACATTCAGATCACTTACAACTCAATAGATTCTACCTTCTTGTAACGTTTCAGCCTGATTGGACCTTGTTTTCACACAAATGGACCCAGAATGATGTGAAATTGTGCTTCGTGCAACATAATTCTGGGTGCCATTTAAACACCATAAGTGCTAATGACTCCATTCCTTTTTGAGGTTGTAGGGGCTGTTGATTGGAGTACACTAAAACAAACCTGATCTCTCTAGGACATTCAGAAGCAATGTTATAAGCCCACAAATGTGTAACTGGACTACTTTAAATTGACACCAGATCCGGTGACCTTTGGGACATGGTTTGACCCCCTTAGGAAAGTGCTATCATCATGAAACGTTCAGATCACTTACAATTCAATAGATTCTACCTTCCTGTAACGTTTCAGCCTGATTGTACGTTGTTTTCACACAAATGAACCCAGAATGATGTGAAATTGTGCTTCGTGCAACAATTCTGGGTGCCATTTAAAAACCATAAGTGCTAATGACTCCATTCCTTTTTGTGGTTGTAGGGGCTGTTGAATGGAGTACATTAAAACAAACCTGATCTCTCTAGGACATTCAGAAGCCAAGTTAAAAGCCCACAATTGTGTAACTGGACTACTTCTTTAAATTGACACCAGATCCGGTGACCTTTGGGACATGGTTTGACCCTCTTTGGAAAGTGTGTTCATCTTGAAACGTTCAGATCACTTACAACTCAATTGATTCTACCTTCTTGTAACATTTCAGCCTGATTGGCCCTTGTTTTCACACAAATGGACCCAGAATGATGTGAAATTGTGCTTCGTGAAACATAATTCTGGGTGCCATTTACAAACCATAAGTGCTAATGACTCCATTCCTTTTAGTGGTAATGTGGGCTGCTAATTGGAGTACTCTAAAACAAACCTGACCTCTCTAGGATATTCAGAAGCCAAGTTATAAGCCCACAAAGGTGTAACTGGACTACTTCTTTAAAGTGACACCAGGCCCGGTGACCTTTGGGACATGGTTTGACCCCCAATAGGAATGTGCGATCATCATGAAACGTTCAGATCACTTACAACTCAATAGATTCTACCTTCTTGTAACGTTTCAGCCTGATTGGACCTTGTTTTCACACAAATGGACCCAGAATGATGTGAAATTGTGCTTCGTGCAACATAATTCTGGGTGCCATTTAAAAACCATAAGTGCTAATGACTCCATTCCTTTTTGAGGTTGTAGGGGCTGTTGATTGGAGTACACTAAAACAAACCTGATCTCTCTAGGACATTCAGAAACCAAGTTAAAAGCCCACAATTGTGTAACTGGACTACTTCTTTAAATTGACACCAGATCCGGTGACCTTTGGGACATGGTTTGACTCTCTTTGGAAAGTGTGATCGTCTTGAAACGTTCAGATCACTTACAACTCAATAGATTCTACCTTCTTGAAACATTTCAGCCTGATTGGCCCTTGTTTTCACACAAATGGACCCAGAATGATGTGAAATTGTGCTTCATGCAACATAATTCTGGGTGCCATTTACAAACCATAAGTGCTAATGACTCCATTCCTTTTAGTGGTAATGTGGGCTGCTAATTGGAGTACTCTAAAACAAACCTGACCTCTCTAGGATATTCAGAAGCCAAGTTATAAGCCCACAAAGGTGTAACTTGACTACTTCTTTAAAGTGACACCAGGCCCGGTGACCTTTGGGACATGGTTTGACCCCCAATAGGAATGTGCGATCATCATTAAACGTTCAGATCACTTACAACTCAATAGATTCTACCTTCTTGTAACGTTTCAGCCTGATTGGACCTTGTTTTCACACAAATGGACCCAGAATGATGTGAAATTGTGCTTCGTGCAACATAATTCTGGGTGCCATTTAAAAACCATAAGTGCTAATGACTCCATTCCTTTTTGAGGTTGTAGGGGCTGTTGATTGGAGTACACTAAAACAAACCTGACCTCTCTAGGACTCAGAAACCAAGTTATAAGCCCTCAAAGGTGTAATTGGACTACTTCTTTAAAGTGACACCAGGCCCGGTGACCTTTGGGACATGGTTTGACCCCCTATAGGAATGTGCGATCATCATGAAACGTTCAGATCACTTACAACTCAATAGATTCTACCTTCTTGTAACGTTTCAGCCTGATTGGACCTTGTTTTCACACAAATGAACCCAGAATGATGTGAAATTGTGCTTCGTGCAACATAATTCTGGGTGCCATTTAAAAACCATAAGTGCTAATTACTCCATTCCTTTTTGTGGTTGTAGGGGCTGTTGATTGGAGTATACTAAAACAAACCTGATCTCTCTAGGACATTCAGAAGCCAAGTTATAAGCACACAAATGTGTAACTGGACTACTTCTTTAAATTGACACCAGATCCGGTGACCTTTGGGACATGGTTTGAACCCCTTAGGAAAGTGTGATCATCTTGAAACGTTCAGATCACTTACAACTCAATAGATTCTACCTTCTTGTAACGTTTCAGCCTGATTGGACCTTGTTTTCACACAAATGGACCCAGAATGATATGAAATTGTGCTTCGTGCAACATAATTCTGGGTGCCATTTAAAAACCAAAAGTGCTAATGACTCCATTCCTCTTAGTGGTAATGGGGGCTGTTAATTGGAGTACTCTAAAACAAACCTGACCTCTCTAGGATATTCAGAAGCTAAGTTATAAGCCAACAAATGTGTAACTGGACTACTTCTTTAAATTGACACCAGATCCGGTGACCTTTGGGACAGGGTTTGACTCCCTTAGGAAAGTGCTATCATCATGAAACATTCAGATCACTTACAACTCAATAGATTCTACCTTCTTGTAACGTTTCAGCCTGATTGGACCTTGTTTTCACACAAATGGACCCAGAATGATGTGAAATTCTGCATCGTGCAACATAATTCTGGGTGCCATTTAAAAACCATAAGTGCTAATGACTCCATTCCTTTTTGTGGTTGTAGGGGCTGTTGATTGGAGTATACTAAAACAAACCTGATCCCTCTAGGACATTCAGAAGCTAAGTTGTAGGCCCACAAATGTGTAACTGGACTACTTTTTTAAATTGACACCAGATCCGGTGACCTTTGGGACATGGTTTGACCCCCTTAGGAAAGTGCTATCATCATGAAACGTTCAGATCACTTACAACTCAATAGATTCTACCTTCTTGTAACGTTTCAGCCTGATTGGACCTTGTTTTCACACAAATGGACCCAGAATGATGTGAAATTGTGGTTCGTGCAACATAATTCTGGGTGCCATTTACAAACCATAAATGCTAATGACTCCATTCATTTTTGTGGTTGTAGGGGCTGTTGATTGGAGTACACTAAAACAAACCTGATCTCTCTAGGACATTCAGAAGCCAAGTTATAAGCCCACAAATGTGTAACTGGACTATTTCTTTAAATTGATACCAGGCCCGGTGACCTTTTGGACATGGTTTTACCCCCTATAGGAATGTGCGATCATCATGAAACGTTCAGATCACTTGCAACTCAATAGATTCTACCTTCTTGTAACGTTTCAGCCTGATTGGACCTTGTTTTCACACAAATGGACCCAGAATGATGTGAAATTGTGCTTCGTGCAACATAATTCTGGGTGCCATTTAAAAACCATAAGTGCTAATGACTCCATTCCTTTTTGAGGTTGTAGGGGCTGTTGATTGGAGTACACTAAAACAAACCTGATCTCTCTGGGACATTCAGAAGCCAAGTTATAAGCCCACAAATGTGTAACTGGACTACTTCTTTAAATTGACACCAGATCCGGTGACCTTTGGGACATGGTTTGACCCCCTTAGGAAAGTGCTATCATCATGAAACATTCAGATCACTTACAACTCAATAGATTCTACCTTCTTGTAACGTTTCAGCCTGATTGGACCTTGTTTTCACACAAATGGACCCAGAATGATGTGAAATTGTGCTTCGTGCAACATAATTCTGGGTGCCATTTAAACACCATAAATGCTAATGACTCCATTCCTTTTTGAGGTTGTAGGGGCTGTTGATTGGAGTACACTAAAACAAACCTGATCTCTCTAGGACATTCAGAAGCAATGTTATAAGCCCACAAATGTGTAACTGGACTACTTTAAATTGACACCAGATCCAGTGACCTTTGGGACATGGTTTGACCCCCTTAGGAAAGTGCTATCATCATGAAACGTTCAGATCACTTACAATTCAATAGATTCTACCTTCCTGTAACGTTTCAGCCTGATTGTACCTTGTTTTCACACAAATGAACCCAGAATGATGTGAAATTGTGCTTCGTGCAACAATTCTGGGTGCCATTTAAAAACCATAAGTGCTAATGACTCCATTCCTTTTTGTGGTTCTAGGGGCTGTTGAATGGAGTACATTAAAACAAACCTGATCTCTCTAGGACATTCAGAAGCCAAGTTAAAAGCCCACAATTGTGTAACTGGACTACTTCTTTAAATTGACACCAGATCCGGTGACCTTTGGGACATGGTTTTACCCTCTTTGGAAAGTGTGATCATCTTGAAACGTTCAGATCACTTACAACTCAATAGATTCTACCTTCTTGTAACATTTCAGCCTGATTGGCCCTTGTTTTCACACAAATGGACCCAGAATGATGTGAAATTGTGCTTCGTGCAACATAATTCTGGGTGCCATTTACAAACCATAAGTGCTAATGACTCCATTCCTTTTAGTGGTAATGTGGGCTGCTAATTGGAGTACTCTAAAACAAACCTGACCTCTCTAGGATATTCAGAAGCCAAGTTATAAGCCCACAAAGGTGTAACTGGACTACTTCTTTAAAGTGACACCAGGCCCGGTGACCTTTGGGACATGGTTTGACCCCCAATAGGAATGTGCGATCATCATGAAACGTTCAGATCACTTACAACTCAATAGATTCTACCTTCTTGTAACGTTTCAGCCTGATTGGACCTTGTTTTCACACAAATGGACCCAGAATGATGTGAAATTGTGCTTCGTGCAACATAATTCTGGATGCCATTTAAAAACCATAAGTGCTAATGACTCCATTCCTTTTTGAGGTTGTAGGGGCTGTTGATTGGAGTACACTAAAACAAACCTGATCTCTCTAGGACATTCAGAAACCAAGTTAAAAGCCCACAATTGTGTAACTGGACTACTTCTTTAAATTGACACCAGATCCGGTGACCTTTGGGACATGGTTTGACTCTCTTTGGAAAGTGTGATCGTCTTGAAACGTTCAGATCACTTACAACTCAATAGATTCTACCTTCTTGAAACATTTCAGCCTGATTGGCCCTTGTTTTCACACAAATGGACCCAGAATGATGTGAAATTGTGCTTCATGCAACATAATTCTGGGTGCCATTTACAAACCATAAGTGCTAATGACTCCATTCCTTTTAGTGGTAATGTGGGCTGCTAATTGGAATACTCTAAAACAAACCTGACCTCTCTAGGATATTCAGAAGCCAAGTTATAAGCCCACAAAGGTGTAACTGGACTACTTCTTTAAAGTGACACCAGGCCCGGTGACCTTTGGGACATGGTTTGACCCCCAATAGGAATGTGCGATCATCATGAAACGTTCAGATCACTTACAACTCAATAGATTCTACCTTCTTGTAACGTTTCAGCCTGATTGGACCTTGTTTTCACACAAATGGACCCAGAATGATGTGAAATTGTGCTTCGTGCAACATAATTCTGGGTGCCATTTAAAAACCATAAGTGCTAATGACTCCATTCCTTTTTGAGGTTGTAGGGGCTGTTGATTGGAGTACACTAAAACAAACCTGATCTCTCTAGGACTCAGAAACCAAGTTATAAGCCCTCAAAGGTGTAATTGGACTACTTCTTTAAAGTGACACCAGGCCCGGTGACCTTTGGGACATGGTTTGACCCCCTATAGGAATGTGCGATCATCATGAAACGTTCAGATCACTTACAACTCAATAGATTCTACCTTCTTGTAACGTTTCAGCCTGATTGGACCTTGTTTTCAAACAAATGAACCCAGAATGATGTGAAATTGTGCTTCGTGCAACATAATTCTGGGTGCCATTTAAAAACCATAAGTGCTAATTACTCCATTCCTTTTTGTGGTTGTAGGGGCTGTTGATTGGAGTATACTAAAACAAACCTGATCTCTCTAGGACATTCAGAAGCCAAGTTATAAGCCCACAAATGTGTAACTGGACTACTTCTTTAAATTGACACCAGATCCGGTGACCTTTGGGACATGGTTTGAACCCCTTAGGAAAGTGTGATCATCTTGAAACGTTCAGATCACTTACAGCTCAATAGATTCTACCATCTTGTAACGTTTCAGCCTGATTGGACCTTGTTTTCACACAAATGGACCCAGAATGATGTGAAATTGTGCTTCGTGCAACATAATTCTGGGTGCCATTTAAAAACCAAAAGTGCTAATGACTCCATTCCTCTTAGTGGTAATGGGGGCTGTTAATTGGAGTACTCTAAAACAAACCTGACCTCTCTAGGATATTCAGAAGCTAAGTTATAAGCCAACAAATGTGTAACTGGACTACTTCTTTAAATTGACACCAGATCCGGTGACCTTTGGGACAGGGTTTGACTCCCTTAGGAAAGTGCTATCATCATGAAACGTTCAGATCACTTACAACTCAATAGATTCTACCTTCTTGTAACGTTTCAGCCTGATTGGACCTTGTTTTCACACAAATGGACCCAGAATGATGTGAAATTCTGCATCGTGCAACATAATTCTGGGTGCCATTTAAAAACCATAAGTGCTAATGACACCATTCCTTTTTGTGGTTGTAGGGGCTGTTGATTGGAGTATACTAAAACAAACCTGATCCCTCTAGGACATTCAGAAGCTAAGTTGTAGGCCCACAAATGTGTAACTGGACTACTTTTTTAAATTGACACCAGATCCGGTGACCTTTGAGACATGGTTTGACCCCCTTAAGAAAATGCTATCATCATGAAACGTTCAGATCACTTACAACTCAATAGATTCTACCTTCTTGTAACGTTTCAGCCTGATTGGACCTTGTTTTCACACAAATGGACCCAGAATGATGTGAAATTGTGGTTCGTGCAACATAATTCTGGGTGCCATTTAAAAACCATAAGTGCTAATGACTCCATTCCTTTTTGAGGATTGTAGGGGCTGTTGATTGGAGTACATTAAAACAAACCTGATCTCTCTAGGACATTCAGAAGCCAAGTTATAAGCCCACAAATGTGTAACTGGACTACTTCTTTAAATTGACACTAGATCCGGTGACCTTTGGGACATGGTTTGACCCCCTTAGGAAAGTGCTATCATCATGAAACGTTCAGATCACTTACAACTCAATAGATTCTACCTTCTTGTAACGTTTCAGCCTGATTGGACCTTGTTTTCACACAAATGAACCCAGAATGATGTGAAATTGTGCTTCGTGCAACATAATTCTGGGTGCCATTTACAAACCATAAATGCTAATGACTCCATTCATTTTTGTGGTTGTAGGGGCTGTTGATTGGAGTACACTAAAACAAACCTGATCTCTCTAGGACATTCAGAAGCCAAGTTATAAGCCCACAAATGTGTAACTGGACTACTTCTTTAAAGTGATACCAGGCCCGGTGACCTTTTGGACATGGTTTTACCCCCTATAGGAATGTGCGATCATCATGAAACGTTCAGATCACTTACAACTCAATAGATTCTACCTTCTTGTAACGTTTCAGCCTGATTGGACCTTGTTTTCACACAAATGAACCCAGAATGATGTGAAATTGTGCTTCGTGCAACATAATTCTGGGTGCCATTTAAAAGCCATAAGTGCTAATGACTCCATTCCTTTTAGTGGTAATGGGGGCTGTTAATTGGAGTACTCTAAAACAAACCTGACCTCTCTAGGATATTCAGAAGCCAAGTTATAAGCCCACAAAGGTGTAACTGGACTACTTCTTTAAAGTGACACCAGGCCCGGTGACCTTTGGGACATGATTGGACCCCCAATAGGAATGTGCGATCATCATGAAACGTTCAGATCACTTACAACTCAATAGATTCTACCTTCTTGTAACGTTTCAGCCTGATTGGACCTTGTTTTCACACAAATGGACCCAGAATGATGTGAAATTGTGCTTCGTGCAACATAATTCTGGGTGCCATTTAAAAACCATAAGTGCTAATGACTCCATTCCTTTTTGAGGTTGTAGGGGCTGTTGATTGGAGTACACTAAAACAAACCTGATCTCTCTAGGACATTCAGAAGCCAAGTTATAAGCCCACAAATGTGTAACTGGACTACTTCTTTAAATTGACACCAGATCCGGTGACCTTTGGGACATGGTTTGACCCCCTTAGGAAAGTGCTATCATCATGAAACATTCAGATCACTTACAACTCAATAGATTCTACCTTCTTGTAACGTTTCAGCCTGATTGGACCTTGTTTTCACACAAATGGACCCAGAATGATGTGAAATTGTGCTTCGTGCAACATAATTCTGGGTGCCATTTAAAAACCATAAGTGCTAATGACTCCATTCCTTTTTGAGGTTGTAGGGGCTGTTGATTGGAGTACACTAAAACAAACCTGATCTCTCTAGGACATTCAGAAGCCATGTTATAAGCCCACAAATGTGTAACTGGACTACTTTAAATTGACACCAGATCCGGTGACCTTTGGGACATGGTTTGACCGCCTTAGGAAAGTGCTATCATCATGAAACGTTCAGATCACTTACAATTCAATAGATTCTACCTTCCTGTAACGTTTCAGCCTGATTGGACCTTGTTTTCACACAAATGGACCCAGAATGATGTGAAATTGTGCTTCGTGCAACATAATTCTGGGTGCCATTTAAAAACCATAAGTGCTAATGACTCCATTCCTTTTTGAGGTTGTAGGGGCTGTTGATTGGAGTACACTAAAACAAACCTGATCTCTCTAGGACATTCAGAAGCCAAGTTAAAAGCCCACAATTGTGTAACTGGACTACTTCTTTAAATTGACACCAGATCCGGTGACCTTTGGGACATAGTTTGACCCTCTTTGGAAAGTGTGATCGTCTTGAAACGTTCAGATCACTTACAACTCAATAGATTCTACCTTCTTGTAACATTTCAGCCTGATTGGCCCTTGTTTTCACACAAATGGACCAAGAATGATGTGAAATTGTGCTTCGTGCAACATAATTCTGGGTGCCATTTACAAACCATAAGTGCTAATGACTCCATTCCTTTTAGTGTTAATGTGGGCTGCTAATTGGAGTACTCTAAAACAAACCTGACCTCTCTAGGATATTCAGAAGCCAAGTTATAAGCCCACAAAGGTGTAACTGGACTACTTCTTTAAAGTGACACTTGGCCCGGTGACCTTTGGGACATGGTTTGACCCCCAATAGGAATGTGCGATCATCATGAAACGTTCAGATCACTTACAACTCAATAGATTTTACCTTCTTGTAACGTTTCAGCCTGATTGGACCTTGTTTTCACACAAATGGACCCAGAATGATGTGAAATTGTGCTTCGTGCAACATAATTCTGGATGCCATTTAAAAACCATAAGTGCTAATGACTCCATTCCTTTTTGAGGTTGTAGGGGCTGTTGATTGGAGTACACTAAAACAAACCTGATCTCTCTAGGACATTCAGAAACCAAGTTAAAAGCCCACAATTGTGTAACTGGACTACTTCTTTAAATTGACACCAGATCCGGTGACCTTTGGGACATGGTTTGACTCTCTTTGGAAAGTGTGATCATCTTGAAACGTTCAGATCACTTAAGACTCAATAGATTCTACCTTCTTGTAACATTTCAGCCTGATTGGCCCTTGTTTTCACACAAATGAACCCAGAATGATGTGAAATTGTGCTTCGTGCAACATAATTCTGGGTGCCATTTAAAAACCATAAGTGCTAATGACTCCATTCCTTTTAGTGGTAAAGGGGGCTGTTAATTGGAGTACTCTAAAACAAACCTGACCTCTCTAGGATATTCAGAAGCCAAGTTATAAGCCCACAAAGGTGTAACTGGACTACTTCTTTAAAGTGACACCAGGCCCGGTGACCTTTGGGACATGGTTTGACCCCCAATAGGAATGTGCGATCATCATGAAACGTTCAGATCACTTACAACTCAATAGATTCTACCTTCTTGTAACGTTTCAGCCTGATTGGACCTTGTTTTCACACAAATGGACCCAGAATGATGTGAAATTGTGCTTCGTGCAACATAATTCTGGGTGCCATTTAAAAACCATAAGTGCTAATGACTCCATTCCTTTTTGAGGTTGTAGGGGCTGTTGATTGGAGTACACTAAAACAAACCTGATCTCTCTAGGACATTCAGAAGCCAAGTTATAAGCCCACAAATGTGTAACTGGACTACTTCTTTAAATTGACACCAGATCCGGTGACCTTTGGGACATGGTTTGACCCCCTTAGGAAAGTGCTATCATCATGAAACATACAGATCACTTACAACTCAATAGATTCTACCTTCTTGTAACGTTTCAGCCTGATTGGACCTTGTTTTCACACAAATGGACCCAGAATGATGTGAAATTGTGCTTCGTGCAACATAATTCTGGGTGCCATTTAAACACCATAAGTGCTAATGACTCCATTCCTTTTTGAGGTTGTAGGGGCTGTTGATTGGAGTACACTAAAACAAACCTGATCTCTCTAGGACATTCAGAAGCAATGTTATAAGCCCACAAATGTGTAACTGGACTACTTTAAATTGACACCAGATCCGGTGACCTTTGGGACATGGTTTGACCCCCTTAGGAAAGTGCTATCATCATGAAACGTTCAGATCACTTACAATTCAAAAGATTCTACCTTCCTGTTACGTTTCAGCCTGATTGTACCTTGTTTTCACACAAATGAACCCAGAATGATGTGAAATTGTGCTTCGTGCAACAATTCTGGGTGCCATTTACAAACCATAAGTGCTAATGACTCCATTCCTTTTTGTGGTTGTAGGGGCTGTTGAATGGAGTACATTAAAACAAACCTGATCTCTCTAGGACATTCAGAAGCCAAGTTAAAAGCCCACAATTGTGTAACTGGACTACTTCTTTAAATTGACACCAGATCCGGTGACCTTTGGGACATGGTTTGACCCTCTTTGGAAAGTGTGATCATCTTGAAACGTTCAGATCACTTACAACTCAATAGATTCTACCTTCTTGTAACATTTCAGCCTGATTGGCCCTTGTTTTCACACAAATGTACCCAGAATGATGTGAAATTGTGCTTCGTGCAACATAATTCTGGGTGCCATTTACAAACCATAAGTGCTAATGACTCCATTCCTTTTAGTGGTAATGTGGGCTGCTAATTGGAGTACTCTAAAACAAACCTGACCTCTCTAGGATATTCAGAAGCCAAGTTATAAGCCCACAAAGGTGTAACTGGACTACTTCTTTAAAGTGACACCAGGCCCGGTGACCTTTGGGACATGGTTTGACCCCCAATAGGAATGTGCGATCATCATGAAACGTTCAGATCACTTACAACTCAATAGATTCTACCTTCTTGTAACGTTTCAGCCTGATTGGACCTTGTTTTCACACAAATGGACCCAGAATGATGTGAAATTGTGCTTCGTGCAACATAATTCTGGATGCCATTTAAAAACCATAAGTGCTAATGACTCCATTCCTTTTTGAGGTTGTAGGGGCTGTTGATTGGAGTACACTAAAACAAACCTGATCTCTCTAGGACATTCAGAAACCAAGTTAAAAGCCCACAATTGTGTAACTGGACTACTTCTTTAAATTGACACCAGATCCGGTGACCTTTGGGACATGGTTTGACTCTCTTTGGAAAGTGTGATCGTCTTGAAACGTTCAGATCACTTACAACTCAATAGATTCTACCTTCTTGAAACATTTCAGCCTTATTGGCCCTTGTTTTCACACAAATGGACCCAGAATGATGTGAAATTGTGCTTCATGCAACATAATTCTGGGTGCCATTTACAAACCATAAGTGCTAATGACTCCATTCCTTTTAGTGGTAATGTAGGCTGCTAATTGGAGTACTCTAAAACAAACCTGACCTCTCTAGGATATTCAGAAGCCAAGTTATAAGCCCACAAAGGTGTAACTGGACTACTTCTTTAAAGTGACACCAGGCCCGGTGACCTTTGGGACATGGTTTGACCCCCAATAGGAATGTGCGATCATCATGAAACGTTCAGATCACTTACAACTCAATAGATTCTACCTTCTTGTAACGTTTCAGCCTGAGTGGACCTTGTTTTCACACAAATGGACCCAGAATGATGTGAAATTGTGCTTCGTGCAACATAATTCTGGGTGCCATTTAAAAACCATAGGTGCTAATGACTCCATTCCTTTTTGAGGTTGTAGGGGCTGTTGATTGGAGTACACTAAAACAAACCTGATCTCTCTAGGACTCAGAAACCAAGTTATAAGCCCTCAAAGGTGTAATTGGACTACTTCTTTAAAGTGACACCAGGCCCGGTGACCTTTGTGACATGGTTTGACCCCCTATAGGAATGTGCGATCATCATGAAACGTTCAGATCACTTACAACTCAATAGATTCTACCTTCTTGTAACGTTTCAGCCTGATTGGACCTTGTTTTCACACAAATGAACCCAGAATGATGTGAAATTGTGCTTCGTGCAACATAATTCTGGGTGCCATTTAAAAACCATAAGTGCTAATTACTCCATTCCTTTTTGTGGTTGTAGGGGCTGTTGATTGGAGTATACTAAAACAAACCTGATCTCTCTAGGACATTCAGAAGCCAAGTTATAAGCCCACAAATGTGTAATTGGACTACTTCTTTAAATTGACACCAGATCCGGTGACCTTTGGGACATGGTTTGAACCCCTTAGGAAAGTGTGATCATCTTGAAACGTTCAGATCACTTACAACTCAATAGATTCTACCTTCTTGTAACGTTTCAGCCTGATTGGACCTTGTTTTCACACAAATGGACCCAGAATGATGTGAAATTGTGCTTCGTGCAACATAATTCTGGGTGCCATTTAAAAACCAAAAGTGCTAATGACTCCATTCCTCTTAGTGGTAATGGGGGCTGTTAATTGGAGTACTCTAAAACAAACCTGACCTCTCTAGGATATTCAGAAGCTAAGTTATAAGCCAACAAATGTGTAACTGGACTACTTCTTTAAATTGACACCAGATCCGGTGACCTTTGGGACAGGGTTTGACTCCCTTAGGAAAGAGCTATCATCATGAAACGTTCAGATCACTTACAACTCAATAGATTCTACCTTCTTGTAACGTTTCAGCCTGATTGGACCTTGTTTTCACACAAATGGACCCAGAATGATGTGAAATTCTGCATCGTGCAACATAATTCTGGGTGCCATTTAAAAACCATAAGTGCTAATGACTCCATTCCTTTTTGTGGTTGTAGGGGCTGTTGATTGGAGTATACTTAAACAAACCTGATCCCTCTAGGACATTCAGAAGCTAAGTTGTAGGCCCACAAATGTGTAACTGGACTACTTTTTTAAATTGACACCAGATCCGGTGACCTTTGGGACATGGTTTGACCCCCTTAGGAAAGTGCTATCATCATGAAACATTCAGATCACTTACAACTCAATAGATTCTACCTTCTTGTAACGTTTCAGCCTGATTGGACCTTGTTTTCACACAAATGGACCCAGAATGATGTGAAATTGTGCTTCGTGCAACATAATTCTGGGTGCCATTTAAAAACCATAAGTGCTAATGACTCCATTCCTTTTTGAGGATTGTAGGGGCTGTTGATTGGAATACATTAAAACAAACCTGATCTCTCTAGGACATTCAGAAGCCAAGTTATAAGCCCACAAATGTGTAACTGGACTACTTCTTTAAATTGACACTAGATCCGGTGACCTTTGGGACATGGTTTGACCCCCTTAGGAAAGTGCTATCATCATGAAACGTTCAGATCACTTACAACTCAATAGATTCTACCTTCCTGTAACGTTTCAGCCTGATTGGACCTTGTTTTCACACAAATGAACCCAGAATGATGTGAAATTGTGCTTCGTGCAACATAATTCTGGGTGCCATTTACAAACCATAAATGCTAATGACTCCATTCATTTTTGTGGTTGTAGGGGCTGTTGATTGGAGTACACTAAAACAAACCTGATCTCTCTAGGACATTCAGAAGCCAAGTTATAAGCCCACAAATGTGTAACTGGACTACTTCTTTAAAGTGATACCAGGCCCGGTGACCTTTTGGACATGGTTTTACCCCCTATAGGAATGTGCGATCATCATGAAACGTTCAGATCACTTACAACTCAATAGATTCTACCTTCTTGTAACGTTTCAGCCTGATTGGACCTTGTTTTCACACAAATGAACCCAGAATGATGTGAAATTGTGCTTCGTGCAACATAATTCTGGGTGCCATTTAAAAGCCATAAGTGCTAATGACTCCATTCCTTTTAGTGGTAATGGGGGCTGTTAATTGGAGTACTCTAAAACAAACCTGACCTCTCTAGGATATTCAGAAGCCAAGTTATAAGCCCACAAAGGTGTAACTGGACTACTTCTTTAAAGTGACACCAGGCCCGGTGACCTTTGGGACATGGTTTGACCCCCAATAGGAATGTGCGATCATCATGAAACGTTCAGATCACTTACAACTCAATAGATTCTACCTTCTTGTAACGTTTCAGCCTGATTGGACCTTGTTTTCACACAAATGGACCCAGAATGATGTGAAATTGTGCTTCGTGCAACATAATTCTGGGTGCCATTTAAAAACCATAAGTGCTAATGACTCCATTCCTTTTTGAGGTTGTAGGGGCTGTTGATTGGAGTACACTAAAACAAACCTGATCTCTCTAGGACATTCAGAAGCCAAGTTATAAGCCCACAAATGTGTAACTGGACTACTTCTTTAAATTGACACGAGATCCGGTGACCTTTGGGACATGGTTTGACCCCCTTAGGAAAGTGCTATCATCATGAAACATTCAGATCACTTACAACTCAATAGATTCTACCTTCTTGTAACGTTTCAGCCTGATTGGACCTTGTTTTCACACAAATGGACCCAGAATGATGTGAAATTGTGCTTCGTGCAACATAATTCGGGGTGCCATTTAAAAACCATAAGTGCTAATGACTCCATTCCTTTTTGAGGTTGTAGGGGCTGTTGATTGGAGTACACTAAAACAAACCTGATCTCTCTAGGACATTCAGAAGCCATGTTATAAGCCCACAAATGTGTAACTGGACTACTTTAAATTGACACCAGATCCGGTGACCTTTGGGACATGGTTTGACCGCCTTAGGAAAGTGCTATCATCATGAAACGTTCAGATCACTTACAATTCAATAGATTCTACCTTCCTGTAACGTTTCAGCCTGATTGGACCTTGTTTTCACACAAATTGTCCCAGAATGATGTGAAATTGTGCTTCGTGCAACATAATTCTGGGTGCCATTTAAAAACCATAAGTGCTAATGACTCCATTCCTTTTTGAGGTTGTAGGGGCTGTTGATTGGAGTACACTAAAACAAACCTGATCTCTCTAGGACATTCAGAAACCAAGTTAAAAGCCCACAATTGTGTAACTGGACTACTTCTTTAAATTGACACCAGATCCGGTGACCTTTGGGACATGGTTTGACCCTCTTTGGAAAGTGTGATCGTCTTGAAACGTTCAGATCCCTTACAACTCAATAGATTCTACCTTCTTGTAACATTTCAGCCTGATTGGCCCTTGTTTTAACACAAATGGACCCAGAATGATGTGAAATTGTACTTCATGCAACATAATTCTGGGTGCCATTTACAAACCATAAGTGCTAATGACTCCATTCCTTTTAGTGGTAATGTGGGCTGCTAATTGGAGTACTCTAAAACAAACCTGACCTCTCTAGGATATTCAGAAGCCAAGTTATAAGCCCACAAAGGTGTAACTCGACTACTTCTTTAAATTGACACCAGGCCCGGTGACCTTTGGGACATGGTTTGACCCCCAGTAGGAATGTGCGATCATCATTAAACGTTCAGATCACTTACAACTCAATAGATTCTACCTTCTTGTAACGTTTCAGCCTGATTGGACCTTGTTTTCACACAAATGGACCCAGAATGATGTGAAATTGTGCTTCGTGCAACATAATTCTGGGTGCCTTTTAAAAACCATAAGTGCTAATGACTCCATTCCTTTTTGAGGTTGTAGGGGCTGTTGATTGGAGTACACTAAAACAAACCTGATCTCTCTAGGACATTCAGAAACCAAGTTATAAGCCCTCAAATGTGTAATTGGACTACTTTAAAGTGACACAAAGCCCGAAGACCTTTGGGACATGGTTTGACCCCCTATAGGAATGTGCGATCATCATGAAACATTCAGATCACTTACAATTCAATAGATTCTACCGTCTTGTAACGTTTCAGCCTGATTGGACCTTGTTTTCTCCCAAATGGACCCAGAATGATGTGAAATTGTGCTTCGTGCAACATAATTCTGGGTGCCATTTACAAACCATAAGTGCTAATGACTCCATTCCTTTTTGTGGTTGTAGGGGCTGTTGACTGGAGTACATTAAAACAAACCTGATCTCTCTAGGACATTCAGAAGCCAAGTTATAAGCCCACAAATGTGTAACTGGACTACTTCTTTAAATTGACACCAGATCCGGTGACCTTTGGGACATGGTTTGACCCCCTTAGGAAAGTGCTATCATCATGAAACGTTCAGATCACTTACAACTCAATAGATTCTACCTTCCTGTAACGTTTCAGCCTGATTGGACCTTGTTTTCACACAAATGAACCCAGAATGATGTGAAATTGTGCTTCATGCAACATAATTCTGGGTGCCATTTAAAAACCATAAGTGCTAATGACTCCATTCCTCTTAGTGGTAATGGGGGCTGCTAATTGGAGTACTCTAAAACAAACCTGACCTCTCTAGGATATTCAGAAGCCAAGTTATAAGCCCACAAAGGTGTAACTGGACTACTTCTTTAAAGTGACACCAGGCCCGGTGACCTTTGGGACATGGTTTGACCCCCAATAGGAATGTGCGATCATCATGAAACGTTCAGATCACTTACAACTCAATAGATTCTACCTTCTTGTAACGTTTCAGCCTGATTGGACCTTGTTTTCACACAAATGGACCCAGAATGATGTGAAATTGGGCTTCGTGCAACATAATTCTGGGTGCCATTTAAAAACCATAAGTGCTAATGACTCCATTCCTTTTTGAGGATTGTAGGGGCTGTTGATTGGAGTACACTAAAACAAACCTGATCTCTCTAGGACATTCAGAAGCCAAGTTATAAGCCCACAAATGTGTAACTGGACTACTTCTTTAAATTGACACTAGATCCGGTGACCTTTGGGACATGGTTTGACCCCCTTAGGAAAGTGCTATCATCATGAAACGTTCAGATCACTTACAACTCAATAGATTCTACCTTCCTGTAACGTTTCAGCCTGATTGGACCTTGTTTTCACACAAATGAACCCAGAATGATGTGAAATTGTGCTTCGTGCAACATAATTCTGGGTGCCATTTACAAACCATAAATGCTAATGACTCCATTCATTTTTGTGGTTGTAGGGGCTGTTGATTGGAGTATACTAAAACAAACCTGATCTCTCTAGGACATTCAGAAGCCAAGTTATAAGCCCACAAAGGTGTAACTGGACTACTTCTTTAAAGTGACACCAGGCCCGGTGACCTTTTGGACATGGTTTTACCCCCTATAGGAATGTGCGATCATCATGAAACGTTCAGATCACTTACAACTCAATAGATTCTACCTTCTTGTAACGTTTCAGCCTGATTGGACCTGGTTTTCACACAAATGAACCCAGAATGATGTGAAATTGTGCTTCGTGCAACATAATTCTGGGTGCCATTTAAAAACCATAAGTGCTAATGACTCCATTCCTTTTAGTGGTAATGGGGGCTGTTAATTGGAGTACTCTAAAACAAACCTGACCTCTTTAGGATATTCAGAAGCCAAGTTATAAGCCCACAAAGGTGTAACTGGACTACTTCTTTAAAGTGACACCAGGCCCGGTGACCTTTGGGACATGGTTTGACCCCCAATAGGAATGTGCGATCATCATGAAACGTTCAGATCACTTACAACTCAATAGATTCTACCTTCTTGTAACGTTTCAGCCTGATTGGACCTTGTTTTCACACAAATGGACCCAGAATGATGTGAAATTGTGCTTCGTGCAACATAATTCTGGGTGCCATTTAAAAACCATAAGTGCTAATGACTCCATTCCTTTTTGAGGTTGTAGGGGCTGTTGATTGGAGTACACTAAAACAAACCTGATCTCTCTAGGACATTCAGAAACCAAGTTATAAGCCCTTAAAGGTGTAATTGGACTACTTCTTTAAAGTGACACCAGATCCGGTGACCTTTGGGACATGGTTTGACCCCCTTAGGAAAGTGCTATCATCATGAAACGTTCAGATCACTTACAACTCAATAGATTCTACCTTCTTATAACGTTTCAGCCTGAGTGTACCTTGTTTTCACACAAATGAACCCAGAATGATGTGAAATTGTGCTTCGTGCAACATAATTCTGGGTGCCATTTAAAAACCATAAGTGCTAATGACTTCATTCCTTTTTGTGGTTGTAGGGGCTGTTGTTCGGAGTATACTAAAACAAACCTGATCTCTCTAGGACATTCAGAAGCCAAGTTATAAGCCCACAAATGTGTAACTGGACTACTTCATTAAATTGACACCAGATCCGGTGACCTTTGGGACAAGGTTCGACCCCTTAGGAAAGTGCTATCATCATGAAACGTTCAGATCACTTACAACTCAATAGATTCTACCTTCCTGTAACGTTTCAGCCTGATTGGACCTTGTTTTCACACAAATGAACCCAGAATGATGTGAAATTGTGCTTCGTGCAACATAATTCTGGGTGCCATTTAAAAACCATAAGTGCTAATGACTCCATTCCTTTTAGTGGTAATAGGGGGCTGTTAATTGGAGTACTCTAAAACAAACCTGACCTCTCTAGGATATTCAGAAGCCAAGTTATAAGCCAACTAAGGTGTAACTGGACTACTTCTTTGAAGTGACACCAGGCCCGGTGACCTTTGGGACATGGTTTGACCCCCTATAGGAATGTGCGATCATCATGAAACGTTCAGATCACTTACAACTCAATAGATTCTACCTTCTTGTAACGTTTCAGCCTGATTGGACCTTGTTTTCACACAAATGGACCCAGAATGATGTGAAATTGTGCTTCGTGCAACATAATTCTGGGTGCCATTTAAAAACCATAAGTGCTAATGACTCCATTCCTTTTTGAGGTTGTAGGGGCTGTTTATTGGAGTACACTAAAACAAACCTGATCGCTCTAGGACATTCAGAAGCCAAGTTATAAGGCCACAAATGTGTAACTGGACTACTTCTTTAAATTGACACCAGATCCGGTGACCTTTGGGACATGGTTTGACCCCCTTAGGAAAGTGCTATCATCATGAAACATTCAGATCACTTACAACTCAATAGATGCTACCTTCTTGTAACGTTTCAGCCTGATTGGACCTTGTTTTCACACAAATGGACCCAGAATGATGTGAAATTGTGCTTCGTGCAACATAATTCTGGGTGCCATTTAAAAACCATAAGTGCTAATGACTCCATTCCTTTTTGAGGTTGTAGGGGCTGTTGATTGGAGTACACTAAAACAAACCTGATCTCTCTAGGACATTCAGAAGCCATGTTATAAGCCCACAAATGTGTAACTGGAATACTTTAAATTGACACCAGATCCGGTGACCTTTGGGACATGGTTTGACCCCCTTAGGAAAGTGCTATCATCATGAAACGTTCAGATCACTTACAATTCAATAGATTCTAACTTCCTGTATTGTTTCAGCCTGATTGGACCTTGTTTTTACACAAATGAACCCAGAATGATGTGAAATTGTGCTTCGTGCAACATAATTCTGGGTGCCATTTACAAACCATAAGTGCTAATGTCTCCATTCCTTTTTGTGGTTGTAGGGGCTGTTGATTGGAGTACATTAAAACAAACCTGATCTCTCTAGGACATTCAGAAGCCAAGTTAAAAGCCCACAATTGTGTAACTGGACTACTTCTTTAAATTCACACCAGATCCGGTGACCTTTGGGACATGGTTTGATCCTCTTTGGAAAGTGTGATCATCTTGAAACGTTCAGATCACTTACAACTCAATAGATTCTACCTTCTTGTAACATTTCAGCCTGATTGGCCCTTGTTTTCACACAAATCGACCCAGAATGATGTGAAATTGTGCTTCATGCAACATAATTCTGGGTGCCATTTACAAACCATAAGTGCTAATGACTCCATTCCTTTTAGTGGTAATGTGGGCTGCTAACTGGAGTACTCTAAAACAAACCTGACCTCTCTAGGATATTCAGAAGCCAAGTTATAAGCCCACAAAGGTGTAACTGGACTACTTCTTTAAAGTGACACCAGGCCCGGTGACCTTTGGGACATGGTTTGACCCCCAATAGGAATGTGCGATCATCATGAAACGTTCAGATCACTTACAACTCAATAGATTCTACCTTCTTGTAACGTTTCAGCCTGATTGGACCTTGTTTTCACACAAATGGACCCAGAATGATGTGAAATTGTGCTTCGTGCAACATAATTCTGGGTGCCATTTAAAAACCATAAGTGCTAATGACTCCATTCCTTTTTGAGGTTGTAGGGGCTGTTGATTGGAGTACACTAAAACAAACCTGATCTCTCTAGGACATTCAGAAACCAAGTTATAAGCCCTCAAAGGTGTAATTGGACTACTTCTTTAAAGTGACACCAGGCCCGGTGACCTTTGGGACATGGTTTGACCCCCTATAGGAATGTGCGATCATCATGAAATGTTCAGATCACTTACAACTCAATAGATTCTAAAGTCTTGTAACGTTTCAGCCTGATTGGACCTTGTTTTCACACAAATGGACCCAGAATGATGTGAAATTGTGCTTCGTGCAACATAATTCTGGGTGCCATTTACAAACCATAAGTGCTAATGACTCCATTCCTTTTTGTGGTTGTAGGGGCTGTTGATTGGAGTAAATTAAAACAAACCTGATCTCTCTAGGACATTCAGAAGCCAAGTTATAAGCCCACAAATGTGTAACTGGACTAATTCTTTAAATTGACACCAGATCCGGTGACCTTTGGGACATGGTTTGACCCCCTTAGGAAAGTGCTATCATCATGAAACGTTCAGATCTTTTACAACTCAATAGATTCTACCTTCCTGTAACGTTTCAGCCTGATTGGACCTTGTTTTCACACAAATGGGCCCAGAAAGATGTGAAATTGTGCTTCGTGCAACATAATTCTGGGTGCCATTTACAAACCATAAATGCTAATGACTCCATTCCTTTTTGTGGTTGTAGGGGCTGTTGATTGGAGTACATTAAAACAAACCGGATCTCTCTAGGACAATCAGAAGCCAAGTTATAAGTCCACAAATGTGTAACTGGACTACTTCTTTAAATTGACACCAGATCCAGTGACCTTTGGGACATGGTTTGACCCCCTTAGGAAAGTGCTATCATCATGAAACGTTCAGATCACTTACAACTCAATAGATTCTACCTTCCTGTAACGTTTCAGCCTGATTGGACCTTGTTTTCACACAAATGGGCCCAGAATGATGTGAAATTGTGCTTCGTGCAACATAATTCTGGGTGCCATTTACAAACCATAAGTGCTAATGACTCCATTCCTTTTGTGGTTGTAGGGGCTGTTGATTGGAGTACACTAAAACAAACCTGATCTCTCTAGGACATTCAGAAGCCAAGTTATAAGCCCACAAATGTGTAACTGGACTACTTCTTTAAATTGACACCAGATCCGGTGACCTTTAGGACATGGTTTGATCCCCTTAGGAAAGCGCTATCATCATGAAACGTTCAGATCACTTACAACTAAATAGATTCTACCTTCCTGTAACGTTTCAGCCTGATTGGACCTTGTTTTCACACAAATGAACCCAGAATGATGTGAAATTGTGCTTCCTGCAACATAATTCTGGGTGCCATTTACAAACCATAAATGCTAATGACTCCATTCCTTTTTGTGGTTGTAGGGGCTGTTGATTGGAGTACATTAAAACAAACCTGATCTCTCTAGGACATTCAGAAGCCAAGTTATAAGCCCACAAAGGTGTAACTGGACTACTTCTTTAAAGTGACACTTGGCCCGGTGACCTTTGGGACATGGTTTGACCCCATATAGGAATGTGCGATCAACTTGAAACGTACAGATCACTTACAACTCAATAGATTCTACCTTCTTGTAGCGTTTCAGCCGGATTGGACCTTGTTTTCACACAAATTGACCCAGAATGATGTGAAATTGTGCTTCGTGCAACATAATTCTGGGTGCCACTTACAAACCATAAGTGCTAATGACTCCATTCCTTTTTGTGGTTGTAGGTGCTGTTGATTGGAGTACATTAAAACAAACCTGATCTCTCTAGGACATTCATAAGCCAAGTTAGAAGCCCACAAATGTGTAACTGGACTACTTCTTTAAATTGACACCAGATCCAGTGAACTTTGGGACATGGTTTGACCCCCTTAGGAAAGTGCTATCATCATGAAACGTTCAGATCAGTTACAACTCAATAGATTCTACCTTCCTGTAACGGTTCAGCCTGATTGGACCTTGTTTTCACACAAATGAACCCAGAATGATGTGAAATTGTGCTTCGTGCAACATAATTCTGGGTGCCATTTACAAACCATAAGTGCTAATGACTCCATTCCTTTTTGTGGTTGTAGGGGCTGTTGATTGGAGTACACTAAAACAAACCTAACCTCTCTAGGACATTCAGAAGCCAAGTTATAAACCCACAAAGGTGTAACTGGACTACTTCTTTAAAGTGACACCAGGCCCGGTGACCTTTTGGACATGGTTTTACCCCCTATAGGAATGTGCGATCATCTTGAAATGTTCAGATCACTTACAACTCAATATATTCTACCTTCTTGTAGCGTTTCAGCCTGATTGGACCTTGTTTTCACACAAATGGACCCAGAATGATGTGAAATTGTGCTTCGTGCAACATAATTCTGGGTGCCATTTACAAACCATAAGTGCTAATGACTCCATTCCTTTTTGTGGTTGTAGGGGCTGTTGATTGGAGTACACTAAAACAAACCTGATCTCTCTAGGACATTCAGAAGCCAAGTTATAAGCCCACAAATGTGTAACTGGACTACTTCTTTAAATTGACACCAGATCCGGTGATCTTTGGGACATGGTTTGACCCCCTTAGGAAAGTGCTATCATCATGAAACGTTCAGATCACTTACAACTCAGTAGATTCTACCTTCCTGTAACGTTTCAGCCTGATTGGACCTTGTTTTCACACATATGAACCCAGAATGATGTGAAATTGTGCTTCGTGCAACATAATTCTGGGTGACATTTAAAACCCATAAGTGCTAATGTCTCCATTCCTTTTTGTGGTTGTAGGGGCTGTTGATTGGAGTACACTAAAGCAAACCTGATCGCTCTAGGACATTCAGAAGCCAAGTTATCAGCCCACAAATGTGTAACTGGACTACTTTAAATTGACACCAGATCCGGTGACCTTTGGGACATGGTTTGACCCCCTTAGGAAAGTGCTATCATCATAAAACATTCAGATCACTTACAACTCAATAGATTCTACCTTCCTGTAACATTTCAGCCTGATTGGACCTTGTTTTCACACAAATGGACCCAGAATGATGTGAAATTGTGCTTCGTGCAACATAATTCTGGGTGCCATTTACAAACCATAAGTGCTAATGACTCCATTACTTTTTGTGGTTGTAGGGGCTGTTGATTGGAGTACACTAAAACAAACCTGACCTCTCTAGGACATTCAGAAGCCAAGTTATAAGCCCACAAAGGTGTAACTGGACTACTTCTTTAAAGTGACACCAGGCCCGGTGACCTTTGGGACATGGTTTGACCCCCTATGGGAATGTGAGATCATCATGAAATGTTCAGATCACTTACAACTCAATAGATTCTACCTTCTTGTAACGTATCAGCCTGATTGGACCTTGTTTTCACACAAATGGACCCAGAATGATGTGAAATTGTGCTTCGTGCAACATAATTCTGGGTGCCATTTACAAACCATAAGTGCTAATGACTCCATTCCTTTTTGTGGTTGTAGGGGCTTTGATTGGAGTACACTAAAACAAACCTGATCTCTCTAGGACATTCAGAAGCCAAGTTATAAGTCCACAAATGTGTAACTGGACTACTTCTTTAAATTGACACCAGATCCAGTGACCTTTGGGACATGGTTTGACCCCCTTAGGAAAGTGCTATCATCATGAAACGTTCAGATCACTTACAACTCAATAGATTCTACCTTCCTGTAACGTTTCAGCCTGATTGGACCTTGTTTTCACACAAATGGGCCCAGAATGATGTGAAATTGTGCTTCGTGCTACATAATTCTGGGTGCCATTTACAAACCATAAGTGCTAATGACTCCATTCCTTTTGTGGTTGTAGGGGCTGTTGATTGGAGTACACTAAAACAAACCTGATCTCTCTAGGACATTCAGAAGCCAAGTTATAAGCCCACAAATGTGTAACTGGACTACTTCTTTAAATTGACACCAGATCCGGTGACCTTTGGGACATGGTTTGACCCCCTTAGGAAAGTGCTATCATCATGAAACGTTCAGATCACTTACAACTCAATAGATTCTACCTTCTTTTAACGTATCAGCCTGATTGGACCTTGTTTTCACACAAATGGTCCCAGAATGATGTGAAATTGTGCTTCGTGCAACATAATTCTGGGTGCCATTTACAAACCATAAGTGCTAATGACTCCATTCCTTTTTGTGGTTGTAGGGGCTGTTGATTTGAGTATACTAAAACAAACCTGATCTCTCTAGGACATTCAGAAGCCAAGTTATAAGCCCACAAAGGTGTAACTGGACTACTTCTTTAAAGTGACACTTGGCCCGGTGACCTTTGGGACATGGTTTGACCCCCTATAGGAATGTGCGATCATCTTGAAACGTTCAGATCACTTACAACTCAATAGATTCTACCTTCTTGTAGCGTTTCAGCCGGATTGGACCTTGTTTTCACACAAATTGACCCAGAATGATGTGAAATTGTGCTTCGTGCAACATAATTCTGGGTGCCACTTACAAACCATAAGTGCTAATGACTCCATTCCTTTTTGTGGTTGTAGGGGCTGTTGATTGGTGTACATTAAAACAAACCTGATCTCTCTAGGACATTCATAAGCCAAGTTATAAGCCCACAAATGTGTAACTGGACTACTTCTTTAAATTGACACCAGATCCAGTGACCTTTGGGACATGGTTTGACCCCCTTAGGAAAGTGCTATCATCATGAAACGTTCAGATCAGTTACAACTCAATAGATTCTACCTTCCTGTAACGTTTCAGCCTGATTGGACCTTGTTTTCACACAAATGAACCCAGAATGATGTGAAATTGTGCTTCGTGCAACATAATTCTGGGTGCCATTTACAAACCATAAGTGCTAATGACTCCATTCCTTTTTGTGGTTGTAGGGGCTGTTGAATGGAGTACACTAAAACAAACCTAACCTCTCTAGGACATTCAGAAGCCAAGTTATAAACCCACAAAGGTGTAACTGGACTACTTCTTTAAAGTGACACCAGGCCCGGTGACCTTTTGGACATGGTTTTACCCCCTATAGGAATGTGCGATCATCTTGAAATGTTCAGATCACTTACAACTCAATATATTCTACCTTCTTGTAGCATTTCAGCCTGATTGGACCTTGTTTTCACACAAATGGACCCAGAATGATGTGAAATTGTGCTTCGTGCAACATAATTCTGGGTGCCATTTACAAACCATAAGTGCTAATGACTCCATTCCTTTTTGTGGTTGTAGGGGCTGTTGATTGGAGTACACTAAAACAAACCTGATCTCTCTAGGACATTCAGAAGCCAAGTTATAAGCCCACAAATGTGTAACTGGACTACTTCTTTAAATTGACACCAGATCCGGTGATCTTTGGGACATGGTTTGACCCCCTTAGGAAAGTGCTATCATCATGAAACGTTCAGATCACTTACAACTCAGTAGATTCTACCTTCCTGTAACATTTCAGCCTGATTGGACCTTGTTTTCACACAAATGGACCCAGAATGATGTGAAATTGTGCTTCGTGCAACATAATTCTGGGTGCCATTTACAAACCATAAGTACTAATGACTCCATTACTTTTTGTGGTTGTAGGGGCTGTTGATTGGAGTACACTAAAACAAACCTGACCTCTCTAGGACATTCAGAAGCCAAGTTATAAGCCCACAAAGGTGTAACTGGACTACTTCTTTAAAGTGACACCAGGCCCGGTGACCTTAGGGACATGGTTTGACCCCCTATGGGAATGTGAGATCATCATGAAACGTTCAGATCACTTACAACTCAATAGATTCTACCTTCTTGTAATGTTTCAGCCTGATTGGACCTTGTTTTCACACAAATGGACCCAGAATGATGTGAAATTGTGCTTCGTGCAACATAATTCTGGGTGCCATTTACAAACCATAAGGCTAATGACTCCATTCCTTTTGTGGTTGTAGGGGCTGTTGATTGGAGTACACTAAAACAAACCTGATCTCTCTAGGACATTCAGAAGCCAAGTTATAAGCCCACAAATGTGTAACTGGACTACTTCTTTAAATTGACACCAGATCCGGTGACCTTTGGGACATGGTTTGATCCCCTTAGGAAAGCGCTATCATAATGAAACGTTCAGATCACTTACAACTAAATAGATTCTACCTTCCTGTAACGTTTCAGCCTGATTGGACCTTGTTTTCACACAAATGAACCCAGAATGATGTGAAATTGTGCTTCGTGCAACATAATTCTGGGTGCCATTTACAAACCATAAATGCTAATGACTCCATTCCTTTTTGTGATTGTAGGGGCTGTTGATTTGAGTATACTAAAACAAACCTGATCTCTCTAGGACATTCAGAAGCCAAGTTATTAGCCCACAAAGGTGTAACTGGACTACTTCTTTAAAGTGACACTTGGCCCGGTGACCTTTGGGACATGGTTTGACCCCCTATAGGAATGTGCGATCATCTTGAAACGTTCAGATCACTTACAACTCAATAGATTCTACCTTCTTGTAGCGTTTCAGCCGGATTGGACCTTGTTTTCACACAAATTGACCCAGAATGATGTGAAATTGTGCTTCGTGCAACATAATTCTGGGTGCCACTTACAAACCATAAGTGCTAATGACTCCATTCCTTTTTGTGGTTGTAGGGGCTGTTGATTGGTGTACATCAAAACAAACCTGATCTCTCTAGGACATTCATAAGCCAAGTTATAAGCCCACAAATGTGTAACTGGACTACTTCTTTAAATTGACACCAGATCCAGTGACCTTTGGGACATGGTTTGACCCCCTTAGGAAAGTGCTATCATCATGAAACGTTCAGATCAGTTACAACTCAATAGATTCTACCTTCCTGTAACGTTTCAGCCTGATTGGACCTTGTTTTCACACAAATGAACCCAGAATGATGTGAAATTGTGCTTCGCGCAACATAATTCTGGGTGCCATTTACAAACCATAAGTGCTAATGACTCCATTCCTTTTTGTGGTTGTAGGGGCTGTTGATTGGAGTACACTAAAACAAACCTAACCTCTCTAGGACATTCAGAAGCCAAGTTATAAACCCACAAAGGTGTAACTGGACTACTTCTTTAAAGTGACACCAGGCCCGGTGACCTTTTGGACATGGTTTTACCCCCTATAGGAATGTGCGATCATCTTGAAATGTTCAGATCACTTACAACTCAATATATTCTACCTTCTTGTAGCGTTTCAGCCTGATTGGACCTTGTTTTCACACAAATGGACCCAGAATGATGTGAAATTGTACTTCGTGCAACATAATTCTGGGTGCCATTTACAAACCATAAGTGCTAATGACTCCATTCCTTTTTGTGGTTGTAGGGGCTGTTGATTGGAGTACACTAAAACAAACCTGATCTCTCTAGGACATTCAGAAGCCAAGTTATAAGCCCACAAATGTGTAACTGGACTACTTCTTTAAATTGACACCAGATCCGGTGATCTTTGGGACATGGTTTGACCCCCTTAGGAAAGTGCTATCATCATGAAACGTTCAGATCACTTACAACTCAGTAGATTCTACCTTCCTGTAACATTTCAGCCTGATTGGACCTTGTTTTCACACAAATGGACCCAGAATGATGTGAAATTGTGCTTCGTGCAACATAATTCTGGGTGCCATTTACAAACCATAAGTACTAATGACTCCATTACTTTTTGTGGTTGTAGGGGCTGTTGATTGGAGTACACTAAAACAAACCTGACCTCTCTAGGACATTCAGAAGCCAAGTTATAAGCCCACAAAGGTGTAACTGGACTACTTCTTTAAAGTGACACCAGGCCCGGTGACCTTAGGACATGGTTTGACCCCCTATGGGAATGTGAGATCATCATGAAACGTTCAGATCACTTACAACTCAATAGATTCTACCTTCTTGTAATGTTTCAGCCTGATTGGACCTTGTTTTCACACAAATGGACCCAGAATGATGTGAAATTGTGCTTCGTGCAACATAATTCTGGGTGCCATTTACAAACCATAAGGCTAATGACTCCATTCCTTTTGTGGTTGTAGGGTCTGTTGATTGGAGTACACTAAAACAAACCTGATCTCTCTAGGACATTCAGAAGCCAAGTTATAAGCCCACAAATGTGTAACTGGACTACTTCTTTAAATTGACACCAGATCCGGTGACCTTTGGGACATGGTTTGATCCCCTTAGGAAAGCGCTATCATAATGAAACGTTCAGATCACTTACAACTAAATAGATTCTACCTTCCTGTAACGTTTCAGCCTGATTGGACCTTGTTTTCACACAAATGAACCCAGAATGATGTGAAATTGTGCTTCGTGCAACATAATTCTGGGTGCCATTTACAAACCATAAATGCTAATGACTCCATTCCTTTTTGTGGTTGTAGGGGCTGTTGATTGGAGAACATTAAAACAAACCTGATCTCTCTAGGACATTCAGAAGCCATGTTATAAGCCCACAAATGTGTAACTGGACTACTTCTTTAAATTGACACCAGATCCGGTGACCTTTGGGACATGGTTTGACCCCCTTAGGAAAGTGCTATCATCATGAAACGTTCAGATCACTTACAACTCAATAGATTCTACCTTCTTGTAACGTATCAGCCTGATTGGACCTTGTTTTCACACAAATGGACCCAGAATGATGTGAAATTGTGCTTCGTGCAACATAATTCTGGGTGCCATTTACAAACCATAAGTGCTAATGACTCCATTCCTTTTTGTGGTTGTAGGGGCTGTTGATTGGAGTACACTAAAACAAACCTGACCTCTCTAGGACATTCAGAAGCCAAGTTATAAGCCCACAAAGGTGTAACTGGACTACTTCTTTAAAGTGACACCAGGCCCGGTGACCTTTGGGACATGGTTTGACCCCCTATGGGAATGTGAGATCATCATGAAACGTTCAGATCACTTACAACTCAATAGATTCTACTTTCTTGTAATGTTTCAGCCTGATTGGACCTTGTTTTCACACAAATGGACCCAGAATGATGTGAAATTGTGCTTCGTGCAACATAATTCTGGGTGCCATTTACAAACCATAAGGCTAATGACTCCATTCCTTTTGTGGTTGTAGGGGCTGTTGATTGGAGTACACTAAAACAAACCTGATCTCTCTAGGACATTCAGAAGCCAAGTTATAAGCCCACAAATGTGTAACTGGACTACTTCTTTAAATTGACACCAGATCCGGTGACCTTTGGGACATGGTTTGATCCCCTTAGGAAAGCGCTATCATCATGAAACGTTCAGATCACTTACAACTAAATAGATACTACCTTCCTGTAACGTTTCAGCCTGATTGGACCTTGTTTTCACACAAATGAACCCAGAATGATGTGAAATTGTGCTTCGTGCAACATAATTCTGGGTGCCATTTACAAACCATAAATGCTAATGACTCCATTCCTTTTTGTGGTTGTAGGGGCTGTTGATTGGAGAACATTAAAACAAACCTGATCTCTCTAGGACATTCAGAAGCCATGTTATAAGCCCACAAATGTGTAACTAGACTACTTCTTTAAATTGACACCAGATCCAGTGACCTTTGGGACATGGTTTGACCCCCTTAGGAAAGTGCTATCATCATGAAACGTTCAGATCACTTACAACTCAATAGATTCTACCTTCTTGTTTCGTTTCAGCCTGATTGGACCTTGTTTTCACACAAATGGACCCAGAATGATGTGAAATTGTGCTTCGTGCAACATAATTCTGGGTGCCATTTACAAACCATAAGTGCTAATGACTCCATTCCTTTTTGTGGTTGTAGGGGCTGTTGATTGGAGTACACTAAAACAAACCTGATCTCTCTAGGACATTCAGAAGCCAAGTTATAAGCCCACAAATGTGTAACTGGACTACTTCTTTAAATTGACACCAGATCCGGTGATCTTTGGGACATGGTTTGACCCCCTTAGGAAAGTGCTATCATCATGAAACGTTCAGATCACTTACAACTCAGTAGATTCTACCTTCCTGTAACGTTTCAGCCTGATTGGACCTTGTTTTCACACATATGAACCCAGAATGATGTGAAATTGTGCTTCGTGCAACATAATTCTGGGTGCCATTTAAAAACCATAAGTGCTAATGTCTCCATTCCTTTTTGTGGTTGTAGGGGCTGTTGATTGGAGTACACAAAAGCAAACCTGATCGCTCTAGGACATTCAGAAGCCAAGTTATAAGCCCACAAATGTGTAACTGGACTACTTCTTTAAATTGACACCAGATCCGGTGACCTTTGGGACATGGTTTGACCCTCTTAGGAAAGTGCTATCATCATGAAACATTCAGATCACTTACAACTCAATAGATTCTACCTTCCTGTAACATTTCAGCCTGATTGGACCTTGTTTTCACACAAATGGACCCAGAATGATGTGAAATTGTGCTTCGTGCAACATAATTCTGGGTGCCATTTACAAACCATAAGTGCTAATGACTCCATTACTTTTTGTGGTTGTAGGGGCTGTTGATTGGAGTACACTAAAACAAACCTGACCTCTCTAGGACATTCAGAAGCCAAGTTATAAGCCCAGAAAGGTGTAACTGGACTACTTCTTTAAAGTGACACCAGGCCCGGTGACCTTTGGGACATGGTTTGACCCCCTATGGGAATGTGAGATCATCATGAAACGTTCAGATCACTTACAACTCAATAGATTCTACCTTCTTGTAATGTTTCAGCCTGATTGGACCTTGTTTTCACACAAATGGACCCAGAATGATGTGAAATTGTGCTTCGTGCAACATAATTCTGGGTGCCATTTACAAACCATAAGGCTAATGACTCCATTCCTTTTGTGGTTGTAGGGGCTGTTGATTGGAGTACACTAAAACAAACCTGATCTCTCTAGGACATTCAGAAGCCAAGTTATAAGCCCACAAATGTGTAACTGGACTACTTCTTTAAATTGACACCAGATCAGGTGACCTTTGGGACATGGTTTGATCCCCTTAGGAAAGCGCTATCATCATGAAACGTTCAGATCACTTACAACTAAATAGATTCTACCTTCTTGTAACGTTTCAGCCTGATTGGACCTTGTTTTCACACAAATGAACCCAGAATGATGTGAAATTGTGCTTCGTGCAACATAATTCTGGGTGCCATTTACAAACCATAAATGCTAATGACTCCATTCCTTTTTGTGGTTGTAGGGGCTGTTGATTGGAGAACATTAAAACAAACCTGATCTCTCTAGGACATTCAGAAGCCATGTTATAAGCCCACAAATGTGTAACTGGACTACTTCTTTAAATTGACACCAGATCCGGTGACCTTTGGGACATGGTTTGACCCCCTTAGGAAAGTGCTATCATCATGAAACGTTCAGATCACTTACAACTCAATAGATTCTACCTTCTTGTAACGTATCAGCCTGATTGGACCTTGTTTTCACACAAATGGACCCAGAATGATGTGAAATTGTGCTTAGTGCAACATAATTCTGGGTGCCATTTACAAACCATAAGTGCTAATGACTCCATTCCTTTTTGTGGTTGTAGGGGCTGTTGATTGGAGTACACTAAAACAAACCTGACCTCTCTAGGACATTCAGAAGCCAAGTTATAAGCCCACAAAGGTGTAACTGGACTACTTCTTTAAAGTGACACCAGGCCCGGTGACCTTTGGGACAAGGTTTGACCCCCTATGGGAATGTGAGATCATCATGAAACGTTCAGATCACTTACAACTCAATAGATTCTACTTTCTTGTAATGTTTCAGCCTGATTGGACCTTGTTTTCACACAAATGGACCCAGAATGATGTGAAATTGTGCTTCGTGCAACATAATTCTGGGTGCCATTTACAAACCATAAGTGCTAATGACTCCATTCCTTTTGTGGTTGTAGGGGTTGTTGATTGGAGTACACTAAAACAAACCTGATCTCTCTAGGACATTCAGAAGCCAAGTTATAAGCCCACAAATGTGTAACTGGACTACTTCTTTAAATTGACACCAGATCCGGTGACCTTTGGGACATGGTTTGATCCCCTTAGGAAAGCGCTATCATCATGAAACGTTCAGATCACTTACAACTAAATAGATTCTACCTTCCTGTAACGTTTCAGCCTGATTGGACCTTGTTTTCACACAAATGAACCCAGAATGATGTGAAATTGTGCTTCGTGCAACATAATTCTGGGTGCCATTTACAAACCATAAATGCTAATGACTCCATTCCTTTTGTGGTTGTAGGGGCTGTTGATTGGAGTACACTAAAACAAACCTGATCTCTCTAGGACATTCAGAAGCCAAGTTATAAGCCCACAAATGTGTAACTGGACTACTTCTTTAAATTGACACCAGATCCGGTGACCTTTGGGACATGGTTTGATCCCCTTAGGAAAGCGCTATCATCATGAAACGTTCAGATCACTTACAACTAAATAGATTCTACCTTCCTGTAACGTTTCAGCCTGATTGGACCTTGTTTTCACACAAATGAACCCAGAATGATGTGAAATTGTGCTTCGTGCAACATAATTCTGGGTGCCATTTACAAACCATAAATGCTAATGACTCCATTCCTTTTTGTGGTTGTAGGGGCTGTTGATTGGAGAACATTAAAACAAACCTGATCTCTCTAGGACATTCAGAAGCCATGTTATAAGCCCACAAATGTGTAACTGGACTACTTCTTTAAATTGACACCAGATCCGGTGACCTTTGGGACATGGTTTGACCCCCTTAGGAAAGTGCTATCATCATGAAACGTTCAGATCACTTACAACTCAATAGATTCTACCTTCTTGTAACGTATCAGCCTGATTGGACCTTGTTTTCACACAAATGGACCCAGAATGATGTGAAATTGTGCTTCGTGCAACATAATTCTGGGTGCCATTTACAAACCATAAGTGCTAATGACTCCATTCCTTTTTGTGGTTGTAGGGGCTGTTGATTGGAGTACACTAAAACAAACCTGACCTCTCTAGGACATTCAGAAGCCAAGTTATAAGCCCACAAAGGTGTAACTGGACTACTTCTTTAAAGTGACACCAGGCCCGGTGACCTTTGGGACATGGTTTGACCCCCTATGGGAATGTGAGATCATCATGAAACGTTCAGATCACTTACAACTCAATAGATTCTACTTTCTTGTAATGTTTCAGCCTGATTGGACCTTGTTTTCACACAAATGGACCCAGAATGATGTGAAATTGTGCTTCGTGCAACATAATTCTGGGTGCCATTTACAAACCATAAGGCTAATGACTCCATTCCTTTTGTGGTTGTAGGGGCTGTTGATTGGAGTACACTAAAACAAACCTGATCTCTCTAGGACATTCAGAAGCCAAGTTATAAGCCCACAAATGTGTAACTGGACTACTTCTTTAAATTGACACCAGATCCGGTGACCTTTGGGACATGGTTTGATCCCCTTAGGAAAGCGCTATCATCATGAAACGTTCAGATCACTTACAACTAAATAGATTCTACCTTCCTGTAACGTTTCAGCCTGATTGGACCTTGTTTTCACACAAATGAACCCAGAATGATGTGAAATTGTGCTTCGTGCAACATAATTCTGGGTGCCATTTACAAACCATAAATGCTAATGACTCCATTCCTTTTTGTGGTTGTAGGGGCTGTTGATTGGAGAACATTAAAACAAACCTGATCTCTCTAGGACATTCAGAAGCCATGTTATAAGCCCACAAATGTGTAACTGGACTACTTCTTTAAATTGACACCAGATCCGGTGACCTTTGGGACATGGTTTGACCCCCTTAGGAAAGTGCTATCATCATGAAACATTCAGATCACTTACAACTCAATAGATTCTACCTTCTTGTAACGTATCAGCCTGATTGGACCTTGTTTTCACACAAATGGACCCAGAATGATGTGAAATTGTGCTTCGTGCAACATAATTCTGGGTGCCATTTACAAACCATAAGTGCTAATGACTCCATTCCTTTTGTGGTTGTAGGGGTTGTTGATTGGAGTACACTAAAACAAACCTGATCTCTCTAGGACATTCAGAAGCCAAGTTATAAGCCCACAAATGTGTAACTGGACTACTTCTTTAAATTGACACCAGATCCGGTGACCTTTGGGACATGGTTTGATCCCCTTAGGAAAGCGCTATCATCATGAAACGTTCAGATCACTTACAACTAAATAGATTCTACCTTCCTGTAACGTTTCAGCCTGATTGGACCTTGTTTTCACACAAATGAACCCAGAATGATGTGAAATTGTGCTTCGTGCAACATAATTCTGGGTGCCATTTACAAACCATAAGGCTAATGACTCCATTCCTTTTGTGGTTGTAGGGGCTGTTGATTGGAGTACACTAAAACAAACCTGATCTCTCTAGGACATTCAGAAGCCAAGTTATAAGCCCACAAATGTGTAACTGGACTACTTCTTTAAATTGACACCAGATCCGGTGACCTTTGGGACATGGTTTGATCCCCTTAGGAAAGCGCTATCATCATGAAACGTTCAGATCACTTACAACTAAATAGATTCTACCTTCCTGTAACGTTTCAGCCTGATTGGACCTTGTTTTCACACAAATGAACCCAGAATGATGTGAAATTGTGCTTCGTGCAACATAATTCTGGGTGCCATTTACAAACCATAAATGCTAATGACTCCATTCCTTTTTGTGGTTGTAGGGGCTGTTGATTGGAGAACATTAAAACAAACCTGATCTCTCTAGGACATTCAGAAGCCATGTTATGAGCCCACAAATGTGTAACTGGACTACTTCTTTAAATTGACACCAGATCCGGTGACCTTTGGGACATGGTTTGACCCCCTTAGGAAAGTGCTATCATCATGAAACGTTCAGATCACTTACAACTCAATAGATTCTACCTTCTTGTAACGTATCAGCCTGATTGGACCTTGTTTTCACACAAATGGACCCAGAATGATGTGAAATTGTGCTTCGTGCAACATAATTCTGGGTGCCATTTACAAACCATAAGTGCTAATGACTCCATTCCTTTTTGTGGTTGTAGGGGCTGTTGATTGGAGTACACTAAAACAAACCTGACCTCTCTAGGACATTCAGAAGCCAAGTTATAAGCCCACAAAGGTGTAACTGGACTACTTCTTTAAAGTGACACCAGGCCCGGTGACCTTTGGGACATGGTTTGACCCCCTATGGGAATGTGAGATCATCATGAAACGTTCAGATCACTTACAACTCAATAGATTCTACTTTCTTGTAGTGTTTCAGCCTGATTGGACCTTGTTTTCACACAAATGGACCCAGAATGATGTGAAATTGTGCTTCGTGCAACATAATTCTGGGTGCCATTTACAAACCATAAGGCTAATGACTCCATTCCTTTTGTGGTTGTAGGGGCTGTTGATTGGAGTACACTAAAACAAACCTGATCTCTCTAGGACATTCAGAAGCCAAGTTATAAGCCCACAAATGTGTAACTGGACTACTTCTTTAAATTGACACCAGATCCGGTGACCTTTGGGACATGGTTTGATCCCCTTAGGAAAGCGCTATCATCATGAAACGTTCAGATCACTTACAACTAAATAGATTCTACCTTCCTGTAACGTTTCAGCCTGATTGGACCTTGTTTTCACACAAATGAACCCAGAATGATGTGAAATTGTGCTTCGTGCAACATAATTCTGGGTGCCATTTACAAACCATAAATGCTAATGACTCCATTCCTTTTTGTGGTTGTAGGGGCTGTTGATTGGAGAACATTAAAACAAACCTGATCTCTCTAGGACATTCAGAAGCCATGTTATAAGCCCACAAATGTGTAACTGGACTACTTCTTTAAATTGACACCAGATCCGGTGACCTTTGGGACATGGTTTGACCCCCTTAGGAAAGTGCTATCATCATGAAACATTCAGATCACTTACAACTCAATAGATTCTACCTTCTTGTAACGTATCAGCCTGATTGGACCTTGTTTTCACACAAATGGACCCAGAATGATGTGAAATTGTGCTTCGTGCAACATAATTCTGGGTGCCATTTACAAACCATAAGTGCTAATGACTCCATTCCTTTTGTGGTTGTAGGGGCTGTTGATTGGAGTACACTAAAACAAACCTGATCTCTCTAGGACATTCAGAAGCCAAGTTATAAGCCCACAAATGTGTAACTGGACTACTTCTTTAAATTGACACCAGATCCGGTGACCTTTGGGACATGGTTTGATCCCCTTAGGAAAGCGCTATCATCATGAAACGTTCAGATCACTTACAACTAAATAGATTCTACCTTCCTGTAACGTTTCAGCCTGATTGGACCTTGTTTTCACACAAATGAACCCAGAATGATGTGAAATTGTGCTTCGTGCAACATAATTCTGGGTGCCATTTACAAACCATAAATGCTAACGAGTCCATTCCTTTTTGTGGTTGTAGGGGCTGTTGATTGGAGTACATTAAAAAAAACCTGATCTCTCTAGGACATTCAGAAGCCAAGTTATAAGCCCACAAATGTGTAACTGGACTACTTCTTTAAATTGACACCAGATCCGGTGACCTTTGGGACATGGTTTGACCCCCTTAGGAAAGTGCTATCATCATGAAACGTTCAGATCACTTACAACTCAATAGATTCTACCTTCTTGTAACGTATCAGCCTGATTAGACCTTGTTTTCACACAAATGGACCCAGAATGATGTGAAATTGTGCTTCGTGCAACATAATTCTGGGTGCCATTTACAAACCATAAGTGCTAATGACTCCATTCCTTTTTGTGGTTGTAGGGGCTGTTGATTTGAGTATACTAAAACAAACCTGATCTCTCTAGGACATTCAGAAGCCAAGTTATAAGCCCACAAAGGTGTAACTGGACTACTTCTTTAAAGTGACACTTGGCCCGGTGACCTTTGGGACATGGTTTGACCCCCTATAGGAATGTGCGATCATCTTGAAACGTTCAGATCACTTACAACTCAATAGATTCTACCTTCTTGTAGCGTTTAAGCCGGATTGGACCTTGTTTTCACACAAATTGACCCAGAATGATGTGAAATTGTGCTTCGTGCAACATAATTCTGGGTGCCACTTACAAACCATAAGTGCTAATGACTCCATTCCTTTTTGTGGTTGTAGGGGCTGTTGATTGGAGTACATTAAAACAAACCTGATCTCTCTAGGACATTCATAAGCCAAGTTATAAGCCCACAAATGTGTAACTGGACTACTTCTTTAAATTGACACCAGATCCAGTGACCTTTGGGACATGGTTTGACCCCCTTAGGAAAGTGCTATCATCATGAAACGTTCAGATCAGTTACAACTCAATAGATTCTACCTTCCTGTAACGTTTCAGCCTGATTGGACCTTGTTTTCACACAAATGAACCCAGAATGATGTGAAATTGTGCTTCGTGCAACATAATTCTGGGTGCCATTTACAAACCATAAGTGCTAATGACTCCATTCCTTTTTGTGGTTGTAGGGGCTGTTGATTGGAGTACACTAAAACAAACCTAACCTCTCTAGGACATTCAGAAGCCAAGTTATAAACCCACAAAGGTGTAACTGGACTACTTCTTTAAAGTGACACCAGGCCCGGTGACCTTTGGGACATGGTTTGACCCCCTATGGGAATGTGAGATCATCATGAAACGTTCAGATCACTTACAACTCAATAGATTCTACCTTCTTGTAATGTTTCAGCCTGATTGGACCTTGTTTTCACACAAATGGACCCAGAATGATGTGAAATTGTGTTTCGTGCAACATAATTCTGGGTGCCATTTACAAACCATAAGGCTAATGACTCCATTCCTTTTGTGCTTGTAGGGGCTGTTGATTGGAGTACACTAAAACAAACCTGATCTCTCTAGGACATTCAGAAGCCAAGTTATAAGCCCACAAAGGTGTAACTGGACTACTTCTTTAAAGTGACACCAGGCCCGGTGACCTTTGGGACATGGTTTGACCCCCTATAGGAATGTGAGATCATCATGAAACGTTGAGATCACTTACAACTCCAGAGATTCTACTTTCTTGTAATGTTTCAGCCTGATTGGACCTTGTTTTCACACAAATGGACCCAGAATGATGTGAAATTGTGCTTCGTGCAACATAATTCTGGGTGCCATTTACAAACCATAAGGCTAATGACTCCATTCCTTTTGTGGTTGTAGGGGCTGTTGATTGGAGTACACTAAAACAAACCTGATCTCTCTAGGACATTCAGAAGCCAAGTTATAAGCCCACAAATGTGTAACTGGACTACTTCTTTAAATTGACACCAGATCCGGTGACCTTTGGGACATGGTTTGATCCCCTTAGGAAAGCGCTATCATCATGAAACGTTCAGATCACTTACAACTAAATAGATTCTACCTTCCTGTGACGTTTCAGCCTGACTGGACCTTGTTTTCACACAAATGAACCCAGAATGATGTGAAATTGTGCTTCGTGCAACATAATTCTGGGTGCCATTTACAAACCATAAATGCTAATAACTCCATTCCTTTTTGTGGTTGTAGGGGCTTTTGATTGGAGAACATTAAAACAAACCTGATCTCTCTAGGACATTCAGAAGCCATGTTATAAGCCCACAAAAGTGTAACTGGACTACTTCTTTAAAGTGACACCAGGCCCGGTGACCTTTGGGACATGGTTTGACCCCCTATGGGAATGTGAGATCATCATGAAACGTTCAGATCACTTACAACTCAATAGATTCTACCTTCTTGTAATGTTTCAGCCTGATTGGACCTTGTTTTCACACAAATGGACCCAGAATTATGTGAAATTGTGCTTCGTGCAACATAATTCTGGGTGCCATTTACAAACCATAAGGCTAATGACTCCATTCCTTTTGTGGTTGTAGGGGCTGTTGATTGGAGTACACTAAAACAAACCTGATCTCTCTAGGACATTCAGAAATCAAGTTATAAGCCCACAAATGTGTAACTGGACTACTTCTTTAAATTGACACCAGATCCGGTGACCTTTGGGACATGGTTTGATCCCCTTAGGAATGCGCTATCATCATGAAACGTTCAGATCACTTACAACTAAATAGATTCTACCTTCCTGTAACGTTTCAGCCTGATTGGACCTTGTTTTCACAAAAATGAACCCAGAATGATGTGAAATTGTGCTTCGTGCAACATAATTCTGGGTGCCATTTACAAACCATAAATGCTAATGACTCCATTCCTTTTTGTGGTTGTAGGGGCTGTTGATTGGAGTACATTAAAAAAAACCTGATCTCTCTAGGACATTCAGAAGCCAAGTTATAAGCCCACAAATGTGTAACTGGACTACTTCTTTAAATTCTTTAAATTGACACCAGATCCGGTGACCTTTGGGACATGGTTTGACCCCCTTAGGAAAGTGCTATCATCATGAAACGTTCAGATCACTTACAACTCAATAGATTCTACCTTCTTGTAACGTATCAGCCTGATTAGACCTTGTTTTCACACAAATGGACCCAGAATGATGTGAAATTGTGCTTCGTGCAACATAATTCTGGGTGCCATTTACAAACCATAAGTGCTAATGACTCCATTCCTTTTTGTGGTTGTAGGGGCTGTTGATTTGAGTATACTAAAACAAACCTGATCTCTCTAGGACATTCAGAAGCCAAGTTATAAGCCCACAAAGGTGTAACTGGACTACTTCTTTAAAGTGACACTTGGCCCAGTGACCTTTGGGACATGGTTTGACCCCCTATAGGAATGTGTGATCATCTTGAAACGTTCAGATCACTTACAACTCAATAGATTCTACCTTCTTGTAGCGTTTCAGCCGGATTGGACCTTGTTTTCACACAAATTGACCCAGAATGATGTGAAATTGTGCTTCGTGCAACATAATTCTGGGTGCCACTTACAAACCATAAGTGCTAATGACTCCATTCCTTTTTGTGGTTGTAGGGGCTGTTGATTGGAGTACATTAAAACAAACCTGATCTCTCTAGGACATTCATAAGCCAAGTTATAAGCCCACAAATGTGTAACTGGACTACTTCTTTAAATTGACACCAGATCCAGTGACCTTTGGGACATGGTTTGACCCCCTTAGGAAAGTGCTATCATCATGAAACGTTCAGATCAGTTACAACTCAATAGATTCTACCTTCCTGTAACGTTTCAGCCTGATTGGACCTTGTTTTCACACAAATGAACCCAGAATGATGTGAAATTGTGCTTCGTGCAACATAATTCTGGGTGCCATTTACAAACCATAAGTGCTAATGACTCCATTCCTTTTTGTGGTTGTAGGGGCTGTTGATTGGAGTACACTAAAACAAACCTAACCTCTCTAGGACATTCAGAAGCCAAGTTATAAACCCACAAAGGTGTAACTGGATTACTTCTTTAAAGTGACACCAGGCCCGGTGACCTTTTGGACATGGTTTTACCCCCTATAGGAATGTGCGATCATCTTGAAATGTTCAGATCACTTACAACTCAATATATTCTACCTTCTTGTAGCGTTTCAGCCTGATTGGACCTTGTTTTCACACAAATGGACCCAGAATGATGTGAAATTGTGCTTCGTGCAACATAATTCTGGGTGCCATTTACAAACCATAAGTGCTAATGACTCCATTCCTTTTTGTGGTTGTAGGGGCTGTTGATTGGAGTACACTAAAACAAACCTGATCTATCTAGGACATTCAGAAGCCAAGTTATAAGCCCACAAATGTGTAACTGGACTACTTCTTTAAATTGACACCAGATCCGGTGATCTTTGGGACATGGTTTGACCCCCTTAGGAAAGTGCTATCATCATGAAACGTTCAGATCACTTACAACTCAGTAGATTCTACCTTCCTGTAACGTTTCAGCCTGATTGGACCTTGTTTTCACACATATGAACCCAGAATGATGTGAAATTGTGCTTCGTGCAACATAATTCTGGGTGCCATTTAAAAACCATAAGTGCTAATGTCTCTATTCCTTTTTGTGGTTGTAGGGGCTGTTGATTGGAGTACACTAAAGCAAACCTGATCGCTCTAGGACATTCAGAAGCCAAGTTATAAGCCCACAAATGTGTAACTGGACTACTTCTTTAAATTGACACCAGATCCGGTGACCTTTGGGACATGGTTTGACCCCCTTAGGAAAGTGCTATCATCATGAAACATTCATATCACTTACAACTCAATAGATTCTACCTTCCTGTAACATTTCAGCCTGATTGGACCTTGTTTTCACACAAATGGACCCAGAATGATGTGAAATTGTGCTTCGTGCAACATAATTCTGGGTGCCATTTTCAAACCATAAGTGCTAATGACTCCATTACTTTTTTGTGGTTGTAGGGGCTGTTGATTGGAGTACACTAAAACAAACCTGACCTCTCTAGGACATTCAGAAGCCAAGTTATAAGCCCACAAAGGTGTAACTGGACTACTTCTTTAAATTAACACCAGATCCGGTGACCTTTGGGACATGGTTTGATCCCCTTAGGAAAGCGCTATCATCATGAAACGTTCAGATCACTTACAACTAAATAGATTCTACCTTCCTGTAACGTTTCAGCCTGATTGGACCTTGTTTTCACAAAAATGAACCCAGAATGATGTGAAATTGTGCTTCGTGCAACATAATTCTGGGTGCCATTTACAAACCATAAATGCTAATGACTCCATTCCTTTTTGTGGTTGTAGGGGCTGTTGATTGGAGAACATTAAAACAAACCTAATCTCTCTAGGACATTCAGAAGCCATGTTATAAGCCCACAAATGTGTAACTGGACTACTTCTTTAAATTGACACCAGATCCGGTGACCTTTGGGACATGGTTTGACCCCCTTAGGAAAGTGCTATCATCATGAAACGTTCAGATCACTTACAACTCAATAGATTCTACCTTCTTGTAACGTATCAGCCTGATTGGACCTTGTTTTCACACAAATGGACCCAGAATGATGTGAAATTGTGCTTCGTGCAACATAATTCTGGGTGCCATTTACAAACCATAAATGCTAATAACTCCATTCCTTTTTGTGGTTGTAGGGGCTGTTGATTGGAGAACATTAAAACAAACCTGATCTCTCTAGGACATTCAGAAGCCATGTTATAAGCCCACAAATGTGTAACTGGACTACTTCTTTAAAGTGACACCAGGCCCGGTGACCTTTGGGACATGGTTTGACCCCCTATGGGAATGTGAGATCATCATGAAACGTTCAGATCACTTACAACTCAATAGATTCTACCTTCTTGTAATGTTTCAGCCTGATTGGACCTTGTTTTCACACAAATGGACCCAGAATTATGTGAAATTGTGCTTCGTGCAACATAATTCTGGGTGCCATTTACAAACCATAAGGCTAATGACTCCATTCCTTTTGTGGTTGTAGGGGCTGTTGATTGGAGTACACTAAAACAAACCTGATCTCTCTAGGACATTCAGAAATCAAGTTATAAGCCCACAAATGTGTAACTGGACTACTTCTTTAAATTGACACCAGATCCGGTGACCTTTGGGACATGGTTTGATCCCCTTAGGAATGCGCTATCATCATGAAACGTTCAGATCACTTACAACTAAATAGATTCTACCTTCCTGTAACGTTTCAGCCTGATTGGACCTTGTTTTCACAAAAATGAACCCAGAATGATGTGAAATTGTGCTTCGTGCAACATAATTCTGGGTGCCATTTACAAACCATAAATGCTAATGACTCCATTCCTTTTTGTGGTTGTAGGGGCTGTTGATTGGAGAACATTAAAACAAACCTGATCTCTCTAGGACATTCAGAAGCCATGTTATAAGCCCACAAATGTGTAACTGGACTACTTCTTTAAATTGACACCAGATCCGGTGACCTTTGGGACATGGTTTGACCCCCTTAGGAAAGTGCTATCATCATGAAACGTTCAGATCACTTACAACTCAATAGATTCTACCTTCTTGTAACGTATCAGCCTGATTGGACCTTGTTTTCACACAAATGGACCCAGAATGATGTGAAATTGTGCTTCGTGCAACATAATTCTGGGTGCCATTTACAAACCATAAGTGCTAATGACTCCATTCCTTTTTGTGGTTGTAGGGGCTGTTGATTGGAGTACACTAAAACAAACCTGACCTCTCTAGGACATTCAGAAGCCAAGTTATAAGCCCACAAAGGTGTAACTGGACTACTTCTTTAAAGTGACACCAGGCCCGGTGACCTTTGGGACATGGTTTGACCCCCTATGGGAATGTGAGATCATCATGAAACGTTCAGATCACTTACAACTCAATAGATTCTACTTTCTTGTAATGTTTCAGCCTGATTGGACCTTGTTTTCACACAAATGGACCCAGAATGATGTGAAATTGTGCTTCGTGCAACATAATTCTGGGTGCCATTTACAAACCATAAGGCTAATGACTCCATTCCTTTTGTGGTTGTAGGGGCTGTTTATTGGAGTACACTAAAACAAACCTGATCTCTCTAGGACATTCAGAAGCCGAGTTATAAGCCCACAAATGTGTAACTGGACTACTTCTTTAAATTGACACCAGATCCGGTGACCTTTGGGACATGGTTTGATCCCCTTAGGAAAGTGCTATCATCATGAAACGTTCAGATCACTTACAACTAAATAGATTCTACCTTCCTGTGACGTTTCAGCCTGACTGGACCTTGTTTTCACACAAATGAACCCAGAATGATGTGAAATTGTGCTTCGTGCAACATAATTCTGGGTGCCATTTACAAACCATAAATGCTAATAACTCCATTCCTTTTTTTGGTTGTAGGGGCTGTTGATTGGAGAACATTAAAACAAACCTGATCTCTCTAGGACATTCAGAAGCCATGTTATAAGCCCACAAATGTGTAACTGGACTACTTCTTTAAATTGACACCAGATCTGGTGACCTTTGGGACATGGTTTGACCCCCTTAGGAAAGTGCTATCATCATGAAACGTTCAGATCACTTACAACTCAATAGATTCTACCTTCTTGTAACGTATCAGCCTGATTGGACCTTGTTTTCACACAAATTGACCCAGAATGATGTGAAATTGTGCTTCGTGCAACATAATTCTGGGTGCCATTTACAAACCATAAGTGCTAATGACTCCATTCCTTTTTGTGGTTGTAGGGGCTGTTGATTGGAGTATATTAAAACAAACCTGATCTCTCTAGGACATTCAGAAGCCATGTTATAAGCCCACAAATGTGTAACTGGACTACTTCTTTAAATTGACACCAGATCCGGTGACCTTTGGGACATGGTTTGACCCCCTTAGGAAAGCGCTATCATCATGAAACGTTCAGATCACTTACAACTCAATAGATTCTACCTTCCTGTAACGTTTCAGCCTGATTGGACCTTGTTTTCACACAAATGGACACAGAATGATGTGAAATTGTGCTTCGTGCAACATAATTCTGGGTGCCATTTACAAACCATAAGTGCTAATGACTCCATTCCTTTTTGTGGTTGTAGGGGCTGTTGATTGGAGTACACTAAAACAAACCTAACCTCTCTAGGACATTCAGAAGCCAAGTTATAAGCCCACAAAGGTGTAACTGGACTACTTCTTTAAAGTGACACCAGGCCCGGTGACCTTTGGGACATGGTTTTACCCCCTATAGGAATGTGCGATCATCTTGAAACGTTCAGATCACTTACAACTCAATAGATTCTACCTTCTTGTAGCGTTTCAGCCTGATTGGACCTTGTTTTCACACAAATGGACCCAGAATGATGTGAAATTGTGCTTCGTGCAACATAATTCTGGGTGCCATTTACAAACCCTATGTGCTAATGACTCCATTCCTTTTTTTGGTTGTAGGGGCTGTTGATTGGAGTACACTAAAACAAACCTGATCTCTCTAGGACATTCAGAATTCAAGTTATAAGCCCACAAATGTGTAACTGGACTACTTCTTTAAATTGACACCAGATCCGGTGATCTTTGGGACATGGTTTGACCCCCGTAGGAAAGTGCTATCATCATGAAACGTTCAGATCACTTACAACTAAGTAGATTCTACCTTCCTGTAACGTTTCAGCCTGATTGGACCTTGTTTTCACACAAATGAACCCAGAATGATGTGAAATTGTGCTTCGTGCAACATAATTCTGGGTGCCATTTAAAAACCATAAGTGCTAATGACTCCATTCCTTTTTGAGGTTGTAGGGGCTGTTGATTGGAGTACACTAAAACAAACCTGATCTCTCTAGGACATTCAGAAGCCAAGTTATAAGCCCACAAATGTGTAACTGGACTACTTCTTTAAATTGACACCAGATCCGGTGACCTTTGGGACATGGTTTGACCCCAAATAGGAATGTGCGATCATCATGAAACGTTCAGATCACTTACAACTCAATAGATTCTACCTTCTTGTAACGTTTCAGCCTGATTGGACCTTGTTTTCACACAAATGAACCCAGAATGATGTGAAATTGTGCTTCGTGCAACATAATTCTGGGTGCCATTTAAAAACCATAAGTGCTAATGTCTCCATTCCTTTTTGTGGTTGTAGGGGCTGTTGATTGGAGTACACTAAAGCAAACCTGATCGCTCTAAGACATTCAGAAGCCAAGTTATAAGCCCACAAATGTGTAACTGGACTACTTCTTTAAAGTGACACCAGATCCGGTGACCTTTGGGACATGGTTTGACCCCCTTAGGAAAGTGCGATCATCATGAAACGTTCAGATCACTTACAACTCAATAGATTCTACCTTCCTGTATTGTTTCAGCCGGATTGGACCTTGTTTTCACACAAATTGACCCAGAATGATGTGAAATTGTGCTTCGTGCAACATAATTCTGGGTGCCATTTAAAAACCATAAGTGCTAATGTCTCCATTCCTTTTTGTGGTTGTAGGGGCTTTTGATTGGAGTACACTAAAGCAAACCTGATCGCTCTAAGACATTCAGAAGCCAAGTTATAAGCCCACAAATGTGTAACTGGACTACTTCTTTAAAGTGACACTTGGCCCGGTGACCTTTGGGACATGGTTTGACCCCCTATGGGAATGTGAGATCATCTTGAAACGTTCAGATCACTTACAACTCAATAGATTCTACCTTCTTGTAGCGTTTCAGCCGGATTGGACCTTGTTTTCACACAAATGAACCCAGAATGATGTGAAATTGTGCTTCGTGCAACATAATTCTGGGTGCCATTTAAAAACCATAAGTGCTAATGACTCCATTCCTTTTTGTAGTTGTAGGGACTGTTGATTGGAGTACACTAAAATAAACCTGATCTCTCTAGGACATTCAGAAGCCAAGTTATAAGCCCACAAATGTGTAACTGGACTACTTCTTTAAATAGACACCAGATCCGGTGACCTTTGGGACATGGTTTGACCCCCTTAGGAAAGTGCTATCATCATGAAACATTCAGATCACTTACAACTCAATAGATTCTACCTTCCTGTAACGTTTCAGCCTGATTGGACCTTGTTTTCACACAAATGGACCCAGAATGATGTGAAATTGTGCTTCGTGCAACATAATTCTGGGTGCCATTTACAAACCATAAGTGCTAATGACTCCATTCCTTTTTGTGGTTGTAGGGGCTGTTGATTGGAGTACACTAAAACAAACCTAACCTCTCTAGGACATTCAGAAGCCAAGTTATAAGCCCACAAAGGTGTAACTGGACTACTTCTTTAAATTGACACCAGATCCGGTGACCTTTGGGACATGGTTTGACCCCCTTAGGAAAGTGCTATCATCACGAAACGTTCAGATCACTTACAACTCAATAGATTCTAACTTCCTGTAACGTTTCAGCCTGATTGGACCTTGTTTTCACACAAATGGACCCAGAATGATGTGAAATTGTGCTTCGTGCAACATAATTCTGGGTGCCATTTACAAACCATAAGTGCTAATGACTCCAATCCTTTTTGTGGTTGTAGGGGCTGTTGATTGGAGTACACTAAAACAAACCTGATCCCTCTAGGACATTCAGAAGCCAAGTTATAAGCCCACAAATGTGTAACTGGACTACTTCTTTAAATTGACACCAGATCCGGTGATATTTGGGACATGGTTTGACCCCCTTAGGAAAGTGCTATCATCATGAAACGTTCAGATCACTTACAACTCAGTAGATTCTACCTTCCTGTAACGTTTCAGTCTGATTGGACCTTGTTTTCACACAAATGAACCCAGAATGATGTGAAATTGTGCTTCGTGCAACATAATTCTGGGTGCCATTTAAAAACCATAAGTGCTAATGACTCAATTCCTTTTTGTGGTTGTAGGGGCTGTTGATTGGAGTACACTAAAACAACCCTGACCTCTCTAGGAAATTCAGAAGCCAAGTTATAAGCCCACAAATGTGTAACTGGACTACTTCTTTAAAGTGACACCAGATCCGGTGACCTTTGGGACATGGTTTGACCCCCTTAGGAAAGTGCGATCATCATGAAACATTCAGATCACTTACAACTCAATAGATTCTACCTTCCTGTATTGTTTCAGCCTGATTGGTCCTTGTTTTCACACAAATGAACCCAGAATGATGTGAAATTTTGCTTCGTGCAACATAATTCTGGGTGCCATTTAAAAACCATAAGTGCTAATGTCTCCATTCCTTTTTGTGGTTGTAGGGGCTGTTGATTGGAGTACACTAAAGCAAACCTGATCGCTCTAAGACATTCAGAAGCCAAGTTATAAGCCCACAAATGTGTAACTGGACTACTTCTTTAAATTGACACCAGATCCGGTGATCTTTGGGACATGGTCACTGGGTCTGACTGAGCTCCTCCAGGAGAGAGGCCCAAGTAAGATGCGCCCGGAGGAGCGTCTTGCCACATGTCAGCACTGGGTCTGACTGAGCGCCTCCAGGAGAGAGGCCCAAGCAAGACACGCCCCGAGGAGCGTATTGACACATGTCAACACTGGGTCGGACTGAGGGCCTCCATGAGAGAAGCCCAAGCAAGACGCGCCCCGAGGAGAGTCTTGCCACATGTCAACACTCGGTCTGACAGAGGGCATTCAGGAGAGAGGCCCAAGCAATACGCGCCCCGAGGAGCGTCTTGCCACATGTCACCACTGGGTCTGAATGAGCGCCTCCAGGAAAGCGGCCCAACCAAGACGCGCCCCATGGAGCGTCTTGCCACGTGTCAACACTGGGTCTGACTGAGCGCCTCCAGGAGAGAGGCCCAAGCAAGACGCACCCCGAGGAGCATCTTTCCACGTGTAACCACTGGGTCTGACTGAGCGCCTCCAGGAGAGAGGCCCAAGCAAGACACGCCCCGAGGAGCGTATTGACACATGTCAACACTGGGTCTGACAGAGGGCCTCCAGGAGAGAGGCCCAAGCAAGACGCGCCCCGAGGAGTGTCTTGCCACATGTCACCACTGGGTCTGACTGAGCGTCTCCAGGAGAGAGGCCCAAGCAAGACGCGCCCCGAGGAGCGTCAGGCCACATGTCACTACTCAGTCTGACTGAGCGCCTCCAGGAGAGAGGCCCAAGCAAGACGCGCCCCGAGGAGCGTCTTGCCACATGTCAGCACTGGGTCTGACTGAGCGCCTCCAGGAGAGAGGCCCCAGCAAGACGTGCCCCGAGGAGCGTCTTGCCTTATGTCAGCACTCGGTTTGACTGAGCGCCTCCAGGAGAGAGGCCCAAGCAAGACGCGCCCCGAGGAGCGTCTTTCCACATGTCAACAATGGGTCTGACTGAGGGCCTCCAGGAGAGAGGCCCAAGCAAGATGCGCCCGGAGGAGCGTCTTGCCACATGTCAACACTGGGTCTGAAAGAGGATCTCCAGGAGAGAGGCCCAAGCAAGACGCGCCCCGAGGAGTGTCTTGCCACAGTTCACCTCTGGTTCTGACTGAGCGCCTCCAGGAGAGAGGCCCAAGCGAGACGCGCCCCGAGGAGCGTCTTGTCACATGTCAACACTGGGTCTTTCTGAGCCCCTCCAGGAGAGAAGCCCAAGCAAGACGCGCCCCGAGGAGCCTCTTGCCACATGTCAACAATGGGTCTGACTGAGGGCCTCCAGGAGAGAAGTCCAAGCAACACGCGGCTCGAGGAGCGTCTTGCCACATGTCAGCACTCGGTCTGACTGAGCGCCTCAGGGAGAGAGGTCCAAGCAAGACGCGCCCCGAGGAGCGTCTTGCCACATGTCAACACTGGGTCTGACTGAGTGCCTCCATGAGAGAAGCCCCAGCAAGACGCGCCCCGAGGAGCGTCTTGCCACATGTCACTACTCGGTCTGTTTCAGCGCCTCCAGGAGAGAGGCCCAAGCAAGACGTGCCCCGAGGAGAGTCTTGCCACATGTCAACACTCGGTCTGACAGAGGGCATCCAGGAGAGAGGCCCAAGCAATACACGCCCCGAGGAGCGTCTTGCCACATGTCACCACTGGGTCTGACTGAGCGCCTCCAGGAGAGAGATCCAACCAAGACGCGCCCTGAGGAGCGTCTTGCCCCATGCCAACACTGGGTCTGACAGAGGGCCTCCAGGAGAGAGGCCCAAGCAAGACGCGCCCCGAGGAGTGTCTTGCCACATGTCACCACTGGGTCTGACTGAGCGCCTCCAGGAGAGAAGCACAAGCAAGACGCGCCCTGAGGAGCGTCTTTCCACATGTCAGCACTCGGTCTGACTGAGCGCCTCCAGGAGAGAGGCCCAAGCAAGACGCGCCCAAAGGAGCGTCTTGCAACATGTCAACAATGGGTCTGACTGAGGGCCTCCAGGAGAGAAGCCCAAGCAACACGCGGCCCGAGGATCGTCTTGCCACATGTCAGCACTCGGTCTGACTGAGTGCCTCCAGGAGAGAGGCCAAAGCAAGACGCGCCCCGAGGAGAGTCTTTCCACATGTCAACAATGGGTATGACTGAGGGCCTCCCGGAGAGAAGCCCAAGCAAGACGCGCCCCGAGGAGCGTCTTGACACATGTCAACACTGGGTCTGACAGAGGGCCTCCAGGAGAGAGGCCCAAGCAAGACGCGCCCCGAGGAGTGTCTTGCCACATGTCACCACTTGGTCTGACTGAGCGCCTCCAGGAGAGAGGCCCAAGCAACACGCGCCCCGAGGAGCGTCAGGCCACATGTCACTACTCAGTCTGACTGAGCGCCTCCAGGAGAGAGGCCAAAGTAAGACGTGCCCCGAGGAGCGTCTTGCCACGTGTCAACACTGGGTCTGATTGAGGGCCTTCTGGAGAGAGGCCCAAGCAAGACGTGCCCCGAGGAGCGTCTTGCCACGTGTCACCACTGGGTCTGACTGAGCTCCTCCAGGAGAGAGGCCCAAGCAAGATGCGCCCCGAGGAGCGTCTTGCCACGTGTCACCACTGGGTCTGACTGAGCTCCTCCAGGAGAGAGGCCCAAGCAAGATGCGCCCCGAGGAGCGTCTTGCCACGTGTCACCACTGGGTCTGACTGAGCTCCTCCAGGAGAGAGGCCCAAGCAAGACGCGCCCCGAGGAGCGTCTTGCCACGTGTCACCACTGGGTCTGATAGAGCACCTCCAGGAGAGAGGCCCCAGCAAGTTGCGCCCCGAGGAGCGTCTTGCCTTATGTCAGCACACGGTCTGACTGAGCGCCTCCAGGAGAGAGGCCCAAGCATGACACGCACCGAGGAGCGTCTTGCCACATGTCACTACTCGGTCTGACTGAGCGCCTCCAGGAGAGAGGCCCAAGCAAGACTTGCCCCGAGGAGCGTCTTGCCACATGTCAACAATGGGTCTGACTGAGGGCCTACATGAGAGAAGCCCAAGCAAGACGCGCCCCGAGGAGCGTCTTGCCACATGTCAACACTGGGTCTGACTGAGAGCCTCCAGGAGAGAGGCCCAAATGAGACGCGCCCCGAGGAGCGTCTTGCCACATGTCAACAATGGGTCTGACTGAGGGCCTCCAGGAGAGAAGCCCAAGCAAGACGCGCCCCGAGGAGCGTCTTGCCACATGTCAGCACTCGGTCTGACTGAGCGCCTCCAAGAGAGAGGCCCAAGCAAGACGTGCCCCGAGGAGCGTCTTGCCACATGTCAACACTGGGTCTGACGGAGCGCCTCCAGGAGAGAGGCCCAAGCAAGACGCACCCCGAGGAGCGTCTTGCCACATGTGAACACTGGGTCTGACTGAGCGCCTCCAGGAGAGAGGCCCAAGCAAGACGCGCCCGGAGGAGCGTCTTGCCACATGTCAGCACTCGGTCTGACTGAGCGCCTCCAGGAGAGAGGCCCAAGCAAGACGCGTCCCGAGGAGCATCTTGACACATGTCTCCTCTGGGTCTGACTGAGCGCCCCCAGGAGAGAGGCCCAAGCAAGACGTGCCCCGAGGAGCGTCTTGCCACATGTCAACACTGGGTCTGACTGAGTGCCTCCATGAGAGAAGCCCCAGCAAGACGCGCCCCGACGAGCATCTTGCCACATGTCAACACTGGATCTGACTGAGAACCTCCAGGAGAGAGGCCCAAGCAAGACGCGCCCCGAGGAGCGTCTTGCCACATGTCAACACTGGGTCTGACTGAGCGCCTCCAGGAGAGAGGCCCAAGCAAGACGCGCCCCGAGGAGCGTCTTGTCACATGTCACTACTCGGTCTGACTGAGCGCCTCCAGGAGAGAGGCCCAAGCAAGACGTGCCCCGAGGATCGTCTTGCCACATGTCAACAATGGGTCTGACTGAGGGCCTCCAGGAGAGAAGCCCAAGCAAGAAGTGCCCTGAGGAGCGTCTTGCCACATGTCAACACTGGGTCTGACTGAGCGCCTCCAGGAGAGAGGCCCAAGCAAGACACGCCCCGAGGAGCTTCTTGACACATGTCAACACTGGGTCTGACTGAGGGCCTCCATGAGAGAAGCCCAAGCAAGACGCGCCCCGAGGAGAGTCTTGCCACATGTCAACACTGGGTCTGACAGAGGGCATCCAGGAGAGAGGCCCAAGCAATACGCGCCCCGAGGAGCGTCTTGCCACATGTCACCACTGGGTCTGACTGAGCGCCTCCAGGAGAGAGGCCCAAGCAAGACGCGCCCCGAGGAGCGTCTTGCCACGTGTCAACACTGGGTCTGATTGAGGGCCTTCTGGAGAGAGGCCCAAGCAAGACGCGCCCCGAGGAGCGTCTTGCCACATGTCAACAATGGGTCTGACTGAGGGCCTCCAGGAGAGAAGCCCAAGCAAGACGCGCCCCGAGGAGCTTCTTGCCACATGTCAGCACTCGGTCTGACTGAGCGCCTCCAGGAGAGAGGCCCAAGCAAGACGCGCCCCGAGGAGCGTCTTGACACATGTCACTACTCGGTCTAACTGAGCGCCTCCAGGAGAAAGGTCCAAGCAAGACGCGCCCCGAGGAGCATCTTGCCACATGTCACTACTCGGTTTGACTGAGCGCCTCCAGGAGAGAGGCCCAAGCAAGACGTGCCCCGAGGAGCGTCTTGCCACATGTCAACAATGGGTCTGACTGAGGGCCTCCAGGAGAGAAGCCCAAGCAAGACGCGCCCCGAGGAGCGTCTTGCCACATGACAACACTGGGTCTGACTGAGGGCCTCTAGGAGAGAGGTCCAAATAAGACGCGCCCCGAGGAGCGTCTTGCCACATGTCAACAATGGATCTGACTGAGGGCCTCCAGGAGAGAAGCCCAAGCAAGACGCGCCCCGAGGAGCGTCTTGCCACGTGTCAACACTGTGTCTGATTGAGGGCCTTCTGGAGAGAGACCCAAGCAAGACGCGCCCCGAGGAGCGTCTTGCCACATGTCAACAATGGGTCTGACTGAGGGCCTCCAGGAGAGAAGCCCAAGCAAGACGCGCCCCGAGGAGCTTCTTGCCACATGTCAGCACTCGGTCTGACTGAGCGCCTCCAGGAGAGAGGCCAAAGCAAGACGCGCCCCGAGGAGCGTCTTGCCACGTGTCAACACTGGGTCTGACTTAGCGCCTCCAGGAGAGAGGCCCAAGCAAGATGCGCCCCGAGGAGCGTCTTGCCACGTGTCACCACTGGGTCTGACTGAGCTCCTCCAGGAGAGAGGCCCAAGCAAGACGCGCCCCGAGGAGCGTCTTGCCACGTGTCACCACTGGGTCTGATAGAGCACCTCCAGGAGAGAGGCCCCAGCAAGACGACCCCCGAGGAGCGTCTTGCCTTATGTCAGCACTCGGTCTGACTGAGCGCCTCCAGGAGAGAGGCCCAAGCAAGACACGCCCCGAGGAGCGTCTTGCCACATGTCACTACTCGGTCTGACTGAGCGAATCCAGGAGAGAGGCCCAAGCAAGACGTGTCCTGAGGAGCGTCTTGCCACATGTCAACAATGGGTCTGACTGAGGGCCTCCAGGAGAGAAGCCCAAGCAAGACGCGCCCCGAGGAGTGTCTTGCCACATGTCACCACTGGGTCTGACTGAGCGCCTCCAGGAGAGAGGCCCAAGCAAGACGCGCCCCGAGGAGCGTCAGGCCACATGTCACTAGTCAGTCTGAAAGAGGGCCTCCAGGAGAGAGGCCCAAGCAAGACGCGCCCCGAGGAGCGTCTTGCCACATGTCACCTCTGGTTCTGACTGAGCGCCTCCAGGAGAGAGGCCCAAGCAAGACGCGCCCCGAGGAGCGTCTTGTCACATGTCAACACTGGGTCTTTCTGAGCGCCTCCAGGAGAGAAGCCCAAGCAAGACGCGCCCCGAGGAGCGTCTTGCCACATGTCAACAATGGGTCTGACTGAGGGCCTCCAGGAGAGAGGCCCAAGCAAGACGCGCCCCGAGGAGCGTCTTGACACATGTCAACACTGGGTCTGACAGAGGGCCTCCAAGAGAGAGGCCCAAGCAAGACGCGCCCCGAGGAGTGTCTTGCCAAATGTCAACACTGGGTCTGACTGAGCGCCACAGGGAGAGAGGTCCAAGCAAGACGCGCCCCGAGGAGCGTCTTGCCACATGTCACTACTCGGTCTGACTGAGCGCCTCAGGGAGAGAGGTCCAAGCAAGACGCGCCCCGAGGAGCGTCTTGCCACATGTCAACACTGGGTCTGACTGAGTGCCTCCATGAAAGAAGCCACAGCAAGACGCGCCCCGAGGAGCGTCTTGCCACATGTCACTACTCGGTCTGTTTGAGCGCCTCCAGGAGAGAGGCCCAAGCAAGATGTGCCCCGAGGAGAGTCTTGCCACATGTCAACACTCGGTCTGACAGAGGGCATCCAGGAGAGAGGCCCAAGCAATACACGCCCCGAGGAGCGTCTTGCCACATGTAGACACTGGTTCTGACTGAGCGCCTCCAGGAGAGAGGCCCAAGCAAGACGCGCCCCGAGGAGCGTCTGGTCACATGTCAACACTGGGTCTTTCTGAGCGCCTCCAGGAGAGAAGCCCAAGCAAGACGCGCCCCGAGGAGAGTCTTTCCACATGTCAGCACTCGGTCTGACTGAGCGCCTCCAGGAGAGAGGCCCAAGCAAGACGCGCCCAAAGGAGCGTCTTGCAACATGTCAACAATGGGTCTGACTGAGGGCCTCCAGGAGAGAAGCCCAAGCATCACGCGGCCCGAGGAGCGTCTTGCCACATGTCAGCACTCGGTCTGACTGAGCGCCTCCAGGAGAGAGGCCAAAGCAAGACGCGCCCCGAGGAGTGTCTTGCCACATGTCAACAATGGGTATGACTGAGGGCCTCCCGGAGAGAAGCCCAAGCAAGACGCGCCCCGAGGAGCGTCTTGACACATGTCAACACTGGGTCTGACAGAGGGCCTCCAGGAGAGAGGCCCAAGCAAGACGCGCCCCGAGGAGCGTCTTGACACATGTCACCACTTGGTCTGACTGAGCGCCTCCAGGAGAGAGGCCCAAGCAACACGCACCCCGAGGAGCGTCAGGCCACATGTCACTACTCAGTCTGACTGAGCGCCTCCAGGAGAGAGGCCAAAGTAAGACGTGCCCCGAGGAGCGTCTTGCCACGTGTCAACACTGGGTCTGATTGAGGGCCTTCTGGAGAGAGGCCCAAGCAAGACGCGCCCCGAGGAGCGTCTTGCCACATGTCAACAATGGGTCTTACTGAGGGCCTCCAGGAGAGAAGCCCAAGCAACACGCGCCCCGAGGAGCTTCTTGCCACATGTCAGCACTCGGTCTGACTGGGCGCCTCCAGGAGAGAGGCCAAAGCAAGACGCGCCCTGAGGAGTGTCTTGACACATGTCAACACTGGGTCTGACAGAGGGCCTCCATGAGAGAGGCCCAAGCAAGACGCGCCCCGAGGAGTGTCTTGCCACATGTCAACACTGGGTCTGACTGAGCGCCTCCAGGAGAGAGGCCCAAGCAAGACGCGCCCCGAGGAGCGTCTTGCCACGTGTCAACACTGGGTCTGACTGAGCGCCTCCAGGAGAGAGGCCCAAGCAAGATGCGCCCCGAGGAGCGTCTTGCCACGTGTCACCACTGGGTCTGACTGAGCGCCTCCAGGAGAGAGGCCCCAGCAAGACGCGCCCCGAGGAGCGTCTTGCCTTATGTCAGCACTCGGTCTGACTGAGCGCCTCCAGGAGAGAGGCCCAAGCAAGACGCGCCCCGAGGAGCGTCTTGCCACATGTCACTACTCGGTTTGACTGAGCGCCTCCAGGAGAGAGGCCCAAGCAAGACGTGCCCCGAGGAGCGTCTTGCCACATGTCAACAATGGGTCTGACTGAGGGCCTCCAGGAGAGAAGCCCAAGCAAGATGCGCCCCGAGGAGCGTCTTGCCACATGTCAACACTGGGTCTGACTGAGCGCCTCTAGGAGAGAGGTCCAAATAAGACGCGCCCCGAGGAGCGTCTTGCCACATGTCAACAATGGGTCTGACTGAGGGCTTCCAGGAGAGAAGCCCAAGCAAGACGCGCCCCGAGGAGCGTCTTGCCACGTGTCAGCACTCGGTCTGACTGAGCGCCTCCAGGAGAGAGGCCCAAGCAAGACGCGCCCCGAGGAGCGTCTTGCCACATGTCAAAACTGGGTCTGACTGAGCGCCTCCAGGAGAGAGGCCCAAGCAAGAAGCGCCCCGAGGAGAGTCTTGCAACATGTGAACAATGGGTCTGACTGAGGGCCTCCAGGAGAGAAGCCCAAGCAAGACGCGCCCCGAGGAGCGTCTTGCCACATGTCAGCACTCGGTCTGACTGAGCGCCTCCAGGAGAGAGGCCCAAGCAAGACGCGCCCTGAGGAGCGTCTTGCCACATGTCAAAACTGGGTCTGACTGAGCGCCTCCAGGAGAGAGGCCCAAGCAAGACGCGCCCCGAGGAGCGTCTTGCCACATGTCAGCACTCGGTCTGACTGAGCGCCTCCAGGAGAGAGGCCCAAGCAAGACGCGCCCGGAGGAGCGTCTTGCCACATGTCAGCACTGGGTCTGACTGAGCGCCTCCAGGAGAGAGGCCCAAGCAAGACACGCCCCGAGGAGCGTATTGACACATGTCAACACTGGGTCGGACTGAGGGCCTCCATGAGAGAAGCCCAAGCAAGACGCGCCCCGAGGAGAGTCTTGCCACATGTCAACAATCGGTCTGACAGAGGGCATTCAGGAGAGAGGCCCAAGCAATACGCGCCCCGAGGAGCGTCTTGCCACATGTCACCACTGGGTCTGAATGAGCGCCTCCAGGAAAGCGGCCCAACCAAGACGCGCCCCGAGGAGCGTCTTGCCACATGTCACTACTCAGTCTGACTGAGCGCCTCCAGGAGAGAGGCCCAAGCAAGACGCGCCCCGAGGAGCGTCTTGCCACATGTCAGCACTGGGTCTGACTGAGCGCCTCCAGGAGAGAGCCCCAGCAAGACGCGCCCCGAGGAGCGTCTTGCCTTATGTCAGCACTCGGTTTGACTGAGCGCCTCCAGGAGAGAGGCCCAAGCAAGACGCGCCCCGAGGAGCGTCTTGCCACATGTCAACAATTGGTCTGACTGAGGGCCTCCAGGAGAGAGGCCCAAGCAAGATGCGCCCGGAGGAGCGTCTTGCCACATGTCAACACTGGGTCTGAAAGAGGATCTCCAGGAGAGAGGCCCAAGCAAGACGCGCCCCGAGGAGCGTCTTGCCACATGTCACCTCTGGTTCTGACTGAGCGCCTCCAGGAGAGAGGCCCAAGCGAGACGCGCCCCGAGGAGCGTCTTGTCACATGTCAACACTGGGTCTTTCTGAGCGCCTCCAGGAGAGAAGCCCAAGCAAGACGCGCCCCGAGGAGCCTCTTGCCACATGTCAACAATGGGTCTGACTGAGGGCCTCCAGGAGAGAAGCCCAAGCAACACGCGGCTCGAGGAGCGTCTTGCCACATGTCAGCACTCGGTCTGACTGAGCGCCTCCAGGAGAGAGGCCCAAGCAAGACGCGCCCCGAGGAGCGTCTTGACACATGTCAACACTGGGTCTGACAGAGGGCCTCCATGAGAGAGGCCCAAGCAAGACGCGCCCCGAGGAGTGTCTTGCCAAATGTCAACAATGGGTCTGACTGAGCGCCACAGGGAGAGAGGTCCAAGCAAGACGCGCCCCGAGGAGCGTCTTGCCACATGTCACTACTCGGTCTGACTGAGCGCCTCAGGGAGAGAGGTCCAAGCAAGACGCGCCCCGAGGAGCGTCTTGACACATGTCAACACTGGGTCTGACTGAGTGCCTCCATGAGAGAAGCCCCAGCAAGACGCGCCCCGAGGAGCGTCTTGCCACATGTCACTACTCGGTCTGTTTGAGCGCCTCCAGGAGAGAGGCCCAAGCAAGACGTGCCCCGAGGAGAGTCTTGCCACATGTCAACACTCGGTCTGACAGAGGGCATCCAGGAGAGAGGCCCAAGCAATACACGCCCCGAGGAGCGTCTTGCCACATGTCACCACTGGGTCTGACTGAGCGCCTCCAGGAGAGAGACCCAACCAAGACGCGCCCTGAGGAGCGTCTTGCCACATGCCAACACTGGGTCTGACAGAGGGCCTCCAGGAGAGAGGCCCAAGCAAGACGCGCCCCGAGGAGTGTCTTGCCACATGTCACCACTGGGTCTGGCTGAGCGCCTCCAGGAGAGAGGCCCAAGCAAGACGAGCCCCGAGGAGCGTCTTGTCACATGTCAACACTGGGTCTTTCTGAGTGCCTCCAGGAGAGAAGCCCAAGCAAGACGCGCCCCGAGGAGCGTCTTTCCACATGTCAGCACTCGGTCTGACTGAGCGCCTCCAGGAGAGAGGCCCAAGCAAGACGCGCCCAAAGGAGCGTCTTGCAACATGTCAACAATGGGTCTGACTGAGGGCCTCCAGGAGAGAAGCCCAAGCAACACGCGGCCCGAGGATCGTCTTGCCACATGTCAGCACTCGGTCTGACTGAGCGCCTCCAGGAGAGAGGCCAAAGCAAGACGCGCCCCGAAGAGCGTCTTGCCACATGTCAACAATGGGTATGACTGAGGGCCTCCCGGAGAGAAGCCCAAGCAAGACGTGCCCCGAGGAGCGTCTTGACACATGTCAACACTGGGTCTGACAGAAGGCCTCCAGGAGAGAGGCCCAAGCAAGACGCGCCCCGAGGAGTGTCTTGCCACATGTCACCACTTGGTCTGACTGAGCGCCTCCAGGAGAGAGGCCCAAGCAACACGCGCCGGGAGGAGCGTCAGGCCACATGTCACTACTCAGTCTGACTGAGCGCCTCCAGGAGAGAGGCCAAAGTAAGACGTGCCCCGAGGAGCGTCTTGCCACGTGTCAACACTGGGTCTGATTGAGGGCCTTCTGGAGAGAGGCCCAAGCAAGACGCGCCCCGAGGAGCGTCTTGCCACATGTCCACACTGGGTCTGACTGAGCGCCTCCAGGAGAGAGGCCCAAGCAAGACGCGCCCAGAGGAGAATCTTGCCACGTGTCAACACTGGGTCTGACTGAGCGCCTCCAGGAGAGAGGCCCAAGCAAGATGCGCCCCGAGGAGCGTCTTGCCACGTGTCACCACTGGGTCTGACTGAGCGCCTCCAGGAGAGAGGCCCAAGCAAGACGCGCCCCGAGGAGCGTCTTGCCACGTGTCACCACTGGGTCTGATTGAGCGCCTCCAGGAGAGAGGCCCCAGCAAGACGCGCCCCGAGGAGCGTCTTGCCTTATGTCACTACTCGGTCTGACAGAGGGCCTCCATGAGAGAGGCCCAAGCAAGACGCGCCCCGAGGAGTGTCTTGCCACATGTCAACACTGGGTCTGACTGAGCGCCTCCAGGAGAGAGGCCCAAGCAAGACGCGCCCCGAGGAGCGTCTTGCCACGTGTCAACACTGGGTCTGACTGAGCGCCTCCAGGAGAGAGGCCCAAGCAAGATGCGCCCCGAGGAGCGTCTTGCCACGTGTCACCACTGGGTCTGACTGAGCGCCTCCAGGAGAGAGGCCCAAGCAAGATGCGTCCCGAGGAGCATCTTGCCACATGTCAACACTGGGTCTGACAGAGGGCCTCCAGGAGAGAGGCCCAAGCAAGACGCGCCCCGAGGAGCGTCTTGCCACATGTCACCTCTGGTTCTGACTGAGCGCCTCCAGGAGAGAGGCCCAAGCAAGACGCGCCCCGAGGAGCGTCTTGCCACATGTCAACAATGGGTCTGACTGAGGGCCTCCAGGAAAGAAGCCCAAGCAACACGCGGCCCGAGGAGCGTCTTGCCACATGTCAGCACTCGGTCTGACTGAGCGCCTCCAGGAGAGAGGCCCAAGCAAGACGCGCCCCGAGGAGCGTCTTGCCACATGTCAACAATGGGTCTGACTGAGGGCCTCCAGCAGAGAAGCCCAAGCAAGACGCGCCCCGTGGAGCGTCTTGACACATGTCAACACTGGGTCTGACAGAGGGCCTCCAGGAGAGAGGCCCAAGCAAGACGCGCCCCGAGGAGTGTCTTGCCACATGTCACCACTGGGTCTGACTGAGCGCCTCCAGGCGAGAGGCCCAAGCAAGACGCGCCCCGAGGAGCGTCAGGCCACATGTCACTACTCAGTCTGACTGAGCGCCTCCAGGAGAGAGGCCCAAGCAAGACGCGCCCCGAGGAGCGTCTTGCCACGTGTCAACACTGGGTCTGATTGAGGGCCTTCTGGAGAGAGGCCCAAGCAAGACGCGCCACGAGGAGCGTCTTGCCACATGTCAACAATGGGTCTTACTGAGGGCCTCCAGGAGAGAAGCCCAAGCAAGACGCGCCCCGAGGAGCTTCTTGCCACATGTCAGCACTCGGTCTGACTGAGCGCCTCCAGGAGAGAGGCCAAAGCAAGATGCGCCCCGAGGAGCGTCTTGACACATGTCAACACTGGGTCTGACAGAGGGCCTCCATGAGAGAGGCCCAAGCAAGACGCGCCCCGAGGAGTGTCTTGCCACATGTCAAAACTGGGTCTGACTGAGCGCCTCCAGGAGAGAGGCCCAAGCAAGACGCGCCCCGACGAGCGTCTTGCCACGTGTCAACACTGGGTCTGACTGAGCGCCTCCAGGAGAGAGGCCCAAGCAAGATGCGCCCCGAAGAGCTTCTTGCCACATGTCACCACTGGGTCTGACTGAGCGCCTCCAGGAGAGAGGCCCAAGCAAGACGCGCCCCGAGGAGCGTCTTGCCACGTGTCACCACTGGGTCTGATTGAGCGCCTCCAGGAGAGAGGCCCCAGCAAGACCGGTCAGGCCTGCAGTGTACACATCAGAGACATGATGTTCTTTCACAGAACTGAGGTTGTTCATTACTAAATGAATTTTACAGGAATATTGTTATTATACTATTCAACAGGTTAATCATAATAATGTGTATTAAAACCACAACCTAGCAGTGAGGACAGAGGGACTTTATTTAAATTAGTACTTAATGGAAACGATACATAATGATACATAAGAGCCATGTCATACATTCAGCCTAGGAATAGTAGCATTGTGCACTATTAAAAATATACACATGAATTGCTCGAATCCCATTGTTGCAAAGTAAAACTCTAATAAAACTCTAGTCTGACATCAACAGAGAAGACTTAGTGTATGTACTACAAATACAGCATTAGGATTTCGAGTGGACCGTGCACCTTGTGAACCATCAGAGGCTTATGACGCAACATATCTTCCAGTTGCTATTAGACAAGTTATAATTCTCGACCATTTTTCGGAACTGGTTTCTTGGGTCCGTGAGTAAATGCCAAATGAGATGATAGTCCTTAAGTAAGTTCCTGGCGATCCCACGTCACGCTCTTGCCCATCAGCCGGTGAACGCTGAGACGGAACTCGATGAGAGCGATGTATTTTTTAGTGCTCCGAATGCACTTCTAACAAGCGTGCGATTCACTTCTTGAGTAAACCGCAGCTGCAGCTGATTCAAACAGTCAAGCCAACTTTCTACATCACAATATGCGTTTTGTAGTTAGTCGAGTTACCTTTTGTGTGGCGCATGCACGGGTTGTTAGCGTCCAGCTCCCAGCTTAGAGAGTCCTGTATTGACACAGACGTCAATACATCTCGATGTCATGCAACACACAAAGTCTGTCGCATACAGGTGGGTTAACACATGTACGATACCTTTTGTGTGGCGCATGCACGGGTCGTTAGCGTCCAGCTCCCGGCTTATAGAGAGTCCTGTATTGACACAGACGTCAATACATCTCGATGTCATGCAACACACAAAGTCTGTCGCATACAGGTGGGTTAACACACATGTACGATGTGTGCAATGGCGCGCCCGTTTACAATGGGACACGACGATGATCATTGTTAACCAAACTCTTGTTTCTCACGACAGGTGGTAGCGTTGTCTCCTGCACCTGGTCTTCGTGCACAGAGGGTGTTGTAATGTGCTCGTCATAGTCGCGATCGTTGTCACTCGAATCCGTTGTTTTCACGACAGGTGGTAGCGTTGTCTCCTGCATGTTGTCTTCGCGTGCGGCAAGCGTTGTGCTGTGCTCGTTTTAATGGTTGTCTTCGTACAAAGGGGGTGTTGAATACTCCTTCGCGAGTAGTCTAGGAGGTGGTGTGATGGGACGTATCTCAGAGGCGTTATGTGAGCATACCACCATGGCCTGAGCAACTGCGACTACTGAGAGTACACCCAGTTCAGACAGCGAGATCATTTTTTTTCTTGGGCGTTGTACGTGTGGGTACAGCCGCTTTAATGGCAGTGAGAGGAAGTGGTCAAATGTATTTATAGGTCACTAGCAGAAACTAAGGCACGTGGTCAGAGTGTAATCGTAACCACCGTAGCTCTTGTCACAATTTAATATACATAAAAATCAGAAACGGGCATGTCAGGATAGACATCGCGAGTGATAATGTGGCCAGTATCTGTGTGCGCTTGAGAGCACCTTGTTGTTCTACTGTGGTGCCCACGCCGCCGGGTCTGTAAATGTCATCGACCTTCTTTATATACGCATACGCTAAAGACCGTATATTCTCTATGGATTTGAACACGTCCTTTGTTTCGCGTAACGCTTGAGCTGTCTCGAGCGTGATGTTGTGAGTGTACGCCAGTGTTTCGCGTGCACCGAGGTCCGAAAGGGCGTGCGCTACAACTATTAACCTTGGTTTGGGAGTGTGACCAAAAGCTCGCTCCACTGAAATGGCCAGATGCAATGTTATCACCTGGTACGTTTCGTTAGTCGGGTCGTAACACACCGGTCCGTGACAAGGACCGTCACATTGTATGGGGCACAGTAAGGACAACACGCCGCCGACCGTGACTTCGCACTCGACCGCGGTGGTGTTGTCGATTTGCAAAGGATCACATACGCCTCTCCAGTCGCAATGAGGCACATTGTAGTTGACGCGACCGTCGGTCACCATAGCTTTCGTCAGCCAACACACTCGATTGCCCTTCGAAACATCGGCGATCAACGTGAGCGTAGAGGTCGCTGTCGCTTTACTGTACGCCAGGATATCCGTGTGTGAGTGCACGCTCGACGTCGATTGACAACCGGTCATGTCAGACCTGATCAGACCTTCCGAACACATGACCATTAGTTGTTGTGCGGCCGAGAGTATCGCGATCATACCGTTGAGATGTGTAGAAAGCGCGTACACGCCAGCCTTCCACGTTTCCAAAGTTTCCAGCAGTCTAGAGGGACTTGTCTTAGCGCGCACGGCTGTGCTGAATTTGCGTTGGGTAGACACAACGGCTTCGACCTCGCTTAGGATCTGTGGGCTCATGTACTCGTGGTAGGCCAAGACCTGTATAGTCGAGCGCGGTGACGCCCCGAACACTTGACCCGGTTTTGTTGTGGCGATATGCGTGTCCAGTAACGCGGCAAAGTCCGCGTGTCTAGGTTGTATTGATTTTACAGCTCGCTCATACCCCAACAGTACGGTCCGTAGAAGTTCGTTCACTTGTTTCCATGCGCTCGTGGAACACAGGACATCGCAACCTCTGTGATACTCAAGTAAAGCGTCACACACCAGCTGCTTGCACGTTGGAAATACAATCGGTAGTAACTTCTTACTCCACTCTATGTTGAACTCGTATAGTATGTATATGGGCGGTTGCGGCGGTTTGCGCATTTTCTATCTACCCTACGCTAATATGACTCTGTGGTAAGTCTCCTGAGATGGTGCGATTGGAACTTGCGAGAGTGCACTATCGACGGTCGGCGTTTCCATTTCTTCAACTGTGCCATTTTCAGCCGCTGGCAAACGGCTGTCGACGGTCGATGCGAGACACCAACATAACGTTAGACCGCGACCCTCATGCCAGTTTTCTGTAGTACTGGTTGTAGTTTCTGGTGCACACTCGATACGCCATTACGATCACAATTGCGTTGATTAATAAATCCAGTGTTGTAGCGACTGCAGCCAGCGCCGTCGCGCAACTCGTGTCGGTGTTATCTCTCGATACTTTCATTCGTATCCAAGCGTATGCAGAATCTACGGATCTGGTGAAGTTGCCTGTCACTAGCTTGCGCATGTTTGATATGGCACTTTGCGCGAGACTCACACAACCTGCAGTGGCGACCGTCGAGTCAGTGCAAAGTTTTTCCGATATGTCGCTCGCAACATCGTTTGTCATTTGCTGTACACTGCGCACACTGGCCGCGAGGTCGCGGAGAGGGTCTTCGTTACGAGTTGTGTAATATCCGCTGACTTGCCGATTCAATTCTGGTGGCGCTGACCCAAACGAGAACGCTTTTAAGGCGCATGTCGTGGTAACTCTGGTAGCGCCGTGGTTGACGAGGACGATCATCTTTAGCAATAGTTCATCTCGAAGCGCAACGATGGTGAGGGCGACGGGTTGGCCGGTTCCGCCTTCAGGCCACTCGGTTGCCGCTAGATTGCCCAATGCCACACACGCAGACGAACCCTGTACACACTCAATGACCCGTGTGCGATCGTTGATTTCTGCTAGTATGTTTGCTAGTTCTACGTGCTTCCACGGATCGGGCGTGGGCACGCGCTTGTTTTAGAGGCGTTTTCGCGCAGCCTCTACCCTGCACGACCGCTCGTGGCCGCACTAGCTATATTTATCTTTATTTGTTTCACACACACACACACACACACACACACACACACACACACACACACACACACACACACACACACACACACACACATACACACACACACACACACACACACACACACACACACAGGCCCTTGCGTGCAAACCCTGGTCAGGCCTGCAGTGTACACATCAGAGACATGATGTTCTTTCAAAGAACTGAGGTTGTTCATTACTAAATGACTTTTACAGGAATATTGTTATTATACTATTCAACAGGTTGATCATAATAATGTGTATTAAACCCACAACCTAGCACTGAGGACAGAGGGACTTTATTTAAATTAGTACTTAATGGAAACGATACATAATGATACATAAGAGCCATGTCATACATTCAGCCTAGGAATAGGCTATTAAAAATATACACATCAATTGCTCGAATCCCATTGTTGCAAAGTAAAACTCTAATAAAACTCTAGTCTGACATCAACAGAGAAGACTTAGTGTATGTACTACAAATACAGCATTAGGATTTCGAGTGGACCGTGCACCTTGTGAACCATCAGAGGCTTATGACGCAACATATCTTCCAGTTGCTATTAGACAAGTTATAATTCTCGACCATTTTTCGGAACTGGTTTCTTGGGTCCGTGAGTAAATGCCAAATGAGATGATAGTCCTTAAGTAAGTTCCTGGCGATCCCATGTCACGCTCTTGCCCATCAGCCGGTGAACGCTGAGACAGAACTCGATGAGAGCGATGTATTTTTTAAGTGCTCCGAATGTACTTCTAACAAGCGTGCGATTCACTTCGTGAGTAAACCGCAGCTGCAGCTGATTCAAACAGTCGAGCCAACTTTCTACATCACAATATTTGTTTTGTAGTTAGTCGAGTTACCTTTTGTGTGGCGCATGCACGGGTCGTTAGCGTCCAGCTCCCAGCTTAGAGAGTCCTGTATTGACACAGACGTCAATACATCTCGATGTCATGCAACACACAAAGTCTGTCGCATACAGGTGGGTTAACACATTAACGATACCTTTTGTGTGGCGCATGCACGGGTCGTTAGCGTCCAGCTCCCGGCTTATAGAGAGTCCTGTATTGACACAGACGTCAATATTTACAAACCATAAATGCTAATGACTCCATTCCTTTTTGTGGTTGTAGGGGCTGTTGATTGGAGTACATTAAAACAAACCTGATCTCTCTAGGACATTCAGAAGCCAAGTTATAAGCCCACAAATGTGTAACTGGACTACTTCTTTAAAATGACACCAGGCCCGGTGACCTTTGGGACATGGTTTGACCGCCCTTAGGAGAGTGCTATCATCATGAAACGTTCAGATCACTTACAACTAAATAGATTCTACCTTCCTGTAACGTTTCAGCCTGACTGGACCTTGTTTTCACACAAATGGACCCAGAATGATGTGAAATTGTGCTTCGTGCAACATAATTCTGAGTGCCATTTACAAACCATAAATGCTAATGACTTCATTCCTTTTAGTGGTAATGGGGGCTGCTAATTGGAGTACTCTAAAACAAACCTGACCTCTCTAGGATATTCAGAAGCCAAGTTATAAGCCCACAAAGGTGTAACTGGACTACTTCTTTAAAGTGACTCCAGGCCCAGTGACCTTTGGGACATGGTTTGACCCCCTTAGGAAAGTGCTATCATCATGAAACGTTCAGATCACTTACAATTCAATAGATTCTACCTTCCTGTAACGTTTCAGCCTGATTGGACCTTGTTTTCACACAAATGAACCCAGAATGAAGTGAAATTGTGCTTAGTGCAACATTATTCTGGGTGCCATTTAAAAACCATAAGTGCTAATGACTCCATTCCTTATTGTGGTTGTAGGGGCTGTTGATTGGAGTATACTAAAACAACCCTGATCTCTCTAGGACATTCAGAAGCCAAGTTATAAGCCTACAAATGTGTAACTGGACTACTTTAAATTGACACCAGATCCGGTGACCTTTGGGACATGGTTTGACCCCCTTAGGAAAGTGCTATCATCATGAAACGTTCAGATCACTTACAACTCAATAGATTCTACCTTCCTGTAACGTTTCAGCCTGATTGGACCTTGTTTTCACACAAATGGACCCAGAATGATGTGAAATTGTGCTTCGTGCAACATAATTCTGGGTGCCATTTACAAACCATAAGTGCTAATGACTCCATTCCTTTTTGTGGTTGTAGGGGCTGTTGATTGGAGTACACTAAAACAAACCTGACCTCTCTAGGACATTCAGAAGCCAAGTTATAAACCCACAAAGGTGTAACTGGACTACTTCTTTAAAGTGACACCAGGCCCGGTGACCTTTGGGACATGGTTTGACCCCCTATGGGAATGTGAGATCATCATGAAACGTTCAGATCACTTACAACTCAATAGATTCTACCTTCTTGTAACGTTTCAGCCTGATTGGACCTTGTTTTCACACAAATGGACCCAGAATGATGTGAAATTGTGCTTCGTGCAACATAATTCTGGGTGCCATTTACAAACCATAAGGCTAATGACTGCATTCCTTTTGTGGTTGTAGGGGCTGTTGATTGGAGTACACTAAAACAAACCTGATCTCTCTAGGACATTCAGAAGCCAAGTTATAAGCCCACAAATGTGTAACTGGACTACTTCTTTAAATTGACACCAGATCCGGTGACCTTTGGGACATGGTTTGATCCCCTTAGGAAAGCGCTATCATCATGAAACGTTCAGATCACTTACAACTAAATAGATTCTACCTTCCTGTAACGTTTCAGCCTGATTGGACCTTGTTTTCACACAAATGAACCCAGAATGATGTGAAATTGTGCTTCGTGCAACATAATTCTGGGTGCCATTTACAAACCATAAATGCTAATGACTCAATTCCTTTTTGTGGTTGTAGGGGCTGTTGATTGGAGTACATTAAAACAAACCTGATCTCTCTAGGACATTCAGAAGCCAAGTTATAAGCCCACAAATGTGTAACTGGACTACTTCTTTAAAATGACACCAGGCCCGGTGACCTTTGGGACATGGTTTGACCGCCCTTAGGAGAGTGCTATCATCATGAAACGTTCAGATCACTTACAACTAAATAGATTCTACCTTCATGTAACGTTTCAGCCTGATTGGACCTTGTTTTCACACAAATGAACCCAGAATGATGTGAAATTGTGCTTCGTGCAACATAATTCTGAGTGCCATTTACAAACCATAAATGCTAATGACTTCATTCCTTTTAGTGGTAATGGGGGCTGCTAATTGGAGTACTCTAAAACAAACCTGACCTCTCTAGGATATTCAGAAGCCAAGTTATAAGCCCACAAAGGTGTAACTGGACTACTTCTTTAAAGTGACTCCAGGCCCGGTGACCTTTGGGACATGGTTTGACCCCCTTAGGAAAGTGCTATCATCATGAAACGTTCAGATCACTTACAATTCAATAGATTCTACCTTCCTGTAACGTTTCAGCCTGATTGTACCTTGTTTTCACACAAATGAACCCAGAATGAAGTGAAATTGTGCTTAGTGCAACATTATTCTGGGTGCCATTTAAAAACCATAAGTGCTAATGACTCCATTCCTTATTGTGGTTGTAGGGGCTGTTGATTGGAGTATACTAAAACAAACCTGATCTCTCTAGGACATTCAGAAGCCAAGTTATAAGCCTACAAATGTGTAACTGGACTACTTTAAATTGACACCAGATCCGGTGACCTTTGGGACATGGTTTGACCCCCTTAGGAAAGTGCTATCATCATGAAACGTTCAGATCACTTACAACTCAATAGATTCTACCTTCCTGTAACGTTTCAGCCTGATTGGACCTTGTTTTCACACAAATGGACCCAGAATGATGTGAAATTGTGCTTCGTGCAACATAATTCTGGGTGCCATTTACAAACCATAAGTGCTAATGACTCCATTCCTTTTTGTGGTTGTAGGGGCTGTTGATTGGAGTACACTAAAACAAACCTGATCTCTCTAGGACATTCAGAAGCCAAGTTATAAGCCCACAAATGTGTAACTGGACTACTTCTTTAAATTGACACCAGAACCGGTGATCTTTGGGACATGGTTTGACCCCCTTAGGAAAGTGCTATCATCATGAAACGTTCAGATCACTTACAACTCAGTAGATTCTACCTTCCTGTAACGTTTCAGCCTGATTGGACCTTGTTTTCACACAAATGAACCGAGAATGATGTGAAATTGTGCTTCGTGCAACATAATTCTGGGTGCCATTTAAAAACCATAAGTGCTAATGACTCCATTCCTTTTTGTGGTTGTATGGGCTGTTGATTGGAGTACACTAAAACAACCATGACCTCTCTAGGACATTCAGAAGCCAAGTTATAAGCCCACAAATGTGTAACTGGACTATTTCTTTAAAGTGACACCAGATCCGGTGACCTTTGGGACATGGTTTGACCCCCTTAGGAAAGTGCGATCATCATGAAACGTTCAGATCACTTACAACTCAATAGATTCTACCTTCCTGTATTGTTTCAGCCTGATTGGACCTTGTTTTCACACAAATGAACCCAGAATGATGTGAAATTGTGCTTCGTGCAACATAATTCTGGGTGCCATTTAAAAACCATAAGTGCTAATGTCTCCATTCCTTTTTGTGGTTGTAGGGGCTGTTGATTGGAGTACACTAAAGCAAACCTGATCGCTCTAGGACATTCAGAAGCCAAGTTATAAGCCCACAAATGTGTAACTGGACTACTTCTTTAAATTGACACCAGATCCGGTGACCTTTGGGACATGGTTTGACCCCCTTAGGAAAGTGCTATCATCATGAAACGTTCAGATCACTTACAACTCAATAGATTCTACCTTCCTGTAACGTTTCAGCCGGATTGGACCTTGTTTTCACACAAATGAACCCAGAATGATGTGAAATTGTGCTTCGTGCAACATAATTCTGGGTGCCATTTACAAACCATAAATGCTAATGACTCCATTCCTTTTTGTGGTTGTAGGGGCTGTTGATTCGAGTACATTAAAACAAACCTGATCTCTCTAGGACATTCAGAAGCCAAGTTATAAGCCCACAAAGGTGTAACTGGACTACTTATTTAAAGTGACACTTGGCCCGGTGACCTTTGGGACATGGTTTGACCCCCTATAGGAATGTGCGATCATCTTGAAACGTTCAGATCACTTACAACTCAATAGATTCTACCTTCTTGTAGCGTTTCAGCCGGATTGGACCTTGTTTTCACACAAATGGACCCAGAATGATGTGAAATTGTGCTTCGTGCAACATAATTCTGGGTGCCACTTACAAACCATAAGTGCTAATGACTCCATTCCTTTTTGGGCTTGTAGGGGCTGTTGATTGGAGTACATTAAAACAAACCTGATCTCTCTAGGACATTCAGAAGCCAAGTTATAAGCCCACAAATGTGTAACTGGACTACTTCTTTAAATTGACACCAGATCCAGTGACCTTTGGGACATGGTTTGACCCCCTTAGGAAAGTGCTATCATCATGAAACGTTCAGATCAGTTACAACTCAATAGATTCTACCTTCCTGTAACGTTTCAGCCTGATTGGACCTTGTTTTCACACAAATGAACCCAGAATGATGTGAAATTGTGCTTCGTGCAACATAATTCTGGGTGCCATTTAAAAACCATAAGTGCTAATGACTCCATTACTTTTTGTAGTTGTAGGGACTGTTGTTTGGAGTACACTAAAATAAACCTGATCTCTCTAGGACATTCAGAAGCCAAGTTATAAGCCCACAAATGTGTAACTGGACTACTTCTTTAAATTGACACCAGATCCGGTGACCTTTGGGACATGGTTTGACCCCCTTAGGAAAGTGCTATCATCATGAAACGTTCAGATCACTTACAACTCAATAGATTCTACCTTCCTGTAACGTTTCAGCCTGATTGGACCTTGTTTTCACACAAATGGACCCAGAATGATGTGAAATTGTGCTTCGTGCAACATAATTCTGGGTGCCATTTACAAACCATAAGTGCTAATGACTCCATTCCTTTTTGTGGTTGTAGGGGCTGTTGATTGGAGTACACTAAAACAAACCTAACCTCTCTAGGACATTCAGAAGCCAAGTTATAAGCCCACAAAGGTGTAACTGGACTACTTCTTTAAAGTGACACCAGGCCCGGTGACCTTTGGGACATGGTTTTACCCCCTATAGGAATGTGCGATCATCTTGAAATGTTCAGATCACTTACAACTCAATAGATTCTACCTTCTTGTAGCGTTTCAGCCCGATTGGACCTTGTTTTCACACAAATGGACCCAGAATGATGTGAAATTGTGCTTCGTGCAACATAATTCTGGGTGCCATTTACAAACCATAAGTGCTAATGACTCCATTCCTTTTTGTGGTTGTAGGGGCTGTTGATTGGAGTACACTAAAACAAACCTGATCTCTCTAGGACATTCAGAAGCCAAGTTATAAGCCCACAAATGTGTAACTGGACTACTTCTTTAAATTGACACCAGATCCGGTGATCTTTGGGACATGGTTTGACCCCCTTAGGAAAGTGCTATCATCATGAAACGTTCAGATCACTTACAACTCAGTAGATTCTACCTTCCTGTAACGTTTCAGCCTGATTGGACCTTGTTTTCACACAAATGAACCCAGAATGATGTGAAATTGTGCTTCGTGCAACATAATTCTGGGTGCCATTTAAAAACCATAAGTGCTAATGACTCCATTCCTTTTTGTGGTTGTAGGGGCTGTTGATTGGAGTACACTAAACCAACCATGACCTCTCTAGGACATTCAGAAGCCAAGTTATAAGCCCACAAATGTGTAACTGGACTACTTCTTTAAATTGACACCAGATCCGGTGACCTTTGGGACATGGTGTGACCCCCTTAGGAAAGTGCTACCTTCATGAAACGTTCAGATCACTTACAACTCAATAGATTCTACCTTCCTGTAACGTTTCAGCCTGATTGGACCTTGTTTTCACACAAATGGACCCAGAATGATGTGAAATTGTGCTTCGTGCAACATAATTCTGGTTGCCATTTACAATCCATAAGTGCTAATGACTCCATTCCTTTTTGTGGTTGTAGGGGCTGTTGATTGGAGTACACTAAAACAAACCTGACCTCTCTAGGACATTCAGAAGCCAAGTTATAAACCCACAAAGGTGTAACTGGACTACTTCTTTAAAGTGACACCAGGCCCGGTGACCTTTGGGACATGGTTTGACCCCCTATGGGAATGTGAGATCATCATGACACGTTCAGATCACTTACAACTCAATAGATTCTACCTTCTTGTAACGTTTCAGCCTGATTGGACCTTGTTTTCACACAAATGGACCCAGAATGATGTGAAATTGTGCTTCGTGCAACATAATTCTGGGTGCCATTTACAAACCATAAGGCTAATGACTCCATTCCTTTTGTGGTTGTAGGGGCTGTTGATTGGAGTACACTAAAACAAACCTGATCTCTCTAGGACATTCAGAAGCCAAGTTATAAGCCCACAAATGTGTAACTGGACTACTTCTTTAAATTGACACCAGATCCGGTGACCTTTGTAACATGGTTTGACCCCCTTAGGAAAGTGCTATCATCATGAAACGTTCAGATCAGTTACAACTCAATAGATTCCACCTTCCTGTAACGTTTCAGCCTGATTGGACCTTGTTTTCACACAAATGAACCCAGAATGATGTGAAATTGTGCTTCGTGCAACATAATTCTGGGTGCCATTTAAAAACCATAAGTGCTAATGACTCCATTACTTTTTGTAGTTGTAGGGACTGTTGTTTGGAGTACACTAAAATAAACCTGATCTCTCTAGGACATTCAGAAGCCAAGTTATAAGCCCACAAATGTGTAACTGGACTACTTCTTTAAATTGACACCAGATCCGGTGACCTTTGGGACATGGTTTGACCCCCTTAGGAAAGTGCTATCATCATGAAACGTTCAGATCACTTACAACTCAATAGATTCTACCTTCCTGTAACGTTTCAGCCTGATTGGACCTTGTTTTCACACAAATGGACCCAGAATGATGTGAAATTGTGCTTCGTGCAACATAATTCTGGGTGCCATTTACAAACCATAAGTGCTAATGACTCCATTCCTTTTTGTGGTTGTAGGGGCTGTTGATTGGAGTACACTAAAACAAACCTAACCTCTCTAGGACATTCAGAAGCCAAGTTATAAGCCCACAAAGGTGTAACTGGACTACTTCTTTAAAGTGACACCAGGCCCGGTGACCTTTGGGACATGGTTTTACCCCCTATAGGAATGTGCGATCATCTTGAAATGTTCAGATCACTTACAACTCAATAGATTCTACCTTCTTGTAGCGTTTCTGCCCGATTGGACCTTGTTTTCACACAAATGGACCCAGAATGATGTGAAATTGTGCTTCGTGCAACATAATTCTGGGTGCCATTTACAAACCATAAGTGCTAATGACTCCATTCCTTTTTGTGGTTGTAGGGGCTGTTGATTGGAGTACACTAAAACAAACCTGATCTCTCTAGGACATTCAGAAGCCAAGTTATAAGCCCACAAATGTGTAACTGGACTACTTCTTTAAATTGACACCAGATCCGGTGATCTTTGGGACATGGTTTGACCCCCTTAGGAAAGTGCTATCATCATGAAACGTTCAGATCACTTACAACTCAGTAGATTCTACCTTCCTGTAACGTTTCAGCCTGATTGGACCTTGTTTTCACACAAATGAACCCAGAATGATGTGAAATTGTGCTTCGTGCAACATAATTCTGGGTGCCATTTAAAAACCATAAGTGCTAATGACTCCATTCCTTTTTGTGGTTGTAGGGGCTGTTGATTGGATTACACTAAAACAACCATGACCTCTCTAGGACATTCAGAAGCCAAGTTATAAGCCCACAAATGTGTAACTGGACTACTTCTTTAAATTGACACCAGATCCGGTGACCTTTGGGACATGGTGTGACCCCCTTAGGAAAGTGCTAATTTCATGAAACGTTCAGATCACTTACAACTCAATAGATTCTACCTTCCTGTAACGTTTCAGCCTGATTGGACCTTGTTTTCACACAAATGGACCCAGAATGATGTGAAATTGTGCTTCGTGCAACATAATTCTGGTTGCCATTTACAATCCATAAGTGCTAATGACTCCATTCCTTTTTGTGGTTGTAGGGGCTGTTGATTGGAGTACACTAAAACAAACCTGACCTCTCTAGGACATTCAGAAGCCAAGTTATAAACCCACAAAGGTGTAACTGGACTACTTCTTTAAAGTGACACCAGGCCCGGTGACCTTTGGGACATGGTTTGACCCCCTATGGGAATGTGAGATCATCATGACACGTTCAGATCACTTACAACTCAATAGATTCTACCTTCTTGTAACGTTTCAGCCTGATTGGACCTTGTTTTTACACAAATGGACCCAGAATGATGTGAAATTGTGCTTCGTGCAACATAATTCTGGGTGCCATTTACAAACCATAAGGCTAATGACTCCATTCCTTTTGTGGTTGTAGGGGCTGTTGATTGGAGTACACTAAAACAAACCTGATCTCTCTAGGACATTCAGAAGCCAAGTTATAAGCCCACAAATGTGTAACTGGACTACTTCTTTAAATTGACACCAGATCCGGTGACCTTTGGGACATGGTTTGATCCCCTTAGGAAAGCGCTATCATCATGAAACGTTCAGATCACTTACAACTAAATAGATTCTACCTTCCTGTAACGTTTCAGCCTGATTGGACCTTGTTTTCACACAAATGAACCCAGAATGATGTGAAATTGTGCTTCGTGCAACATAATTCTGGGTGCCATTTACAAACCATAAATGCTAATGACTCCATTCCTTTTTGTGGTTGTAGGGGCTGTTGATTGGAGTACATTAAAACAAACCTGATCTCTCTAGGACATTCAGAAGCCAAGTTATAAGCCCACAAATGTGTAACTGGACTACTTCTTTAAATTGACACCAGATCCGGTGACCTTTGGGACATGGTTTGATCCCCTTAGGAAGGCGCTATCATCATGAAACGTTCAGATCACTTACAACTAAATAGATTCTACCTTCCTGTAACGTTTCAGCCTGATTGGACCTTGTTTTCACACAAATGAACCCAGAATGATGTGAAATTGTGCTTCGTGCAACATAATTCTGGGTGCCATTTACAAACCATAAATGCTAATGACTCCATTCCTTTTTGTGGTTGTAGGGGCTGTTGATTGGAGTACATTAAAACAAACCTGATCTCTCTAGGACATTCAGAAGCCAAGATATAAGCCCACAAATGTGTAACTGGACTACTTCTTTAAAATGACACCAGGCCCGGTGACCTTTGGGACATGGTTTGACCGCCCTTAGGAGAGTGCTATCATCATGAAACGTTCAGATCACTTACAACTAAATAGATTCTACCTTCCTGTAACGTTTCAGCCTGATTGGACCTTGTTTTCACACAAATGAACCCAGAATGATGTGAAATTGTGCTTCGTGCAACATAATTCTGAGTGCCATTTACAAACCATAAATGCTAATGACTTCATTCCTTTTAGTGGTAATGGGGGCTGCTAATTGGAGTACTCTAAAACAAACCTGACCTCTCTAGGATATTCAGAAGCCAAGTTATAAGCCCACAAAGGTGTAACTGGACTACTTCTTTAAAGTGACTCCAGGCCCGGTGACCTTTGGGACATGGTTTGACCCCCTTAGGAAAGTGCTATCATCATGAAACGTTCAGATCACTTACAATTCAATAGATTCTACCTTCCTGTAACGTTTCAGCCTGATTGTACCTTGTTTTCACACAAATGAACCCAGAATGAAGTGAAATTGTGCTTAGTGCAACATTATTCTGGGTGCCATTTAAAAACCATAAGTGCTAATGACTCCATTCCTTATTGTGGTTGTAGGGGCTGTTGATTGGAGTATACTAAAACAAACCTGATCTCTCTAGGACATTCAGAAGCCAAGTTATAAGCCTACAAATGTGTAACTGGACTACTTTAAATTGACACCAGATCCGGTGACCTTTGGGACATGGTTTGACCCCCTTAGGAAAGTGCTATCATCATGAAACGTTCAGATCACTTACAACTCAATAGATTCTACCTTCCTGTAACGTTTCAGCCTGATTGGACCTTGTTTTCACACAAATGGACCCAGAATGATGTGAAATTGTGCTTCGTGCAACATAATTCTGGGTGCCATTTACAAACCATAAGTGCTAATGACTCCATTCCTTTTTGTGGTTGTAGGGGCTGTTGATTGGAGTACACTAAAACAAACCTGATCTCTCTAGGACATTCAGAAGCCAAGTTATAAGCCCACAAATGTGTAACTGGACTACTTCTTTAAATTGACACCAGAACCGGTGATCTTTGGGACATGGTTTGACCCCCTTAGGAAAGTGCTATCATCATGAAACGTTCAGATCACTTACAACTCAGTAGATTCTACCTTCCTGTAACGTTTCAGCCTGATTGGACCTTGTTTTCACACAAATGAACCGAGAATGATGTGAAATTGTGCTTCGTGCAACATAATTCTGGGTGCCATTTAAAAACCATAAGTGCTAATGACTCCATTCCTTTTTGTGGTTGTAGGGGCTGTTGATTGGAGTACACTAAAACAACCATGACCTCTCTAGGACATTCAGAAGCCAAGTTATAAGCCCACAAATGTGTAACTGGACTATTTCTTTAAAGTGACACCAGATCCGGTGACCTTTGGGACATGGTTTGACCCCCTTAGGAAAGTGCGATCATCATGAAACGTTCAGATCACTTACAACTCAATAGATTCTACCTTCCTGTATTGTTTCAGCCTGATTGGACCTTGTTTTCACACAAATGAACCCAGAATGATGTGAAATTGTGCTTCGTGCAACATAATTCTGGGTGCCATTTAAAAACCATAAGTGCTAATGACTCCATTCCTTTTTGTGGTTGTAGGGGCTGTTGATTGGAGTACACTAAAACAACCATGACCTCTCTAGGACATTCAGAAGCCAAGTTATAAGCCCACAAATGTGTAACTGGACTACTTCTTTAAATTGACACCAGATCCGGTGACCTTTGGGACATGGTGTGACCCCCTTAGGAAAGTGCTAACTTCATGAAACGTTCAGATCACTTACAACTCAATAGATTCTACCTTCCTGTAACGTTTCAGCCTGATTGGACCTTGTTTTCACACAAATGGACCCAGAATGATGTGAAATTGTGCTTCGTGCAACATAATTCTGGTTGCCATTTACAATCCATAAGTGCTAATGACTCCATTCCTTTTTGTGGTTGTAGGGGCTGTTGATTGGAGTACACTAAAACAAACCTGACCTCTCTAGGACATTCAGAAGCCAAGTTATAAACCCACAAAGGTGTAACTGGACTACTTCTTTAAAGTGACACCAGGCCCGGTGACCTTTGGGACATGGTTTGACCCCCTATGGGAATGTGAGATCATCATGACACGTTCAGATCACTTACAACTCAATAGATTCTACCTTCTTGTAACGTTTCAGCCTGATTGGACCTTGTTTTTACACAAATGGACCCAGAATGATGTGAAATTGTGCTTCGTGCAACATAATTCTGGGTGCCATTTACAAACCATAAGGCTAATGACTCCATTCCTTTTGTGGTTGTAGGGGCTGTTGATTGGAGTACACTAAAACAAACCTGATCTCTCTAGGACATTCAGAAGCCAAGTTATAAGCCCACAAATGTGTAACTGGACTACTTCTTTAAATTGACACCAGATCCGGTGACCTTTGGGACATGGTTTGATCCCCTTAGGAAAGCGCTATCATCATGAAACGTTCAGATCACTTACAACTAAATAGATTCTACCTTCCTGTAACGTTTCAGCCTGATTGGACCTTGTTTTCACACAAATGAACCCAGAATGATGTGAAATTGTGCTTCGTGCAACATAATTCTGGGTGCCATTTACAAACCATAAATGCTAATGACTCCATTCCTTTTTGTGGTTGTAGGGGCTGTTGATTGGAGTACATTAAAACAAACCTGATCTCTCTAGGACATTCAGAAGCCAAGTTATAAGCCCACAAATGTGTAACTGGACTACTTCTTTAAAATGACACCAGGCCCGGTGACCTTTGGGACATGGTTTGACCGCCCTTAGGAGAGTGCTATCATCATGAAACGTTCAGATCACTTACAACTAAATAGATTCTACCTTCCTGTAACGTTTCAGCCTGATTGGACCTTGTTTTCACACAAATGAACCCAGAATGATGTGAAATTGTGCTTCGTGCAACATAATTCTGAGTGCCATTTACAAACCATAAATGCTAATGACTTCATTCCTTTTAGTGGTAATGGGGGCTGCTAATTGGAGTACTCTAAAACAAACCTGACCTCTCTAGGATATTCAGAAGCCAAGTTATAAGCCCACAAAGGTGTAACTGGACTACTTCTTTAAAGTGACTCCAGGCCCGGTGACCTTTGGGACATGGTTTGACCCCCTTAGGAAAGTGCTATCATCATGAAACGTTCAGATCACTTACAATTCAATAGATTCTACCTTCCTGTAACGTTTCAGCCTGATTGTACCTTGTTTTCACACAAATGAACCCAGAATGAAGTGAAATTGTGCTTAGTGCAACATTATTCTGGGTGCCATTTAAAAACCATAAGTGCTAATGACTCCATTCCTTATTGTGGTTGTAGGGGCTGTTGATTGGAGTATACTAAAACAAACCTGATCTCTCTAGGACATTCAGAAGCCAAGTTATAAGCCTACAAATGTGTAACTGGACTACTTTAAATTGACACCAGATCCGGTGACCTTTGGGACATGGTTTGACCCCCTTAGGAAAGTGCTATCATCATGAAACGTTCAGATCACTTACAACTCAATAGATTCTACCTTCCTGTAACGTTTCAGCCTGATTGGACCTTGTTTTCACACAAATGGACCCAGAATGATGTGAAATTGTGCTTCGTGCAACATAATTCTGGGTGCCATTTACAAACCATAAGTGCTAATGACTCCATTCCTTTTTGTGGTTGTAGGGGCTGTTGATTGGAGTACACTAAAACAAACCTGATCTCTCTAGGACATTCAGAAGCCAAGTTATAAGCCCACAAATGTGTAACTGGACTACTTCTTTAAATTGACACCAGAACCGGTGATCTTTGGGACATGGTTTGACCCCCTTAGGAAAGTGCTATCATCATGAAACGTTCAGATCACTTACAACTCAGTAGATTCTACCTTCCTGTAACGTTTCAGCCTGATTGGACCTTGTTTTCACACAAATGAACCGAGAATGATGTGAAATTGTGCTTCGTGCAACATAATTCTGGGTGCCATTTAAAAATCATAAGTGCTAATGACTCCATTCCTTTTTGTGGTTGTAGGGGCTGTTGATTGGAGTACACTAAAACAACCATGACCTCTCTAGGACATTCAGAAGCCAAGTTATAAGCCCACAAATGTGTAACTGGACTACTTCTTTAAATTGACACCAGATCCGGTGACCTTTGGGACATGGTTTGACCCCCTTAGGAAAGTGCTATCATCATGAAACGTTCAGATCACTTACAACTCAATAGATTCTACCTTCCTGTAACGTTTCAGCCGGATTGGACCTTGTTTTCACACAAATGAACCCAGAATGATGTGAAATTGTGCTTCGTGCAACATAATTCTGGGTGCCATTTACAAACCATAAATGCTAATGACTCCATTCCTTTTTGTGGTTGTAGGGGCTGTTGATTCGAGTACATTAAAACAAACCTGATCTCTCTAGGACATTCAGAAGCCAAGTTATAAGCCCACAAAGGTGTAACTGGACTACTTATTTAAAGTGACACTTGGCCCGGTGACCTTTGGGACATGGTTTGACCCCCTATAGGAATGTGCGATCATCTTGAAACGTTCAGATCACTTACAACTCAATAGATTCTACCTTCTTGTAGCGTTTCAGCCGGATTGGACCTTGTTTTCACACAAATGGACCCAGAATGATGTGAAATTGTGCTTCGTGCAACATAATTCTGGGTGCCACTTACAAACCATAAGTGCTAATAACTCCATTCCTTTTTGGGCTTGTAGGGGCTGTTGATTGGAGTACATTAAAACAAACCTGATCTCTCTAGGACATTCAGAAGCCAAGTTATAAGCCCACAAATGTGTAACTGGACTACTTCTTTAAATTGACACCAGATCCAGTGACCTTTGGGACATGGTTTGACCCCCTTAGGAAAGTGCTATCATCATGAAACGTTCAGATCAGTTACAACTCAATAGATTCTACCTTCCTGTAACGTTTCAGCCTGATTGGACCTTGTTTTCACACAAATGAACCCAGAATGATGTGAAATTGTGCTTCGTGCAACATAATTCTGGGTGCCATTTAAAAACCATAAGTGCTAATGACTCCATTACTTTTTGTAGTTGTAGGGACTGTTGTTTGGAGTACACTAAAATAAACCTGATCTCTCTAGGACATTCAGAAGCCAAGTTATAAGCCCACAAATGTGTAACTGGACTACTTCTTTAAATTGACACCAGATCCGGTGACCTTTGGGACATGGTTTGACCCCCTTAGGAAAGTGCTATCATCATGAAACGTTCAGATCACTTACAATTCAATAGATTCTACCTTCCTGTAACGTTTCAGCCTGATTGTACCTTGTTTTCACACAAATGAACCCAGAATGAAGTGAAATTGTGCTTAGTGCAACATTATTCTGGGTGCCATTTAAAAACCATAAGTGCTAATGACTCCATTCCTTATTGTGGTTGTAGGGGCTGTTGATTGGAGTATACTAAAACAAACCTGATCTCTCTAGGACATTCAGAAGCCAAGTTATAAGCCTACAAATGTGTAACTGGACTACTTTAAATTGACACCAGATCCGGTGACCTTTGGGACATGGTTTGACCCCCTTAGGAAAGTGCTATCATCATGAAACGTTCAGATCACTTACAACTCAATAGATTCTACCTTCCTGTAACGTTTCAGCCTGATTGGACCTTGTTTTCACACAAATGGACCCAGAATGATGTGAAATTGTGCTTCGTGCAACATAATTCTGGGTGCCATTTACAAACCATAAGTGCTAATGACTCCATTCCTTTTTGTGGTTGTAGGGGCTGTTGATTGGAGTACACTAAAACAAACCTGATCTCTCTAGGACATTCAGAAGCCAAGTTATAAGCCCACAAATGTGTAACTGGACTACTTCTTTAAATTGACACCAGAACCGGTGATCTTTGGGACATGGTTTGACCCCCTTAGGAAAGTGCTATCATCATGAAACGTTCAGATCACTTACAACTCAGTAGATTCTACCTTCCTGTAACGTTTCAGCCTGATTGGACCTTGTTTTCACACAAATGAACCGAGAATGATGTGAAATTGTGCTTCGTGCAACATAATTCTGGGTGCCATTTAAAAATCATAAGTGCTAATGACTCCATTCCTTTTTGTGGTTGTAGGGGCTGTTGATTGGAGTACACTAAAACAACCATGACCTCTCTAGGACATTCAGAAGCCAAGTTATAAGCCCACAAATGTGTAACTGGACTACTTCTTTAAATTGACACCAGATCCGGTGACCTTTGGGACATGGTTTGACCCCCTTAGGAAAGTGCTATCATCATGAAACGTTCAGATCACTTACAACTCAATAGATTCTACCTTCCTGTAACGTTTCAGCCGGATTGGACCTTGTTTTCACACAAATGAACCCAGAATGATGTGAAATTGTGCTTCGTGCAACATAATTCTGGGTGCCATTTACAAACCATAAATGCTAATGACTCCATTCCTTTTTGTGGTTGTAGGGGCTGTTGATTCGAGTACATTAAAACAAACCTGATCTCTCTAGGACATTCAGAAGCCAAGTTATAAGCCCACAAAGGTGTAACTGGACTACTTATTTAAAGTGACACTTGGCCCGGTGACCTTTGGGACATGGTTTGACCCCCTATAGGAATGTGCGATCATCTTGAAACGTTCAGATCACTTACAACTCAATAGATTCTACCTTCTTGTAGCGTTTCAGCCGGATTGGACCTTGTTTTCACACAAATGGACCCAGAATGATGTGAAATTGTGCTTCGTGCAACATAATTCTGGGTGCCACTTACAAACCATAAGTGCTAATAACTCCATTCCTTTTTGGGCTTGTAGGGGCTGTTGATTGGAGTACATTAAAACAAACCTGATCTCTCTAGGACATTCAGAAGCCAAGTTATAAGCCCACAAATGTGTAACTGGACTACTTCTTTAAATTGACACCAGATCCAGTGACCTTTGGGACATGGTTTGACCCCCTTAGGAAAGTGCTATCATCATGAAACGTTCAGATCAGTTACAACTCAATAGATTCTACCTTCCTGTAACGTTTCAGCCTGATTGGACCTTGTTTTCACACAAATGAACCCAGAATGATGTGAAATTGTGCTTCGTGCAACATAATTCTGGGTGCCATTTAAAAACCATAAGTGCTAATGACTCCATTACTTTTTGTAGTTGTAGGGACTGTTGTTTGGAGTACACTAAAATAAACCTGATCTCTCTAGGACATTCAGAAGCCAAGTTATAAGCCCACAAATGTGTAACTGGACTACTTCTTTAAATTGACACCAGATCCGGTGACCTTTGGGACATGGTTTGACCCCCTTAGGAAAGTGCTATCATCATGAAACGTTCAGATCACTTACAACTCAATAGATTCTACCTTCCTGTAACGTTTCAGCCTGATTGGACCTTGTTTTCACACAAATGGACCCAGAATGATGTGAAATTGTGCTTCGTGCAACATAATTCTGGGTGCCATTTACAAACCATAAGTGCTAATGACTCCATTCCTTTTTGTGGTTGTAGGGGCTGTTGATTGGAGTACACTAAAACAAACCTGATCACTCTAGGACATTCAGAAGCCAAGTTATAAGCCCACAAATGTGTAACTGGACTACTTCTTTAAATTGACACCAGAACCGGTGATCTTTGGGACATGGTTTGACCCCCTTAGGAAAGTGCTATCATCATGAAACGTTCAGATCACTTACAACTCAGTAGATTCTACCTTCCTGTAACGTTTCAGCCTGATTGGACCTTGTTTTCACACAAATGAACCGAGAATGATGTGAAATTGTGCTTCGTGCAACATAATTCTGGGTGCCATTTAAAAACCATAAGTGCTAATGACTCCATTCCTTTTTGTGGTTGTAGGGGCTGTTGATTGGAGTACACTAAAACAACCATGACCTCTCTAGGACATTCAGAAGCCAAGTTATAAGCCCACAAATGTGTAACTGGACTATTTCTTTAAAGTGACACCAGATCCGGTGACCTTTGGGACATGGTTTGACCCCCTTAGGAAAGTGCGATCATCATGAAACGTTCAGATCACTTACAACTCAATAGATTCTACCTTCCTGTATTGTTTCAGCCTGATTGGACCTTGTTTTCACACAAATGAACCCAGAATGATGTGAAATTGTGCTTCGTGCAACATAATTCTGGGTGCCATTTAAAAACCATAAGTGCTAATGTCTCCATTCCTTTTTGTGGTTGTAGGGGCTGTTGATTGGAGTACACTAAAGCAAACCTGATCGCTCTAGGACATTCAGAAGCCAAGTTATAAGCCCACAAATGTGTAACTGGACTACTTCTTTAAATTGACACCAGATCCGGTGACCTTTGGGACATGGTTTGACCCCCTTAGGAAAGTGCTATCATCATGAAACGTTCAGATCACTTACAACTCAATAGATTCTACCTTCCTGTATTGTTTCAGCCGGATTGGACCTTGTTTTCACACAAATGAACCCAGAATGATGTGAAATTGTGCTTCGTGCAACATAATTCTGGGTGCCATTTACAAACCATAAATGCTAATGACTCCATTCCTTTTTGTGGTTGTAGGGGCTGTTGATTCGAGTACATTAAAACAAACCTGATCTCTCTAGGACATTCAGAAGCCAAGTTATAAGACCACAAAGGTGTAACTGGACTACTTATTTAAAGTGACACTTGGCCCGGTGACCTTTGGGACATGGTTTGACCCCCTATAGGAATGTGCGATCATCTTGAAACGTTCAGATCACTTACAACTCAATAGATTCTACCTTCTTGTAGCGTTTCAGCCGGATTGGACCTTGTTTTCACACAAATGGACCCAGAATGATGTGAAATTGTGCTTCGTGCAACATAATTCTGGGTGCCACTTACAAACCATAAGTGCTAATGACTCCATTCCTTTTTGGGCTTGTAGGGGCTGTTGATTGGAGTACATTAAAACAAACCTGATCTCTCTAGGACATTCAGAAGCCAAGTTATAAGCCCACAAATGTGTAACTGGACTACTTCTTTAAATTGACACCAGATCCAGTGACCTTTGGGACATGGTTTGACCCCCTTAGGAAAGTGCTATCATCATGAAACGTTCAGATCAGTTACAACTCAATAGATTCTACCTTCCTGTAACGTTTCAGCCTGATTGGACCTTGTTTTCACACAAATGAACCCAGAATGATGTGAAATTGTGCTTCGTGCAACATAATTCTGGGTGCCATTTAAAAACCATAAGTGCTAATGACTCCATTACTTTTTGTAGTTGTAGGGACTGTTGTTTGGAGTACACTAAAATAAACCTGATCTCTCTAGGACATTCAGAAGCCAAGTTATAAGCCCACAAATGTGTAACTGGACTACTTCTTTAAATTGACACCAGATCCGGTGACCTTTGGGACATGGTTTGACCCCCTTAGGAAAGTGCTATCATCATGAAACGTTCAGATCACTTACAACTCAATAGATTCTACCTTCCTGTAACGTTTCAGCCTGATTGGACCTTGTTTTCACACAAATGGACCCAGAATGATGTGAAATTGTGCTTCGTGCAACATAATTCTGGGTGCCATTTACAAACCATAAGTGCTAATGACTCCATTCCTTTTTGTGGTTGTAGGGGCTGTTGATTGGAGTACACTAAAACAAACCTAACCTCTCTAGGACATTCAGAAGCCAAGTTATAAGCCCACAAAGGTGTAACTGGACTACTTCTTTAAAGTGACACCAGGCCCGGTGACCTTTGGGACATGGTTTTACCCCCTATAGGAATGTGCGATCATCTTGAAATGTTCAGATCACTTACAACTCAATAGATTCTACCTTCTTGTAGCGTTTCAGCCCGATTGGACCTTGTTTTCACACAAATGGACCCAGAATGATGTGAAATTGTGCTTCGTGCAACATAATTCTGGGTGCCATTTACAAACCATAAGTGCTAATGACTCCATTCCTTTTTGTAGTTGTAGGGACTGTTGTTTGGAGTACACTAAAATAAACCTGATCTCTCTAGGACATTCAGAAGCCAAGTTATAAGCCCACAAATGTGTAACTGGACTACTTCTTTAAATTGACACCAGATCCGGTGATCTTTGGGACATGGTTTGACCCCCTTAGGAAAGTGCTATCATCATGAAACGTTCAGATCACTTACAACTCAGTAGATTCTACCTTCCTGTAACGTTTCAGCCTGATTGGACCTTGTTTTCACACAAATGAACCCAGAATGATGTGAAATTGTGCTTCGTGCAACATAATTCTGGGTGCCATTTAAAAACCATAAGTGCTAATGACTCCATTCCTTTTTGTGGTTGTAGGGGCTGTTGATTGGAGTACACTAAAACAACCATGACCTCTCTAGGACATTCAGAAGCCAAGTTATAAGCCCACAAATGTGTAACTGGACTACTTCTTTAAAGTGACACCAGATCCGGTGACCTTTGGGACATGGTTTGACCCCCTTAGGAAAGTGCGATCATCATGAAAAGTTCAGATCACTTACAACTCAATAGATTCTACCTTCCTGTATTGTTTCAGCCTGATTGGACCTTGTTTTCACACAAATGAACCCAGAATGATGTGAAATTGTGCTTCGTGCAACATAATTCTGGGTGCCATTTAAAAACCATAAGTGCTAATGTCTCCATTCCTTTTTGTGGTTGTAGGGGCTGTTGATTGGAGTACACTAAAGCAAACCTGATCGCTCTAGGACATTCAGAAGCCAAGTTATAAGCCCACAAATGTGTAACTGGACTACTTCTTTAAATTGACACCAGATCCGGTGACCTTTGGGACATGGTTTGACCCCCTTAGGAAAGTGCTATCATCATGAAACGTTCAGATAACTTACAACTCAATAGATTCTACATTCCTGTAACGTTTCAGCCGGATTGGACCTTGTTTTCACACAAATGAACCCAGAATGATGTGAAATTGTGCTTCGTGCAACATAATTCTGGGTGCCATTTACAAACCATAAATGCTAATGACTCCATTCCTTTTTGTGGTTGTAGGGGCTGTTGATTGGAGTACATTAAAACAAACCTGATCTCTCTAGGACATTCAGAAGCCAAGTTATAAGCCCACAAAGGTGTAACTGGACTACTTCTTTAAAGTGACACCAGGCCCGGTGACCTTTGGGACATGGTTTTACCCCCTATAGGAATGTGCGATCATCTTGAAATGTTCAGATCACTTACAACTCAATAGATTCTACCTTCTTGTAGCGTTTCAGCCTGATTGGACCTTGTTTTCACACAAATGGACCCAGAATGATGTGAAATTGTGCTTCGTGCAACATAATTCTGGGTGCCATTTACAAACCATAAGTGCTAATGACTCCATTCCTTTTTGTGGTTGTAGGGGCTGTTGATTGGAGTACAACAAAAAAAACCTGATCTCTCTAGGACATTCAGAAGCCAAGTTATAAGCCCACAAATGTGTAACTGGACTACTTCTTTAAATTGACACCAGATCCGGTGATCTTTGGGACATGGTTTGACCCCCTTAGGAAAGTGCTTTCATCATGAAACGTTCAGATCACTTACAACTCAGTAGATTCTACCTTCCTGTAACGTTTCAGCCTGATTGGACCTTGTTTTCACACAAATGAACCCAGAATGATGTGAAATTGTGCTTCGTGCAACATAATTCTGGGTGCCATTTAAAAACCATAAGTGCTAATGACTCCATTCCTTTTTGTGGTTGTAGGGGCTGTTGATTGGAGTACACTAAAACAACCCTGACCTCTCTAGGACATTCAGAAGCCAAGTTATAAGCCCACAAATGTGTAACTGGACTACTTCTTTAAAGTGACACCAGATCTGGTGACCTTTGGGACATGGTTTGACCCCCTTAGGAAAGTGCGATCATCATGAAACATTCAGATCACTTACAACTAAATAGATTCTACCTTTCTGTATTGTTTCAGCCTGATTGGACCTTGTTTTCACACAAATGAACCCAGAATGATGTGAAATTGTGCTTCGTGCAACATAATTCTGGGTGCCATTTAAAAACCATAAGTGCTAATGACTCCATTCCTTTTTGTGGTTGTAGGGGCTGTTGATTGGAGTATACTAAAACAAACCTGATCTCTCTAGGACATTCAGAAGCCAAGTTATAAGCCCACAAATGTGTAACTGGACTACTTCTTTAGACACCAGATCGGGTGACCTTTGGGACATGGTTTGACCCCCTTAGGGAAGTGCTATCATCATGAAACGTTCAGATCACTTACAACTTAATAGATTCTACCTTCCTGTAATGTTTCAGCCTAATTGGACCTTGTTTTCACACAAATGGACCCAGAATGATGTGAAATTGTGCTTCGTGCAACATAATTCTGGGTGACATTTACAAACCATAAGTGCTAATGACTCCATTCCTTTTTGTGGTTGTAGGGGCTGTTGATTGGAGTACACTAAAACAAACCTGATCTCTCTAGGACATTCAGAAGCCAAGTTATAAGCCCACAAATGTGTAACTGGACTACTTTAAATTGACACCAGATCCGGTGACTTTTGGGACATGGTTTGACCCCCTTAGGAAAGTGCTATCATCATGAAACGTTCAGATCACTTACAACTCAATAGATTCTACCTTCCTGTAACGTTTCAGCCTGACTGGACCTTGTTTTCACACAAATGAACCCAGAATGATGTGAAATTGTGCTTCGTGCAACATAATTCTGGGTGCCATTTAAAAACCATAAGTGCTAATGACTCCATTCCTTTTTGTGGTTGTAGGGGCTGTTGATTGGAGTACACTAAAACAAACCTGATCGCTCTAGGACATTCAGAAGCCAAGTTATAAGCCCACAAATGTGTAACTGGACTACTTCTTTAAATTGACACCAGATCCGATGACCTTTGGGACATGGTTTGACCCCCTTAGGAAAGTGCTATCATCATGAAACGTTCAGATCACTTACAACTCAATAGATTCTACCTTCCTGTAACATATCAGCCTGATTGGACCTTGTTTTCATACAAATGAACCCAGAATGATGTGAAATTGTGCTTCGTGCAACGTAATTCTGGGTGCCATTTACAAACCATAAGTGCTAATGACTCCATTCCTTTTTGTGGTTGTAGGGGCTTTTGATTAGAGTACACTAAAACAAACCTAACCTCTCTAGGACATTCAGAAGCCAAGTTATAAGCCCACAAAGGTGTAACTGGACTACTTCTTTAAAGTGACACCAGGCCCGGTGACATTTGGGACATGGTTTGACCCCCTATAGGCATGTGCGATCATCTTGAAACGTTCAGATCACTTACAACTCAATAGATTCTACCTTCCTGTATTGTTTCAGCCTGATTGGACCTTGTTTTTACACAAATGAACCCATAATGATGTGAAATTGTGCTTCGTGCAACATAATTCTGGGTGCCATTTACAAACCATAAGTGCTAATGTCTCCATTCCTTTTTGTGGTTGTAGGGGCTGTTGATTGGAGTACCCTTAAACAAACCTGATCGCTCTAGGACATTCAAAAGCCAAGGTTTAAGCCCACAAATGTGTAACTGGACTACTTCTTTAAATTCACACCAGATCTGGTGACCTTTGGGACATGGTTTGACCCCCTTAGGAAAGTGCTATCATCATGAAACGTTCAGATCACTTACAACTTAATAGATTCTACCTTCCTGTAACGTTTCAGCCTGATTGGACCTTGTTTTAACACAAATGGACCCAGAATGATGTGAAATTGTGCTACGTGCAACATAATTCTGGGTGCCATTTACAAACCATAAGTGCTAATGACTCCATTCCTTTTTGTGGTTGTAGGGGCTGTTGATTGGAGTATACTAAAACAAACCTGATCTCTCTAGGACATTCAGAAGCCAAGTTATAAGCCTACAAATGTGTAACTGGACTACTTTAAATTGACACCAGATCCGGTGACCTTTGGGACATGGTTTGACCCCCTTAGGAAAGTGCTATCATCATGAAACGTTCAGATCACTTACAACTCAATAGCTTCTACCTTCCTGTATTGTTTCAGCCTGATTGGACCTTGTTTTCACACAAATGAACCCAGAATGATGTGAAATTGTGCTTCGTGCAACATAATTCTGGGTGCCATTTAAAAACCATAAGTGCTAATGTCTCCATTCCTTTTTGTGGTTGTAGGGGCTTTTGATTGGAGTACACTAAAGCAAACCTGATCGCTCTAGGACATTCAGAAGCCAAGTTATAAGCCCACAAATGTGTAACTGGACTACTTCTTTAAATTGACACCAGATCCGGTGACCTTTGGGACATGGTTTGACCCCCTTAGGAAAGTGCTATCATCATGAAACGTTCAGATCACTTACAACTCAATAGATTCTACCTTCCTGTAACGTTTCAGCCGGATTGGACCTTGTTTTCACACAAATGAACCCAGAATGATGTGAAATTGTGCTTCGTGCAACATAATTCTGGGTGCCATTTACAAACCATAAATGCTAATGACTCCATTCCTTTTTGTGGTTGTAGGGGCTGTTGATTCGAGTACATTAAAACAAACCTGATCTCGCTAGGACATTCAGAAGCCAAGTTATAAGCCCACAAAGGTGTAACTGGACTACTTCTTTAAAGTGACACTTGGCCCGGTGACCTTTGGGACATGGTTTGACCCCCTATAGGAATGTGCGATCATCTTGAAACGTTCAGATCACTTACAACTCAATAGATTCTACCTTCTTGTAGCGTTTCAGCCGGATTGGACCTTGTTTTCACACAAATGGACCCAGAATGATGTGAAATTGTGCTTCGTGCAACATAATTCTGGGTGCCACTTACAAACCATAAGTGCTAATGACTCTATTCCTTTTTGGGCTTGTAGGGGCTGTTGATTGGAGTACATTAAAACAAACCTGATCTCTCTAGGACATTCAGAAGCCAAGTTATAAGCCCACAAATGTGTAACTGGACTACTTCTTTAAATTGACACCAGATCCAGTGACCTTTGGGACATGGTTTGACCCCCTTAGGAAAGTGCTATCATCATGAAACGTTCAGATCAGTTACAACTCAATAGATTCTACCTTCCTGTAACGTTTCAGCCTGATTGGACCTTGTTTTCACACAAATGAACCCAGAATGATGTGAAATTGTGCTTCGTGCAACATAATTCTGGGTGCCATTTAAAAACCATAAGTGCTAATGACTCCATTCCTTTTTGTAGTTGTAGGGACTGTTGTTTGGAGTACACTAAAATAAACCTGATCTCTCTAGGACATTCAGAAGTCAAGTTATAAGCCCACAAATGTGTAACTGGACTACTTCTTTAAATTGACACCAGATCCGGTGACCTTTGGGACATGGTTTGACCCTCTTAGGAAAGTGCTATCATCATGAAACGTTCAGATCACTTACAACTCAATAGATTCTACCTTCCTGTAACGTTTCAGCCTGATTGGACCTTGTTTTCACACAAATGGACCCAGAATGATGTGAAATTGTGCTTCGTTCAACATAATTCTGGGTGCCATTTACAAACCATAAGTGCTAATGACTCCATTCCTTTTTGTGGTTGTAGGGGCTGTTGATTGGAGTACACTAAAACAAACCTAACCTCTCTAGGACATTCAGAAGCCAAGTTATAAGCCCACAAAGGTGTAACTGGACTACTTCTTTAAAGTGACACCAGGCCCGGTGACCTTTGGGACATGGTTTTACCCCCTATAGGAATGTGCGATCATCTTGAAATGTTCAGATCACTTACAACTCAATAGATTCTACCTTCTTGTAGCGTTTCAGCCTGATTGGACCTTGTTTTCACACAAATGGACCCAGAATGATGTGAAATTGTGCTTCGTGCAACATAATTCTGGGTGCCATTTACAAACCATAAGTGCTAATGACTCCATTCCTTTTTGTGGTTGTAGGGGCTGTTGATTGGAGTACACTAAAACAAACCTGATCTCTCTAGGACATTCAGAAGCCAAGTTATAAGCCCACAAATGTGTAACTGGACTACTTCTTTAAATTGACACCAGATCCGGTGATCTTTGGGACATGGTTTGACCCCCTTAGGAAAGTGCTATCATCATGAAACGTTCAGATCACTTACAACTCAGTAGATTCTACCTTCCTGTAACGTTTCAGCCTGATTGGACCTTGTTTTCACACAAATGAACCCAGAATGATGTGAAATTGTGCTTCGTGCAACATAATTCTGGGTGCCATTTAAAAACCATAAGTGCTAATGACTCCATTCCTTTTTGTGGTTGTAGGGGCTGTTGATTGGAGTACACTAAAACAACCATGACCTCTCTAGGACATTCAGAAGCCAAGTTATAAGCCCACAAATGTGTAACTGGACTACTTCTTTAAAGTGACACCAGATCCGGTGACCTTTGGGACATGGTTTGACCCCCTTAGGAAAGTGCGATCATCATGAAAAGTTCAGATCACTTACAACTCAATAGATTCTACCTTCCTGTATTGTTTCAGCCTGATTGGACCTTGTTTTCACACAAATGAACCCAGAATGATGTGAAATTGTGCTTCGTGCAACATAATTCTGGGTGCCATTTAAAAACCATAAGTGCTAATGTCTCCATTCCTTTTTGTGGATGTAGGGGCTGTTGATTGGAGTACACTAAAGCAAACCTGATCGCTCTAGGACATTCAGAAGCCAAGTTATAAGCCCACAAATGTGTAACTGGACTACTTCTTTAAATTGACACCAGATCCGGTGACCTTTGGGACATGGTTTGACCCCCTTAGGAAAGTGCTATCATCATGAAACGTTCAGATCACTTACAACTCAATAGATTCTACCTTCCTGTAACGTTTCAGCCTGATTGGACCTTGTTTTCACACAAATGGACCCAGAATGATGTGAAATTGTGCTTCGTGCAACATAATTCTGGGTGCCATTTACAAACCATAAGTGCTAATGACTCCATTCCTTTTTGTGGTTGTAGGGGCTGTTGATTGGAGTACACTAAAACAAACCTAACCTCTCTAGGACATTCAGAAGCCAAGTTATAAGCCCACAAAGGTGTAACTGGACTACTTCTTTAAAGTGACACCAGGCCCGGTGACCTTTGGGACATGGTTTTACCCCCTATAGGAATGTGCGATCATCTTGAAATGTTCAGATCACTTACAACTCAATAGATTCTACCTTCTTGTAGCGTTTCATTCCGATTGGACCTTGTTTTCACAGAAATGGACCCAGAATGATGTGAAATTGTGCTTCGTGCAACATAATTCTGGGTGCCATTTACAAACCATAAGTGCTAATGACTACATTCCTTTTTGTGGTTGTAGGGGCTGTTGATTGGAGTACACTAAAACAAACCTGATCTCTCTAGGACATTCAGAAGCCAAGTTATAAGCCCACAAATGTGTAACTGGACTACTTCTTTAAATTGACACCAGATCCGGTGATCTTTGGGACATGGTTTGACCCCCTTAGGAAAGTGCTATCATCATGAAACGTTCAGATCACTTACAACTCAGTAGATTCTACCTTCCTGTAACGTTTCAGCCTGATTGGACCTTGTTTTCACACAAATGAACCCAGAATGATGTGAAATTGTGCTTCGTGCAACATAATTCTGGGTGCCATTTACAAACCATAAATGCTAATGACTCCATTCCTTTTTGTGGTTGTAGGGGCTGTTGATTGGAGTACACTAAAACAAACCTGATCTCTCTAGGACATTCAGAAGCCAAGTTATAAGCCCACAAATGTGTAACTGGACTACTTCTTTAAATTGACACCAGATCCGGTGATCTTTGGGACATGGTTTGACCCCCTTAGGAAAGTGCTATCATCATGAAACGTTCAGATCACTTACAACTCAGTAGATTCTACCTTCCTGTAACGTTTCAGCCTGATTGGACCTTGTTTTCACACAAATGAACCCAGAATGATGTGAAATTGTGCTTCGTGCAACATAATTCTGGGTGCCATTTAAAAACCATAAGTGCTAATGACTCCATTCCTTTTTGTGGTTGTAGGGGCTGTTGATTGGAGTACACTAAAACAACCATGACCTCTCTAGGACATTCAGAAGCCAAGTTATAAGCCCACAAATGTGTAACTGGACTACTTCTTTAAAGTGACACCAGATCCGGTGACCTTTGGGACATGGTTTGACCCCCTTAGGAAAGTGCGATCATCATGAAAAGTTCAGATCACTTACAACTCAATAGATTCTACCTTCCTGTATTGTTTCAGCCTGATTGGACCTTGTTTTCACACAAATGAACCCAGAATGATGTGAAATTGTGCTTCGTGCAACATAATTCTGGGTGCCATTTAAAAACCATAAGTGCTAATGTCTCCATTCCTTTTTGTGGTTGTAGGGGCTGTTGATTGGAGTACACTAAAGCAAACCTGATCGCTCTAGGACATTCAGAAGCCAAGTTATAAGCCCACAAATGTGTAACTGGACTACTTCTTTAAATTGACACCAGATCCGGTGACCTTTGGGACATGGTTTGACCCCCTTAGGAAAGTGCTATCATCATGAAACGTTCAGATCACTTACAACTCAATAGATTCTACCTTCCTGTAACGTTTCAGCCGGATTGGACCTTGTTTTCACACAAATGAACCCAGAATGATGTGAAATTGTGCTTCGTGCAACATAATTCTGGGTGCCATTTACAAACCATAAATGCTAATGACTCCATTCCTTTTTGTGGTTGTAGGGGCTGTTGATTGGGGTACATTAAAACAAACCTGATCTCTCTAGGACATTCAGAAGCCAAGTTATAAGCCCACAAAGGTGTAACTGGACTACTTCTTTAAAGTGACACCAGGCCCGGTGACCTTTGGGACATGGTTTTACCCCCTATAGGAATGTGCGATCATCTTGAAATGTTCAGATCACTTACAACTCAATAGATTCTACCTTCTTGTAGCGTTTCAGCCTGATTGGACCTTGTTTTCACACAAATGGACCCAGAATGATGTGAAATTGTGCTTCGTGCAACATAATTCTGGGTGCCATTTACAAACCAAAAGTGCTAATGACTCCATTCCTTTTTGTGGTTGTAGGGGCTGTTGATTGGAGTACACTAAAACAAACCTGATCTCTCTAGGACATTCAGAAGCCAAGTTATAAGCCCACAAATGTGTAACTGGACTACTTCTTTAAATTGACACCAGATCCGGTGATCTTTGGGACATGGTTTGACCCCCTTAGGAAAGTGCTATCATCATGAAACGTTCAGATCAATTACAACTCAGTAGATTCTACCTTCCTGTAACGTTTCAGCCTGATTGGACCTTGTTTTCACACAAATGAACCCAGAATGATGTGAAATTGTGCTTCGTGCAACATAATTCTGGGTGCCATTTAAAAACCATAAGTGCTAATGACTCCATTCCTTTTTGTGGTTGTAGGGGCTGTTGATTGGAGTACACTAAAACAACCCTGACCTCTCTAGGACATTCAGAAGCCAAGTTATAAGCCCACAAATGTGTAACTGGACTACTTCTTTAAAGTGACACCAGATCTGGTGACCTTTGGGACATGGTTTGACCCCCTTAGGAAAGTGCGATCATCATGAAACATTCAGATCACTTACAACTAAATAGATTCTACCTTCCTGTATTGTTTCAGCCTGATTGGACCTTGTTTTCACACAAATGAACCCAGAATGATGTGAAATTGTGCTTCGTGCAACATAATTCTGGGTGCCATTTAAAAACCATAAGTGCTAATGACTCCATTCCTTTTTGTGGTTGTAGGGGCTGTTTATTGGAGTACACTAAAACAACCCTGACCTCTCTAGGACATTCAGAAGCCAAGTTATAAGCCCACAAATGTGTAACTGGACTACTTCTTTAAAGTGACACCAGATCTGGTGACCTTTGGGACATGGTTTGACCCCCTTAGGAAAGTGCGATCATCATGAAACATTCAGATCACTTACAACTAAATAGATTCTACCTTCCTGTATTGTTTCAGCCTGATTGGACCTTGTTTTCACACAAATGAACCCAGAATGATGTGAAATTGTGCTTCGTGCAACATAATTCTGGGTGCCATTTAAAAACCATAAGTGCTAATGTCTCCATTCCTTTTTGTGGTTGTAGGGGCTGTTGATTGGAGTACACTAAAGCAAACCTGATCGCTCTAGGACATTCAGAAGCCAAGTTATAAGCCCACAAATGTGTAACTGGACTACTTCTTTAAATTGACACCAGATCCGGTGACCTTTGGGACATGGTTTGACCCCCTTAGGAAAGTGCTATCATCATGAAACGTTCAGATCACTTACAACTCAATAGATTCTACCTTCCTGTAACGTTTCAGCCTGATTGGACCTTGTTTTCACACAAATGAACCCAGAATGATGTGAAATTGTGCTTCGTGCAACATAATTCTGGGTGCCATTTAAAAACCATAAGTGCTAATGACTCCATTCCTTTTTGTGGTTGTAGGGGCTGTTGATTGGAGTATACTAAAACAAACCTGATCTCTCTAGGACATTCAGAAGCCAAGTTATAAGCCCACAAATGTGTAACTGGACTACTTCTTTAGACACCAGATCGGGTGACCTTTGGGACATGGTTTGACCCCCTTAGGGAAGTGCTATCATCATGAAACGTTCAGATCACTTACAACTTAATAGATTCTACCTTCCTGTAATGTTTCAGCCTGATTGGACCTTGTTTTCACACAAATGGACCCAGAATGATGTGAAATTGTGCTTCGTGCAACATAATTCTGGGTGCCATTTACAAACCATAAGTGCTAATGACTCCATTCCTTTTTGTGGTTGTAGGGGCTGTTGATTGGAGTACACTAAAACAAACCTGATCTCTCTAGGACATTCAGAAGCCAAGTTATAAGCCCACAAATGTGTAACTGGACTACTTCTTTAAATTGACACCAGATCCGGTGACCTTTGGGACATGGTTTGACCCCCTTAGGAAAGTGCTATCATCATGAAACGTTCAGATCACTTACAACTCAATAGATTCTACCTTCCTGTAACGTTTCAGCCTGACTGGACCTTGTTTTCACACAAATGAACCCAGAATGATGTGAAATTGTGCTTCGTGCAACATAATTCTGGGTGCCATTTAAAAACCATAAGTGCTAATGACTCCATTCCTTTTTGTGGTTGTAGGGGCTGTTGATTCGAGTACACTAAAACAAACCTGATTGCTCTAGGACATTCAGAAGCCAAGTTATAAGCCCACAAATGTGTAACTGGACTACTTCTTTAAATTGACACCAGATCCGGTGACCTTTGGGACATGGTTTGACCCCCTTAGGAAAGTGCTATCATCATGAAACGTTCAGATCACTTACAACTCAATAGATTCTACCTTCCTGTAACATTTCAGCCTGATTGGACCTTGTTTTCATACAAATGAACCCAGAATGATGTGAAATTGTGCTTCGTGCAACGTAATTCTGGGTGCCATTTACAAACCATAAGTGCTAATGACTCCATTCCTTTTTGTGGTTGTAGGGGCTTTTGATTAGAGTACACTAAAACAAACCTAACCTCTCTAGGACATTCAGAAGCCAAGTTATAAGCCCACAAAGGTGTAACTGGACTACTTCTTTAAAGTGACACCAGGCCCGGTGACATTTGGGACATGGTTTGACCCCCTATAGGCATGTGCGATCATCTTGAAACGTTCAGATCACTTACAACTCAATAGATTCTACCTTCCTGTATTGTTTCAGCCTGATTGGACCTTGTTTTTACACAAATGAACCCAGAATGATGTGAAATTGTGCTTTGTGCAACATAATTCTGGGTGCCATTTACAAACCATAAGTGCTAATGTCTCCATTCCTTTTTGTGGTTGTAGGGGCTGTTGATTGGAGTACCCTTAAACAAACCTGATCGCTCTAGGACATTCAGAAGCCAAGGTTTAAGCCCACAAATGTGTAACTGGACTACTTCTTTAAATTCACACCAGATCTGGTGACCTTTGGGACATGGTTTGACCCCCTTAGGAAAGTGCTATCATCATGAAACGTTCAGATCACTTACAACGCAATAGATTCTACCTTCCTGTAACGTTTCAGCCTGATTGGACCTTGTTTTCACACAAATGAACCCAGAATGATGTGAAATTGTGCTTCGTGCAACATAATTCTGGGTGCCATTTAAAAACCATAAGTCTAATGACTCCATTCCTTTTTGTGGTTGTAGGGGCTGTTGATTGGAGTATACTAAAACAAACCTGATCTCTCTAGGACATTCAGAAGCCAAGTTATAAGCCCACAAATTTGTAACTGGACTACTTCTTTAGACACCAGATCCGGTGACCTTTGGGACATGGTTTGACCCCCCTTAGGGAAGTGCTATCATCATGAAATGTTCAGATCACTTACAACTTAATAGATTCTACCTTCCTGTAACGTTTCAGCCTGATTGGACCTTGTTTTAACACAAATGGACCCAGAATGATGTGAAATTGTGCTTCGTGCAACATAATTCTGGGTGCCATTTACAAACCATAAGTGCTAATGACTCCATTCCTTTTTGTGGTTGTAGGGGCTGTTGATTGGAGTACACTAAAACAAACCTGATCTCTCTAGGACATTCAGAAGCCAAGTTATAAGCCCACAAATGTGTAACTGGACTACTTCTTTAAATTGACACCAGATCCGGTGACCTTTGGGACATGGTTTGACCCCCTTAGGAAAGGGCTATCATCATGAAACGTTCAGATCACTTACAACTCAATAGATTCTACCTTCCTGTAACGTTTCAGCCTGATTGGACCTTGTTTTCACACAAATGAACCCAGAATGATGTGAAATTGTGCTTCGTGCAACATAATTCTGGGTGCCATTTACAAACCATAAGTGCTAATGACTCCATTCCTTTTTGTGGTTGTAGGGGCTGTTGATTGGAGTACACTAAAACAAACCTGACCTCTCTAGGACATTCAGAAGCCAAGTTATAAGCCCACAAAGGTGTAACTGGACTACTTCTTTAAAGTGACACCAGGCCCGGTGACCTTTGGGACATGGTTTGACCCCCTATAGGAATGTGCGATCATCATGAAACGTTCAGATCACTTACAACTCAATAGATTCTACCTTCTTGTAACGTTTCAGCCTGATTGGACCTTGTTTTCACACAAATGGACCCAGAATGATGTGAAATTGTGCTTCGTGCAACATAATTCTGGGTGCCATTTAAAAACCATAAGTCTAATGACTCCATTCCTTTTTGTGGTTGTAGGGGCTGTTGATTGGAGTATACTAAAACAAACCTGATCTCTCTAGGACATTCAGAAGCCAAGTTATAAGCCCACAAATTTGTAACTGGACTACTTCTTTAGACACCAGATCCGGTGACCTTTGGGACATGGTTTGACCCCCCTTAGGGAAGTGCTATCATCATGAAATGTTCAGATCACTTACAACTTAATAGATTCTACCTTCCTGTAACGTTTCAGCCTGATTGGACCTTGTTTTAACACAAATGGACCCAGAATGATGTGAAATTGTGCTTCGTGCAACATAATTCTGGGTGCCATTTACAAACCATAAGTGCTAATGACTCCATTCCTTTTTGTGGTTGTAGGGGCTGTTGATTGGAGTACACTAAAACAAACCTGATCTCTCTAGGACATTCAGAAGCCAAGTTATAAGCCCACAAATGTGTAACTGGACTACTTCTTTAAATTGACACCAGATCCGGTGACCTTTGGGACATGGTTTGACCCCCTTAGGAAAGGGCTATCATCATGAAACGTTCAGATCACTTACAACTCAATAGATTCTACCTTCCTGTAACGTTTCAGCCTGATTGGACCTTGTTTTCACACAAATGAACCCAGAATGATGTGAAATTGTGCTTCGTGCAACATAATTCTGGGTGCCATTTACAAACCATAAGTGCTAATGACTCCATTCCTTTTTGTGGTTGTAGGGGCTGTTGATTGGAGTACACTAAAACAAACCTGACCTCTCTAGGACATTCAGAAGCCAAGTTATAAGCCCACAAAGGTGTAACTGGACTACTTCTTTAAAGTGACACCAGGCCCGGTGACCTTTGGGACATGGTTTGACCCCCTATAGGAATGTGCGATCATCATGAAACGTTCAGATCACTTACAACTCAATAGATTCTACCTTCTTGTAACGTTTCAGCCTGATTGGACCTTGTTTTCACACAAATGGACCCAGAATGATGTGAAATTGTGCTTCGTGCAACATAATTCTGGGTGCCATTTACAAACCATAAGTGCTAATGACTCCATTCCTTTTTGTGGTTGTAGGGGCTGTTGATTGGAGTACACTAAAACAAACCTGATCTCTCTAGGACATTCAGAAGCCAAGTTATAAGCCCACAAATGTGTAACTGGACTACTTCTTTAAATTGACACCAGATCCGGTGACCTTTGGGACATGGTTTGACCCCCTTAGGAAAGTGCTATCATCATGAAACGTTCAGATCACTTACAACTCAATAGATTCTACCTTCCTGTAACGTTTCAGCCTGATTGGACCTTTTTTTCACACAAATGAACCCAGAATGTTGTGAAATTGTGCTTCGTGCAACATAATTCTGGGTGCCATTTAAAAACCATAAGTGCTAATGACTCCATTCCTTTTTGTGGTTGTAGGGGCTGTTGATTGGAGTACACTAAAACAAACCTGATCGCTCTAGGACATTCAGAAGCCAAGTTATAAGCCCACAAATGTGTAACTGGACTACTTCTTTAAAGTAGTTTGGTTAACAATGATCATCGTCGTGTCCCATTGTAAACGGGCGCGCCATCGCACACATCGTACATGTGTGTTAACCCACCTGTATGCGACAGACTTTGTGTGTTGCATGACATCGAGATGTATTGACGTCTGTGTCAATACAGGACTCTCTATAAGCCGGTAGCTGGACGCTAACGACCCGTGCATGCGCCACACAAAAGGTATCGTACATGTGTTAACCCACCTGTATACGACAGACTTTGTGTGTTGCATGACATCGAGATGTATTGACGTCTGTGTCAATACAGGACTCTATAAGCTGGGAGCTGGACGCTAACGACCCGTGCATGCGCCACACAAAAGGTAACTCGACTAACTACAAAACGCATATTGTGATGTAGAAAGTTGGCTCGACTGTTTGAATCAGCTGCAGCTGCGGTTTACTCACGAATTGAATCACATGCTTGTTAGAAGTACATTCGGAGCACTTAAAAAACACATCGCTCTCATCGAGTTCCGTCTCAGCGTTCACCGGCTGATGGGCAAGAGCGTGACATGGGATCGCCAGGAACTTACTTAAGGACTATCATCTCATTTGGCATTTACTCACGGACCCAAGAAACCAGTTCCGAAAAATGGTCGAGAATTATAACTTGTCTAATAGCAACTGGAAGATATGTTGCGTCATAAGCCTCTGATGGTTCACAAGGTGCACGGTCCACTCGAAATCCTAATGCTGTATTTGTAGTACATACACTAAATCTTCTCTGTTGATGTCAGACTAGAGTTTTATTAGAGTTTTACTTTGCAACAATGGGATTCGAGCAATTGATGTGTATATTTTTAATAGTGCACAATGCTACTATTCCTAGACTGAATGTATGACATGGCTCTTATGCATCATTATGTATCGTTTCCATTAAGTACTAATTTAAATAAAGTCCCTCTGTCCTCAGTGCTAGGTTGTGGGTTTAATACACATTATTATGATCAACCTGTTGAATAGTATAATAACAATATTCCTGTAAAAGTCATTTAGTAATGAACAACCTCAGTTCTGTGAAAGAACATCATGTCTCTGATGTGTACACTGCAGGCCTGACCGGGGTTTGCACGCAAGGGGCTGTGTGTGTGTGTGTGTGTGTGTGTGTGTGTGTGTGTGTGTGTGTGTGTGTGTGAAACAAATAAAGATAAATATAGCTAGTGCGGCCACGAGCGGTCGTGCAGGGTAGAGGCTGCGCGAAAACGCCTCTAAAACAAGCGCGTGCCCACGCCCGATCCGTGGAAGCACGTAGAACTAGCAAACGTACTAGCAGAAATCAACGATCGCACACGGGTCATTGAGTGTGTACAGGGTTCGTCTGCGTGTGTGGCATTGGGCAATCTAGCGGCAACCGAGTGGCCTGAAGGCGGAACCGGCCAACCCGTCGCCCTCACCATCGTTGCGCTTCGAGATGAACTATTGCTAAAGATGATCGTCCTCGTCAACCACGGCGCTACCAGAGTTACCACGACATGCGCCTTAAAAGCGTTCTCGTTTGGGTCAGCGCCACCAGAATTGAATCGGCAAGTCAGCGGATATTACACAACTCGTAAAGAAAACCCTCTCCGCGACCTCGCGGCCATTGTGCGCAGTGTACAGCAAATGACAAACGATGTTGCGAGCGATATATCGGAAAAACTTTGCACTGACGCGACGGTCGCCACTGCAGGTTGTGTGAGTCTCGCGCAAAGTGCCATATCAAACGTGCGCAAGCTAGTGACAAGCAACTTCACCAGATCCGTAGATTCTGCATACGCTCGGATACGAATGAAAGTATCGAGAGATAACACCGACACGAGTTGCGCGACGGCGCTGGCTGCAGTCGCTACAACACTGGATTTATTAATCAAAGTAATTGTGATCTTAATGGCGTATCGAGTCTGCACCAGAAACTACAACCAGTACTACAGAAAACTGGCATGAGGGTCACGGTCTAACGTTATGTTGGTGTCTCGCATCGACCGTCGACGGCCGTTTGCCAGCGGCTGAAAATGGCACAGTTGACGAAATGGAAACGCCGACCGTCGATAGTGCACTCTCGCAAGTTCCAACCGCACCATCTCAGGAGACAGACCACAGAGTCATATTAGCGTAGGGTAGATAGAAAATGCGCAAATCGCCGCAACCGCCCATTTACATACTATACGAGTTCAACATAGAGTAGAGTAAGAAGTTACTACCGATTGTATTTCCAACGTGCAAGCAGCTGGTGTGTGACGCTTTACTTGAGTATCACAGAGGTTGCGATGTCCTGTGTTCCGCGAGCGCATGGAAACAAGTGAACGAACTTCTACGGACCGTACTGTTGGGGTATGAGCGAGCTGTAAAATCAATACAAGCTAGACACGCGGACTTTGCCGCGTTACTGGACACGCATATCGCCACAACAAAACCGGGTCAAGTGTTCGGGGCATCACCGCGCTCGACTATACACGTCTTGGCCTACCACGAGTACATGAGCCCACAGATCCTAAGCGAGGTCGAAGCCGTTGTGTCTACTCAACGCAAATTCAGCACAGCCGTAGCGCTAAGACAAGTCCCTCTAGACTGCTGGAAACTTTGGAAACGTGGAAGGCTGGCGTGTACGCACTTTCTACACATCTCAACGGTATGATCGCGATACTCTCGGCCGCACAACAACTAATGGTCATGTGTTCGGAAGGTCTGATCAGGTCTGACATGACCGGTTGTCAATCGACGTCGAGCGTGCACTCACACACGGATATCCTGGCGTACATTAAAGCGACGGCGACCTCTACGCTCACGTTGATCGCCGATGTTTCGAAGGGCAATCGAGTGTGTTGGCTGACGAAAGCTATGGTGACCGACGGTCGCGTCGACTACAATGTGCCTCATTGCGACTGGAGAGGCGTATGTGATCCTTTGCAAATCGACAACACCACCGCGGTCGAGTGCGAAGTCACGGTCGGCGGCGTGTTGTCCTTACTTTGCCCCATACAATGTGACGGTCCGTGACACGGACCGGTGTGTTACGACCCGACTACCGAAATGTACCAGGTGATAACATTGCATCCGCCCATTACAGCGGAGCTAGCGTTTCGCCACACTCCCAAACCAAGGTTAATAGTTGTAGCGCACGCCCTTTCGGACCTCGGTGCACGCGAAACTCTGGTGTACGCTCACAACATCACGCTCGAGACAGCTCAAGCGTTATGCGAAACAAAGGACGTGTTCAAATCCATAGAGAATATACGGTCTTTAGCGTATGCGTATATAAAGAAGGTCGATGACATTTACAGACCCAGCGGCATGGGCACCACAGTAGAACAACAAGGTGCTCTCAAGCGCACACAGATACTGGCCGCATTATCACTCGTGATGTCTATCCTGACATGCCCGTTTCTGATTTCTATGTATATTAAATTATGACAAGAGCTACTTTAGGTGGTTACGATTACACTATGACCACATGCCTTAGTTTCTGCTAGTGACCTATAAATACATATACCCACTTGCTCTCACTGCCATTAAAGCGGCTGTACCCACACGTACAACACCCAAGAAAAAAAATGATCTCGCTGTCTGTACTGGGTGTACTCTCAGTAGTCGCAGTTGCTCAGGCCATGGTGATACGCTCACATAACGCCTCTGAGATACGTCCCATCACACCACCTCCTAGACTACTCGCGAAGGAGTATTCAACACCCCCTTTGTACGAAGACAACCATTATAACGAGCACAGCACAACGCTTGTCGCACGCGAAGACAACATGCAGGAGACAACGCTACCACCTGTCGTGAGAACAACGGATTCGAGTGACAACGATCGCGACTATGACGAGCACATTACAACACCCTCTGTGCACGAAGACCAGGTGCAGGAGACAACGCTACCACCTGTCGTGAGAAACAAGAGTTTGGTTAACAATGATCATCGTCGTGTCCCATTGTAAACGGGCGCGCCATTGCACACATCGTACATGTGTGTTAACCCACCTGTATGCGACAGACTTTGTGTGTTGCATGACATCGAGATGTATTGACGTCTGTGTCAATACAGGACTCTCTATAAGCCGGGAGCTGGACGCTAACGACCCATGCATGCGCCACACAAAAGGTATCGTACATGTGTTAACCCACCTGTATACGACAGACTTTGTGTGTTGCATGACATCGAGATGTATTGACGTCTGTGTCAATACAGGACTCTCTAAGCTGGGAGCTGGACGCTAACGACCCGTGCATGCGCCACACAAAAGGTAACTCGACTAACTACAAAACGCATATTGTGATGTAGAAAGTTGGCTCGACTGTTTGAATCAGCTGCAGCTGCGGTTTACTCACGAAGTGAATCGCACGCTTGTTAGAAGTACATTCGGAGCACTTAAAAAATACATCGCTCTCATCGAGTTCCGTCTCAGCGTTCACCGGCTGATGGGCAAGAGCGTGACATGGGATCGCCAGGAACTTACTTAAGGACTATCATCTCATTTGGCATTTACTCACGGACCCAAGAAACCAGTTCCGAAAAATGGTCTAGAATTATAACTTGTCTAATAGCAACTGGAAGATATGTTGCGTCATAAGCCTCTGATGGTTCACAAGGTGCACGGTCCACTCGAAATCCTAATGCTGCATTTGTAGTACATACACTAAGTCTTCTCTGTTGATGTCAGACTAGAGTTTTATTAGAGTTTTACTTTGCAACAATGGGATTCGAGCAATTGATGTGTATATTTTTAATACTGCACAATGCTACTATTCCTAGGCTGAATGTATGAAATGGCTCTTATGTATCATTATATATCGTTTCCATTAAGTACTAATTTAAATAAAGTCCCTCTGTCCTCAGTGCTAGGTTGTGGGTTTAATACACATTATTATGATCAACCTGTTGAATAGTATAATAACAATATTCCTGTAAAAGTCATTTAGTAATGAACAACCTCAGTTCTGTGAAAGAACATCATGTCTCTGATGTGTACACTGCAGGCCTGACCGGGGTTTGCACGCAAGGGCCTGTGTGTGTGTGTGTGTGTGTGTGTGTGTGTGTGTGTGTGTGTGTGTGTGTGTGTGTGTGTGTGTGTGTGTGTGTGTGTGTGTGTGTGTGTGTGTGTGTGTGTGTGTGAAACAAATAAAGATAAATATAGCTAGTGTGGCCACGAGCGGTAGTTCAGGGTAGAGGCTGCGCGAAAACGCCTCTAAAACAAGCGTGTGCCCACGCCCGATCCGTGGAAGCACGTAGAACTAGCAAACGTACTAGCAGAAATCAACGATCGCACACGGGTCATTGAGTGTGTATAGGGTTTGTCTGCGTGTGTGGCATTGGGCAATCTAGCGGCAACCGAGTGGCCTGAAGGCGGAACCGGCCAACCCGTCGCCCTCACCATCGTTGCGCTTCGAGATGAACTATTGCTAAAGATGATCGTCCTCGTCAACCACGGCGCTACCAGAGTTACCACGACATGCGCCTTAAAAGCGTTCTCGTTTGGGTCAGCGCCACCAGAATTGAATCGGCAAGTCAGCGGATATTACACAACTCGTAACGAAAACCCTCTCCGCAACCTCGCGGCCAGTGTGCGCAGTGTACAGCAAATGACAAACGATGTTGCGAGCGATATATCGGAAAAACTTTGCACTGACGTGACGGTCGCCACTGCAGGTTGTGTGAGTCTCGCGCAAAGTGCCATATCAAATGTGCCTAAGCTAGGTACAAGCAACTTCACCAGATCCGTAGATTCTGCATACGCTCGTATACGAATGAAAGTATCGAGAGATAACACCGACATGAGTTGCGCGACGGCGCTGGCTGCAGTCGCTACAACACTGGATTTATTAATCAACGTAATTGTGATCGTAATGGCGTTTCGAGTGTGCACGAGAAACTACAACCAGTACTACAGAAAACTGGCATGAGGGTCGCGGTCTAACGTTATGTTGGTGTCTCGCATCGACCGTCGACGGCCGTTTGCCAGCGGCTGAAAATGGCACAGTTGACGAAATGGAAACGCCGACCGTCGATAGTGCACTCTCGCAAGTTCCAACCGCACCATCTCAGGAGACAGACCACAGAGTCATTTTAGCGTAGGGTGGATAGAAAATGCGCAAACCGCCGCAACCGCCCATATACATACTATCCGAGTTCAACATAGAGTGGAGTAAGAAGTTACTACCGATTGTATTTCCAATGTGCAAGCAGCTGATGTGTGATGCTTTACTTGAGTATCACAGAGGTTGCGATGTCCTGTGTTCCACGAGCGCATGGAAACAAGTGAACGAACTTCTACGGACCGTACTGTTGGGGTATGAGTGAGCTGTAAAATCAATACACGCTAGACACGCGGACTTTGCCGCGTTACTGGACACGCATATCGCCACAACAAAACCGGGTCAAGTGTTCGGGGCGTCACCGCGCTCGACTATACACGTCTTGGCCTACCACGAGTACATGAGCCCACAGATCCTAAGCGAGGTCGAAGCCGTTGTGTCTACTCAACGCAAATTCAGCACAGCCGTAGCGCTAAGACAAGTCCCTCTAGACTGCTGGAAACTTTGGAAACGTGGAAGGCTGGCGTGTACGCGCTTTCTACACATCTCAACGGTATGATCGCGATACTCTCGGCCGCACAACAACTAATGGTCATGTGTTCGGAAGGTCTGATCAGGTCTGACATGACCGGTTGTCAATCGACGTCGAGCGTGCACTCACACACGGATATTAAAGCGACGGCGACCTCTACGCTCACGTTGATCGCCGATGTTTCGAAGGGCAATCGAGTGTGTTGGCTGACGAAAGCTATGGTGACCGACGGTCGCGTCGACTACAATGTGCCTCATTGCGACTGGAGAGGCGTATGTGATCCTTTGCAAATCGACAACACCACCGCGGTCGAGTGCGAAGTCACGGTCGGCGGCGTGTTGTCCTTACTGTGCCCCATACAATGTGACGGTCCGTGTGACTGACCGGTGTGTTACGACCCGACTAACGAAACGTACCAGGTGATAACATTGCATCCGCCCATTACAGCGGAGCGAGCGTTTCGCCACACTCCCAAACCAAGGTTAATAGTTGTAGCGCACGCCCCTTCGGACCTCGGTGCACGCGAAACACTGGCGTACACTCAAGCCATCACGCTCGAGACAGCTCAAGCGTTACGCGAAACAAAGGACGTGTTCAAATCCATAGAGAATATACAGTCTTTAGCGTATGCGTATATAAAGAATGTCGATGACATTTACAGACCCGGCGGCGTGGGCACCACAGTAGAACAACAAGGTGTTTTCAAGCGCACACAGATACTGGCCGCATTATCACTCGTGATGTCTATCCTGACATGCCCGTTTCTGATTTCTATGTATATTAAATTATGACAAGAGCTACGGTGGTTACGATTACACTGACCACGTGCCTTAGTTTCTGCTAGTGACCTATAAATACATTTGCCCACTTGCTCTCACTGCCATTAAAGCGGCTGTACCCACACGTACAACACCCAAGAAAAAAAATGATCTCGCTGTCTGTACTGGGTGTACTCTCAGCAGTCGCAGTTGCTCAGGCCATGGTGGTACGCTCACATAACGCCTCTGAGATATGTCCCATCACACCACCTCCTAGACTACTCGCGAAGGAGTATTCAACACCCCCTTTGTACGAAGACAACCATTATAACGAGCACAGCACAACGCTTGCCGCACGCGAAGACAACATGCAGGAGACAACGCTAACACCTGTCGTGAGAACAACGGATTCGAGTGACAACGATCGCGACTATGACGAGCACATTACAACACCCTCTGTGCACGAAGACCAGGTGCAGGAGACAACGCTACCACCTGTCGTGAGAAACAAGAGTTTGGTTAACAATGATCATCGTCGTGTCCCATTGTAAACGGGCGCGCCATCGCACACATCGTACATGTGTGTTAACCCACCTGTATGCGACAGACTTTGTATGTTGCATGACATCGAGATGTATTGATGTCTGTGTCAATACAGGACTCTCTATAAGCCGGGAGCTGGACGCTAACGACCCGTGCATGCGCCACACAAAAGGTATCGTACATGTGTTAACCCACCTGTATGCGACAGACTTTGTGTGTTGCATGACATCGAGATGTATTGACGTCTGTGTCAATACAGGACTCTCTAAGCTGGGAGCTGGACGCTAACGACCCGTGCATGCGCCACACAAAAGGTAACTCGACTAACTACAAAACGCATATTGTGATGTAGAAAGTTGGCTCGACTGTTTGAATCAGCTGCAGCTGCGGTTTACTCACGAAGTGAATCGCACGCTTGTTAGAAGTACATTCGGAGCACTTAAAAAATACATCACTCTCATCGAGTTCCGTCTCAGCGTTCACCGGCTGATGGGCAAGAGCGTGACATGGGATCGCCAGGAACTTACTTAAGGACTATCATCTCATTTGGCATTTACTCACGGACCCAAGAAACCAGTTCCGAAAAATGGTCGAGAATTATAACTTGTCTAATAGCAACTGGAAGATATGTTGCGTCATAAGCCTCTGATGGTTCACAAGGTGCACGGTCCACTCGAAATCCTAATGCTGTATTTGTAGTACATACACTAAGTCTTCTCTGTTGATGTCAGACTAGAGTTTTATTAGAGTTTTACTTTGCAACAATGGGATTCGAGCAATTGATGTGTATATTTTTAATACTGCACAATGCTATTATTCCTAGGCTGAATGTATGACATGGCTCTTATGTATCATTATGTATCGTTTCCATTAAGTACTAATTTAAATAAAGTCCCTCTGTCCTCAGTGCTAGGTTGTGGGTTTAATACACATCATTATGATCAACCTGTTGAATAGTATAATAACAATATTCCTGTAAAAGTCATTTAGTAATGAACAACCTCAGTTCTGTGAAAGAACATCATGTCTCTGATGTGTACACTGCAGGCCTGACCGGGGTTTGCACGCAAGGGCCTGTGTGTGTGTGTGTGTGTGTGTGTGTGTGTGTGTGTGTGTGTGTGTGTGTGTGTGTGTGTGTGTGTGTGTGTGTGTGTGTGTGTGTGTGTGTGTGTGTGTGTGTGTGTGTGTGTGTGTGTGTGTCTGTGTGTGAAACAAATAAAGATAAATATAGCTAGTGCGGCCACGAGCGGTCGTGCAGGGTAGAGGCTGCGCAAAAACGCCTCTAAAACAAGCGCGTGCCCACGCCCGATCCGTGGAAGCACGTAGAACTAGCAAACGTACTAGCAGAAATCAACGATCGCACACGGGTCATTGAGTGTGTACAGGGTTCGTCTGCGTGTGTGGCGTTGGGCAATCTAGCGGCAACCGAGTGGCCTGAAGGCAGAACCGGCCAACCCGTCGCCCTCACCATCGTTGCGCTTCGAGATGAACTATTGCTAAAGATGATCGTCCTCGTCAACCACGGCGCTACCAGAGTTACCACGACATGCGCCTTAAAAGCGTTCTCGTTTGGGTCAGCGCCACCAGAATTGAATCGGCAAGTCAGCGGATATTACACAACTCGTAAAGAAAACCCTCTCCGCGACCTCGCGGCCATTGTGCGCAGTGTACAGCAAATGACAAACGATGTTGCGAGCGATATATCGGAAAAACTTTGCACTGACGCGACGGTCGCCACTTAATGGTTGTGTGAGACTCGCGCAAAGTGCCATATCTAACGTGCGCAAGCTAGTGACAAGCAACTTCACCAGATCCGTAGATTCTGCATACGCCCGGATACGAACGAAGGTATCGAGAGATAACACCGACACGAGTTGCGCGACGGCGCTGGCTGCAGTCGCTACAACACTGGATTTATTAATCAACGTAATTGTGATCGTAATGGCGTATCGAGTGTGCACCAGAAACTACAACCAGTACTACAGAAAACTGGCATGAGGGTCGCGGTCTAACGTTATGTTGGTGTCTCGCATCGACAGTCAACAACCGTTTGCCAGCGGCTGAAAATGGCACAGTTGACGAAATGGAAATGCCGACCGTCGATAGTGCACTCTCGCAAGTTCCAACTGCACCTTCTCAGGAGACAGACCACAGAGTCATATTAGCAGAGGGTAGATAGAAAATGCGCAAACCGCCGCAACCGCCCATATACGTACTATACGAGTTCAACATAGAGTGGAGTAAGAAGTTACTACCGATTGTATTTCCAACGTGCAAGCAGCTGGTGTGTGACGCTTTACTTGAGTATCACAGAGGTTGCGATGTCCTGTGTTCCATGAGCGCATGGAAGCAAGTGAACAAACTTCTACGTCACTTTAAAGAAGTAGTCCAGTTACACATTTGTGGGCTTATAACTTGGCTTCTGAATGTCCTAGAGAGATCAGGTTTGTTTTAGTGTACTCCAATCAACAGGCCCTACAACCACAAAAAGGAATGGATTCATTAGCACTTATGGTTTGTAAATGGCACCCAGAATTATGTTGCACGAAGCACAATTTCACATCATTCTGGGTCCATTTGTGTGAAAACAAGGTCCAATCAGGCTGAAACGTTACAAGAAGGTAGAATCTATTGAGTTATAAGTGATCTGAACGTTTCATGTTGATCGCACATTCCTATAGGGGGTCAAACCATGTCCCAAAGGTCATCGGGCCTGGTGTCACTTTAAAGAAGTAGTCCAATTACACCTTTGAGGGCTTATAACTTGGCTTCTGAATGTCCTAGAGAGATCAGGTTTGTTTTAGTGTACTCCAATCAACAGCCCCTACAACCTCAAAAAGGAATGGAATCATTAGCACTTATGGTTTTTAAATGGCACCCAGAATTATGTTGCACAAAGCACAATTTCACATCATTCTGGGTCCATTTGTGTGAAAACAAGGTCCACTCAGGCTGAAATTTTACAAGAAGGTAGAATCTATTGAGTTGTAAGTGATCTGAACGTTTCATGATGAGCGCACATTCCTATAGGGGGTCAAACCATGTCCCAAAGGTCACCGGGCCTGGTGTCACTTTAAAGAAGTAGTCCAGTACACAATTGTGGGCTTATAACTTGGCTTCTGAATGTCCTAGAGAGATCAGGTTTGTTTTAATGTACTCCAATCAACAGCCCCTACAACCACAAAAAGGAATGGAGTCATTAGCACTTATGGTTTGTAAATGGCACCCAGAATTATGTTGCACGAAGCACAATTTCACATCATTCTGGGTTCATTTGTGTGAAAACAAGGTCCAATCAGGCTGAAACGTTACAGGAAGGTAGAATCTATTTAGTTGTAAGTGATCTGAACGTTTCATGATGATAGCTCTTTCCTAAGGGGATCAAACCATGTCCCAAAGGTCACCGGATCTGGTGTCAATTTAAAGAAGTAGTCCAGTTACACATTTGTGGGCTTATAACTTGGCTTCTGAATGTCCTAGAGAGATCAGGTTTGTTTTAGTGTACTCCAATCAACAGCCCCTACAACCACAAAAGGAATGGAGTCATTAGCACTTATGGTTTGTAAATGGCACCCAGAATTATGTTGCACGAAGCACAATTTCACATCATTCTGGGTCCATTTGTGTGAAAACAAGGTCCAATCAGGCTGAAACGTTACAAGAAGGTAGAATCTATTAAGTTGTAAGTGATCTGAACGTTTCATGATGATCTCACATTCCCATAGGGGGTCAAACCATGTCCCAAAGGTCACCGGGCCTGGTGTTACTTTAAAGAAGTAGTCCAGTTACACCTTTGTGGGCTTATAACTTGGCTTCTGAATGCCCTAGAGAGGTCAGGTTTGTTTTAGTGTACTCCAATCAACAGCCCCTACAACCACAAAAAGGAATGGAGTCATTAGCACTTATGGTTTGTAAATGGCACCCAGAATTATGTTGCACGAAGCACAATTTCACATCATTCTGGGTCCATTTGTGTGAAAACAAGGTCCAATCAGGCTGAAACGTTACAGGAAGGTAGAATCTATTGAGTTGTAAGTGATCTGAACGTTTCATGATGATAGCACTTTCCTAAGGGGGTCAAACCATGTCCCAAAGGTCACTGGATCTGGTGTCAATTTAAAGAAGTAGTCCAGTTACACATTTGTGGGCTTATAACTTGGCTTCTGAATGTCCTAGAGAGATCAGGTTTGTTTTAATGTACTCCAATCAACAGCCCCTACAACCACAAAAAGGAATGGAGTCATTAGCATTTATGGTTTGTAAATGGCACCCAGAATTATGTTGCACGAAGCACAATTTCACATCATTCTGGGTTCATTTGTGTGAAAACAAGGTCCAATCAGGCTGAAACGTTACAGGAAGGTAGAATCTATTGAGTTGTAAGTGATCTGAACGTTTCATGATAATAGCACTTTCCTAAGGGGGTCAAACCATGTCCCAAAGGTCACCGGATCTGGTGTCAATTTAAAGAAGTAGTCCAGTTACACATTTGTGGGCTTATAACTTGGCTTCTGAATGTCCAAGAGTGATCAGGTTTACTTTAGTGTACTCCAATCAACAGCCCCTACCACCACAAAAAGGAATGGAGAAATTAGCACTTATGGTTTTTAAATGGCACCCAGAATTATGTTGCACGAAGCACAATTTCACATCATTCTGGGTTCCTTTGTGTGAAAACAAGGTCCAATCAGGCTGAAACAATACAGGAAGGTAGAATCTATTGAGTTGTAAGTGATCTGAACGTTTCATGATCATCGCACTTTCCTAAGGGGGTCAAACCATGTCCCAACGGTCACCGGATCTGGTGTCACTTTAAAGAAGTAGTCCAGTTACACATTTGTGGGCTTATATCTTGGCTTCTGAATGTCCTAGAGAGGTCAGGGTTGTTTTAGTGTACTCCAATCAACAGCCCCTACAACCACAAAAAGGAATGGAGTCATTAGCACTTATGGTTTTTAAATGGCACCCAGAATTATGTTGCACGAAGCACAATTTCACATCATTCTGGGTTCATTTGTGTGAAAACAAGGTCCAATCAGGCTGAAACGTTACAGGAAGGTAGAATCTACTGAGTTGTAAGTGATCTGAACGTTTCATGATGATAGCACTTTCCTAAGGGGGTCAAACCATGTCCCAAAGATCACCGGATCTGGTGTCAATTTAAAGAAGTAGTCCAGTTACACATTTGTGGGCTTATAACTTGGCTTCTGAATGTCCTAGAGAGATCAGGTTTGTTTTAGTGTACTCCAATCAACAGCCCCTACAACCACAAAAAGGAATGGAGTCATTAGCACTTATGGTTTGTAAATGGCACCCAGAATTATGTTGCACAAAGCACAATTTCACATCATTCTGGGTCCATTTGTGTGAAAACAAGGTCCAATCAGGCTGAAACGTTACAGGAAGGTAGAATCTATTTAGTTGTAAGTGATCTGAACGTTTCATGATGATAGCTCTTTCCTAAGGGGATCAAACCATGTCCCAAAGGTCACCGGATCTGGTGTCAATTTAAAGAAGTAGTCCAGTTACACATTTGTGGGCTTATAACTTGGCTTCTGAATGTCCTAGAGAGATCAGGTTTGTTTTAGTGTACTCCAATCAACAGCCCCTACAACCACAAAAGGAATGGAGTCATTAGCACTTATGGTTTGTAAATGGCACCCAGAATTATGTTGCACGAAGCACAATTTCACATCATTCTGGGTCCATTTGTGTGAAAACAAGGTCCAATCAGGCTGAAACGTTACAAGAAGGTAGAATCTATTAAGTTGTAAGTGATCTGAACGTTTCATGATGATCTCACATTCCCATAGGGGGTCAAACCATGTCCCAAAGGTCACCGGGCCTGGTGTTACTTTAAAGAAGTAGTCCAGTTACACCTTTGTGGGCTTATAACTTGGCTTCTGAATGCCCTAGAGAGGTCAGGTTTGTTTTAGTGTACTCCAATCAACAGCCCCTACAACCACAAAAAGGAATGGAGTCATTAGCACTTATGGTTTGTAAATGGCACCCAGAATTATGTTGCACGAAGCACAATTTCACATCATTCTGGGTCCATTTGTGTGAAAACAAGGTCCAATCAGGCTGAAACGTTACAGGAAGGTAGAATCTATTGAGTTGTAAGTGATCTGAACGTTTCATGATGATAGCACTTTCCTAAGGGGGTCAAACCATGTCCCAAAGGTCACTGGATCTGGTGTCAATTTAAAGAAGTAGTCCAGTTACACATTTGTGGGCTTATAACTTGGCTTCTGAATGTCCTAGAGAGATCAGGTTTGTTTTAATGTACTCCAATCAACAGCCCCTACAACCACAAAAAGGAATGGAGTCATTAGCATTTATGGTTTGTAAATGGCACCCAGAATTATGTTGCACGAAGCACAATTTCACATCATTCTGGGTTCATTTGTGTGAAAACAAGGTCCAATCAGGCTGAAACGTTACAGGAAGGTAGAATCTATTGAGTTGTAAGTGATCTGAACGTTTCATGATAATAGCACTTTCCTAAGGGGGTCAAACCATGTCCCAAAGGTCACCGGATCTGGTGTCAATTTAAAGAAGTAGTCCAGTTACACATTTGTGGGCTTATAACTTGGCTTCTGAATGTCCAAGAGTGATCAGGTTTACTTTAGTGTACTCCAATCAACAGCCCCTACCACCACAAAAAGGAATGGAGAAATTAGCACTTATGGTTTTTAAATGGCACCCAGAATTATGTTGCACGAAGCACAATTTCACATCATTCTGGGTTCCTTTGTGTGAAAACAAGGTCCAATCAGGCTGAAACAATACAGGAAGGTAGAATCTATTGAGTTGTAAGTGATCTGAACGTTTCATGATCATCGCACTTTCCTAAGGGGGTCAAACCATGTCCCAAAGGTCACCGGATCTGGTGTCACTTTAAAGAAGTAGTCCAGTTACACATTTGTGGGCTTATATCTTGGCTTCTGAATGTCCTAGAGAGGTCAGGGTTGTTTTAGTGTACTCCAATCAACAGCCCCTACAACCACAAAAAGGAATGGAGTCATTAGCACTTATGGTTTTTAAATGGCACCCAGAATTATGTTGCACGAAGCACAATTTCACATCATTCTGGGTTCATTTGTGTGAAAACAAGGTCCAATCAGGCTGAAACGTTACAGGAAGGTAGAATCTACTGAGTTGTAAGTGATCTGAACGTTTCATGATGATAGCACTTTCCTAAGGGGGTCAAACCATGTCCCAAAGATCACCGGATCTGGTGTCAATTTAAAGAAGTAGTCCAGTTACACATTTGTGGGCTTATAACTTGGCTTCTGAATGTCCTAGAGAGATCAGGTTTGTTTTAGTGTACTCCAATCAACAGCCCCTACAACCACAAAAAGGAATGGAGTCATTAGCACTTATGGTTTGTAAATGGCACCCAGAATTATGTTGCACAAAGCACAATTTCACATCATTCTGGGTCCATTTGTGTGAAAACAAGGTCCAATCAGGCTGAAACGCTACAAGAAGGTAGAATCTATTGAGTTGTAAGTGATCTGAACGTTTCAAGATGATCGCACATTCCTATAGGGGGTAAAACCATGTCCCAAAGGTCACCGGGCCTGGTGTCACTTTAAAGAAGTAGTCCAGTGACACCTTTGTGGGCTTATAACTTGGCTTCTGAATGTCCTAGAGATGTTAGGTTTGTTTTAGTGTACTCCAATCGAGAGCCCCTACAACCACAAAAAGGAATGGAGTCATTAGCACTTATGGTTTGTAAATGGCACCCAGAATTATGTTGCACGAAGCACAATTTCACATCATTCTGGGTCCATTTGTGTGAAAACAAGGTCCAATCAGGCTGAAACGTTACAGGAAGGTAGAATCTATTTAGTTGTAAGTGATCTGAACGTTTCATGATGATAGCACTTTCCTAAGGGGGTCAAACCATGTCCCAAAGGTCACCGGATCTGGTGTCAATTTAAAGAAGTAGTCCAGTTACACATTTGTGGGCTTATAACTTGGCTTCTGAATGTCCTAGAGAGATCAGGTTTGTTTTAATGTACTCCAATCAACAGCCCCTACAACCCCAAAAAGGAATGGAGTCATTAGCGCTTATGGTTTGTAAGTGGCACCCAGAATTATGTTGCACGAAGCACAATTTCACATCATTTTGGGTCAATTTGTGTGAAAACAAGGTCCAATCCGGCTGAAACGCTACAAGAAGGTAGAATCTATTGAGTTGTAAGTGATCTGAACGTTTCAAGATGATCGCACATTCCTATAGGGTGTCAAACCATGTCCCAAAGGTCACCGGGCCAAGTGTCACTTTAAAGAAGTAGTCCAGTTACACCTTTGTGGGCTTATAACTTGGCTTCTGAATGTCCTAGAGAGGTTAGGTTTGTTTTAGTGTACTCCAATCAACAGCCCCTACAACCACAAAAAGGAATGGAGTCATTAGCACTTATGGTTTGTAAATGGCACCCAGAATTATTTTGCACGAAGCACAATTTCACATCATTCTGGGTTCATTTGTGTGAAAACAAGGTCCAATCAGGCTGAAACGTTACTGGAAGCTAGAATCTATTGAGTTGTAAGTGATCTGAACGTTTCATGATGATAGCGCTTTCCTAAGGGGGTCAAACCATGTCCCAAAGGTCAACGGATCTGGTGTCAATTTAAAGAAGTAGTCCAGTTACACATTTGTGGGCTTATAACTTGGCTTCTGAATGTCCTAGAGAGATCAGGTTTGTTTTAGTATACTCCAATCAACAGCCCCTACAACCACAAAAAGGAATGGAGTCATTAGCACTTATGGTTTGTAAATGGCACCCAGAATTATGTTGCACGAAGCACAATTTCACATCATTCTGGGTCCATTTGTGTGAAAACAAGGTCCAATCAGGCTGATACGTTACAAGAAGGTAGAATCTATTGAGTTGTAAGTGATCTGAACGTTTCATGATGATAGCACTTTCCTAAGGGGGTCAAACCATGTCCCAAAGGTCACCGGATCTGGTGTCAATTTAAAGAAGTAGTCCAGTTACACATTTGTGGGCTTATAACTTGGCTTCTGAATGTCCTAGAGAGATCAGGTTTGTTTTAATGTACTCCAATCAACAGCCCCTACAACCACAAAAAGGAATGGAGTCATTAGCATTTATGGTTTGTAAATGGCACCCAGAATTATGTTGCACGAAGCACAATTTCACATCATTCTGGGTTCATTTGTGTGAAAATAAGGTCCAATCAGGCTGAAACGTTACAGGAAGGTAGAATCTATTTAGTTGTAAGTGATCTGAACGTTTCATGATGATAGCGCTTTCCTAAGGGGATCAAACCATGTCCCAAAGGTCACCGGATCTGGTGTCAATTTAAAGAAGTAGTCCAGTTACACATTTGTGGGCTTATAACTTGGCTTCTGAATGTCCTAGAGAGATCAGGTTTGTTTTAGTGTACTCCAATCAACAGCCCCTACAACCACAAAAGGAATGGAGTCATTAGCCTTATGGTTTGTAAATGGCACCCAGAATTATGTTGCACGAAGCACAATTTCACATCATTCTGGGTCCATTTGTGTGAAAACAAGGTCCAATCAGGCTGAAACGTTACAAGAAGGTAGAATCTATTGAGTTGTAAGTGATCTGAACGTTTCATGATGATCTCACATTCCCATAGGGTGTCAAACCATGTCCCAAAGGTCACCGGGCCTGGTGTCACTTTAAAGAAGTAGTCCAGTTACACCTTTGTGGGCTTATAACTTGGCTTCTGAATGTCCTAAAGAGGTCAGGTTTGTTTTAGTGTACTCCAATCAACAGCCCCTAAAACCACAAAAAGGAATGGAGTCATTAGCACTTATGGTTTGTAAATGGCACCCAGAATTATGTTGCACGAAGCACAATTTCACATCATTCTGGGTTCATTTGTGTGAAAACAAGGTCCAATCAGGCTGAAACGTTACAGGAAGGTAGAATGTATTGAGTTGTAAGTGATCTGAACGTTTCATGATGATAGCACTTTCCTTAGGGGGTCAAACCATGTCCCAAAGGTCACCGGATCTGGTGTCAATTTAAAGAAGTAGTCCAGTTACACATTTGTGGGCTTATAACTTGGCTTCTGAATGTCCTAGAGAGATCAGGTTTGTTTTAATGTACTCCAATCAAGAGCCCCTACAAACACAAAAAGGAATGGAGTCATTAGCACTTATGGTTTGTAAATGGCACCCAGAATTATGTTGCACGATGCACAATTTCACATCATTCTGGGTCCATTTGTGTGAAAACAAGGTCCAATCAGGCTGAAACGCTACAAGAAGGTAGAATCTATTTTGTAAGTGATCTGAACGTTTCAAGATGATCGCACATTCCTATAGGGGGTAAAACCATTTCCCAAAGGTCACCGGGCCTGGTGTCACTTTAAAGAAGTAGTCCAGTTACACCTTTGTGGGCTTATAACTTGGCTTCTGAATGTCCTAGAGAGGTTAGGTTTGTTTTAATGTACTCCAATCAACAGCCCCTACAACCACAAAAAGGAATGGAGATATTAGCACTTATGGTTTGTAAATGGCACCCAGAATTATGTTGCACGAAGCACAATTTCACATCATTCTGGGTTCATTTGTGTGAAAACAAGGTCCAATCAGGCTGAAACGTTACAGGAAGGTAGAATCTACTGAGTTGTAAGTGATCTGAACGTTTCATGATGATAGCACTTTCCTAATGGGGTCAAACCATGTCCCAAAGGTCACCGGAACTGGGGTCAATTTAAAGAAGTAGTCCAGTTACACATTTGTGGGCTTATAACTTGGCTTCTGAATGTCCTAGAGAGATCAGGTTTGTTTTAGCGTACTCCAATATACAGCCCCCATTACCCCAAAAAGGAAAGGAGTCATTAGCACTTATGGATTTTAAATGGCACCCAGAATTATGTTGCACGAAGCACAATTTCACATCATTCTGGGTTCATTTGTGTGAAAACAAGGTCCAATCAGGCTGAAACGTTACAGGAAGGTAGAATCTATTGAGTTGCAAGTGATCTGAACGTTTCATGATGATAGCACTTTCCTAAGGGGGTCAAACCATGTCCCAAAAGTCACCAGATCTGGTGTCACTTTAAAGAAGTAGTCCAGTTACACATTTGTGGGCTTATAACTTGGCTTCTGAATGTCCTAGAGAGATCAGGTTTGTTTTAGTGTACTCCAATCAACAGCCCCTACAACCACAAAAAGGAATGGAGTCATTAGCACTTATGGTTTGTAAATGGCACCCAGAATTATGTTGCACGAAGCACAATTTCACATCATTCTGGGTCCATTTGTGTGAAAACAAGGTCCAATCAGGCTGAAACGCTACAAGAAGGTAGAATCTATTGAGTAGTAAGTGATCTGAACGTTTCAAGATGATCGCACATTCCTATAGGGGGTAAAACCATGTTCCAAAGGTCACCGGGCCTGGTGTCACTTTAAAGTAGTAGTCCAGTTACACCTTTGTGGGCTTATAACTTGGCTTCTGAATGTCCTAGAGAGGTTAGTTTGTTTTAGTGTACTCCAATCAACAGCCCCTACAACCACAAAAAGGAATGGAGTCATTAGCACTTATGGTTTGTAAGTGGCACCCAGAATTATGTTGCACGAAGCACAATTTCACATCATTCTGGGTCAATTTGTGTGAAAACAAGGTCCAATCCGGCTGAAACGCTACAAGAAGGTAGAATCTATTGAGTTGTAAGTGATCTGAACGTTTCAAGATGATCGCACGTTCCTATAGGGGGTCAAACCATGTCCCAAAGGTCACCGGGCCAAGTGTCACTTTAAAGAAGTAGTCCAGTTACACCTTTGTGGGCTTATAACTTGGCTTCTGAATGTCCAAGAGAGGTTAGGTTTGTTTTAGTGTACTCCAATCAACAGCCCCTACAACCACAAAAAGGAATGGAGTCATTAGCACTTATGGTTTGTAAATGGCACCCAGAATTATTTTGCACGAAGCACAATTTCACATCATTCTGGGTCCATTTGTGTGAAAACAAGGTCCAATCAGGCTGAAACGTTACAGGAAGGTAGAATCTATTCAGTTGTAACTGATCTGAACGTTTCATGATGATAGCACTTTCCTAAGGGGGTCAAACCATGTGCCAAAGGTCACTGGATCTGGTGTCAATTTAAAGAAGTAGTCCAGTTACACATTTGTGGGCTTATAACTTGGCTTCTGAATGTCCTAGAGAGATCAGGTTTGTTTTAATGTACTCCAATTAACAGCCCCTACAACCACAAAAAGGAATGGAGTCATTAGCACTTATGGTTTGTAAGTGGCACCCAGAATTATGTTGCACGAAGCACAATTTCACATGATTCTGGGTCAATTTGTGTGAAAACAAGGTCTAATCCGGCTGAAACGCTACAAGAAGGTAGAATCTATTGAGTTGTAAGTGATCTGAACGTTTCAAGATGATCACACATTCCTATAGGGGGTCAAACCATGTCCCAAAGGTCACCGGGCCAAGTGTCACTTTAAAGAAGTAGTCCAGTTACACCTTTGTGGGCTTATAACTTGGCTTCTGAATGTCCTAGAGAGGTTAGGTTTATTTTAGTGTACTCCAATCAACAGCCCCTACAAACACAAAAAGGAATGGAGTCATTAGCACTTATGGTTTGTAAATGGCACCCAGAATTATGTTGCACGAAGCACAATTTCACATCATTCTGGGTCCATTTGTGTGAAAACAAGGTCCAATCAGGCTGAAACGTTACAGGAAGGTAGAATCTATTGAGTTGTAAGTGATCTGAACGTTTCATGATGATAGCACTTTCCTAAGGGGGTCAAACCATGTCCCAAAGGTCACCGGATCTGGTGTCAATTTAAAGAAGTAGTCCAGTTACACATTTGTGGGCTTATAACTTGGCTTCTGAATGTCCTAGAGAGATCAGGTTTGTTTTAATCTACTCCAATCAACAGCCCCTACAACCACAAAAAGGAATGGAGTCATTAGCATTTATGGTTTGTAAATGGCACCCAGAATTATGTTGCACGAAGCACAATTTCACATCATTCTGGGTTCATTTGTGTGAAAACAAGGTCCAATCAGGCTGAAGCGTTACAGGAAGGTAGAATCTATTTAGTTGTAAGTGATCTGAACGTTTCATGATGATAGCACTTTCCTAAGGGGATCAAACCATGTCCCAAAGGTCACCGGATCTGGTGTCAATTTAAAGAAGTAGTCCAGTTACACATTTGTGGGCTTATAACTTGGCTTCTGAATGTCCCAGAGAGATCAGGTTTGTTTTAGTGTACTCCAATCAACAGCCCCTACAACCACAAAAGGAATGGAGTCATTAGCACTTATGGTTTGTAAATGGCACCCAGAATTATGTTGCACGAAGCACAATTTCACATCATTCTGGGTCCATTTGTGTGAAAACAAGGTCCAATCAGGCTGAAACGTTACAAGAAGGTAGAATCTATTGAGTTGTAAGTGATCTGAACGTTTCATGATGATATCACATTCCTATAGGGGGTCAAACCATCTCCCAAAGGTCACCGGGCCTGGTGTCACTTTAAAGAAGTAGTCCAGTTACACATTGGTGGGCTAATAACTTGGCTTCTGAATGTCCTAGAGAGGTCAGGTTTGTTTTATTGTACTCCAATCAACAGCCCCTACAACCACAAAAAGGAATGGAGTCATTAGCACTTATGGTTTGTAAATGGCACCCAGAATTATGTTGCACGAAGCACAATTTCACATCATTCTGGGTCCATTTGTGTGAAAACAAGGTCCAATCAGGCTGAAACGTTACAGGAAGGTAGAATCTAATGAGTTGTAAGTGATATGAACGTTTCATGATGATAGCACTTTCCTAAGGGGGTCAAACCATGTCCCAAAGGTCACCGGATCTGGTGTCACTTTAAAGAAGTAGTCCAGTTACACATTTGTGGGCTTATAACTTGGCTTCTGAATGTCCTAGAGAGATCAGGTTTGTTTTAATGTACTCCAATCAACAGCCCCTACAACCACAAAAAGGAATGGAGTCATTAGCATTTATGGTTTGTAAATGGCACCCAGAATTATGTTGCACGAAGCACAATTTCACATCATTCTGGGTTCATTTGTGTGAAAACAAGGTCCAATCAGGCTGAAACGTTACAGGAAGGTAGAATCTATTTAGTTGTAAGTGATCTGAACGTTTCATGATGATAGCGCTTTCCTAAGGGGATCAAACCATGTCCCAAAGGTCACCGGATCTGGTGTCAATTTAAAGAAATAGTCCAGTTACACATTTGTGGGCTTATAACATGGCTTCTGAATGTCCCAGAGAGATCAGGTTTGTTTTAGTGTACTCCAATCAACAGCCCCTACAACCACAAAAGGAATGGAGTCATTAGCACTTATGGTTTGTAAATGGCACCCAGAATTATGTTGCACGAAGCACAATTTCACATCATTCTGGGTCCATTTGTGTGAAAACAAGGTCCAATCAGGCTGAAACGTTACAAGAAGGTAGAATCTATTGAGTTGTAAGTGATCTGAACGTTTCATGATGATATCACATTCCTATAGGGGGTCAAACCATCTCCCAAAGGTCACCGGGCCTGGTGTCACTTTAAAGAAGTAGTCCAGTTACACATTGGTGGGCTTATAACTTGGCTTCTGAATGTCCTAGAGAGGTCAGGTTTGTTTTAGTGTACTCCAATCAACAGCCCCTACAACCACAAAAAGGAATGGAGTCATTAGCACTTATGGTTTGTAAATGGCACCCAGAATTATGTTGCACGAAGCACAATCTCACATCATTCTGGGTCCATTTGTGTGAAAACAAGGTCCAATCAGGCTGAAACGTTACAGGAAGGTAGAATCTATTGAGTTGTAAGTGATCTGAACGTTTCATGATGATAGCACTTTCCTAAGGGGGTCAAACCATGTCCCAAAGGTCACCGGATCTGGTGTCACTTTAAAGAAGTAGTCCAGTTACACATTTGTGGGCTTATAACTTGGCTTCTGAATGTCCTAGAGAGATCAGGTTTGTTTTAATGTACTCCAATCAACAGCCCCTACAACCACAAAAAGGAATGAAGTCATTAGCATTTATGGTTTGTAAATGGCACCCAGAATTATGTTGCACGAAGCACAATTTCACATCATTCTGGCTTCATTTGTGTGAAAACAAGGTCCAGTCAGGCTGAAACGATACAGGAAGGTAGAATCTATTTAGTTGTAAGTGATCTGAACGTTTCATGATGATAGCGCTTTCCTAAGGGGATCAAACCATGTCCCAAAGGTCACGGGATCTGGTGTCAATTTAAAGAAGTAGTCCAGTTACACATTTGTGGGCTTATAACTTGGCTTCTGAATGTCCTAGAGAGATCAGGTTTGTTTTAGTGTACTCCAATCAACAGCCCCTACAACCACAAAAGGAATGGAGTCATTAGCACTTATGGTTTGTAAATGGCACCCAGAATTATGTTGCACGAAGCACAATTTCACATCATTCTGGGTCCATTTGTGTGAAAACAAGGTTCAATCAGGCTGAAACGTTACAAGAAGGTAGAATCTATTGAGTTGTAAGTGATCTGAACATTTCATGATGATCGCACATTCCTATAGGGGGTCAAACCATGTCCCAAAGGTCACCGGGCCTGGTGTCACTTTAAAGAAGTAGTCCAGTTACACCTTTGTCGGCTTATAACTTGGCTTCTGAATGTCCTAGAGAGGTCAGGTTTGTTTTAGTGTACTCCAATCAACAGCCCCTACAACCACAAAAAGGAATGGAGTCATTAGCACTTATGGTTTGTAAATGGCACCCAGAATTATGTTGCACGAAGCACAATTTCACATCATTCTGGGTTCATTTGTGTGAAAACAAGGTCCAATCAGGCTGACACCTTACAGGAAGGTAGAATCTATTGAGTTGTAAGTGATCTGAACGTTTCATGATGATAGCACTTTCCTGAGGCGGTCTAACCATGTCCCAAAGGCCACCGGATCTGGTGTCAATTTAAAGAAGTAGTCCAGTTACTCATTTGTGGGCTTATAACTTGGCTTCTGAATGTCCTAGAGAGATCAGGGTTGTTTTAGTATACTCCAATCAACAGCCCCTACAACCACAAAAAGGAATGGAGTCATTAGCACTTATGGTTTTTAAATGGCACCCAGAATTATGTTGCACGAAGCACAATTTCACATCATTCTGGGTTAATTTGTGTGAAAACAAGGTCCAATCAGGCTGAAACGTTACAGGAAGGTAGAATCTATTGAGTTGTAAGTGATCTGAACGTTTCATGATGATAGCACTTTCCTAAGGGGGTCAAACCATGTCGCAAAGGTCACCGGATCTGGTGTCAATTTAAAGAAGTAGTCCAGTTACACATTTGTGGGCTTATAACTTGGCTTCTGAATGTCCTAGAGATATCAGGTTTTTTTTAATGTACTCCAGTCAACAGCCTCTACAACCACAAAAAGGAATGGAGTCATTAGCACTTATGGTATGTAAATGGCACCCAGAATTATGTTGCACGAAGCACAATTTCACATCATTCTGGGATCATTTGTGTGAAAACAAGGTCCAATCAGGCTGAAACGTTACAGGAAGGTAGAATCTATTTAGTTGTAAGTGATCTGAACGTTTCATGATGATAGCACTTTCCTAAGGGGGTCAAACCATGTCCCAAAGGTCACCGGATCTGGTGTCAATTTAAAGAAGTAGTCCAGTTACACATTTGTGTGCTTATAACTTGGCTTCTGAATGTCCTAGAGAGATCAGGTTTGTTTTAATGTACTCCAATCAAGAGACCCTACAAACACAAAAAGGAATGGAGTCATTAGCACTTATGGTTTGTAAATGGCACCCAGAATTATGTTGCACGAAGCACAATTTCACATCATTCTGGGTTCATTTGTGTGAAAACAAGGTCCAATCAGGCTGAAACGTTACAGGAAGGTAGAATCTATTGAGTTGTAAGTGATCTGAACGTTTCATGATGATAGCATTTTCCTAAGGGGGTCAAACCATGTCCCAAAGGTCACCGGATCTGGTGTTAATTTAAAGAAACAGTCCAGTTACACATTTGTGGGCTTATAACATGGCTTCTGAATGCCCTAGAGATATCAGGTTTGTTTTAATGTACTCCAATCAACAGCCCCTACAACCACAAAAAGGAATGGAGTCATTAGCACTTATGGATTTTAAATGGCACCCAGAATTATGTTGCACGAAGCACAATTTCACATCATTCTGGGTTCATTTGTGTGAAAACAAGGTCCAATCAGGCTGAAACGTTACAGGAAGGTAGAATCTATTGAGTTGTAAGTGATCTGAACGTTTCATGATGATAGCACTTTCCTAAGGGGGTCAAACCATGTCCCAAAAGTCACCAGATCTGGTGTCACTTTAAAGAAGTAGTCCAGTTACACATTTGTGGGCTTATAACTTGGCTTCTGAATGTCCTAGAGAGATCAGGTTTGTTTTAGTGTACTCCAATCAACAGCCCCTAAAACCACAAAAAGGAATGGAGTCATTAGCACTTATGGTTTGTAAATGGCACCCAGAATTATGTTGCACGAAGCACAATTTCACATCATTCTGGGTCCATTTGTGTGAAAACAAGGTCCAATCAGGCTGAAACGCTACAAGAAGGTAGAATCTATTGAGTAGTAAGTGATCTGAACGTTTCAAGATGATCGCACATTCCTATAGGGGGTAAAACCATGTTCCAAAGGTCACCGGGCCTGGTGTCACTTTAAAGTAGTAGTCCAGTTACACCTTTGTGGGCTTATAACTTGGCTTCTGAATGTCCTAGAGAGGTTAGTTTGTTTCAGTGTACTCCAATCAACAGCCCCTACAACCACAAAAAGGAATGGAGTCATTAGCACTTATGGTTTGTAAGTGGCACCCAGAATTATGTTGCACGAAGCACAATTTCACATCATTCTGGGTCAATTTGTGTGAAAACAAGGTCCAATCCGGCTGAAACGCTACAAGAAGGTAGAATCTATTGAGTTGTAAGTGATCTGAACGTTTCAAGATGATCGCACATTCCTATAGGGGGTCAAACCATGTCCCAAAGGTCACCGGGCCAAGTGTCACTTTAAAGAAGTAGTCCAGTTACACCTTTGTGGGCTTATAACTTGGCTTCTGAATGTCCAAGAGAGGTTAGGTTTGTTTTAGTGTACTCCAATCAACAGCCCCTACAACCACAAAAAGGAATGGAGTCATTAGCACTTATGGTTTGTAAATGGCACCCAGAATTATTTTGCACGAAGCACAATTTTACATCATTCTGGGTCCATTTGTGTGAAAACAAGGTCCAATCAGGCTGAAACGTTACAGGAAGGTAGAATCTATTCAGTTGTAACTGATCTGAACGTTTCATGATGATAGCACTTTCCTAAGGGGGTCAAACCATGTGCCAAAGGTCACTGGATCTGGTGTCAATTTAAAGAAGTAGTCCAGTTACACATTTGTGGGCTTATAACTTGGCTTCTGAATGTCCTAGAGAGATCAGGTTTGTTTTAATGTACTCCAATTAACAGCCCCTACAACCACAAAAAGGAATGGAGTCATTAGCACTTATTGTTTGTAAGTGGCACCCAGAATTATGTTGCACGAAGCACAATTTCACATGATTCTGGGTCAATTTGTGTGAAAACAAGGTCTAATCCGGCTGAAACGCTACAAGAAGGTAGAATCTATTGAGTTGTAAGTGATCTGAACGTTTCAAGATGATCGCACATTCCTATAGGGGGTCAAACCATGTCCCAAAGGTCACCGGGCCAAGTGTCACTTTAAAGAAGTAGTCCAGTTACACCTTTGTGGGCTTATAACTTGGCTTCTGAATGTCCTAGAGAGGTTAGGTTTGTTTTAGTGTACTCCAATCAACAGCCCCTACAACCACAAAAAGGAATGGAGTCATTAGCACTTATGGTTTGTAAATGGCACCCAGAATTATGTTGCACGAAGCACAATTTCACATCATTCTGGGTCCATTTGTGTGAAAACAAGGTCCAATCAGGCTGAAACGTTACAGGAAGGTAGAATCTATTGAGTTGTAAGTGATCTGAACGTTTCATGATGATAGCACTTTCCTAAGGGGGTCAAACCATGTCCCAAAGGTCACCGGATCTGGTGTCAATTTAAAGAAGTAGTCCAGTTACACATTTGTGGGCTTATAACTTGGCTTCTGAATGTCCTAGAGAGATCAGGTTTGTTTTAATGTACTCCAATCAACAGCCCCTACAACCACAAAAAGGAATGGAGTCATTAGCATTTATGGTTTGTAAATGGCACCCAGAATTATGTTGCACGAAGCACAATTTCACATCATTCTGGGTTCATTTGTGTGAAAACAAGGTCCAATCAGGCTGAAACGTTACAGGAAGGTAGAATCTATTTAGTTGTAAGTGATCTGAACGTTTCATGATGATAGCGCTTTCCTAAGGGGATCAAACCATGTCCCAAAGGTCACCGGATCTGGTGTCAATTTAAAGAAGTAGTCCAGTTACACATTTGTGGGCTTATAACTTGGCTTCTGAATGTCCCAGAGAGATCAGGTTTGTTTTAGTGTACTCCAATCAACAGCCCCTACAACCACAAAAGGAATGGAGTCATTAGCACTTATGGTTTGTAAATGGCACCCAGAATTATGTTGCACGAAGCACAATTTCACATCATTCTGGGTCCATTTGTGTGAAAACAAGGTCCAATCAGGCTGAAACGTTACAAGAAGGTAGAATCTATTGAGTTGTAAGTGATCTGAACGTTTCATGATGATATCACATTCCTATAGGGGGTCAAACCATCTCCCAAAGGTCACCGGGCCTGGTGTCACTTTAAAGAAGTAGTCCAGTTACACATTGGTGGGCTTATAACTTGGCTTCTGAATGTCCTAGAGAGGTCAGGTTTGTTTTAGTGTACTCCAATCAACAGCCCCTACAACCACAAAAAGGAATGGAGTCATTAGCACTTATGGTTTGTAAATGGCACCCAGAATTATGTTGCACGAAGCACAATTTCACATCATTCTGGGTCCATTTGTGTGAAAACAAGGTCCAATCAGGCTGAAACGTTACAGGAAGGTAGAATCTATTGAGTTGTAAGTGATCTGAACGTTTCATGATGATAGCACTTTCCTAAGGGGGTCAAACCATGTCCCAAAGGTCACCGGATCTTGTGTCTTTTAAAGAAGTAGTCCAGTTACACATTTGTGGGCTTATAACTTGGCTTCTGAATGTCCTAGAGAGATCAGGTTTGTTTTAATGTACTCCAATCAACAGCCCCTACAACCACAAAAAGGAATGGAGTCATTAGCATTTATGGTTTGTAAATGGCACCCAGAATTATGTTGCACGAAGCACAATTTCACATCATTCTGGGTTCATTTGTGTGAAAACAAGGTCCAATCAGGCTGAAACGTTACAGGAAGGTAGAATCTATTTAGTTGTAAGTGATCTGAACGTTTCATGATGATAGCGCTTTCCTAAGGGGATCAAACCATGTCCCAAAGGTCACCGGATCTGGTGTCAATTTAAAGTAGTAGTCCAGTTACACCTTTGTGGGCTTATAACTTGGCTTCTGAATGTCCTAGAGAGGTTAGTTTGTTTCAGTGTACTCCAATCAACAGCCCCTACAACCACAAAAAGGAATGGAGTCATTAGCACTTATGGTTTGTAAGTGGCACCCAGAATTATGTTGCACGAAGCACAATTTCACATCATTCTGGGTCAATTTGTGTGAAAACAAGGTCCAATCCGGCTGAAACGCTACAAGAAGGTAGAATCTATTGAGTTGTAAGTGATCTGAACGTTTCAAGATGATCGCACATTCCTATAGGGGGTCAAACCATGTCCCAAAGGTCACCGGGCCAAGTGTCACTTTAAAGAAGTAGTCCAGTTACACCTTTGTGGGCTTATAACTTGGCTTCTGAATGTCCAAGAGAGGTTAGGTTTGTTTTAGTGTACTCCAATCAACAGCCCCTACAACCACAAAAAGGAATGGAGTCATTAGCACTTATGGTTTGTAAATGGCACCCAGAATTATTTTGCACGAAGCACAATTTTACATCATTCTGGGTCCATTTGTGTGAAAACAAGGTCCAATCAGGCTGAAACGTTACAGGAAGGTAGAATCTATTGAGTAGTAAGTGATCTGAACGTTTCAAGATGATCGCACATTCCTATAGGGGGTCAAACCATGTCCCAAAGGTCACCGGGCCAAGTGTCACTTTAAAGAAGTAGTCCAGTTACACCTTTGTGGGCTTATAACTTGGCTTCTGAATGTCCAAGAGAGGTTAGGTTTGTTTTAGTGTACTCCAATCAACAGCCCCTACAACCACAAAAAGGAATGGAGTCATTAGCACTTATGGTTTGTAAATGGCACCCAGAATTATTTTGCACGAAGCACAATTTTACATCATTCTGGGTCCATTTGTGTGAAAACAAGGTCCAATCAGGCTGAAACGCTACAAGAAGGTAGAATCTATTGAGTAGTAAGTGATCTGAACGTTTCAAGATGATCGCACATTCCTATAGGGGGTAAAACCATGTTCCAAAGGTCACCGGGCCTGGTGTCACTTTAAAGTAGTAGTCCAGTTACACCTTTGTGGGCTTATAACTTGGCTTCTGAATGTCCTAGAGAGGTTAGTTTGTTTCAGTGTACTCCAATCAACAGCCCCTACAACCACAAAAAGGAATGGAGTCATTAGCACTTATGGTTTGTAAGTGGCACCCAGAATTATGTTGCACGAAGCACAATTTCACATCATTCTGGGTCAATTTGTGTGAAAACAAGGTCCAATCCGGCTGAAACGCTACAAGAAGGTAGAATCTATTGAGTTGTAAGTGATCTGAACGTTTCAAGATGATCGCACATTCCTATAGGGGGTCAAACCATGTCCCAAAGGTCACCGGGCCAAGTGTCACTTTAAAGAAGTAGTCCAGTTACACCTTTGTGGGCTTATAACTTGGCTTCTGAATGTCCAAGAGAGGCTAGGTTTGTTTTAGTGTACTCCAATCAACAGCCCCTACAACCACAAAAAGGAATGGAGTCATTAGCACTTATGGTTTGTAAATGGCACCCAGAATTATTTTGCACGAAGCACAATTTTACATCATTCTGGGTCCATTTGTGTGAAAACAAGGTCCAATCAGGCTGAAACGTTACAGGAAGGTAGAATCTATTCAGTTGTAACTGATCTGAACGTTTCATGATGATAGCACTTTCCTAAGGGGGTCAAACCATGTGCCAAAGGTCACTGGATCTGGTGTCAATTTAAAGAAGTAGTCCAGTTACACATTTGTGGGCTTATAACTTGGCTTCTGAATGTCCTAGAGAGATCAGGTTTGTTTTAATGTACTCCAATTAACAGCCCCTACAACCACAAAAAGGAATGGAGTCATTAGCACTTATTGTTTGTAAGTGGCACCCAGAATTATGTTGCACGAAGCACAATTTCACATGATTCTGGGTCAATTTGTGTGAAAACAAGGTCTAATCCGGCTGAAACGCTACAAGAAGGTAGAATCTATTGAGTTGTAAGTGATCTGAACGTTTCATGATGATAGCACTTTCCTGAGGCGGTCTAACCATGTCCCAAAGGCCACCGGATCTGGTGTCAATTTAAAGAAGTAGTCCAGTTACTCATTTGTGGGCTTATAACTTGGCTTCTGAATGTCCTAGAGAGATCAGGGTTGTTTTAGTATACTCCAATCAACAGCCCCTACAACCACAAAAAGGAATGGAGTCATTAGCACTTATGGTTTTTAAATGGCACCCAGAATTATGTTGCACGAAGCACAATTTCACATCATTCTGGGTTAATTTGTGTGAAAACAAGGTCCAATCAGGCTGAAACGTTACAGGAAGGTAGAATCTATTGAGTTGTAAGTGATCTGAACGTTTCATGATGATAGCACTTTCCTAAGGGGGTCAAACCATGTCGCAAAGGTCACCGGATCTGGTGTCAATTTAAAGAAGTAGTCCAGTTACACATTTGTGGGCTTATAACTTGGCTTCTGAATGTCCTAGAGATATCAGGTTTTTTTTAATGTACTCCAGTCAACAGCCTCTACAACCACAAAAAGGAATGGAGTCATTAGCACTTATGGTATGTAAATGGCACCCAGAATTATGTTGCACGAAGCACAATTTCACATCATTCTGGGATCATTTGTGTGAAAACAAGGTCCAATCAGGCTGAAACGTTACAGGAAGGTAGAATCTATTTAGTTGTAAGTGATCTGAACGTTTCATGATGATAGCACTTTCCTAAGGGGGTCAAACCATGTCCCAAAGGTCACCGGATCTGGTGTCAATTTAAAGAAGTAGTCCAGTTACACATTTGTGTGCTTATAACTTGGCTTCTGAATGTCCTAGAGAGATCAGGTTTGTTTTAATGTACTCCAATCAAGAGACCCTACAAACACAAAAAGGAATGGAGTCATTAGCACTTATGGTTTGTAAATGGCACCCAGAATTATGTTGCACGAAGCACAATTTCACATCATTCTGGGTTCATTTGTGTGAAAACAAGGTCCAATCAGGCTGAAACGTTACAGGAAGGTAGAATCTATTGAGTTGTAAGTGATCTGAACGTTTCATGATGATAGCATTTTCCTAAGGGGGTCAAACCATGTCCCAAAGGTCACCGGATCTGGTGTTAATTTAAAGAAACAGTCCAGTTACACATTTGTGGGCTTATAACATGGCTTCTGAATGCCCTAGAGATATCAGGTTTGTTTTAATGTACTCCAATCAACAGCCCCTACAACCACAAAAAGGAATGGAGTCATTAGCACTTATGGATTTTAAATGGCACCCAGAATTATGTTGCACGAAGCACAATTTCACATCATTCTGGGTTCATTTGTGTGAAAACAAGGTCCAATCAGGCTGAAACGTTACAGGAAGGTAGAATCTATTGAGTTGTAAGTGATCTGAACGTTTCATGATGATAGCACTTTCCTAAGGGGGTCAAACCATGTCCCAAAAGTCACCAGATCTGGTGTCACTTTAAAGAAGTAGTCCAGTTACACATTTGTGGGCTTATAACTTGGCTTCTGAATGTCCTAGAGAGATCAGGTTTGTTTTAGTGTACTCCAATCAACAGCCCCTAAAACCACAAAAAGGAATGGAGTCATTAGCACTTATGGTTTGTAAATGGCACCCAGAATTATGTTGCACGAAGCACAATTTCACATCATTCTGGGTCCATTTGTGTGAAAACAAGGTCCAATCAGGCTGAAACGCTACAAGAAGGTAGAATCTATTGAGTAGTAAGTGATCTGAACGTTTCAAGATGATCGCACATTCCTATAGGGGGTAAAACCATGTTCCAAAGGTCACCGGGCCTGGTGTCACTTTAAAGTAGTAGTCCAGTTACACCTTTGTGGGCTTATAACTTGGCTTCTGAATGTCCTAGAGAGGTTAGTTTGTTTCAGTGTACTCCAATCAACAGCCCCTACAACCACAAAAAGGAATGGAGTCATTAGCACTTATGGTTTGTAAGTGGCACCCAGAATTATGTTGCACGAAGCACAATTTCACATCATTCTGGGTCAATTTGTGTGAAAACAAGGTCCAATCCGGCTGAAACGCTACAAGAAGGTAGAATCTATTGAGTTGTAAGTGATCTGAACGTTTCAAGATGATCGCACATTCCTATAGGGGGTCAAACCATGTCCCAAAGGTCACCGGGCCAAGTGTCACTTTAAAGAAGTAGTCCAGTTACACCTTTGTGGGCTTATAACTTGGCTTCTGAATGTCCAAGAGAGGTTAGGTTTGTTTTAGTGTACTCCAATCAACAGCCCCTACAACCACAAAAAGGAATGGAGTCATTAGCACTTATGGTTTGTAAATGGCACCCAGAATTATTTTGCACGAAGCACAATTTTACATCATTCTGGGTCCATTTGTGTGAAAACAAGGTCCAATCAGGCTGAAACGTTACAGGAAGGTAGAATCTATTCAGTTGTAACTGATCTGAACGTTTCATGATGATAGCACTTTCCTAAGGGGGTCAAACCATGTGCCAAAGGTCACTGGATCTGGTGTCAATTTAAAGAAGTAGTCCAGTTACACATTTGTGGGCTTATAACTTGGCTTCTGAATGTCCTAGAGAGATCAGGTTTGTTTTAATGTACTCCAATTAACAGCCCCTACAACCACAAAAAGGAATGGAGTCATTAGCACTTATTGTTTGTAAGTGGCACCCAGAATTATGTTGCACGAAGCACAATTTCACATGATTCTGGGTCAATTTGTGTGAAAACAAGGTCTAATCCGGCTGAAACGCTACAAGAAGGTAGAATCTATTGAGTTGTAAGTGATCTGAACGTTTCAAGATGATCGCACATTCCTATAGGGGGTCAAACCATGTCCCAAAGGTCACCGGGCCAAGTGTCACTTTAAAGAAGTAGTCCAGTTACACCTTTGTGGGCTTATAACTTGGCTTCTGAATGTCCTAGAGAGGTTAGGTTTGTTTTAGTGTACTCCAATCAACAGCCCCTACAACCACAAAAAGGAATGGAGTCATTAGCACTTATGGTTTGTAAATGGCACCCAGAATTATGTTGCACGAAGCACAATTTCACATCATTCTGGGTCCATTTGTGTGAAAACAAGGTCCAATCAGGCTGAAACGTTACAGGAAGGTAGAATCTATTGAGTTGTAAGTGATCTGAACGTTTCATGATGATAGCACTTTCCTAAGGGGGTCAAACCATGTCCCAAAGGTCACCGGATCTGGTGTCAATTTAAAGAAGTAGTCCAGTTACACATTTGTGGGCTTATAACTTGGCTTCTGAATGTCCTAGAGAGATCAGGTTTGTTTTAATGTACTCCAATCAACAGCCCCTACAACCACAAAAAGGAATGGAGTCATTAGCATTTATGGTTTGTAAATGGCACCCAGAATTATGTTGCACGAAGCACAATTTCACATCATTCTGGGTTCATTTGTGTGAAAACAAGGTCCAATCAGGCTGAAACGTTACAGGAAGGTAGAATCTATTTAGTTGTAAGTGATCTGAACGTTTCATGATGATAGCGCTTTCCTAAGGGGATCAAACCATGTCCCAAAGGTCACCGGATCTGGTGTCAATTTAAAGAAGTAGTCCAGTTACACATTTGTGGGCTTATAACTTGGCTTCTGAATGTCCCAGAGAGATCAGGTTTGTTTTAGTGTACTCCAATCAACAGCCCCTACAACCACAAAAGGAATGGAGTCATTAGCACTTATGGTTTGTAAATGGCACCCAGAATTATGTTGCACGAAGCACAATTTCACATCATTCTGGGTCCATTTGTGTGAAAACAAGGTCCAATCAGGCTGAAACGTTACAAGAAGGTAGAATCTATTGAGTTGTAAGTGATCTGAACGTTTCATGATGATATCACATTCCTATAGGGGGTCAAACCATCTCCCAAAGGTCACCGGGCCTGGTGTCACTTTAAAGAAGTAGTCCAGTTACACATTGGTGGGCTTATAACTTGGCTTCTGAATGTCCTAGAGAGGTCAGGTTTGTTTTAGTGTACTCCAATCAACAGCCCCTACAACCACAAAAAGGAATGGAGTCATTAGCACTTATGGTTTGTAAATGGCACCCAGAATTATGTTGCACGAAGCACAATTTCACATCATTCTGGGTCCATTTGTGTGAAAACAAGGTCCAATCAGGCTGAAACGTTACAGGAAGGTAGAATCTATTGAGTTGTAAGTGATCTGAACGTTTCATGATGATAGCACTTTCCTAAGGGGGTCAAACCATGTCCCAAAGGTCACCGGATCTTGTGTCTTTTAAAGAAGTAGTCCAGTTACACATTTGTGGGCTTATAACTTGGCTTCTGAATGTCCTAGAGAGATCAGGTTTGTTTTAATGTACTCCAATCAACAGCCCCTACAACCACAAAAAGGAATGGAGTCATTAGCATTTATGGTTTGTAAATGGCACCCAGAATTATGTTGCACGAAGCACAATTTCACATCATTCTGGGTTCATTTGTGTGAAAACAAGGTCCAATCAGGCTGAAACGTTACAGGAAGGTAGAATCTATTTAGTTGTAAGTGATCTGAACGTTTCATGATGATAGCGCTTTCCTAAGGGGATCAAACCATGTCCCAAAGGTCACCGGATCTGGTGTCAATTTAAAGTAGTAGTCCAGTTACACCTTTGTGGGCTTATAACTTGGCTTCTGAATGTCCTAGAGAGGTTAGTTTGTTTCAGTGTACTCCAATCAACAGCCCCTACAACCACAAAAAGGAATGGAGTCATTAGCACTTATGGTTTGTAAGTGGCACCCAGAATTATGTTGCACGAAGCACAATTTCACATCATTCTGGGTCAATTTGTGTGAAAACAAGGTCCAATCCGGCTGAAACGCTACAAGAAGGTAGAATCTATTGAGTTGTAAGTGATCTGAACGTTTCAAGATGATCGCACATTCCTATAGGGGGTCAAACCATGTCCCAAAGGTCACCGGGCCAAGTGTCACTTTAAAGAAGTAGTCCAGTTACACCTTTGTGGGCTTATAACTTGGCTTCTGAATGTCCAAGAGAGGTTAGGTTTGTTTTAGTGTACTCCAATCAACAGCCCCTACAACCACAAAAAGGAATGGAGTCATTAGCACTTCTGGTTTGTAAATGGCACCCAGAATTATTTTGCACGAAGCACAATTTTACATCATTCTGGGTCCATTTGTGTGAAAACAAGGTCCAATCAGGCTGAAACGTTACAGGAAGGTAGAATCTATTGAGTAGTAAGTGATCTGAACGTTTCAAGATGATCGCACATTCCTATAGGGGGTCAAACCATGTCCCAAAGGTCACCGGGCCAAGTGTCACTTTAAAGAAGTAGTCCAGTTACACCTTTGTGGGCTTATAACTTGGCTTCTGAATGTCCAAGAGAGGTTAGGTTTGTTTTAGTGTACTCCAATCAACAGCCCCTACAACCACAAAAAGGAATGGAGTCATTAGCACTTATGGTTTGTAAATGGCACCCAGAATTATTTTGCACGAAGCACAATTTTACATCATTCTGGGTCCATTTGTGTGAAAACAAGGTCCAATCAGGCTGAAACGCTACAAGAAGGTAGAATCTATTGAGTAGTAAGTGATCTGAACGTTTCAAGATGATCGCACATTCCTATAGGGGGTAAAACCATGTTCCAAAGGTCACCGGGCCTGGTGTCACTTTAAAGTAGTAGTCCAGTTACACCTTTGTGGGCTTATAACTTGGCTTCTGAATGTCCTAGAGAGGTTAGTTTGTTTCAGTGTACTCCAATCAACAGCCCCTACAACCACAAAAAGGAATGGAGTCATTAGCACTTATGGTTTGTAAGTGGCACCCAGAATTATGTTGCACGAAGCACAATTTCACATCATTCTGGGTCAATTTGTGTGAAAACAAGGTCCAATCCGGCTGAAACGCTACAAGAAGGTAGAATCTATTGAGTTGTAAGTGATCTGAACGTTTCAAGATGATCGCACATTCCTATAGGGGGTCAAACCATGTCCCAAAGGTCACCGGGCCAAGTGTCACTTTAAAGAAGTAGTCCAGTTACACCTTTGTGGGCTTATAACTTGGCTTCTGAATGTCCAAGAGAGGCTAGGTTTGTTTTAGTGTACTCCAATCAACAGCCCCTACAACCACAAAAAGGAATGGAGTCATTAGCACTTATGGTTTGTAAATGGCACCCAGAATTATTTTGCACGAAGCACAATTTTACATCATTCTGGGTCCATTTGTGTGAAAACAAGGTCCAATCAGGCTGAAACGTTACAGGAAGGTAGAATCTATTCAGTTGTAACTGATCTGAACGTTTCATGATGATAGCACTTTCCTAAGGGGGTCAAACCATGTGCCAAAGGTCACTGGATCTGGTGTCAATTTAAAGAAGTAGTCCAGTTACACATTTGTGGGCTTATAACTTGGCTTCTGAATGTCCTAGAGAGATCAGGTTTGTTTTAATGTACTCCAATTAACAGCCCCTACAACCACAAAAAGGAATGGAGTCATTAGCACTTATTGTTTGTAAGTGGCACCCAGAATTATGTTGCACGAAGCACAATTTCACATGATTCTGGGTCAATTTGTGTGAAAACAAGGTCTAATCCGGCTGAAACGCTACAAGAAGGTAGAATCTATTGAGTTGTAAGTGATCTGAACGTTTCAAGATGATCGCACATTCCTATAGGGGGTCAAACCATGTCCCAAAGGTCACCGGGCCAAGTGTCACTTTAAAGAAGTAGTCCAGTTACACCTTTGTGGGCTTATAACTTGGCTTCTGAATGTCCTAGAGAGGTTAGGTTTGTTTTAGTGTACTCCAATCAACAGCCCCTACAACCACAAAAAGGAATGGAGTCATTAGCACTTATGGTTTGTAAATGGCACCCAGAATTATGTTGCACGAAGCACAATTTCACATCATTCTGGGTCCATTTGTGTGAAAACAAGGTCCAATCAGGCTGAAACGTTACAGGAAGGTAGAATCTATTGAGTTGTAAGTGATCTGAACGTTTCATGATGATTGCACTTTCCTAAGGGGGTCAAACCATGTCCCAAAGGTCACCGGATCTGGTGTCAATTTAAAGAAGTAGTCCAGTTACACATTTGTGGGCTTATAACTTGGCTTCTGAATGTCCTAGAGAGATCAGGTTTGTTTTAATGTACTCCAATCAACAGCCCCTACAACCACAAAAAGGAATGGAGTCATTAGCATTTATGGTTTGTAAATGGCACCCAGAATTATGTTGCACGAAGCACAATTTCACATCATTCTGGGTTCATTTGTGTGAAAACAAGGTCCAATCAGGCTGAAACGTTACAGGAAGGTAGAATCTATTTAGTTGTAAGTGATCTGAACGTTTCATGATGATAGCGCTTTCCTAAGGGGATCAAACCATGTCCCAAAGGTCACCGGATCTGGTGTCAATTTAAAGAAGTAGTCCAGTTACACATTTGTGGGCTTATAACTTGGCTTCTGAATGTCCCAGAGAGATCAGGTTTGTTTTAGTGTACTCCAATCAACAGCCCCTACAACCACAAAAGGAATGGAGTCATTAGCACTTATGGTTTGTAAATGGCACCCAGAATTATGTTGCACGAAGCACAATTTCACATCATTCTGGGTCCATTTGTGTGAAAACAAGGTCCAATCAGGCTGAAACGTTACAAGAAGGTAGAATCTATTGAGTTGTAAGTGATCTGAACGTTTCATGATGATATCACATTCCTATAGGGGGTCAAACCATCTCCCAAAGGTCACCGGGCCTGGTGTCACTTTAAAGAAGTAGTCCAGTTACACATTGGTGGGCTTATAACTTGGCTTCTGAATGTCCTAGAGAGGTCAGGTTTGTTTTAGTGTACTCCAATCAACAGCCCCTACAACCACAAAAAGGAATGGAGTCATTAGCACTTATGGTTTGTAAATGGCACCCAGAATTATGTTGCACGAAGCACAATTTCACATCATTCTGGGTCCATTTGTGTGAAAACAAGGTCCAATCAGGCTGAAACGTTACAGGAAGGTAGAATCTATTGAGTTGTAAGTGATCTGAACGTTTCATGATGATAGCACTTTCCTAAGGGGGTCAAACCATGTCCCAAAGGTCACCGGATCTTGTGTCTTTTAAAGAAGTAGTCCAGTTACACATTTGTGGGCTTATAACTTGGCTTCTGAATGTCCTAGAGAGATCAGGTTTGTTTTAATGTACTCCAATCAACAGCCCCTACAACCACAAAAAGGAATGGAGTCATTAGCATTTATGGTTTGTAAATGGCACCCAGAATTATGTTGCACGAAGCACAATTTCACATCATTCTGGGTTCATTTGTGTGAAAACAAGGTCCAATCAGGCTGAAACGTTACAGGAAGGTAGAATCTATTTAGTTGTAAGTGATCTGAACGTTTCATGATGATAGCGCTTTCCTAAGGGGATCAAACCATGTCCCAAAGGTCACCGGATCTGGTGTCAATTTAAAGAAGTAGTCCAGTTACACATTTGTGGGCTTATAACTTGGCTTCTGAATGTCCCAGAGAGATCAGGTTTGTTTTAGTGTACTCCAATCAACAGCCCCTACAACCACAAAAGGAATGGAGTCATTAGCACTTATGGTTTGTAAATGGCACCCAGAATTATGTTGCACGAAGCACAATTTCACATCATTCTGGGTCCATTTGTGTGAAAACAAGGTCCAATCAGGCTGAAACGTTACAAGAAGGTAGAATCTATTGAGTTGTAAGTGATCTGAACGTTTCATGATGATATCACATTCCTATAGGGGGTCAAACCATCTCCCAAAGGTCACCGGGCCTGGTGTCACTTTAAAGAAGTAGTCCAGTTACACATTGGTGGGCTTATAACTTGGCTTCTGAATGTCCTAGAGAGGTCAGGTTTGTTTTAGTGTACTCCAATCAACAGCCCCTACAACCACAAAAAGGAATGGAGTCATTAGCACTTATGGTTTGTAAATGGCACCCAGAATTATGTTGCACGAAGCACAATTTCACATCATTCTGGGTCCATTTGTGTGAAAACAAGGTCCAATCAGGCTGAAACGTTACAGGAAGGTAGAATCTATTGAGTTGTAAGTGATCTGAACGTTTCATGATGATAGCACTTTCCTAAGGGGGTCAAACCATGTCCCAAAGGTCACCGAATCTGGTGTCACTTTAAAGAAGTAGTCCAGTTACACATTTGTGGGCTTATAACTTGGCTTCTGAATGTCCTAGAGAGATCAGGTTTGTTTTAATGTACTCCAATCAACAGCCCCTACAACCACAAAAAGGAATGAAGTCATTAGCATTTATGGTTTGTAAATGGCACCCAGAATTATGTTGCACGAAGCACAATTTCACATCATTCTGGGTTCATTTGTGTGAAAACAAGGTCCAGTCAGGCTGAAACGTTACAGGAAGGTAGAATCTATTTAGTTGTAAGTGATCTGAACGTTTCAAGATGATAGCGCTTTCCTAAGGGGATCAAACCATGTCCCAAAGGTCACCGGGCCTGGTGTCATTTTAAAGAAGTAGTCCAGTTACACCTTTGTGGGCTTATAAATTCGCTTCTGAATGTCCTAGAGAGGTCAGGTTTGTTTTAGTGTACTCCAATCAACAGCCCCTACAACCACAAAAAGGAATGGAGTCATTAGCACTTATGGTTTGTAAATGGCACCCAGAATTATGTTGCACGAAGCACAATTTCACATCATTCTGGGTTCATTTGTGTGAAAACAAGGTCCAATCAGGCTGACAACTTACAGGAAGGTAGAATCTATTGAGTTGTAAGTGATCTGAACGTTTCATGATGATAGAACTTTCCTAAGGGGGTCTAACCATGTCCCAAAGGCCACCGGATCTGGTGTCAATTTAAAGAAGTAGTCCAGTTACTCATTTGTGGGCTTATAACTTGGCTTCTGAATGTCCTAGAGAGATCAGGGTTGTTTTAGTATACTCCAATCAACAGCCCCTACAACCACAAAAAGGAATGGAGTCATTAGCACTTATGGTTTTTAAATGGCACCCAGAATTATGTTGCACGAAGCACAATTTCACATCATTCTGGGTTCATTTGTGTGAAAACAAGGTCCAATCAGGCTGAAACGTTACAGGAAGGTAGAATCTATTGAGTTGTAAGTGATCTGAACGTTTCATGATGATAGCACTTTCCTAAGGGGGTCAAACCATGTCGCAAAGGTCACCGGATCTGGTGTCAATTTAAAGAAGTAGTCCAGTTACACATTTGTGGGCTTATAACTTGGCTTCTGAATGTCCTAGAGATATCAGGTTTGTTTTAATGTACTCCAATCAACAGCCTCTACAACCACAAAAAGGAATGGAGTCATTAGCACTTATGGTATGTAAATGGCACCCAGAATTATGTTGCACGAAGCACAATTTCACATCATTCTGGGATCATTTGTGTGAAAACAAGGTCCAATCAGGCTGAAACGTTACAGGAAGGTAGAATCTATTTAGTTGTAAGTGATCTGAACGTTTCATGATGATAGCACTTTCCTAAGGGGGTCAAACCATGTCCCAAAGGTCACCGGATCTGGTGTCAATTTAAAGAAGTAGTCCAGTTACACATTTGTGTGCTTATAACTTGGCTTCTGAATGTCCTAGAGAGATCAGGTTTGTTTTAATGTACTCCAATCAAGAGACCCTACAAACACAAAAAGGAATGGAGTCATTAGCACTTATGGTTTGTAAATGGCACCCAGAATTATGTTGCACGAAGCACAATTTCACATCATTCTGGGTTCATTTGTGTGAAAACAAGGTCCAATCAGGCTGAAACGTTACAGGAAGGTAGAATCTATTGAGTTGTAAGTGATCTGAACGTTTCATGATGATAGCATTTTCCTAAGGGGGTCAAACCATGTCCCAAAGGTCACCGGATCTGGTGTTAATTTAAAGAAGCAGTCCAGTTACACATTTGTGGGCTTATAACATGGCTTCTGAATGTCCTAGAGATATCAGGTTTGTTTTAATGTACTCCAATCAACAGCCCCTACAACCACAAAAAGGAATGGAGATATTAGCACTTATGGTTTGTAAATGGCACCCAGAATTATGTTGAACGAAGCACAATTTCACATCATTCTGGGTTCATTTGTGTGAAAACAAGGTCCAATCAGGCTGAAACGTTACAGGAAGGTAGAAGCTACTGAGTTGTAAGTGATCTGAACGTTTCATGATGATAGCACTTTCCTAAGGGGGTCAAACCATGTCCCAAAGGTCACCGGGCCTGGTGTCACTTTAAAAAAGTGGTCCAGTTACACCTTTGTGGGCTTATAACTTGGCTTCTGAATGTCCTAGAGAGGTTAGTTTGTTTTAGTGTACTCCAATCAACAGCCCCTAAAACCACAAAAAGGAATGGAGTCATTAGCACTTATGGTTTGTAAATGGCACCCAGAATTATGTTGCACGAAGCACAATTTCACATCATTCTGGGTTCATTTGTGTGAAAACAAGGTCCAGTCAGGCTGAAACGTTACAGGAAGGTAGAATCTATTGAGTTGTAAGTGATCTGAACGTTTCATGATGATAGCACTTTCCTAAGGGGGTCAAACCATTTCCCAAATGTCACCGGATCTGGTGTCACTTTAAAGAAGTAGTCCAGTTACACATTTGTGGGCTTATAACTTGGCTTCTGAATGTCCTAGAGAGGTCAGGTTTGTTTTAGTGTACTCCAATCAACAGCCCCTACAACCACAAAAAGGAATGGAGTCATTAGCATTTATGGTTTGTAAATGGCACCTAGAATTATGTTGCACAAAGCACAATTTCACATCATTCTGGGTCCATTTGTGTGAAAACAAGGTCCAATCAGGCTGAAACGTCACAGGAAGGTAGAATCTATTGAGTTGTAAGTGATCTGAACGTTTCATGATGATAGCACTTTCCTAAGGGGGTCAAACCATGTCCCAAAGGTCACTGGATCTGGTGTCAATTTAAAGAAGTAGTCCAGTTACACATTTGTGGGCTTATAACTTGGCTTCTGAATGTCCTAGAGAGATCAGGTTTGTTTTAGTGTACTCCAATCAACAGCCCCTACAACCACAAAAAGGAATGGAGTCATTAGCACTTAAGGTTTGTAAATGACACCCAGAATTATGTTGCACGAAGCACAATTTCACATCATTCTGGGTCCATTTGTGTGAAAACAAGGTCCAATCAGGCTGAAACGCTACAAAAAGGTAGAATCTATTGAGTTGTAAGTGATCTGAACGTTTCAAGATGATCGCTCATTCCTATAGGGGGTAAAACCATGTCCCAAAGGTCACCGGGCCTGGTGTCACTTTAAAGAAGTAGTCCAGTTACACCTTTGTGGGCTTATAACTTGGCTTCTGAATGTCCTAGAGAGGTTAGGTTTGTTTCAGTGTTCACCAATCAACAGCCCCTACAACCACAAAAAGGAATGGAGTCATTAGCACTTATGGTTTGTAAATGGCACCCAGAATTATGTTGCACGAAGCACAATTTCACATCATTCTGGGTTCATTTGTGTGAAAACAAGGTCCAATCAGGCTGAAACGTTACAGGAAGGTAGAATCTATTGAGTTGTAAGTGATCTGAATGTTTCATGATGATAGCACTTTCCTAAGGGGGTCAAACCATCTCCCAAAGGTCACCGGGCCTGGTGTCAATTTAAAGTAGTAGTCCAGTTACACATTTGTGGGCTTATAACTTGACTTCTGAATGTCCTAGAGAGATCAGGTTTGTTTTAATGTACTCCAATCAACAGCCCCTACAACCACAAAAAGGAATGGAGTCATTAGCACTTATGGTTTGTAAATGGCACCCAGAATTATGTTGCACGAAGCACAATTTCACATTATTCTGGGTCCATTTGTGTGAAAACAAGGTCCAATCAGGCTGAAACGCTACAAGAAGGTAGAATCTATTGAGTTGTAAGTGATCTGAACGTTTCAAGATGATCGCACATTCCTATAGGGGGTAAAACCATGTCCCAAAGGTCACCGGGCCTGGTGTCACTTTAAAGTAGTAGTCCAGTTACACCTTTGTGGGCTTATAACTTGGCTTCTGAATGTCCTAGAGAGGTTAGGTTTGTTTCAGTGTTCACCAATCAACAGCCCCTACAACCACAAAAAGGAATGGAGTCATTAGCACTTATGGTTTGTAAATGGCACCCAGAATTATGTTGCACGAAGCACAATTTCACATCATTCTGGGTTCATTTGTGTGAAAACAAGGTCCAATCAGGCTGAAACGTTACAGGAAGGTAGAATCTATTGAGTTGTAAGTGATCTGAATGTTTCATGATGATAGCACTTTCCTAAGGGGGTCAAACCATCTCCCAAAAGTCACCGGATCTGGTGTCAATTTAAAGTAGTAGTCCAGTTACACATTTGTGGGCTTATAACTTGACTTCTGAATGTCCTAGAGAGATCAGGTTTGTTTTAATGTACTCCAATCAACAGCCCCTACAACCACAAAAAGGAATGGAGTCATTAGCACTTATGGTTTGTAAATGGCACCCAGAATTATGTTGCACGAAGCACAATTTCACATTATTCTGGGTCCATTTGTGTGAAAACAAGGTCCAATCAGGCTGAAACGCTACAAGAAGGTAGAATCTATTGAGTTGTAGGTGATCTGAACGTTTCAAGATGATCGCACATTCCTATAGGGGGTAAAACCATGTCCCAAAGGTCACCGGGCCTGGTGTCACTTTAAAGTAGTAGTCCAGTTACACCTTTGTGGGCTTATAACTTGGCTTCTGAATGTCCTAGAGAGGTTAGTTTGTTTTAGTGTACTCCAATCAACAGCCCCTAAAACCACAAAAAGGAATGGAGTCATTAGCACTTATGGTTTGTAAATGGCACCCAGAATTATGTTGCACGAAGCACAATTTCACATCATTCTGGGTTCATTTGTGTGAAAACAAGGTCCAATCAGGCTGAAACGTTACAGGAAGGTAGAATCTACTGAGTTGTAAGTGATCTGAACGTTTCATGATGATAGCACTTTCCTAAGGGGGTCAAACCATGTCCCAAAGGTCACCGGAACTGGTGTCAATTTAAAGAAGTAGTCCAGTTACACATTTGTGGGCTTATAACTTGGCTTCTGAATGTCCTAGAGGGATCAGGTTTGTTTTAGCGTACTCCAATTAACAGCCCCCATTACCCCAAAAAGGAATAGAGTCATTAGCACTTATGGTTTTTAAATGGCACCCAGAATTATGTTGCACGAAGCACAATTTCACATCATTCTGGGTTCATTTGTGTGAAAACAAGGTCCAATCAGGCTGAAACGTTACAGGAAGGTAGAATCTATTCAGTTGTAACTGATCTGAACGTTTCATGATGATAGCACTTTCCTAAGGGGGTCAAACCATGTGCCAAAGGTCACTGGATCTGGTGTCAATTTAAAGAAGTAGTCCAGTTACACATTTGTGGGCTTATAACTTGGCTTCTGAATGTCCTAGAGAGATCAGGTTTGTTTTAATGTACTCCAATTAACAGCCCCTACAACCACAAAAAGGAATGGAGTCATCAGCACTTATTGTTTGTAAGTGGCACCCAGAATTATGTTGCACGAAGCACAATTTCACATGATTCTGGGTCAATTTGTGTGAAAACAAGGTCTAATCCGGCTGAAACGCTACAAGAAGGTAGAATCTATTGAGTTGTAAGTGATCTGAACGTTTCAAGATGATCGCACATTCCTATAGGGGGTCAAACCATGTCCCAAAGGTCACCGGGCCAAGTGTCACTTTAAAGAAGTAGTCCAGTTACACCTTTGTGGGCTTATAACTTGGCTTCTGAATGTCCTAGAGAGGTTAGGTTTGTTTTAGTGTACTCCAATCAACAGCCCCTACAACCACAAAAAGGAATGGAGTCATTAGCACTTATGGTTTGTAAATGGCACCCAGAATTATGTTGCACGAAGCACAATTTCACATCATTCTGGGTCCATTTGTGTGAAAACAAGGTCCAATCAGGCTGAAATGTTACAGGAAGGTAGAATCTATTGAGTTGTAAGTGATCTGAACGTTTCATGATGATAGCACTTTCCTAAGGGGGTCAAACCATGTCCCAAAGGTCACCGGATCTGGTGTCAATTTAAAGAAGTAGTCCAGTTACACATTTGTGGGCTTATAACTTGGCTTCTGAATGTCCTAGAGAGATCAGGTTTGTTTTAATGTACTCCAATCAACAGCCCCTACAACCACAAAAAGGAATGGAGTCATTAGCATTTATGGTTTGTAAATGGCACCCAGAATTATGTTGCACGAAGCACAATTTCACATCATTCTGGGTTCATTTGTGTGAAAACAAGGTCCAATCAGGCTGAAACGTTACAGGAAGGTAGAATCTATTTAGTTGTAAGTGATCTGAACGTTTCATGATGATAGCGCTTTCCTAAGGGGATCAAACCATGTCCCAAAGGTCACCGGATCTGGTGTCAATTTAAAGAAGTAGTCCAGTTACACATTTGTGGGCTTATAACTTGGCTTCTGAATGTCCCAGAGAGATCAGGTTTGTTTTAGTGTACTCCAATCAACAGCCCCTACAACCACAAAAGGAATGGAGTCATTAGCACTTATGGTTTGTAAATGGCACCCAGAATTATGTTGCACGAAGCACAATTTCACATCATTCTGGGTCCATTTGTGTGAAAACAAGGTCCAATCAGGCTGAAACGTTACAAGAAGGTAGAATCTATTGAGTTGTAAGTGATCTGAACGTTTCATGATGATATCACATTCCTATAGGGGGTCAAACCATCTCCCAAAGGTCACCGGGCCTGGTGTCACTTTAAAGAAGTAGTCCAGTTACACATTGGTGGGCTTATAACTTGGCTTCTGAATGTCCTAGAGAGGTCAGGTTTGTTTTAGTGTACTCCAATCAACAGCCCCTACAACCACAAAAAGGAATGGAGTCATTAGCACTTATGGTTTGTAAATGGCACCCAGAATTATGTTGCACGAAGCACAATTTCACATCATTCTGGGTCCATTTGTGTGAAAACAAGGTCCAATCAGGCTGAAACGTTACAGGAAGGTAGAATCTATTGAGTTGTAAGTGATCTGAACGTTTCATGATGATAGCACTTTCCTAAGGGGGTCAAACCATGTCCCAAAGGTCACCGGATCTTGTGTCTTTTAAAGAAGTAGTCCAGTTACACATTTGTGGGCTTATAACTTGGCTTCTGAATGTCCCAGAGAGATCAGGTTTGTTTTAGTGTACTCCAATCAACAGCCCCTACAACCACAAAAGGAATGGAGTCATTAGCACTTATGGTTTGTAAATGGCACCCAGAATTATGTTGCACGAAGCACAATTTCACATCATTCTGGGTCCATTTGTGTGAAAACAAGGTCCAATCAGGCTGAAACGTTACAAGAAGGTAGAATCTATTGAGTTGTAAGTGATCTGAACGTTTCATGATGATATCACATTCCTATAGGGGGTCAAACCATCTCCCAAAGGTCACCGGGCCTGGTGTCACTTTAAAGAAGTAGTCCAGTTACACATTGGTGGGCTTATAACTTGGCTTCTGAATGTCCTAGAGAGGTCAGGTTTGTTTTAGTGTACTCCAATCAACAGCCCCTACAACCACAAAAAGGAATGGAGTCATTAGCACTTATGGTTTGTAAATGGCACCCAGAATTATGTTGCACGAAGCACAATTTCACATCATTCTGGGTCCATTTGTGTGAAAACAAGGTCCAATCAGGCTGAAACGTTACAGGAAGGTAGAATCTATTGAGTTGTAAGTGATCTGAACGTTTCATGATGATAGCACTTTCCTAAGGGGGTCAAACCATGTCCCAAAGGTCACCGGATCTTGTGTCTTTTAAAGAAGTAGTCCAGTTACACATTTGTGGGCTTATAACTTGGCTTCTGAATGTCCTAGAGAGATCAGGTTTGTTTTAATGTACTCCAATCAACAGCCCCTACAACCACAAAAAGGAATGGAGTCATTAGCATTTATGGTTTGTAAATGGCACCCAGAATTATGTTGCACGAAGCACAATTTCACATCATTCTGGGTTCATTTGTGTGAAAACAAGGTCCAATCAGGCTGAAACGTTACAGGAAGGTAGAATCTATTTAGTTGTAAGTGATCTGAACGTTTCATGATGATAGCGCTTTCCTAAGGGGATCAAACCATGTCCCAAAGGTCACCGGATCTGGTGTCAATTTAAAGAAGTAGTCCAGTTACACATTTGTGGGCTTATAACTTGGCTTCTGAATGTCCCAGAGAGATCAGGTTTGTTTTAGTGTACTCCAATCAACAGCCCCTACAACCACAAAAGGAATGGAGTCATTAGCACTTATGGTTTGTAAATGGCACCCAGAATTATGTTGCACGAAGCACAATTTCACATCATTCTGGGTCCATTTGTGTGAAAACAAGGTCCAATCAGGCTGAAACGTTACAAGAAGGTAGAATCTATTGAGTTGTAAGTGATCTGAACGTTTCATGATGATATCACATTCCTATAGGGGGTCAAACCATCTCCCAAAGGTCACCGGGCCTGGTGTCACTTTAAAGAAGTAGTCCAGTTACACATTGGTGGGCTTATAACTTGGCTTCTGAATGTCCTAGAGAGGTCAGGTTTGTTTTAGTGTACTCCAATCAACAGCCCCTACAACCACAAAAAGGAATGGAGTCATTAGCACTTATGGTTTGTAAATGGCACCCAGAATTATGTTGCACGAAGCACAATTTCACATCATTCTGGGTCCATTTGTGTGAAAACAAGGTCCAATCAGGCTGAAACAATACAGGAAGGTAGAATCTATTGAGTTGTAAGTGATCTGAACGTTTCATGATGATAGCACTTTCCTAAGGGGGTCAAACCATGTCCCAAAGGTCACCGAATCTGGTGTCACTTTAAAGAAGTAGTCCAGTTACACATTTGTGGGCTTATAACTTGGCTTCTGGATGTCCTAGAGAGATCAGGTTTGTTTTAATGTACTCCAATCAACAGCCCCTACAACCACAAAAAGGAATGAAGTCATTAGCATTTATGGTTTGTAAATGGCACCCAGAATTATGTTGCACGAAGCACAATTTCACATCATTCTGGGTTCATTTGTGTGAAAACAAGGTCCAATCAGGCTGACACCTTACAGGAAGGTAGAATCTATTGAGTTGTAAGTGATCTGAACGTTTCATGATGATAGAACTTTCCTAAGGGGGTCTAACCATGTCCCAAAGGCCACCGGATCTGGTGTCAATTTAAAGAAGTAGTCCAGTTACTCATTTGTGGGCTTATAACTTGGCTTCTGAATGTCCTAGAGAGATCAGGGTTGTTTTAGTATACTCCAATCAACAGCCCCTACAACCACAAAAAGGAATGGAGTCATTAGCACTTATGGTTTTTAAATGGCACCCAGAATTATGTTGCACGAAGCACAATTTCACATCATTCTGGGTTCATTTGTGTGAAAACAAGGTCCAATCAGGCTGAAACGTTACAGGAAGGTAGAATCTATTGAGTTGTAAGTGATCTGAACGTTTCATGATGATAGCACTTTCCTAAGGGGGTCAAACCATGTCGCAAAGGTCACCGGATCTGGTGTCAATTTAAAGAAGTAGTCCAGTTACACATTTGTGGGCTTATAACTTGGCTTCTGAATGTCCTAGAGATATCAGGTTTGTTTTAATGTACTCCAATCAACAGCCTCTACAACCACAAAAAGGAATGGAGTCATTAGCACTTATGGTATGTAAATGGCACCCAGAATTATGTTGCACGAAGCACAATTTCACATCATTCTGGGATCATTTGTGTGAAAACAAGGTCCAATCAGGCTGAAACGTTACAGGAAGGTAGAATCTATTTAGTTGTAAGTGATCTGAACGTTTCATGATGATAGCACTTTCCTAAGGGGGTCAAACCATGTCCCAAAGGTCACCGGATCTGGTGTCAATTTAAAGAAGTAGTCCAGTTACACATTTGTGTGCTTATAACTTGGCTTCTGAATGTCCTAGAGAGATCAGGTTTGTTTTAATGTACTCCAATCAAGAGACCCTACAAACACAAAAAGGAATGGAGTCATTAGCACTTATGGTTTGTAAATGGCACCCAGAATTATGTTGCACGAAGCACAATTTCACATCATTCTGGGTTCATTTGTGTGAAAACAAGGTCCAATCAGGCTGAAACGTTACAGGAAGGTAGAATCTATTGAGTTGTAAGTGATCTGAACGTTTCATGATGATAGCATTTTCCTAAGGGGGTCAAACCATGTCCCAAAGGTCACCGGATCTGGTGTTAATTTAAAGAAGCAGTCCAGTTACACATTTGTGGGCTTATAACTTGGCTTCTGAATGTCCTAGAGAGGTTAGTTTGTTTTAGTGTACTCCAATCAACAGCCCCTAAAACCACAAAAAGGAATGGAGTCATTTGCACTTATGGTTTGTAAATGGCACCCAGAATTATGTTGCACGAAGCACAATTTCACATCATTCTGGGTTCATTTGTGTGAAAACAAGGTCCAGTCAGGCTGAAACGTTACAGGAAGGTAGAATCTATTGAGTTGTAAGTGATCTGAACGTTTCATGATGATAGCACTTTCCTAAGGGGGTCAAACCATTTCCCAAATGTCACCGGATCTGGTGTCACTTTAAAGAAGTAGTCCAGTTACACATTTGTGGGCTTATAACTTGGCTTCTGAATGTCCTAGAGAGGTCAGGTTTGTTTTAGTGTACTCCAATCAACAGCCCCTACAACCACAAAAAGGAATGGAGTCATTAGCATTTATGGTTTGTAAATGGCACCTAGAATTATGTTGCACAAAGCACAATTTCACATCATTCTGGGTCCATTTGTGTGAAAACAAGGTCCAATCAGGCTGAAACGTTACAGGAAGGTAGAATCTATTGAGTTGTAAGTGATCTGAACGTTTCATGATGATAGCACTTTCCTAAGGGGGTCAAACCATGTCCCAAAGGTCACTGGATCTGGTGTCAATTTAAAGAAGTAGTCCAGTTACACATTTGTGGGCTTATAACTTGGCTTCTGAATGTCCTAGAGAGATCAGGTTTGTTTTAGTGTACTCCAATCAACAGCCCCTACAACCACAAAAAGGAATGGAGTCATTAGCACTTAAGGTTTGTAAATGACACCCAGAATTATGTTGCACGAAGCACAATTTCACATCATTCTGGGTCCATTTGTGTGAAAACAAGGTCCAATCAGGCTGAAACGCTACAAAAAGGTAGAATCTATTGAGTTGTAAGTGATCTGAACGTTTCAAGATGATCGCTTATTCCTATAGGGGGTAAAACCATGTCCCAAAGGTCACCGGGCCTGGTGTCACTTTAAAGAAGTAGTCCAGTTACACCTTTGTGGGCTTATAACTTGGCTTCTGAATGTCCTAGAGAGGTTAGGTTTGTTTCAGTGTTCACCAATCAACAGCCCCTACAACCACAAAAAGGAATGGAGTCATTAGCACTTATGGTTTGTAAATGGCACCCAGAATTATGTTGCACGAAGCACAATTTCACATCATTCTGGGTTCATTTGTGTGAAAACAAGGTCCAATCAGGCTGAAACGTTACAGGAAGGTAGAATCTATTGAGTTGTAAGTGATCTGAATGTTTCATGATGATAGCACTTTCCTAAGGGGGTCAAACCATGTCCCAAAGGTCACCGGATCTGGTGTCAATTTAAAGTAGTAGTCCAGTTACACATTTGTGGGCTTATAACTTGACTTCTGAATGTCCTAGAGGGATCAGGTTTGTTTTAGCGTACTCCAATTAACAGCCCCCATTACCCCAAAAAGGAATAGAGTCATTAGCACTTATGGTTTTTAAATGGCACCCAGAATTATGTTGCACGAAGCACAATTTCACATCATTCTGGGTTCATTTGTGTGAAAACAAGGTCCAATCAGGCTGAAACGTTACAGGAAGGTAGAATCTATTCAGTTGTAACTGATCTGAACGTTTCATGATGATAGCACTTTCCTAAGGGGGTCAAACCATGTGCCAAAGGTCACTGGATCTGGTGTCAATTTAAAGAAGTAGTCCAGTTACACATTTGTGGGCTTATAACTTGGCTTCTGAATGTCCTAGAGAGATCAGGTTTGTTTTAATGTACTCCAATTAACAGCCCCTACAACCACAAAAAGGAATGGAGTCATTAGCACTTATTGTTTGTAAGTGGCACCCAGAATTATGTTGCACGAAGCACAATTTCACATGATTCTGGGTCAATTTGTGTGAAAACAAGGTCTAATCCGGCTGAAACGCTACAAGAAGGTAGAATCTATTGAGTTGTAAGTGATCTGAACGTTTCAAGATGATCGCACATTCCTATAGGGGGTCAAACCATGTCCCAAAGGTCACCGGGCCAAGTGTCACTTTAAAGAAGTAGTCCAGTTACACCTTTGTGGGCTTATAACTTGGATTCTGAATGTCCTAGAGAGGTTAGGTTTGTTTTAGTGTACTCCAATCAACAGCCCCTACAACCACAAAAAGGAATGGAGTCATTAGCACTTATGGTTTGTAAATGGCACCCAGAATTATGTTGCACGAAGCACAATTTCACATCATTCTGGGTCCATTTGTGTGAAAACAAGGTCCAATCAGGCTGAAATGTTACAGGAAGGTAGAATCTATTGAGTTGTAAGTGATCTGAACGTTTCATGATGATAGCACTTTCCTAAGGGGGTCAAACCATGTCCCAAAGGTCACCGGATCTGGTGTCAATTTAAAGAAGTAGTCCAGTTACACATTTGTGGGCTTATAACTTGGCTTCTGAATGTCCTAGAGAGATCAGGTTTGTTTTAATGTACTCCAATCAACAGCCCCTACAACCACAAAAAGGAATGGAGTCATTAGCATTTATGGTTTGTAAATGGCACCCAGAATTATGTTGCACGAAGCACAATTTCACATCATTCTGGGTTCATTTGTGTGAAAACAAGGTCCAATCAGGCTGAAACGTTACAGGAAGGTAGAATCTATTTAGTTGTAAGTGATCTGAACGTTTCATGATGATAGCGCTTTCCTAAGGGGATCAAACCATGTCCCAAAGGTCACCGGATCTGGTGTCAATTTAAAGAAGTAGTCCAGTTACACATTTGTGGGCTTATAACTTGGCTTCTGAATGTCCCAGAGAGATCAGGTTTGTTTTAGTGTACTCCAATCAACAGCCCCTACAACCACAAAAGGAATGGAGTCATTAGCACTTATGGTTTGTAAATGGCACCCAGAATTATGTTGCACGAAGCACAATTTCACATCATTCTGGGTCCATTTGTGTGAAAACAAGGTCCAATCAGGCTGAAACGTTACAAGAAGGTAGAATCTATTGAGTTGTAAGTGATCTGAACGTTTCATGATGATATCACATTCCTATAGGGGGTCAAACCATCTCCCAAAGGTCACCGGGCCTGGTGTCACTTTAAAGAAGTAGTCCAGTTACACATTGGTGGGCTTATAACTTGGCTTCTGAATGTCCTAGAGAGGTCAGGTTTGTTTTAGTGTACTCCAATCAACAGCCCCTACAACCACAAAAAGGAATGGAGTCATTAGCACTTATGGTTTGTAAATGGCACCCAGAATTATGTTGCACGAAGCACAATTTCACATCATTCTGGGTCCATTTGTGTGAAAACAAGGTCCAATCAGGCTGAAACGTTACAGGAAGGTAGAATCTATTGAGTTGTAAGTGATCTGAACGTTTCATGATGATAGCACTTTCCTAAGGGGGTCAAACCATGTCCCAAAGGTCACCGGATCTTGTGTCTTTTAAAGAAGTAGTCCAGTTACACATTTGTGAGCTTATAACTTGGCTTCTGAATGTCCTAGAGAGATCAGGTTTGTTTTAATGTACTCCAATCAACAGCCCCTACAACCACAAAAAGGAATGGAGTCATTAGCATTTATGGTTTGTAAATGGCACCCAGAATTATGTTGCACGAAGCACAATTTCACATCATTCTGGGTTCATTTGTGTGAAAACAAGGTCCAATCAGGCTGAAACGTTACAGGAAGGTAGAATCTATTTAGTTGTAAGTGATCTGAACGTTTCATGATGATAGCGCTTTCCTAAGGGGATCAAACCATGTCCCAAAGGTCACCGGATCTGGTGTCAATTTAAAGAAGTAGTCCAGTTACACATTTGTGGGCTTATAACTTGGCTTCTGAATGTCCCAGAGAGATCAGGTTTGTTTTAGTGTACTCCAATCAACAGCCCCTACAACCACAAAAGGAATGGAGTCATTAGCACTTATGGTTTGTAAATGGCACCCAGAATTATGTTGCACGAAGCACAATTTCACATCATTCTGGGTCCATTTGTGTGAAAACAAGGTCCAATCAGGCTGAAACGTTACAAGAAGGTAGAATCTATTGAGTTGTAAGTGATCTGAACGTTTCATGATGATATCACATTCCTATAGGGGGTCAAACCATCTCCCAAAGGTCACCGGGCCTGGTGTCACTTTAAAGAAGTAGTCCAGTTACACATTGGTGGGCTTATAACTTGGCTTCTGAATGTCCTAGAGAGGTCAGGTTTGTTTTAGTGTACTCCAATCAACAGCCCCTACAACCACAAAAAGGAATGGAGTCATTAGCACTTATGGTTTGTAAATGGCACCCAGAATTATGTTGCACGAAGCACAATTTCACATCATTCTGGGTCCATTTGTGTGAAAACAAGGTCCAATCAGGCTGAAACAATACAGGAAGGTAGAATCTATTGAGTTGTAAGTGATCTGAACGTTTCATGATGATAGCACTTTCCTAAGGGGGTCAAACCATGTCCCAAAGGTCACCGAATCTGGTGTCACTTTAAAGAAGTAGTCCAGTTACACATTTGTGGGCTTATAACTTGGCTTCTGGATGTCCTAGAGAGATCAGGTTTGTTTTAATGTACTCCAATCAACAGCCCCTACAACCACAAAAAGGAATGAAGTCATTAGCATTTATGGTTTGTAAATGGCACCCAGAATTATGTTGCACGAAGCACAATTTCACATCATTCTGGGTTCATTTGTGTGAAAACAAGGTCCAATCAGGCTGACACCTTACAGGAAGGTAGAATCTATTGAGTTGTAAGTGATCTGAACGTTTCATGATGATAGAACTTTCCTAAGGGGGTCTAACCATGTCCCAAAGGCCACCGGATCTGGTGTCAATTTAAAGAAGTAGTCCAGTTACTCATTTGTGGGCTTATAACTTGGCTTCTGAATGTCCTAGAGAGATCAGGGTTGTTTTAGTATACTCCAATCAACAGCCCCTACAACCACAAAAAGGAATGGAGTCATTAGCACTTATGGTTTTTAAATGGCACCCAGAATTATGTTGCACGAAGCACAATTTCACATCATTCTGGGTTCATTTGTGTGAAAACAAGGTCCAATCAGGCTGAAACGTTACAGGAAGGTAGAATCTATTGAGTTGTAAGTGATCTGAACGTTTCATGATGATAGCACTTTCCTAAGGGGGTCAAACCATGTCGCAAAGGTCACCGGATCTGGTGTCAATTTAAAGAAGTAGTCCAGTTACACATTTGTGGGCTTATAACTTGGCTTCTGAATGTCCTAGAGATATCAGGTTTGTTTTAATGTACTCCAATCAACAGCCTCTACAACCACAAAAAGGAATGGAGTCATTAGCACTTATGGTATGTAAATGGCACCCAGAATTATGTTGCACGAAGCACAATTTCACATCATTCTGGGTCCATTTGTGTGAAAACAAGGTCCAATCAGGCTGAAACGTTACAGGAAGGTAGAATCTATTGAGTTGTAAGTGATCTGAACGTTTCATGATGATAGCACTTTCCTAAGGGGGTCAAACCATGTCCCAAAGGTCACTGGATCTGGTGTCAATTTAAAGAAGTAGTCCAGTTACACATTTGTGGGCTTATAACTTGGCTTCTGAATGTCCTAGAGAGATCAGGTTTGTTTTAGTGTACTCCAATCAACAGCCCCTACAACCACAAAAAGGAATGGAGTCATTAGCACTTAAGGTTTGTAAATGACACCCAGAATTATGTTGCACGAAGCACAATTTCACATCATTCTGGGTCCATTTGTGTGAAAACAAGGTCCAATCAGGCTGAAACGCTACAAAAAGGTAGAATCTATTGAGTTGTAAGTGATCTGAACGTTTCAAGATGATCGCTCATTCCTATAGGGGGTAAAACCATGTCCCAAAGGTCACCGGGCCTGGTGTCACTTTAAAGAAGTAGTCCAGTTACACCTTTGTGGGCTTATAACTTGGCTTCTGAATGTCCTAGAGAGGTTAGGTTTGTTTCAGTGTTCACCAATCAACAGCCCCTACAACCACAAAAAGGAATGGAGTCATTAGCACTTATGGTTTGTAAATGGCACCCAGAATTATGTTGCACGAAGCACAATTTCACATCATTCTGGGTTCATTTGTGTGAAAACAAGGTCCAATCAGGCTGAAACGTTACAGGAAGGTAGAATCTATTGAGTTGTAAGTGATCTGAATGTTTCATGATGATAGCACTTTCCTAAGGGGGTCAAACCATGTCCCAAAGGTCACCGGATCTGGTGTCAATTTAAAGTAGTAGTCCAGTTACACATTTGTGGGCTTATAACTTGACTTCTGAATGTCCTAGAGAGATCAGGTTTGTTTTAATGTACTCCAATCAACAGCCCCTACAACCACAAAAAGGAATGGAGTCATTAGCACTTATGGTTTGTAAATGGCACCCAGAATTATGTTGCACGAAGCACAATTTCACATTATTCTGGGTCCATTTGTGTGAAAACAAGGTCCAATCAGGCTGAAACGCTACAAGAAGGTAGAATCTATTGAGTTGTAAGTGATCTGAACATTTCAAGATGATCGCACATTCCTATAGGGGGTAAAACCATGTCCCAAAGGTCACCGGGCCTGGTGTCACTTTAAAGTAGTAGTCCAGTTACACCTTTGTGGGCTTATAACTTGGCTTCTGAATGTCCTAGAGAGGTTAGTTTGTTTTAGTGTACTCCAATCAACAGCCCCTAAAACCACAAAAAGGAATGGAGTCATTAGCACTTATGGTTTGTAAATGGCACCCAGAATTATGTTGCACGAAGCACAATTTCACATCATTCTGGGTTCATTTGTGTGAAAACAAGGTCCAATCAGGCTGAAACGTTACAGGAAGGTAGAATCTACTGAGTTGTAAGTGATCTGAACGTTTCATGATGATAGCACTTTCCTAAGGGGGTCAAACCATGTCCCAAAGGTCACCAGAACTGGTGTCAATTTAAAGAAGTAGTCCAGTTACACATTTGTGGGCTTATAACTTGGCTTCTGAATGTCCTAGAGGGATCAGGTTTGTTTTAGCGTACTCCAATTAACAGCCCCCATTACCCCAAAAAGGAATAGAGTCATTAGCACTTATGGTTTTTAAATGGCACCCAGAATTATGTTGCACAAAGCACAATTTCACATCATTCTGGGTTCATTTGTGTGAAAACAAGGTCCAATCAGGCTGAAACGTTACAGGAAGGTAGAATCTATTGAGTTGCAAGTGATCTGAACGTTTCATGATGATAGCACTTTCCTAAGGGGGTCAAACCATGTCCCAAAAGTCACCGGATCTGGTGTCAATTTAAAGAAGTAGTCCAGTTACACATTTGTGGGCTTATAACTTGGCTTCTGAATATCCTAGGGAGATCAGGCTTGTTTTAGTGTGCTCCAATCAACAGCCCCTACAACCACAAAAAGGAATGGAGTCATTAGCACTTATGGTTTGTAAATGGCACCCAGAATTATGTTGCACGAAGCACAATTTCACATCATTCTGGGTCCATTTGTGTGAAAACAAGGTCCAATCAGGCTGAAACGGTACAAGAAGGTAGATTCTATTGAGTTGTAAGTGATCTGAATGTTTCAAGATGATCGCACATTCCTATAGGGGGTAAAACCATGTCCCAAAGGTCACCGGGCCTGGTGTCACTTTAAAGTAGTAGTCCAGTTACACCTTTGTGGGCTTATAACTTGGCTTCTGAATGTCCTAGAGAGGTTAGTTTGTTTTAGTGTACTCCAATCAACAGCCCCTAAAACCACAAAAAGGAATGGAGTCATTAGCACTTATGGTTTGTAAATGGCACCCAGAATTATGTTGCACGAAGCACAATTTCACATCATTCTGGGTTCATTTGTGTGAAAACAAGGTCCAATCAGGCTGAAACGTTACAGGAAGGTAGAATCTATTGAGTCGTAAGTGATCTGAACGTTTCATGATGATAGCACTTTCCTAAGGGGGTCAAACCATTTCCCAAATGTCACCGGATCTGGTGTCACTTTAAAGAAGTAGTCCAGTTACACATTTGTGGGCTTATAACTTGGCTTCTGAATGTCCTAGAGAGGTCAGGTTTGTTTTAGTGTACTCCAATCAACAGCCCCTACAACCACAAAAAGGAATGGAGTCATTAGCACTTATGGTTTGTAAATGGCACCTAGAATTATGTTGCACGAAGCACAATTTCACATCATTCTGGGTCCATTTGTGTGAAAACAAGGTCCAATCAGGCTGAAACGTTACAGGAAGGTAGAATCTATTGAGTTGTAAGTGATCTGAACGTTTCATGATGATAGCACTTTCCTAAGGGGGTCAAACCATGTCCCAAAGGTCACCGGATCTGGTGTCAATTTAAAGAAGTAGTCCAGTTACACATTTGTGGGCTTGCAACTTGGCTTCTGAATGTCCTAGAGAGATCAGGTTTGTTTTAGTGTACTCCAATCAACAGCCCCTACAACCACAAAAAGGAATGGAGTCATTAGCACTTAAGGTTTGTAAATGACACCCAGAATTATGTTGCACGAAGCACAATTTCACATCATTCTGGGTTCATTTGTGTGAAAACAAGGTCCAATCAGGCTGAAACGTTACAGGAAGGTAGAATCTATTGAGTTGTAAGTGATCTGAACGTTTCATGATGATAGCATTTTCCTAAGGGGGTCAAACCATGTCCCAAAGGTCACCGGATCTGGTGTTAATTTAAAGAAGCAGTCCAGTTACACATTTGTGGGCTTATAACTTGGCTTCTGAATGTCCTAGAGAGGTTAGTTTGTTTTAGTGTACTCCAATCAACAGCCCCTAAAACCACAAAAAGGAATGGAGTCATTTGCACTTATGGTTTGTAAATGGCACCCAGAATTATGTTGCACGAAGCACAATTTCACATCATTCTGGGTTCATTTGTGTGAAAACAAGGTCCAGTCAGGCTGAAACGTTACAGGAAGGTAGAATCTATTGAGTTGTAAGTGATCTGAACGTTTCATGATGATAGCACTTTCCTAAGGGGGTCAAACCATTTCCCAAATGTCACCGGATCTGGTGTCACTTTAAAGAAGTAGTCCAGTTACACATTTGTGGGCTTATAACTTGGCTTCTGAATGTCCTAGAGAGGTCAGGTTTGTTTTAGTGTACTCCAATCAACAGCCCCTACAACCACAAAAAGGAATGGAGTCATTAGCATTTATGGTTTGTAAATGGCACCTAGAATTATGTTGCACAAAGCACAATTTCACATCATTCTGGGTCCATTTGTGTGAAAACAAGGTCCAATCAGGCTGAAACGTTACAGGAAGGTAGAATCTATTGAGTTGTAAGTGATCTGAACGTTTCATGATGATAGCACTTTCCTAAGGGGGTCAAACCATGTCCCAAAGGTCACTGGATCTGGTGTCAATTTAAAGAAGTAGTCCAGTTACACATTTGTGGGCTTATAACTTGGCTTCTGAATGTCCTAGAGAGATCAGGTTTGTTTTAGTGTACTCCAATCAACAGCCCCTACAACCACAAAAAGGAATGGAGTCATTAGCACTTAAGGTTTGTAAATGACACCCAGAATTATGTTGCACGAAGCACAATTTCACATCATTCTGGGTCCATTTGTGTGAAAACAAGGTCCAATCAGGCTGAAACGCTACAAAAAGGTAGAATCTATTGAGTTGTAAGTGATCTGAACGTTTCAAGATGATCGCTTATTCCTATAGGGGGTAAAACCATGTCCCAAAGGTCACCGGGCCTGGTGTCACTTTAAAGAAGTAGTCCAGTTACACCTTTGTGGGCTTATAACTTGGCTTCTGAATGTCCTAGAGAGGTTAGGTTTGTTTCAGTGTTCACCAATCAACAGCCCCTACAACCACAAAAAGGAATGGAGTCATTAGCACTTATGGTTTGTAAATGGCACCCAGAATTATGTTGCACGAAGCACAATTTCACATCATTCTGGGTTCATTTGTGTGAAAACAAGGTCCAATCAGGCTGAAACGTTACAGGAAGGTAGAATCTATTGAGTTGTAAGTGATCTGAATGTTTCATGATGATAGCACTTTCCTAAGGGGGTCAAACCATGTCCCAAAGGTCACCGGATCTGGTGTCAATTTAAAGTAGTAGTCCAGTTACACATTTGTGGGCTTATAACTTGACTTCTGAATGTCCTAGAGGGATCAGGTTTGTTTTAGCGTACTCCAATTAACAGCCCCCATTACCCCAAAAAGGAATAGAGTCATTAGCACTTATGGTTTTTAAATGGCACCCAGAATTATGTTGCACGAAGCACAATTTCACATCATTCTGGGTTCATTTGTGTGAAAACAAGGTCCAATCAGGCTGAAACGTTACAGGAAGGTAGAATCTATTCAGTTGTAACTGATCTGAACGTTTCATGATGATAGCACTTTCCTAAGGGGGTCAAACCATGTGCCAAAGGTCACTGGATCTGGTGTCAATTTAAAGAAGTAGTCCAGTTACACATTTGTGGGCTTATAACTTGGCTTCTGAATGTCCTAGAGAGATCAGGTTTGTTTTAATGTACTCCAATTAACAGCCCCTACAACCACAAAAAGGAATGGAGTCATTAGCACTTATTGTTTGTAAGTGGCACCCAGAATTATGTTGCACGAAGCACAATTTCACATGATTCTGGGTCAATTTGTGTGAAAACAAGGTCTAATCCGGCTGAAACGCTACAAGAAGGTAGAATCTATTGAGTTGTAAGTGATCTGAACGTTTCAAGATGATCGCACATTCCTATAGGGGGTCAAACCATGTCCCAAAGGTCACCGGGCCAAGTGTCACTTTAAAGAAGTAGTCCAGTTACACCTTTGTGGGCTTATAACTTGGATTCTGAATGTCCTAGAGAGGTTAGGTTTGTTTTAGTGTACTCCAATCAACAGCCCCTACAACCACAAAAAGGAATGGAGTCATTAGCACTTATGGTTTGTAAATGGCACCCAGAATTATGTTGCACGAAGCACAATTTCACATCATTCTGGGTCCATTTGTGTGAAAACAAGGTCCAATCAGGCTGAAATGTTACAGGAAGGTAGAATCTATTGAGTTGTAAGTGATCTGAACGTTTCATGATGATAGCACTTTCCTAAGGGGGTCAAACCATGTCCCAAAGGTCACCGGATCTGGTGTCAATTTAAAGAAGTAGTCCAGTTACACATTTGTGGGCTTATAACTTGGCTTCTGAATGTCCTAGAGAGATCAGGTTTGTTTTAATGTACTCCAATCAACAGCCCCTACAACCACAAAAAGGAATGGAGTCATTAGCATTTATGGTTTGTAAATGGCACCCAGAATTATGTTGCACGAAGCACAATTTCACATCATTCTGGGTTCATTTGTGTGAAAACAAGGTCCAATCAGGCTGAAACGTTACAGGAAGGTAGAATCTATTTAGTTGTAAGTGATCTGAACGTTTCATGATGATAGCGCTTTCCTAAGGGGATCAAACCATGTCCCAAAGGTCACCGGATCTGGTGTCAATTTAAAGAAGTAGTCCAGTTACACATTTGTGGGCTTATAACTTGGCTTCTGAATGTCCCAGAGAGATCAGGTTTGTTTTAGTGTACTCCAATCAACAGCCCCTACAACCACAAAAGGAATGGAGTCATTAGCACTTATGGTTTGTAAATGGCACCCAGAATTATGTTGCACGAAGCACAATTTCACATCATTCTGGGTCCATTTGTGTGAAAACAAGGTCCAATCAGGCTGAAACGTTACAAGAAGGTAGAATCTATTGAGTTGTAAGTGATCTGAACGTTTCATGATGATATCACATTCCTATAGGGGGTCAAACCATCTCCCAAAGGTCACCGGGCCTGGTGTCACTTTAAAGAAGTAGTCCAGTTACACATTGGTGGGCTTATAACTTGGCTTCTGAATGTCCTAGAGAGGTCAGGTTTGTTTTAGTGTACTCCAATCAACAGCCCCTACAACCACAAAAAGGAATGGAGTCATTAGCACTTATGGTTTGTAAATGGCACCCAGAATTATGTTGCACGAAGCACAATTTCACATCATTCTGGGTCCATTTGTGTGAAAACAAGGTCCAATCAGGCTGAAACGTTACAGGAAGGTAGAATCTATTGAGTTGTAAGTGATCTGAACGTTTCATGATGATAGCACTTTCCTAAGGGGGTCAAACCATGTCCCAAAGGTCACCGGATCTTGTGTCTTTTAAAGAAGTAGTCCAGTTACACATTTGTGGGCTTATAACTTGGCTTCTGAATGTCCTAGAGAGATCAGGTTTGTTTTAATGTACTCCAATCAACAGCCCCTACAACCACAAAAAGGAATGGAGTCATTAGCATTTATGGTTTGTAAATGGCACCCAGAATTATGTTGCACGAAGCACAATTTCACATCATTCTGGGTTCATTTGTGTGAAAACAAGGTCCAATCAGGCTGAAACGTTACAGGAAGGTAGAATCTATTTAGTTGTAAGTGATCTGAACGTTTCATGATGATAGCGCTTTCCTAAGGGGATCAAACCATGTCCCAAAGGTCACCGGATCTGGTGTCAATTTAAAGAAGTAGTCCAGTTACACATTTGTGGGCTTATAACTTGGCTTCTGAATGTCCCAGAGAGATCAGGTTTGTTTTAGTGTACTCCAATCAACAGCCCCTACAACCACAAAAGGAATGGAGTCATTAGCACTTATGGTTTGTAAATGGCACCCAGAATTATGTTGCACGAAGCACAATTTCACATCATTCTGGGTCCATTTGTGTGAAAACAAGGTCCAATCAGGCTGAAACGTTACAAGAAGGTAGAATCTATTGAGTTGTAAGTGATCTGAACGTTTCATGATGATATCACATTCCTATAGGGGGTCAAACCATCTCCCAAAGGTCACCGGGCCTGGTGTCACTTTAAAGAAGTAGTCCAGTTACACATTGGTGGGCTTATAACTTGGCTTCTGAATGTCCTAGAGAGGTCAGGTTTGTTTTAGTGTACTCCAATCAACAGCCCCTACAACCACAAAAAGGAATGGAGTCATTAGCACTTATGGTTTGTAAATGGCACCCAGAATTATGTTGCACGAAGCACAATTTCACATCATTCTGGGTCCATTTGTGTGAAAACAAGGTCCAATCAGGCTGAAACAATACAGGAAGGTAGAATCTATTGAGTTGTAAGTGATCTGAACGTTTCATGATGATAGCACTTTCCTAAGGGGGTCAAACCATGTCCCAAAGGTCACCGAATCTGGTGTCACTTTAAAGAAGTAGTCCAGTTACACATTTGTGGGCTTATAACTTGGCTTCTGGATGTCCTAGAGAGATCAGGTTTGTTTTAATGTACTCCAATCAACAGCCCCTACAACCACAAAAAGGAATGAAGTCATTAGCATTTATGGTTTGTAAATGGCACCCAGAATTATGTTGCACGAAGCACAATTTCACATCATTCTGGGTTCATTTGTGTGAAAACAAGGTCCAATCAGGCTGACACCTTACAGGAAGGTAGAATCTATTGAGTTGTAAGTGATCTGAACGTTTCATGATGATAGAACTTTCCTAAGGGGGTCTAACCATGTCCCAAAGGCCACCGGATCTGGTGTCAATTTAAAGAAGTAGTCCAGTTACTCATTTGTGGGCTTATAACTTGGCTTCTGAATGTCCTAGAGAGATCAGGGTTGTTTTAGTATACTCCAATCAACAGCCCCTACAACCACAAAAAGGAATGGAGTCATTAGCACTTATGGTTTTTAAATGGCACCCAGAATTATGTTGCACGAAGCACAATTTCACATCATTCTGGGTTCATTTGTGTGAAAACAAGGTCCAATCAGGCTGAAACGTTACAGGAAGGTAGAATCTATTGAGTTGTAAGTGATCTGAACGTTTCATGATGATAGCACTTTCCTAAGGGGGTCAAACCATGTCGCAAAGGTCACCGGATCTGGTGTCAATTTAAAGAAGTAGTCCAGTTACACATTTGTGGGCTTATAACTTGGCTTCTGAATGTCCTAGAGATATCAGGTTTGTTTTAATGTACTCCAATCAACAGCCTCTACAACCACAAAAAGGAATGGAGTCATTAGCACTTATGGTATGTAAATGGCACCCAGAATTATGTTGCACGAAGCACAATTTCACATCATTCTGGGTCCATTTGTGTGAAAACAAGGTCCAATCAGGCTGAAACGTTACAGGAAGGTAGAATCTATTGAGTTGTAAGTGATCTGAACGTTTCATGATGATAGCACTTTCCTAAGGGGGTCAAACCATGTCCCAAAGGTCACTGGATCTGGTGTCAATTTAAAGAAGTAGTCCAGTTACACATTTGTGGGCTTATAACTTGGCTTCTGAATGTCCTAGAGAGATCAGGTTTGTTTTAGTGTACTCCAATCAACAGCCCCTACAACCACAAAAAGGAATGGAGTCATTAGCACTTAAGGTTTGTAAATGACACCCAGAATTATGTTGCACGAAGCACAATTTCACATCATTCTGGGTCCATTTGTGTGAAAACAAGGTCCAATCAGGCTGAAACGCTACAAAAAGGTAGAATCTATTGAGTTGTAAGTGATCTGAACGTTTCAAGATGATCGCTCATTCCTATAGGGGGTAAAACCATGTCCCAAAGGTCACCGGGCCTGGTGTCACTTTAAAGAAGTAGTCCAGTTACACCTTTGTGGGCTTATAACTTGGCTTCTGAATGTCCTAGAGAGGTTAGGTTTGTTTCAGTGTTCACCAATCAACAGCCCCTACAACCACAAAAAGGAATGGAGTCATTAGCACTTATGGTTTGTAAATGGCACCCAGAATTATGTTGCACGAAGCACAATTTCACATCATTCTGGGTTCATTTGTGTGAAAACAAGGTCCAATCAGGCTGAAACGTTACAGGAAGGTAGAATCTATTGAGTTGTAAGTGATCTGAATGTTTCATGATGATAGCACTTTCCTAAGGGGGTCAAACCATGTCCCAAAGGTCACCGGATCTGGTGTCAATTTAAAGTAGTAGTCCAGTTACACATTTGTGGGCTTATAACTTGACTTCTGAATGTCCTAGAGAGATCAGGTTTGTTTTAATGTACTCCAATCAACAGCCCCTACAACCACAAAAAGGAATGGAGTCATTAGCACTTATGGTTTGTAAATGGCACCCAGAATTATGTTGCACGAAGCACAATTTCACATTATTCTGGGTCCATTTGTGTGAAAACAAGGTCCAATCAGGCTGAAACGCTACAAGAAGGTAGAATCTATTGAGTTGTAAGTGATCTGAACATTTCAAGATGATCGCACATTCCTATAGGGGGTAAAACCATGTCCCAAAGGTCACCGGGCCTGGTGTCACTTTAAAGTAGTAGTCCAGTTACACCTTTGTGGGCTTATAACTTGGCTTCTGAATGTCCTAGAGAGGTTAGTTTGTTTTAGTGTACTCCAATCAACAGCCCCTAAAACCACAAAAAGGAATGGAGTCATTAGCACTTATGGTTTGTAAATGGCACCCAGAATTATGTTGCACGAAGCACAATTTCACATCATTCTGGGTTCATTTGTGTGAAAACAAGGTCCAATCAGGCTGAAACGTTACAGGAAGGTAGAATCTACTGAGTTGTAAGTGATCTGAACGTTTCATGATGATAGCACTTTCCTAAGGGGGTCAAACCATGTCCCAAAGGTCACCAGAACTGGTGTCAATTTAAAGAAGTAGTCCAGTTACACATTTGTGGGCTTATAACTTGGCTTCTGAATGTCCTAGAGGGATCAGGTTTGTTTTAGCGTACTCCAATTAACAGCCCCCATTACCCCAAAAAGGAATAGAGTCATTAGCACTTATGGTTTTTAAATGGCACCCAGAATTATGTTGCACAAAGCACAATTTCACATCATTCTGGGTTCATTTGTGTGAAAACAAGGTCCAATCAGGCTGAAACGTTACAGGAAGGTAGAATCTATTGAGTTGCAAGTGATCTGAACGTTTCATGATGATAGCACTTTCCTAAGGGGGTCAAACCATGTCCCAAAAGTCACCGGATCTGGTGTCAATTTAAAGAAGTAGTCCAGTTACACATTTGTGGGCTTATAACTTGGCTTCTGAATATCCTAGGGAGATCAGGCTTGTTTTAGTGTGCTCCAATCAACAGCCCCTACAACCACAAAAAGGAATGGAGTCATTAGCACTTATGGTTTGTAAATGGCACCCAGAATTATGTTGCACGAAGCACAATTTCACATCATTCTGGGTCCATTTGTGTGAAAACAAGGTCCAATCAGGCTGAAACGGTACAAGAAGGTAGATTCTATTGAGTTGTAAGTGATCTGAATGTTTCAAGATGATCGCACATTCCTATAGGGGGTAAAACCATGTCCCAAAGGTCACCGGGCCTGGTGTCACTTTAAAGTAGTAGTCCAGTTACACCTTTGTGGGCTTATAACTTGGCTTCTGAATGTCCTAGAGAGGTTAGTTTGTTTTAGTGTACTCCAATCAACAGCCCCTAAAACCACAAAAAGGAATGGAGTCATTAGCACTTATGGTTTGTAAATGGCACCCAGAATTATGTTGCACGAAGCACAATTTCACATCATTCTGGGTTCATTTGTGTGAAAACAAGGTCCAATCAGGCTGAAACGTTACAGGAAGGTAGAATCTATTGAGTCGTAAGTGATCTGAACGTTTCATGATGATAGCACTTTCCTAAGGGGGTCAAACCATTTCCCAAATGTCACCGGATCTGGTGTCACTTTAAAGAAGTAGTCCAGTTACACATTTGTGGGCTTATAACTTGGCTTCTGAATGTCCTAGAGAGGTCAGGTTTGTTTTAGTGTACTCCAATCAACAGCCCCTACAACCACAAAAAGGAATGGAGTCATTAGCACTTATGGTTTGTAAATGGCACCTAGAATTATGTTGCACGAAGCACAATTTCACATCATTCTGGGTCCATTTGTGTGAAAACAAGGTCCAATCAGGCTGAAACGTTACAGGAAGGTAGAATCTATTGAGTTGTAAGTGATCTGAACGTTTCATGATGATAGCACTTTCCTAAGGGGGTCAAACCATGTCCCAAAGGTCACCGGATCTGGTGTCAATTTAAAGAAGTAGTCCAGTTACACATTTGTGGGCTTGCAACTTGGCTTCTGAATGTCCTAGAGAGATCAGGTTTGTTTTAGTGTACTCCAATCAACAGCCCCTACAACCACAAAAAGGAATGGAGTCATTAGCACTTAAGGTTTGTAAATGACACCCAGAATTATGTTGCACGAAGCACAATTTCACATCATTCTGGGTCCATTTGTGTGAAAACAAGGTCCAATCAGGCTGAAACGCTACAAGAAGGTAGAATCTATTGAGTTGTAAGTGATCTGAACATTTCAAGATGATCGCTCATTCCTATAGGGGGTAAAACCATGTCCCAAAGGTCACCGGGCCTGGTGTCACTTTAAAGAAGTAGTCCAGTTACACCTTTGTGGGCTTATAACTTGGCTTCTGAATGTCCTAGAGAGGTTATGTTTGTTTCAGTGTTCACCAATCAACAGCCCCTACAACCACAAAAAGGAATGGAGTCATTAGCACTTATAGTTTGTAAATGGCACCCAGAATTATGTTGCACGAAGCACAATTTCACATCATTCTGGGTTCATTTGTGTGAAAACAAGGTCCAATCAGGCTGAAACGTTACAGGAAGGTAGAATCTATTGAGTTGTAAGTGATCTGAATGTTTCATGATGATAGCACTTTCCTAAGGGGGTCAAACCATGTCCCAAAGGTCACCGGATCTGGTGTCAATTTAAAGTAGTAGTCCAGTTACACATTTGTGGGCTTATAACTTGACTTCTGAATGTCCTAGAGAGATCAGGTTTGTTTTAATGTACTCCAATCAACAGCCCCTACAACCACAAAAAGGAATGGAGTCATTAGCACTTATGGTTTGTAAATGGCACCCAGAATTATGTTGCACAAAGCACAATTTCACATCATTCTGGGTCCATTTGTGTGAAAACAAGGTCCAATCAGGCTGAAACGCTACAAGAAGGTAGAATCTATTGAGTTGTAAGTGATCTGAACGTTTCAAGATGATCACACATTCCTATAGGGGGTAAAACCATGTCCCAAAGGTCACCGGGCCTGGTGTCACTTTAAAGAAGTTGTCCAGTTACACCGTTGTGGGCTTATAACTTGGCTTCTGAATGTCCTAGAGAGGTCAGGTTTGTTTTAGTGTACTCCAATCAACAGCCCCTACAACCACAAAAAGGAATGGAGTCATTAGCACTTATGGTTTGTAAATGTCACCCAGAATTATGTTGCACGAAGCTCAATTTCCCATCATTCTGGGTTCATTTGTGTGAAAACAAGGTCCAGTCAGGCTGAAACGTTACAAAAAGGTAGAATCTATTGAGTTGTAAGTGATCTGAACGTTTCATGATCATAGCACTTTCCTAAGGGGGTCAAACCATGTCCCAAAGGTCACCGGATCTGGTGTCAATTTAAAGAAGTAGTCCAGTTACACATTTGTGGGCTTATAACTTGGCTTCTGAATGTCCTAGAGAGATCAGGTTTGTTTTAATGTACTCCAACCAACAGCCCCTACAACCACAAAAAGGAATGGAGTCATTAGCACTTATGGTTTGTAAATGGCACCCAGAATTATGTTGCACGAAGCACAATTTCACATCATTGTGGGTTCATTTGTGTGAAAACAAGGTACAATCAGGCTGAAATGTTACAGGAAGGTAGAATCTATTGAGTTGAAAGTGATCTGAACGTTTCATGATGATAGCACTTTCCTAAGGGGGTCAAACCATGTCCCAAAGGTCACCGGGCCTGGTGTCACTTTAAAGAAGTAGTCCAGTTACACCTTTGAGGGCTTATAACTTAGCTTCTGAATGTCATAGAGAGATCAGGTTTGTTTTAGTGTATTCCAATCAACAGCCCCTACAACCTCAAAAAGGAATGGAGTCATTAGCACTTATGGTTTTTAAATGGCACCCAGAATTATGTTGCACGAAGAACAATTTCACATCATTCTGGGTCCATTTGTGTGAAAACAAGGTCCAATCAGGCTGAAAGTATGTAAGTAGGTTTTACCCCTATAGGAATGTGCGATCATCTTGAAACGTTCAGATCACTTACAACTCAATAGATTCTACCTTCCTGTAACGTTTCAGCCTAATTGGACCTTGTTTTCACACAAATGGACCCAGAATGATGTGAAATTGTGCTTCGTGCAACATAATTCTGGGTGCCATTTACAAACCATAAGTGCTAATGACTCCATTCCTTTTTGTGGTTGTATGGGCTGTTGATTAGAGTACATTAAAACAAACCTGACCACTCTAGGACATTCAGAAGCCAAGTTATAAGCCCACAAATGTGTAACTGGACTACTACTTTAAATTGACACCAGATCCGGTGACATTTGGGACATGGTTTGACCCCCTTAGGAAAGTGCTATCATCATGAAACGTTCAGATCACTTACAACTCAATAGATTCTACCTTCCTGTAACGTTTCAGCCTGATAGGACCTTGTTTTCTCACAAATGAACCCAGAATGATGTGAAATTGTGCTTCGTGCAACATAATTCTGGGTGCCATTTAAAAACCATAAGTGCTAATGACTCCATTCCTTTTTGTGGTTGTAGGGGCTGTTGATTGGAGTATACTAAAACAAACCTGATCTCTCTAGGACATTCAGAAGCCAAGTTATAAGCCCACAAATGTGTAACTGGACTACTTCTTTAAATTGACACCAGATCCAGTGACCTTTGGGACATGGTTTGACCCCCTTAGGAAAGTGCTATCATCATGAAACGTTCAGATCACTTACAACTCAATAGATTCTACCTTCCTGTAACGTTTCAGCCTGATTGGACCTTGTTTTCACACAAATGAACCCAGAATGATGTGAAATTGTGCTTCGTGCAACATAATTCTGGGTGCCATTTACAAACCATAAGTGCTAATGACTCCATTCCTTTCTGTGGTTGTAGGGGCCTTTGATTGGAGTACACTAAAACAAACCTGACCTCTCTAGGACATTCAGAAGCCAAGTTATAAGCCCTCAAAGGTGTAACTGGACTACTTCTTTAAAGTGACACCAGGCCCGGTGACCTTTGGGACATGGTTTGACCCCCTATAGGAATGTGCGATCATCATGAAACGTTCAGATCACTTACAACTCAATAGATTCTACCTTCTTGTAACGTTTCAGCCTGATTGGACCTTGTTTTCACACAAATGGACCCAGAACGATGTGAAATTGTGCTTCCTGCAACATAATTCTGGGTGCCATTTACAAACCATGAGTGCTAATGACTCCATTCCTTTTTGTGGTTGTAGGGGCTGTTGATTGGAGTACACTAAAACAAACCTGATCTCTCTAGGACATTCAGAAGCCAAGTTATAAGCCCACAAATGTGTAACTGGACTAATTCTTTAAAGTGACACCAGATCCGGTGACCTTTGGGACATGGTTTGACCCCCTTAGGAAAGTGCTATCATCATGAAACGTTCAGATAACTTACAACTCAATAGATTCTACCTTCCTGTAACGTTTCTGCCTGATTGGACCTTGTTTTCACACATATGAACCCATAATGATGTGAAATTGTGCTTCGTGCAACATAATTCTGGGTGCCATTTACAAACCATAAGTGCTAATGACTCCATTCCTTTTTTTTGGTTGTAGGGGCTGTTGATTGGAGTACATTAAAACAAACCTGATCTCTCTAGGACATTCAGAAGCCAAGTTATAAGCCCACAAAGATGTAACTGGACTACTTCTTTAAAGTGACACCAGGCCCGGTGACCTTTGGGACATGGTTTTACCCCCTATAGGAATGTGCGATCATCTTGAAACGTTCATATCACTTACAACTCAATAGATTCTACCTTCCTGTAACGTTTCAGCCTGAATGGACCTTGTTTTCACACAAATTGACCCAGAACGATGTGAAATTGTGCTTCGTGCAACATAATTCTGGGTGCCATTTAAGAACCATAAGTGCTAATGACTCCATTCCTTTTTGTGGTTGTAGGGGCTGTTGATTGGAGTACACTAAAACAAACCTAACCTCTCTAGGACATTCAGAAGCCAAGTTATAAGCCCACAAAGATGTAACTGGACTACTTCTTTAAAGTGACACCAGGCCCGGTGACCTTTGGGACATGGTTTTACCCCCTATAGGAATGTGCGATCATCTTGAAACGTTCAGATCACTTACAACTCAATAGATTCTACCTTCTTGTAGCGTCTCAGCCTGATTGGACCTTGTTTTCACACAAATGGACCCAGAATGAAGTGAAATTGTGCTTCGTGCAACATAATTCTGGGTGCCATTTAAGAACCATAAGTGCTAATGACTCCATTCCTTTTTGTTGTTGTAGGGGCTGTTGATTGGAGTACACTAAAACAACCCTGATCTCTCTAGGACATTCAGAAGCCAAGTTATAAGCCCACAAATGTGTAACTGGACTACTACTTAAAATTGACACCAGATCCGGTGACATTTGGGACATGGTTTGACGCCCTTAGGAAAGTGCTATCATCATGAAACGTTCAGATCACTTACAACTCAATAAATTCTACCTTCCTGTAACGTTTCAGCCTGATTGGACCTTGTTTTCACACAAATGAACCCAGAATGATGTGAAATTGTGCTTTGTGCAACATAATTCTGGGTGCCATTTAAAAACCATAAGTGCTAATGACTCCATTCCTTTTTGTGGTTGTAGGGGCTGTTGATTGGAGTATACTAAAACAAACCTGATCTCTCTAGGACATTCAGAAGCCAGAGTATATGCCCACAAATGTGAAACTGGACTACTTCTTTAAATTGACACCAGATCCGGTGACCTTTGGGACACGGTTTGACCCCCTTAGGAAAGTGCTATCATCATGAAACGTTCAGATCACTTACAACTGAATAGATTCTACCTTCCTGTAACGTTTCAGCCTGATTGGACCTTGTTTTCACACAAATGAACCCAGAAAGATGTGAAATTGTGCTTCGTGCAACATAATTCTGGGTGCCATTTACAAACCATAAGTGCTAATGACTCCATTCCTTTTTGTGGTTGTAGGGGCTGTTGATTGGAGTACACTAAAACAAACCTGACCTCTCTAGGACATTCAGAAGCCAAGTTATAAGCCCACAAAGGTGTAACTGGACTACTTCTTTAAAGTGACACCAGGCCCGGTGACCTTTGGGACATGGTTTGACCCCCTATAGGAATGTGCTATCATCATGAAACGTTCATATCACTTACAACTCAATAGATTCTACCTTCTTGTAACGTTTCAGCCTGATTGGACCTTGTTTTCACACAAATGGACCCAGAATGATGTGAAATTGTGCTTCGTGCAACATAATTCTGGGTGCCATTTACAAACCATAAGTGCTAATGACTCCATTCCTTTTTGTGGTTGTAGGGGCTGTTGATTGGAGTACACTAAAACAAACCTGATCTCTCTAGGACATTCAGAAGCCAAGTTATAAGCCCACAAATGTGTAACTGGACTAATTCTTTAAAGTGACACCAGATCCGTTGACCTTTGGGACATGGTTTGACCCCCTTAGGAAAGTGCTATCATCATGAAACGTTCAGATCACTTACAACTCAATAGATTCTACCTTCCTGTAACGTTTCAGCCTGATTGGACCTTGTTTTCACACAAATGAACCCAGAATGATGTGAAATTGTGCTTCGTGCAACAAAATTCTGGGTGCCATTTACAAACCATAAGTGCTAATGACTCCATTCCTTTTTGTGGTTGTAGGGGCTGTTGATTGGAGTACACTAAAACAAACCTGACCTCTCTAGGACATTCAGAAGCCAAGTTATAAGCCCGCAAATGCGTAACTGGACTACTTCTTTAAAGTGACACCAGGCCCGGTGACCTTTGGGACATGGTTTGACCCCCTATAGGAATGTCCGATCATCATGAAACGTTCAGATCACTTACAACTCAATAGATTCTACCTTCTTGTAACGTTTCAGCCTGATTGGACCTTGTTTTCACACAAATGGACCCAGAATGATGTGAAATTGTGTTTCTTGCAACATAATTCTGGGTGCCATTTACAAACCATAAGTGCTAATGACTCCATTCCTTTTTGTGGTTGTAGGGGCTGTTGATTGGAGTACATTAAAACAAACCTTACCTCTCTAGGACATTCAGAAGCCAAGTTATAAGCCCACAAATGTGTAACTGGACTACTACTTTAAATTGACACCAGATCCGGTGACCTTTGGGACATGGTTTGACCCCCTATAGGAATGTCCGATCATCATGAAACGTTCAGATCACTTACAACTCAATAGATTCTACCTTCTTGTAACGTTTCAGCCTGATTGGACCTTGTTTTCACACAAATGGACCCAGAATGATGTGAAATTGTTTTTCGTGCAACATAATTCTGGGTGCCATTTAAAAACCATAAGTGCTAATGACTCCATTCCTTTTTGTGGTTGTAGGGGCTGTTGATTGGAGTATACTAAAACAAAACTGTTCTCTCTAGGACATTCAGAAGCCAAGTTATAAGCCCGCAAATGCGTAACTGGACTACTTCTTTAAAGTTACACCAGGCCCGGTGACCTTTGGGACATGGTTTGACCCCCTATAGGAATGTCCGATCATCATGAAACGTTCAGATCACTTACAACTCAATAGATTCTACCTTCTTGTAACGTTTCAGCCTGATTGGACCTTGTTTTCACACAAATGGACCCAGAATGATGTGAAATTGTGTTTCGTGCAACATAATTCTGGGTGCCATTTACAAACCATAAGTGCTAATGACTCCATTCCTTTTTGTGGTTGTAGGGGCTGTTGATTGGAGTACATTAAAACAAACCTTACCTCTCTAGGACATTCAGAAGCCAAGTTACAAGCCCACAAATGTGTAACTGGACTACTACTTTAAATTGACACCAGATCCGGTGACATTTGGGACATGGTTTGACCCCCTAAGGAAAGTGTTATCATCATGAAACGTTCAGATCACTTACAGCTCAATAGACTCTACCTTCCTGTAACGTTTCAGCCTGATTGGACCTTGTTTTCACACAAATGAACCCAGAATGATGTGAAATTGTGCTTCGTGCAACATAATTCTGGGTGCCATTTACAAACCATAAATGCTAATGACTCCATTCCTTTTTGTGGTTGTAGGGGCTGTTGATTGGAGTACACTAAAACAAACCTGACCTCTCTAGGACATTCAGAAGCCAAGTTATAAGCCCACAAAGGTGTAACTGGACTACTTCTTTAAAGTGAAACCAGGCCCGGTGACCTTTGGGACATGGTTTGACCCCCTATAGGAATGTGCGATCATCATGAAACGTTCAGATCACTTACAACTCAATAGATTCTACCTTCTTGTAACGTTTCAGCCTGATTGGACCTTGTTTTCACACAAATGAACCCAGAATGATGTGAAATTGTGCTTCGTGCAACATAATTCTGGGTGCCATTTACAAACCATAAGTGCTAATGACTCCATTCCTTTTTGTGGTTGTAGGGGCTGTTGATTGGAGTACACTAAAACAAACCTAACCTCTCTAGGACATTCAGAAGCCAAGTTATAAGCCCACAAAGATGTAACTGGACTACTTCTTTAAAGTGACACCAGGCCCGGTGACCTTTGGGACATGGTTTTACCCCCTATAGGAATGTGCGATCATCTTGAAACGTTCAGATCACTTACAACTCAATAGATTCTACCTTCTTGTAGCGTTTCAGCCTGATTGGACCTTGTTTTCACACAAATGGACCCAGAATGAAGTGAAATTGTGCTTCGTGCAACATAATTCTGGGTGCCATTTACAAACCATAAGTGCTCATGACTCCATTCCTTTTTGTGGTTGTAGGGGCTGTTGATTGGAGTACACTAAAACAAACCTGATCTCTCTAGGACATTCAGAAGCCAAGTTATAAGCCCACAAATGTTTAACTGGACTACTTCTTTAAATTGACAACAGATCCGGTGACATTTGGGACATGGTTTGACCCCCTTAGGAAAGTGCTATCATCATGAAACGTTCAGATGACTTACAACTCAATAGATTCTACCTTCCTGTAACGTTTCAGCCTGATTGGACCTTGTTTTCACACAAATGGACCCAGAATGATGTGAAATTGTGCTTCGTGCAACATAATTCTGGGTGCCATTTACAAACCATAAGTGCTAATGACTCCATTCCTTTTTGTGGTTGTAGGGGCTGTTGATTGGAGTACACTAAAACAAACCTGATCTCTCTAGGACATTCAGAAGCCAAGTTATAAGCCCACAAATGTGTAACTGGACTACTTCTTTAAATTGACACCAGATCCGGTGACCTTTGGGACATGGTTTGACCCCCTTAGGAAAGTGCTATCATCATGAAACGTTTAGATCACTTACAACTCAATAGATTCTACCTTCCTATAACGTTTCAGCCTGATTGGACCTTGATTTCACACAAATGAACCCAGAATGATGTGAAATTGTGCTTCGTGCAACATAATTCTGGGTGCCATTTAAAAACCATGAGTGCTAATGACTCCATTCCTTTTTGTGGTTGTAGGGGCTGTTGATTGGAGTACACTAAAACAAACCTGATCGCTCTAGGACATTCAGAAGCCAAGTTATAAGCCCACAAATGTGTAACTGGACTACTTCTTTAAAGTGACACCAGGCCCGGTGACCTTTGGGACATGGTTTGACCCCCTATAGGAATGTGCGATCATCATGAAACGTTCAGATCACTTACAACTCAATAGATTCTACCTTCTTGTAACGTTTCAGCCTGATTGGACCTTGTTTTCACACAAATGAACCCAGAATGATGTGAAATTGTGCTTCGTGCAACAAAATTCTGGGTGCCATTTACAAACCATAAGTGCTAATGACTCCATTCCTTTTTGTGGTTGTAGGGGCTGTTGATTGGAGTACACTAAAACAAACCTGACCTCTCTAGGACATTCAGAAGCCAAGTTATAAGCCCACAAAGATGTAACTGGACTAGTTCTTTAAAGTGACACCAGGCCCGGTGACCTTTGGGACATGGTTTTACCCCCTATAGGAATGTGCGATCATCATGAAACGTTCAGATCACTTACAACTCAATAGATTCTACCTTCTTGTAACGTTTCAGCCTGATTGGACCTTGTTTTCACACAAATGGACCCAGAATGATGTGAAATTGTGCTTCGTGCAACATAATTCTGGGTGCCATTTACAAACCATAAGAGCTAATGACTCCATTCCTTTTTGTGGTTGTAGGGGCTGTTGATTGGAGTACACTAAAACAAACCTGATCTCTCTAGGACATTCAGAAGCCAAGTTATGAGCCCACAAATGTGTAACTGGACTACTTCTTTAAAGTGACACCAGGCCCGGTGACCTTTGGGACATGGTTTGACCCCCTATAGGAATGTGCGATCATCATGAAACGTTCAGATCACTTACAACTCAATAGATTCTACCTTCTTGTAACGTTTCAGCCTGATTGGACCTTGTTTTCACACAAATGAACCCAGAATGATGTGAAATTGTGCTTCGTGCAACATAATTCTGGGTGCCATTTACAAACCATAAATGCTAATGACTCCATTCCTTTTTGTGGTTTTAGGGGCTGTTGATTGGAGTACACTAAAACAAACCTAACCTCTCTAGGACATTCAGAAGCCAAGTTATAAGCCCACAAAGATGTAACTGGACTACTTCTTTAAAGTGACACCAGGCCCGGTGACCTTTGGGACATGGTTTTACCCCCTATAGGAATGTGCGATCATCTTGAAACGTTCAGATCACTTACAACTCAATAGATTCTACCTTCCTGTAACGTTTCAGCCTATTGGACCTTGTTTTCACACAAATGGACCCAGAATGATGTGAAATTGTGCTTCGTGCAACATAATTCTGGGTGCCATTTACAAACCATAAGTGCTAATGACTCCATTCCTTTTTGTGGTTGTAGGGGCTGTTGATTGGAGTACACTAAAACAAACCTGACCTCTCTAGGACATTCAGAAGCCAAGTTATAAGCCCGCAAATGTGTAACTGGACTAGTTCTTTAAAGTGACACCAGGCCCGGTGACCTTTGGGACATGGTTTGACCCCCTATAGGAATGTGCGATCATCATGAAACGTTCAGATCACTTACAACTCAATATATTCTACCTTCTTGTAACGTTTCAGCCTGATTGGACCTTGTTTTCACACAAATGGACCCAGAATGAAGTGAAATTGTGCTTCGTGCAACATAATTCTGGGTGCCATTTACAAACCATAAGTGCTCATGACTCCATTCCTTTTTGTGGTTGTAGGGGCTGTTGATTGGAGTACACTAAAACAAACCTGATCTCTCTAGGACATTCAGAAGCCAAGTTATAAGCCCACAAATGTTTAACTGGACTACTTCTTTAAATTGACACCAGATCCGGTGACATTTGGGACATGGTTTGACCCCCTTAGGAAAGTGCTATCATCATGAAACGTTCAGATGACTTACAACTCAATAGATTCTACCTTCCTGTAACGTTTCAGCCTGATTGGACCTTGTTTTCACACAAATGGACCCAGAATGATGTGAAATTGTGCTTCGTGCAACATAATTCTGGGTGCCATTTACAAACCATAAGTGCTAATGACTCCATTCCTTTTTGTGGTTGTAGGGGCTGTTGATTGGAGTACACTAAAACAAACCTGATCTCTCTAGGACATTCAGAAGCCAAGTTATAAGCCCACAAATGTGTAACTGGACTACTTCTTTAAATTGACACCAGATCCGGTGACCTTTGGGACATGGTTTGACCCCCTTAGGAAAGTGCTATCATCATGAAACGTTCAGATCACTTACAACTCAATAGATTCTACCTTCCTATAACGTTTCAGCCTGATTGGACCTTGATTTCACACAAATGAACCCAGAATGATGTGAAATTGTGCTTCGTGCAACATAATTCTGGGTGCCATTTAAAAACCATGAGTGCTAATGACTCCATTCCTTTTTGTGGTTGTAGGGGCTGTTGATTGGAGTACACTAAAACAAACCTGATCGCTCTAGGACATTCAGAAGCCAAGTTATAAGCCCACAAATGTGTAACTGGACTGCTTCTTTAAAGTGACACCAGGCCCGGTGACCTTTGGGACATGGTTTGACCCCCTATAGGAATGTGCGATCATCATGAAACGTTCAGATCACTTACAACTCAATAGATTCTACCTTCTTGTAACGTTTCAGCCTGATTGGACCTTGTTTTCACACAAATGAACCCAGAATGATGTGAAATTGTGCTTCGTGCAACAAAATTCTGGGTGCCATTTACAAACCATAAGTGCTAATGACTCCATTCCTTTTTGTGGTTGTAGGGGCTGTTGATTGGAGTACACTAAAACAAACCTGACCTCTCTAGGACATTCAGAAGCCAAGTTATAAGCCCACAAAGATGTAACTGGACTAGTTCTTTAAAGTGACACCAGGCCCGGTGACCTTTGGGACATGGTTTTACCCCCTATAGGAATGTGCGATCATCATGAAACGTTCAGATCACTTACAACTCAATAGATTCTACCTTCTTGTAACGTTTCAGCCTGATTGGACCTTGTTTTCACACAAATGGACCCAGAATGATGTGAAATTGTGCTTCGTGCAACATAATTCTGGGTGCCATTTACAAACCATAAGAGCTAATGACTCCATTCCTTTTTGTGGTTGTAGGGGCTGTTGATTGGAGTACACTAAAACAAACCTGATCTCTCTAGGACATTCAGAAGCCAAGTTATGAGCCCACAAATGTGTAACTGGACTACTTCTTTAAAGTGACACCAGGCCCGGTGACCTTTGGGACATGGTTTGACCCCCTATAGGAATGTGCGATCATCATGAAACGTTCAGATCACTTACAACTCAATAGATTCTACCTTCTTGTAACGTTTCAGCCTGATTGGACCTTGTTTTCACACAAATGAACCCAGAATGATGTGAAATTGTGCTTCGTGCAACATAATTCTGGGTGCCATTTACAAACCATAAATGCTAATGACTCCATTCCTTTTTGTGGTTTTAGGGGCTGTTGATTGGAGTACACTAAAACAAACCTAACCTCTCTAGGACATTCAGAAGCCAAGTTATAAGCCCACAAAGATGTAACTGGACTACTTCTTTAAAGTGACACCAGGCCCGGTGACCTTTGGGACATGGTTTTACCCCCTATAGGAATGTGCGATCATCTTGAAACGTTCAGATCACTTACAACTCAATAGATTCTACCTTCCTGTAACGTTTCAGCCTATTGGACCTTGTTTTCACACAAATGGACCCAGAATGATGTGAAATTGTGCTTCGTGCAACATAATTCTGGGTGCCATTTACAAACCATAAGTGCTAATGACTCCATTCCTTTTTGTGGTTGTAGGGGCTGTTGATTGGAGTACACTAAAACAAACCTGACCTCTCTAGGACATTCAGAAGCCAAGTTATAAGCCCGCAAATGTGTAACTGGACTAGTTCTTTAAAGTGACACCAGGCCCGGTGACCTTTGGGACATGGTTTGACCCCCTATAGGAATGTGCGATCATCATGAAACGTTCAGATCACTTACAACTCAATATATTCTACCTTCTTGTAACGTTTCAGCCTGATTGGACCTTGTTTTCACACAAATGGACCCAGAATGAAGTGAAATTGTGCTTCGTGCAACATAATTCTGGGTGCCATTTACAAACCATAAGTGCTAATGACTCCATTCCTTTTTGTGGTTGTAGGGGCTGTTGATTGGAGTACACTAAAACAAACCTGATTTCTCTAGGACATTCAGAAGCCAAGTTATAAGCCCACAAATGTGAAACTGGACTACTTCTTTAAATTGACACCAGATCCGGTGACCTTTGGGACATGGTTTGACCCCCTTAGGAAAGTGCTATCATCATGAAACGTTCAGATCACTTACAACTCAATAGATTCTACCTTCCTGTAACGTTTCAGCCTGATTGGACCTTGTTTTCACACAAATGAACCCAGAATGATGTGAAATTGTGCTTTGTGCAACATAATTCTGGGTCCCATTTAAAAACCATGAGTGCTAATGACTCCATTCCTTTTTGTGGTTGTAGGGGCTGTTGATTGGAGTATACTAAAACAAACCTGATCTCTCTAGGACATTCAGAAGCCAAGTTATAAGCCCACAAATGTGTAACTGGACTACTTCTTTAAATTGACACCAGAACCGGTGACCTTTGGGACATGGTTTGACCCCCTTAGGAAAGTGCTATCATCATGAAACGTTCAGATCACTTACAACTCAATAGATTCTACCTTCCTGTAACGTTTCAGCCTGATTGGACCTTGTTTTCACACAAATGAACCCAGAATGATGTGAAATTGTGCTTCGTGCAACATAATTCTGGGTGCCATTTACAAACCATAAGTGCTTATGACTCCATTCCTTTTTGTGGTTGTAGGGGCTGTTGATTGGAGTACACTAAAACAAACCTGACCTCTCTAGGACATTCAGAAGCCAAGTTATAAGCCCACAAAGGTGTAAGTGGACTTCTTCTTTAAAGTGACACCAGGCCCGGTGACCTTTGGGACATGGATTGACCCCCTATAGGAATGTGCGATCATCATGAAACGTTCAGATCACTTACAACTCAATAGATTCTACCTTCTTGTAACGTTTCAGCCTGATTGGACCTTGTTTTCACACAAATGAACCCAGAATGATGTGAAATTGTGCTTCGTGCAACAAAATTCTGGGTGCCATTTACAAACCATAAGTGCTAATGACTCCATTCCTTTTTGAGGTTGTAGGGGCTGTTGATTGGAGTACACTAAAACAAACCTGACCTCTCTAGGACATTCAGAAGCCAAGTTATAAGCCCGCAAATGTGTAACTGGACTAGTTCTTTAAAGTGACACCAGGCCCGGTGACCTTTGGGACATGGTTTGACCCCCTATAGGAATGTGCGATCATCATGAAACGTTCAGATCACTTACAACTCAATATATTCTACCTTCTTGTAACGTTTCAGCCTGATTGGACCTTGTTTTCACACAAATGGACCCAGAATGAAGTGAAATTGTGCTTCGTGCAACATTATTCTGGGTGCCATTTACAAACCATAAGTGCTAATGACTCCATTCCTTTTTGTGGTTGTAGGGGCTGTTGATTGGAGTACACTAAAACAAACCTGATTTCTCTAGGACATTCAGAAGCCAAGTTATAAGCCCACAAATGTGAAACTGGACTACTTCTTTAAATTGACACCAGATCCGGTGACCTTTGGGACATGGTTTGACCCCCTTAGGAAAGTGCTATCATCATGAAACGTTCAGATCACTTACAACTCAATAGATTCTACCTTCCTGTAACGTTTCAGCCTGATTGGACCTTGTTTTCACACAAATGAACCCAGAATGATGTGAAATTGTGCTTTGTGCAACATAATTCTGGGTCCCATTTAAAAACCATGAGTGCTAATGACTCCATTCCTTTTTGTGGTTGTAGGGGCTGTTGATTGGAGTATACTAAAACAAACCTGATCTCTCTAGGACATTCAGAAGCCAAGTTATAAGCCCACAAATGTGTAACTGGACTACTTCTTTAAATTGACACCAGGCCCGGTGACCTTTGGGACATGGTTTGACCCCCTATAGGAATGTGCGATCATCATGAAACGTTCAGATCACTTACAACTCAATATATTCTACCTTCTTGTAACGTTTCAGCCTGATTGGACCTTGTTTTCACACAAATGGACCCAGAATGAAGTGAAATTGTGCTTCGTGCAACATAATTCTGGGTGCCATTTACAAACCATAAGTGCTAATGACTCCATTCCTTTTTGTGGTTGTAGGGGCTGTTGATTGGAGTACACTAAAACAAACCTGATTTCTCTAGGACATTCAGAAGCCAAGTTATAAGCCCACAAATGTGAAACTGGACTACTTCTTTAAATTGACACCAGATCCGGTGACCTTTGGGACATGGTTTGACCCCCTTAGGAAAGTGCTATCATCATGAAACGTTCAGATCACTTACAACTCAATAGATTCTACCTTCCTGTAACGTTTCAGCCTGATTGGACCTTGTGTTCACACAAATGAACCCAGAATGATGTGAAATTGTGCTTTGTGCAACATAATTCTGGGTCCCATTTAAAAACCATGAGTGCTAATGACTCCATTCCTTTTTGTGGTTGTAGGGGCTGTTGATTGGAGTATACTAAAACAAACCTGATCTCTCTAGGACATTCAGAAGCCAAGTTATAAGCCCACAAATGTGTAACTGGACTACTTCTTTAAATTGACACCAGAACCGGTGACCTTTGGGACATGGTTTGACCCCCTTAGGAAAGTGCTATCATCATGAAACGTTCAGATCACTTACAACTCAATAGATTCTACCTTCCTGTAACGTTTCAGCCTGATTGGACCTTGTTTTCACACAAATGAACCCAGAATGATGTGAAATTGTGCTTCGTGCAACATAATTCTGGGTGCCATTTACAAACCATAAGTGCTTATGACTCCATTCCTTTTTGTGGTTGTAGGGGCTGTTGATTGGAGTACACTAAAACAAACCTGACCTCTCTAGGACATTCAGAAGCCAAGTTATAAGCCCACAAAGGTGTAAGTGGACTTCTTCTTTAAAGTGACACCAGGCCCGGTGACCTTTGGGACATGGACTGACCCCCTATAGGAATGTGCGATCATCATGAAACGTTCAGATCACTTACAACTCAATAGATTCTACCTTCTTGTAACGTTTCAGCCTGATTGGACCTTGTTTTCACACAAATGAACCCAGAATGATGTGAAATTGTGCTTCGTGCAACAAAATTCTGGGTGCCATTTACAAACCATAAGTGCTAATGACTCCATTCCTTTTTGTGGTTGTAGGGGCTGTTGATTGGAGTACACTAAAACAAACCTAACCTCTCTAGGACATTCAGAAGCCAAGTTATAAGCCCACAAAGATGTAACTGGACTACTTCTTTAAAGTGACACCAGGCCCGGTGACCTTTGGGACATGGTTTTACCCACTATAGGAATGTGCGATCATCATGAAACGTACAGATCACTTACAACTCAATAGATTCTACCTTCTTGTAACGTTTCAGCCTGATTGGACCTTGTTTTCACACAAATGGACCCAGAATGATGTGAAATTGTGCTTTGTGCAACATAATTCTGGGTGCCATTTACAAACCATAAGAGCTAATGACTCCATTCCTTTTTGAGGTTGTAGGGGATGTTGATTGGAGTACACTAAAACAAACCTGATCTCTCTAGGACATTCAGAAGCCAAGTTATAAGCCCACAAATGTGTAACTGGACTACTTCTTTAAATTGACACCAGATCCGGTGAACTTTGAGACATGGTTTGACCCCCTTAGGAAAGTGCTATCATCATGAAACATTCAGATCACTTACAACTAAATAGATTCTACCTTCCTGTAACGTTTCAGCCTGATTGGACCTTGTTTTCACACAAATGAACCCAGAATGATGTGAAATTGTGCTTCGTGCAACATAATTCTGGGTGCCATTTACAAACCATAAGGCTAATGACTCCATTCCTTTTTGTGGATGTAGGGGCTGTTGATTGGAGTACACTAAAACAAACCTGACCTCTCTAGGACATTCAGAAGCCAAGTTATAAGCCCACAAAGATGTAACTGGACTACTTCTTTAAATTGACACCAGATCCGGTGACCTTTGGGACATGTTTTGACCCCCTTAGGAAAGCGCTATCATCATGAAACGTTCAGATCACTTACAACTCAATAGATTCTAGCTTCCAGTAACGTTTCAGCCTGATTGGACCTTGTTTTCACACAAATGAACCCAGAATGATGTGAAATTGTGCTTCGTGCAAAATAATTCTGGGTGCCATTTACAAACCATAAGTGCTAATGACTCCATTCCTTTTTGTGGTTTTAGGGGCTGTTGATTGGAGTACTCTAAAACAAACCTAACCTCTCTAGGACATTCAGAAGCCAAGTAATAAGCCCACAAAGGTGTAACTGGACTACTTCTTTAAATTGACACCAGATCCGGTGACCTTTGGGACATGGTTTGACCCCCTTAGGAAAGTGCTATCATCTTGAAACGTTCAGATCACTTACAACTCAATAGATTCTACCTTCCTGTAACGTTTCAGCCTATTGGACCTTGTTTTCACACAAATGGACCCAGAATGATGTGAAATTGTGCTTCGTGCAACATAATTCTGGGTGCCATTTACAAACCATAAGTGCTAATGACTCCATTCCTTTTTGTGGTTGTAGGGGCTGTTGATTGGAGTACACTAAAACAAACCTGACCTCTCTAGGACATTCAGAAGCCAAGTTATAAGCCCGCAAATGTGTAACTGGACTAGTTCTTTAAAGTGGCACCAGGCCCGGTGACCTTTGGGACATGGTTTGACCCCCTATAGGAATGTGCGATCATCATGAAACGTTCAGATCACTTACAACTCAATATATTCTACCTTCTTGTAACGTTTCAGCCTGATTGGACCTTGTTTTCACACAAATGGACCCAGAATGAAGTGAAATTGTGCTTCGTGCAACATAATTCTGGGTGCCATTTACAAACCATAAGTGCTAATGACTCCATTCCTTTTTGTGGTTGTAGGGGCTGTTGATTGGAGTACACTAAAACAAACCTGATCTCTCTAGGACATTCAGAAGCCAAGTTATAAGCCCACAAATGTGAAACTGGACTACTTCTTTAAATTGACACCAGATCCGGTGACCTTTGGGACATGGTTTGACCCCCTTAGGAAAGTGCTATCATCATGAAACGTTCAGATCACTTACAACTCAATAGATTCTACCTTCCTGTAACGTTTCAGCCTGATTGGACCTTGTTTTCACACAAATGAACCCAGAATGATGTGAAATTGTGCTTTGTGCAACATAATTCTGGGTCCCATTTAAAAACCATGAGTGCTAATGACTCCATTCCTTTTTGTGGTTGTAGGGGCTGTTGATTGGAGTATACTAAAACAAACCTGATCTCTCTAGGACATTCAGAAGCCAAGTTATAAGCCCACAAATGTATAACTGGACTACTTCTTTAAATTGACACCAGAACCGGTGACCTTTGGGACATGGTTTGACCCCCTTAGGAAAGTGCTATCATCATGAAACGTTCAGATCACTTACAACTCAATAGATTCTACCTTCCTGTAACGTTTCAGCCTGATTGGACCTTGTTTTCACACAAATGAACCCAGAATGATGTGAAATTGTGCTTCGTGCAACATAATTCTGGGTGCCATTTACAAACCATAAGTGCTTATGACTCCATTCCTTTTTGTGGTTGTAGGGGCTGTTGATTGGAGTACACTAAAACAAACCTGACCTCTCTAGGACATTCAGAAGCCAAGTTATAAGCCCACAAAGGTGTAAGTGGACTTCTTCTTTAAAGTGACACCAGGCCCGGTGACCTTTGGGACATGGATTGACCCCCTATAGGAATGTGCGATCATCATGAAACGTTCAGATCACTTACAACTCAATAGATTCTACCTTCTTGTAACGTTTCAGCCTGATTGGACCTTGTTTTCACACAAATGAACCCAGAATGATGTGAAATTGTGCTTCGTGCAACAAAATTCTGGGTGCCATTTACAAACCATAAGTGCTAATGACTCCATTCCTTTTTGTGGTTGTAGGGGCTGTTGATTGGAGTACACTAAAACAAACCTGATCTCTCTAGGACATTCAGAAGCCAAGTTATAAGCCCACAAATGTGTAACTGGACTACTTCTTTAAAGTGACACCAGGCCCGGTGACCTTTGGGACATGGTTTGACCCCCTATAGGAATGTGCGATCATCATGAAACGTTCAGATCACTTACAACTCAATAGATTCTACCTTCTTGTAACGTTTCAGCCTGACTGGACCTTGTTTTCACACAAATGGACCCAGAATGATGTGAAATTGTGCTTTGTCCAACATAATTCTGGGTGCCATTTACAAACCATAAGAGCTAATGACTCCATTCCTTTTTGAGGTTGTAGGGGATGTTGATTGGAGTACACTAAAACAAACCTGATCTCTCTAGGACATTCAGAAGCCAAGTTATAAGCCCACAAATGTGTAACTGGACTACTTCTTTAAATTGACACCAGATCCGGTGACCTTTGGGACATGGTTTGACCCCCTTAGGAAAGCGCTATCATCATGAAACATTCAGATCACTTACAACTAAATAGATTCTACCTTCCTGTAACGTTTCAGCCTGATTGGACCTTGTTTTCACACAAATGAACCCAGAATGATGTGAAATTGTGCTTCGTGCAACATAATTCTGGGTGCCATTTACAAACCATAAGTGCTAATGACTCCATTCCTTTTTGTGGATGTAGGGGCTGTTGATTGGAGTACACTAAAACAAACCTGACCTCTCTAGGACATTCAGAAGCCAAGTTATAAGCCCACAAAGATGTAACTGGACTACTTCTTTAAATTGACACCAGATCCGGTGACCTTTGGGACATGTTTTGACCCCCTTAGGAAAGCGCTATCATCATGAAACGTTCAGATCACTTACAACTCAATAGATTCTAGCTTCCAGTAACGTTTCAGCCTGATTGGACCTTGTTTTCACACAAATGAACCCAGAATGATGTGAAATTGTGCTTCGTGCAAAATAATTCTGGGTGCCATTTACAAACCACAAGTGCTAATGACTCCATTCCTTTTTGTGGTTTTAGGGGCTGTTGATTGGAGTACTCTAAAACAAACCTAACCTCTCTAGGACATTCAGAAGCCAAGTAATAAGCCCACAAAGGTGTAACTGGACTACTTCTTTAAAGTGACACTTGGCCGGGTGACCTTTGGGACATGGTTTGACCCCCTATAGGAATGTGCGATCATCTTGAAACGTTCAGAACAATTACAACTCAATAGATTCTACCTTCTTGTAGCTTTTCAGCCGGATTGGACCTTGTTTTCACACAAATTGACCCAGAATGATGTGAAATTGTGCTTCGTGCAACATAATTCTGGGTGCCACTTACAAACTATAAGTGCTAATGACTCCATTCCTTTTTGTGGTTGTAGGGGCTGTTGATTGGAGAACATTAAAACAAACCTGATCTCTCTAGGACATTCAGAAGCCAAGTTATAAGCCCACAAATGTGTAACTGGACTACTTCTTTAAATTGACACCAGATCCGGTGACCTTTGGGACATGGTTTGACCCCCTTAGGAAAGTGCTATCATCATGAAACGTTCAGATCACTTACAACTCAATAGATTCTACCTTCCTGTAACGTTTCAGCCTGATTGGACCTTGTTTTCACACAAATGGACCCAGAATGATGTGAAATTGTGCTTCGTGCAACATAATTCTGGGTGCCATTTACAAACCATAAGTGCTAATGACTCCATTCCTTTTTGTGGTTGTAGAGGCTGTTGATTGGAGTACACTAAAACAAACCTAACCTCTCTAGGACATTCAGAAGCCAAGCTATAAGCCCACAAAGGTGTAACTGGACTACTTCTTTAAAGTGACACCAGGCCCGGTGACCTTTGGGACATGGTTTTACCCCCTATAGGAGTGTGCGATCATCATGAAACGTTCAGATCACTTACAACTCAATAGATTCTACCTTCTTGTAACGTTTCAGCCTGATTGGACCTTGTTTTCACACAAATGGACCCAGAATGATGTGAAATTGTGCTTCGTGCAACATAATTCTGGGTGCCATTTACAAACCATAAGAGCTAATGACTCCATTCCTTTTTGAGGTTGTAGGGGATGTTGATTGGAGTACACTAAAACAAACCTGATCTCTCTAGGACATTCAGAAGCCAAGTTATAAGCCCACAAATGTGTAACTGGACTACTTCTTTAAATTGACACCAGATCCGGTGACCTTTGGGACATGGTTTGACCCCCTTAGGAAAGTGCTATCATCATGAAACATTCAGATCACTTACAACTCAATAGATTCTACCTTCCTGTAACGTTTCAGCCTGATTGGACCTTGTTTTCACACAAATGGACCCAGAATGATGTGAAATTGTGCTTCGTGCAACATAATTCTGGGTGCCATTTACAAACCATAAGTGCTAATGACTCCATTCCTTTTTGTGGTTGTAGAGGCTGTTGATTGGAGTACACTAAAACAAACCTAACCTCTCTAGGACATTCAGAAGCCAAGCTATAAGCCCACAAAGGTGTAACTGGACTACTTCTTTAAAGTGACACCAGGCCCGGTGACCTTTGGGACATGGTTTTACCCCCTATAGGAGTGTGCGATCATCATGAAACGTTCAGATCACTTACAACTCAATAGATTCTACCTTCTTGTAACGTTTCAGCCTGATTGGACCTTGTTTTCACACAAATGGACCCAGAATGATGTGAAATTGTGCTTCGTGCAACATAATTCTGGGTGCCATTTACAAACCATGAGAGCTAATGACTCCATTCCTTTTTGAGGGTGTAGGGGATGTTGATTGGAGTACACTAAAACAAACCTGATCTCTCTAGGACATTCAGAAGCCAAGTTATAAGCCCACAAATGTGTAACTGGACTACTTCTTTAAATTGACACCAGATCCGGTGACCTTTGGGACATGGTTTGACCCCCTTAGGAAAGTGCTATCATCATGAAACGTTCAGATCACTTACAACTCAATAGATTCTACCTTCCTGTAACGTTTCAGCCTGATTGGACCTTGTTTTCACACAAATGAACCCAGAATGATGTGAAATAGTGCTTCATGCAACATAATTCTGGGTGCCATTTAAAAACCATAAGTGCTAATGACTCCATTCCTTTTTGTGGTTGTAGGGGCTGTTGATTGGAGTACACTAAAACAAACCTGATCGCTCTAGGACATTCAGAAGCCAAGTTATAAGCCCACAAATGTGTAACTGGACTACTTCTTTAAAGTGACACCAGGCCCGGTGACCTTTGGGACATGGTTTGACCCCCTATAGGAATGTCCGATCATCATGAAACGTTCAGATCACTTACAGCTCAATAGATTCTACCTTCTTGTAACGTTTCAGCCTGATTGGACCTTGTTTTCACACAAATGAACCCAGAATGATGTGAAATTGTGCTTCGTGCAACATAATTCTGGGTGCCATTTACAAACCATAAGTGCTAATGACTCCATTCCTTTTTGTGGATGTAGGGGCTGTTGATTGGAGTAGACTAAAACAAACCTAACCTCTCTAGGACAATCAGAAGCCAAGTTATAAGCCCACAAAGATGTAACTGGACTACTTCTTTAAATTGACACCAGATCCGGTGACCTTTGGGACATGTTTTGACCCCCTTAGGAAAGTGCTATCATCATGAAACGTTCAGATCACTTACAACTCAATAGATTCTAGCTTCCAGTAACGTTTCAGCCTGATTGGACCTTGTTTTTACACAAATGAACCCAGAATGATGTGAAATTGTGCTTCGTGCAAAATAATTCTGGGTGCCATTTACAAACCATAAGAGCTAATGACTCCATTCCTTTTTGAGGTTGTAGGGGATGTTGATTGGAGTACACTAAAACAAACCTGATCTCTCTAGGACATTCAGAAGCCAAGTTATAAGCCCACAAATGTGTAACTGGACTACTTCTTTAAATTGACACCAGATCCGGTGACCTTTGGGACATGGTTTGACCCCCTTAGGAAAGTGCTATCATCATGAAACGTTCAGATCACTTACAACTCAATAGATTCTACCTTCCTGTAACGTTTCAGCCTGATTGGACCTTGTTTTCACACAAATGAACCCAGAATGATGTGAAATAGTGCTTCATGCAACATAATTCTGGGTGCCATTTAAAAACCATAAGTGCTAATGACTCCATTCCTTTTTGTGGTTGTAGGGGCTGTTGATTGGAGTACACTAAAACAAACCTGATCGCTCTAGGACATTCAGAAGCCAAGTTATAAGCCCACAAATGTGTAACTGGACTACTTCTTTAAAGTGACACCAGGACCGGTGACCTTTGGGACATGGTTTGACCCCCTATAGGAAGGTCCGATCATCATGAAACGTTCAGATCACTTACAGCTCAATAGATTCTACCTTCTTGTAACGTTTCAGCCTGATTGGACCTTGTTTTCACACAAATGAACCCAGAATTATGTGAAATTGTGCTTTGTGCAACATAATTCTGGGTGCCATTTACAAACCATAAGTGCTAATGACTCCATTCCTTTTTGTGGATGTAGGGGCTGTTGATTGGAGTACACTAAAACAAACCTAACCTCTCTAGGACATTCAGAAGCCAAGTTATAAGCCCACAAAGGTGTAACTGGACTACTTCTTTAAAGTGACACTTGGCCCGGTGACCTTTGGGACATGGTTTGACCCCCTATAGGAATGTGCGATCATCTTGAAACGTTCAGATCACTTACAACTCAATAGATTCTACCTTCTTGTAGCGTTTCAGCCGGATTGGACCTTGTTTTCACACAAATTGACCCAGAATGATGTGAAATTGTGCTTCGTGCAACATAATTCTGGGTGCCACTTACAAACTATAAGTGCTAATGACTCCATTCCTTTTTGTGGTTGTAGGGGCTGTTGATTGGAGAACATTAAAACAAACCTGATCTCTCTAGGACATTCAGAAGCCAAGTTATAAGCCCACAAATGTGTAACTGGACTACTTCTTTAAATTGACACCAGATCCGGTGACCTTTGGGACATGGTTTGACCCCCTTAGGAAAGTGCTATCATCATGAAACATTCAGATCACTTACAACTCAATAGATTCTACCTTCCTGTAACGTTTCAGCCTGATTGGACCTTGTTTTCACACAAATGGACCCAGAATGATGTGAAATTGTGCTTCGTGCAACATAATTCTGGGTGCCATTTACAAACCATAAGTGCTAATGACTCCATTCCTTTTTGTGGTTGTAGAGGCTGTTGACTGGAGTACACTAAAACAAACCTAACCTCTCTAGGACATTCAGAAGCCAAGCTATAAGCCCACAAAGGTGTAGCTGGACTACTTCTTTAAAGTGACACCAGGCCCGGTGACCTTTGGGACATGGTTTTACCCCCTATAGGAGTGTGCGATCATCATGAAACGTTCAGATCACTTACAACTCAATAGATTCTACCTTCTTGTAACGTTTCAGCCTGATTGGACCTTGTTTTCACACAAATGGACCCAGAATGATGTGAAATTGTGCTTCGTGCAACATAATTCTGGGTGCCATTTACAAACCACAAGAGCTAATGACTCCATTCCTTTTTGAGGTTGTAGGGGATGTTGATTGGAGTACACTAAAACAAACCTGATCTCTCTAGGACATTCAGAAGCCAAGTTATAAGCCCACAAATGTGTAACTGGACTACTTCTTTAAATTGACACCAGATCCGGTGACCTTTGGGACATGGTTTGACCCCCTTAGGAAAGTGCTATCATCATGAAACATTCAGATCACTTACAACTCAATAGATTCTACCTTCCTGTAACGTTTCAGCCTGATTGGACCTTGTTTTCACACAAATGGACCCAGAATGGTGTGAAATTGTGCTTCGTGCAACATAATTCTGGGTGCCATTTACAAACCATAAGTGCTAATGACTCCATTCCTTTTTGTGGTTGTAGAGGCTGTTGATTGGAGTACACTAAAACAAACCTAACCTCTCTAGGACATTCAGAAGCCAAGCTATAAGCCCACAAAGGTGTAACTGGACTACTTCTTTAGAGTGACACCAGGCCCGGTGACCTTTGGGACATGGTTTTACCCCCTATAGGAGTGTGCGATCATCATGAAACGTTCAGATCACTTACAACTCAATAGATTCTACCTTCTTGTAACGTTTCAGCCTGATTGGACCTTGTTTTCACACAAATGGACCCAGAATGATGTGAAATTGTGCTTCGTGCAACATAATTCTGGGTGCCATTTACAAACCATGAGAGCTAATGACTCCATTCCTTTTTGAGGGTGTAGGGGATGTTGATTGGAGTACACTAAAACAAACCTGATCTCTCTAGGACATTCAGAAGCCAAGTTATAAGCCCACAAATGTGTAACTGGACTACTTCTTTAAATTGACACCAGATCCGGTGACCTTTGGGACATGGTTTGACCCCCTTAGGAAAGTGCTATCATCATGAAACGTTCAGATCACTTACAACTCAATAGATTCTACCTTCCTGTAACGTTTCAGCCTGATTGGACCTTGTTTTCACACAAATGAACCCAGAATGATGTGAAATAGTGCTTCATGCAACATAATTCTGGGTGCCATTTAAAAACCATAAGTGCTAATGACTCCATTCCTTTTTGTGGTTGTAGGGGCTGTTGATTGGAGTACACTAAAACAAACCTGATCGCTCTAGGACATTCAGAAGCCAAGTTATAAGCCCACAAATGTGTAACTGGACTACTTCTTTAAAGTGACACCAGGCCCGGTGACCTTTGGGACATGGTTTGACCCCCTATAGGAATGTCCGATCATCATGAAACGTTCAGATCACTTACAGCTCAATAGATTCTACCTTCTTGTAACGTTTCAGCCTGATTGGACCTTGTTTTCACACAAATGAACCCAGAATGATGTGAAATTGTGCTTCGTGCAACATAATTCTGGGTGCCATTTACAAACCATAAGTGCTAATGACTCCATTCCTTTTTGTGGATGTAGGGGCTGTTGATTGGAGTAGACTAAAACAAACCTAACCTCTCTAGGACAATCAGAAGCCAAGTTATAAGCCCACAAAGATGTAACTGGACTACTTCTTTAAATTGACACCAGATCCGGTGACCTTTGGGACATGTTTTGACCCCCTTAGGAAAGTGCTATCATCATGAAACGTTCAGATCACTTACAACTCAATAGATTCTAGCTTCCAGTAACGTTTCAGCCTGATTGGACCTTGTTTTTACACAAATGAACCCAGAATGATGTGAAATTGTGCTTCGTGCAAAATAATTCTGGGTGCCATTTACAAACCATAAGAGCTAATGACTCCATTCCTTTTTGAGGTTGTAGGGGATGTTGATTGGAGTACACTAAAACAAACCTGATCTCTCTAGGACATTCAGAAGCCAAGTTATAAGCCCACAAATGTGTAACTGGACTACTTCTTTAAATTGACACCAGATCCGGTGACCTTTGGGACATGGTTTGACCCCCTTAGGAAAGTGCTATCATCATGAAACGTTCAGATCACTTACAACTCAATAGATTCTACCTTCCTGTAACGTTTCAGCCTGATTGGACCTTGTTTTCACACAAATGAACCCAGAATGATGTGAAATAGTGCTTCATGCAACATAATTCTGGGTGCCATTTAAAAACCATAAGTGCTAATGACTCCATTCCTTTTTGTGGTTGTAGGGGCTGTTGATTGGAGTACACTAAAACAAACCTGATCGCTCTAGGACATTCAGAAGCCAAGTTATAAGCCCACAAATGTGTAACTGGACTACTTCTTTAAAGTGACACCAGGACCGGTGACCTTTGGGACATGGTTTGACCCCCTATAGGAATGTCCGATCATCATGAAACGTTCAGATCACTTACAGCTCAATAGATTCTACCTTCTTGTAACGTTTCAGCCTGATTGGACCTTGTTTTCACACAAATGAACCCAGAATTATGTGAAATTGTGCTTCGTGCAACATAATTCTGGGTGCCATTTACAAACCATAAGTGCTAATGACTCCATTCCTTTTTGTGGATGTAGGGGCTGTTGATTGGAGTACACTAAAACAAACCTAACCTCTCTAGGACATTCAGAAGCCAAGTTATAAGCCCACAAAGATGTAACTGGACTACTTCTTTAAATTGACACCAGATCCGGTGACCTTTGGGACATGTTTTGACCCCCTTAGGAAAGCGCTATCATCATGAAACGTTCAGATCACTTACAACTCAATAGATTCTAGCTTCCAGTAACGTTTCAGCCTGATTGGACCTTGTTTTCACACAAACGAACCCAGAATGATGTGAAATTGTGCTTCGTGCAAAATAATTCTGGGTGCCATTTACAAACCATAAGTGCTAATGACTCCATTCCTTTTTGTGGTTGTAGGGGCTGTTGATTGGAGTACACTAAAACAAACCTAACCTCTCTAGGACATTCAGAAGCCAAGTAATAAGCCCACAAATGTGTAACTGGACTACTTCTTTAAAGTGACACTTGGCCCGGTGACCTTTGGGACATGGTTTGACCCCCTATAGGAATGTGCGATCATCTTGAAACGTTCAGATCACTTACAACTCAATAGATTCTACCTTCTTGTAGCGTTTCAGCCGGATTGGACCTTGTTTTCACACAAATTGACCCAGAATGATGTGAAATTGTGCTTCGTGCAACATAATTCTGGGTGCCACTTACAAACTATAAGTGCTAATGACTCCATTCCTTTTTGTGGTTGTAGGGGCTGTTGATTGGAGAACATTAAAACAAACCTGATCTCTGTAGGACATTCAGAAGCCAACTTATAAGCCCACAAATGTGTAACTGGACTACTTCTTTAAATTGACACCAGATCCGGTGACCTTTGGGACATGGTTTGACCCCCTTAGGAATGTCCGATCATCATGAAACGTTCAGATCACTTACAGCTCAATAGATTCTACCTTCTTGTAACGTTTCAGCCTGATTGGACCTTGTTTTCACACAAATGAACCCAGAATGATGTGAAATTGTGCTTCGTGCAACATAATTCTGGGTGCCATTTACAAACCATAAGTGCTAATGACTCCATTCCTTTTTGTGGATGTAGGGGCTGTTGATTGGAGTAGACTAAAACAAACCTAACCTCTCTAGGACATTCAGAAGCCAAGTTATAAGCCCACAAAGATGTAACTGGACTACTTCTTTAAATTGACACCAGATCCGGTGACCTTTGGGACATGTTTTGACCCCCTTAGGAAAGTGCTATCATCATGAAACGTTCAGATCACTTACAACTCAATAGATTCTAGCTTCCAGTAACGTTTCAGCCTGATTGGACCTTGTTTTTACACAAATGAACCCAGAATGATGTGAAATTGTGCTTCGTGCAAAATAATTCTGGGTGCCATTTACAAACCATAAGAGCTAATGACTCCATTCCTTTTTGAGGTTGTAGGGGATGTTGATTGGAGTACACTAAAACAAACCTGATCTCTCTAGGACATTCAGAAGCCAAGTTATAAGCCCACAAATGTGTAACTGGACTACTTCTTTAAATTGACACCAGATCCGGTGACCTTTGGGACATGGTTTGACCCCCTTAGGAAAGTGCTATCATCATGAAACGTTCAGATCACTTACAACTCAATAGATTCTACCTTCCTGTAACGTTTCAGCCTGATTGGACCTTGTTTTCACACAAATGAACCCAGAATGATGTGAAATAGTGCTTCATGCAACATAATTCTGGGTGCCATTTAAAAACCATAAGTGCTAATGACTCCATTCCTTTTTGTGGTTGTAGGGGCTGTTGATTGGAGTACACTAAAACAAACCTGATCGCTCTAGGACATTCAGAAGCCAAGTTATAAGCCCACAAATGTGTAACTGGACTACTTCTTTAAAGTGACACCAGGACCGGTGACCTTTGGGACATGGTTTGACCCCCTATAGGAATGTGCGATCATCTTGAAACGTTCAGATCACTTACAACTCAATAGATTCTACCTTCTTGTAGCGTTTCAGCCGGATTGGACCTTGTTTTCACACAAATTGACCCAGAATGATGTGAAATTGTGCTTCGTGCAACATAATTCTGGGTGCCACTTACAAACTATAAGTGCTAATGACTCCATTCCTTTTTGTGGTTGTAGGGGCTGTTGATTGGAGAACATTAAAACAAACCTGATCTCTCTAGGACAGTCAGAAGCCAAGTTATAAGCCCACAAATGTGTAACTGGACTACTTCTTTAAATTGACACCAGATCCGGTGACCTTTGGGACATGTTTTGACCCCCTTAGGAAAGTGCTATCATCATGAAACGTTCAGATCACTTACAACTCAATAGATTCTAGCTTCCAGTAACGTTTCAGCCTGATTGGACCTTGTTTTTACACAAATGAACCCAGAATGATGTGAAATTGTGCTTCGTGCAAAATAATTCTGGGTGCCATTTACAAACCATAAGAGCTAATGACTCCATTCCTTTTTGAGGTTGTAGGGGATGTTGATTGGAGTACACTAAAACAAACCTGATCTCTCTAGGACATTCAGAAGCCAAGTTATAAGCCCACAAATGTGTAACTGGACTACTTCTTTAAATTGACACCAGATCCGGTGACCTTTGGGACATGGTTTGACCCCCTTAGGAAAGTGCTATCATCATGAAACGTTCAGATCACTTACAACTCAATAGATTCTACCTTCCTGTAACGTTTCAGCCTGATTGGACCTTGTTTTCACACAAATGAACCCAGAATGATGTGAAATAGTGCTTCATGCAACATAATTCTGGGTGCCATTTAAAAACCATAAGTGCTAATGACTCCATTCCTTTTTGTGGTTGTAGGGGCTGTTGATTGGAGTACACTAAAACAAACCTGATCGCTCTAGGACATTCAGAAGCCAAGTTATAAGCCCACAAATGTGTAACTGGACTACTTCTTTAAATTGACACCAGATCCGGTGACCTTTGGGACATGGTTTGACCCCCTTAGGAAAGTGCTATCATCATGAAACGTTCAGATCACTTACAACTCAATAGATTCTACCTTCCTGTAACGTTTCAGCCTGATTGGACCTTGTTTTCACACAAATGGACCCAGAATGATGTGAAATTGTGCTTCGTGCAACATAATTCTGGGTGCCATTTACAAACCATAAGTGCTAATGACTCCATTCCTTTTTGTGGTTGTAGGGGCTGTTGATTGGAGTACACTAAAACAAACCTAACCTCTCTAGGACATTCAGAAGCCAAGCTATAAGCCCACAAAGGTGTAACTGGACTACTTCTTTAAAGTGACACCAGGCCCGGTGACCTTTGGGACATGGTTTTACCCCCTATAGGAATGTGTGATCATCTTGAAACGTTCAGATCACTTACAACTCAATAGATTCTACCTTCTTGTAGCGTTTCAGCCTGATTGGACCTTGTTTTCACACAAATGGACCCAGAATGATGTGAAATTGTGCTTCATGCAAAATAATTCTGGGTGCCATTTACAAACCATAAGTGCTAATGACTCCATTCCTTTTTGTGGTTGTAGGGGCTGTTGATTGGAGTACACTAAAACAAACCTAACCACTCTAGGACATTCAGAAGCCAAGTTATAAGCCCACAAAGGTGTAACTGGACTACTTCTTTAAAGTGACACTTGGCCCGGTGACCTTTGGGACATGGTTTGACCCCCTATAGGAATGTGCGATCATCTTGAAACGTTCAGATCACTTACAACTTAATAGATTCTACCTTCTTGTAGCGTTTCAGCCGGATTGGACCTTGTTTTCACACAAATTGACCCAGAATGATGTGAAATTGTGCTTCGTGCAACAAAATTCTGGGTGCCATTTACAAACCATAAGTGCTAATGACTCCATTCCTTTTTGTGGTTGTAGGGGCTGTTGATTGGAGTACACTAAAACAAACCTAACCTCTCTAGGACATTCAGAAGCCAAGTTATAAGCCCACAAATGTGTAACTGGACTACTTCTTTAAATTGACACCAGATCTGGTGACCTTTGGGACATGGTTTGACCCCCTTAGGAAAGTGCTATCATCATGAAACGTTCAGATCACTTACAACTAAATAGATTCTACCTTCCTGTAACGTTTCAGCCTTATTGGACCTTGTTTTCACACAAATGAACCCAGAATGATGTGAAATTGTGCTTCGTGCAACATAATTCTGGGTGCCACTTACAAACTATAAGTGCTAATGACTCCATTCCTTTTTGTGGTTGTAGGGGCTGTTGATTGGAGAACATTAAAACAAACCTGATCTCTCTAGGACATTCAGAAGCCAAGTTATAAGCCCACAAATGTGTAACTGGACTACTTCTTTAAATTGACACCAGATCCGGTGACCTTTGGGACATGGTTTGACCCCCTTAGGAAAGTGCTATCATCATGAAACGTTCAGATCACTTACAACTCAATAGATTCTACCTTCCTGTAACGTTTCAGCCTGATTGGACCTTGTTTTCACACAAATGGACCCAGAATGATGTGAAATTGTGCTTCGTGCAACATAATTCTGGGTGCCATTTACAAACCATAAGTGCTAATGACTCCATTCCTTTTTGTGGTTGTAGGGGCTGTTGATTGGAGTACACTAAAACAAACCTAACCTCTCTAGGACATTCAGAAGCCAAGCTATAAGCCCACAAATGTGTAACTGGACTACTTCTTTAAAGTGACACCAGGCCCGGTGACCTTTGGGACATGGTTTTACCCCCTATAGGAATGTGCGATCATCTTGAAACGTTCAGATCACTTACAACTCAATAGATTCTACCTTCTTGTAGCGTTTCAGCCTGATTGGACCTTGTTTTCACACAAATGGACCCAGAATGATGTGAAATTGTGCTTCGTGCAACATAATTCTGGGTGCCATTTACAAACCATAAGTGCTAATGACTCCATTCCTTTTTTTGGTTGTAGGGGCTGTTTATTGGAGTACACTAAAACAAACCTGATCTCTCTAGGACATTCAGAAGCCAAGTTATAAGCCCACAAATGTGTAACTGGACTACTTCTTTAAATTGACACCAGATCCGGTGATCTTTGGGACATGGTGGTTTGACCCCCTTAGGAAAGTGCTATCATCATGAAACGTTCAGATCACTTACAACTCAGTAGATTCTACCTTCCTGTAACGTTTCAGCCTGATTGGACCTTGTTTTCACACAAATGAACCCAGAATGATGTGAAATTGTGCTTCGTGCAACATAATTCTGGGTGCCATTTAAAAACCATAAGTGCTAATGACTCCATTCCTTTTGTGGTTGTAGGGGCTGTTGATTGGAGTACACTAAAACAATCCTGACCTCTCTAGGACATTCAGAAGCCAAGTTATAAGCCCACAAATGTGTAACTGGACTACTTCTTTAAAGTGACACCAGATCCGGTGACCTTTGGGACATGGTTTGACCCCCTTAGGAAAGTGCGATCATCATGAAACGTTCAGATCACTTACAACTCAATAGATTCTACCTTCCTGTATTGTTTCAGCCTGATTGGACCTTGTTTTCACACAAATGAACCCAGAATGATGTGAAATTGTGCTTCGTGCAACATAATTCTGGGTGCCATTTAAAAACCATAAGTGCTAATGTCTCCATTCCTTTTTGTGGTTGTAGAGGCTGTTGATTGGAGTACACTAAAGCAAACCTGATCGCTCTAGGACATTCAGAAGCCAAGTTATAAGCCCACAAATGTGTAACTGGACTACTTCTTTAAATTGACACCAGATCCGGTGACCTTTGGGACATGGTTTGACCCCCTTAGGAAAGTGCTATCATCATGAAACGTTCAGATCACTTACAACTCAATAGATTCTACCTTCCTGTAACGTTTCAGCCTGATTGGACCTTGTTTTCACACAAATGAACCCAGAATGATGTGAAATTGTGCTTCGTGCAACATAATTCTGGGTGCCATTTACAAACCATAAATGCTAATGACTCCATTCCTTTTTGTGGTTGTAGGGGCTGTTGATTGGAGTACATTAAAACAAACCTGATCTCTCTAGGACATTCAGAAGCCAAGTTATAAGTCCACAAATGTGTAACTGGACTACTTCTTTAAATTGACACCAGATCCGGTGACCTTTGGGGATGGTTTGACCCCCTTAGGAAAGTGCGATCATCATGAAACGTTCAGATCACTTACAACTCAATAGATTCTACCTTCCTGTAATGTTTCAGCCTGATTGGACCTTGTTTTCACACAAATGGACCCAGAATGATGTGAAATTGTGCTTCGTGCAACATAATTCTGGGTGCCATTTACAAACCATAAGTGCTAATGACTCCATTCCTTTTTGTGGTTGTAGGGGCTGTTGATTGGAGTACACTAAAACAAACCTGACCTCTCTAGGACATTCAGAAGCCAAGTTATAAGCCCACAAATGTGTAACTGGACTACGTCTTTAAAGTGACACCAGGCCCGGTGACCTTTGGGACATGGTTTGACCCCCTATGGGAATGTGAGATCATCATGAAACGTTCCGATCACTTACAACTCAATAGATTCTACCTTCTTGTAACGTTTCAGCCTGATTGGACCTTGTTTTCACACAAATGGACCCAGAATGATGTGAAATTGTGCTTCGTGCAACATATTTCTGGGTGCCATTTACAAACCATAAGTGCTAATGACTCCATTCCTTTTGTGGTTGTAGGGGCTGCTGATTGGAGTACACTAAAACAAACCTGATCTCTCTAGGACATTCAGAAGCCAAGTCATAAGCCCACAAATGTGTAACTGGACTACTTTAAATTGACACCAGATCCGGTGACCTTTGGGACATGGTTTGATCCCCTTAGGAAAGTCCTATCATCATGAAACGTTCAGATCAGTTACAACTCAATAGATTCTACCTTCCTGTAACGTTTCAGCCTGATTGGACCTTGTTTTCACACAAATGAACCCAGAATGATGTGAAATTGTGCTTCGTGCAACATAATTCTGGGTGCCATTTAAAAACCATAAATGCTAATGACTCCATTCCTTTTTGTAGTTGTAGGGACTGTTCATTGGAGTACACTAAAACAAACCTGATCTCTCTAGGACATTCAGAAGCCAAGTTATAAGCCCACAAATGTGTAACTGGACTACTTCTTTAAATTGACACCAGATCCGATGACCTTTGGGACATGGTTTGACCCCTTAGGAAAGTGCTATCATCACGAAACGTTCAGATCACTTACAACTCAATAGATTCTACCTTCCTGTAACGTTTCAGCCTGATTGGACCTTGTTTTCACACAAATGGACCCAGAATGATGTGAAATTGTGCTTCGTGCAACATAATTCTGGGTGCCATTTACAAACCATAGGTGCTAATGACTCCATTCCTTTTTGTGGTTGTAGGGGCTGTTGATTGGAGTACACTAAAACAAACCTAACCTCTCTAGGACATTCAGAAGCCAAGTTATAAGCCCACAAATGTGTAACTGGACTACTTCTTTAAATTGACACCAGATCCGGTGATCTTTGGGACATGGTTTGACCCCCTTAGGAAAGTGCTATCATCATGAAACGTTTAGATGACTTACAACTCAGTAGATTCTACCTTCATGTAACGTTTCAGCCTGAGTGGACCTTGTTTTCACACAAATGAACCCAGAATGATGTGAAATTGTGCTTCGTGCAACATAATTCTGGGTGCCATTTAAAAACCATAAGTGCTAATTACTCCATTCCTTTTTGAGGTTGTAGGGGCTGTTGATTGGAGTTCACTAAAACAAACCTGATCTCTCTAGGACATTCAGAAGCCAAGTTATAAGCCCTCAAAGGTGTAACTGGACTACTTCTTTAAATTGACACCAGATCCGGTGACCTTTGGGACATGGTTTGACCCCCTTAGGAAAGTGCTATCACCATGAAACGTTCAGATCACCCAGAATGGCACCCAGAATTATTTTGCACGAAGCACAATTTCACATCATTCTGGGTTCATTTGTGTGAAAACAAGGTCCAATCAGGCTGAAACGTTACAAGAAGGTAGAATCTATTGAGCTGTAAGTGATCTGAACGTTTCATGATGATCGCACATTCCTATAGGGGGTCAAACCATGTCCCAAAGGTCACCGGGCCTGGTGTCACTTTAAAGAAGTAGTCCAGTTACACATTTGTGGGCTTATAACTTGGCTTCTGAATGTCCTAGAGCGATCAGGTTTGTTTTAGTGTACTCCAATCAACAGCCCCTACAACCACAAAAAGGAATGGAGTCATTAGCACTTATGGTTTTTAAATGGCACCCAGAATTATGTTGCACGAAGCACAATTTCACATCATTCTGGGTTCATTTGTGTGAAAACAAAGTCCAATCAGGCTGAAACGTTACAGGAAGGTAGAATCTATTGAGTTGTAAGTGATCTGAACGTTTCATGATGATAGCACTTTCCTAAGGGGGTCAAACCATGTCCCAAAGGTCACCGGATCTGGTGTCAATTTAAAGAAGTAGTCCAGTTACACATTTGTGGGCTTATAACTTGGCTTCTGAATGTCCTAGAGAGATCAGGTTTGTTTTAGTGTACTCCAATCAACAGCCCCTACAACCTCAAAAGGAATGGAGTCATTAGCTCTTATGGTTTGTAAATGGCACCCAGAATTATGTTGCACGAAGCACAATTTCACATCATTCTGGGTCCATTTGTGTGAAAACAAGGTCCAATCAGGCTGAAACGTTACAAGAAGGTAGAATCTATTGAGTTGTAAGTGATCTGAATGTTTCATGATGATCGCACATTCCTATAGGGGGTCAAACAATGTCCCAAAGGTCACCGGGCCTGGTGTCACTTTAAAGAAGTAGTCCAGTTACATCTTTGTGGGCTTATAACTTGGCTTCTGAATGTCCTAGAAAGGTTAGGTTTGTTTTAGTGTACTCCAATCAACAGCCCCTACAACCACAAAAAGGAATGGAGTCATTAGCACTTATGGTTTGTAAATGGCACCCAGAATTTTGTTGCACGAAGCACAATTTCACATCATTCTGGGTTCATTTGTGTGAAAACAAGGTCCAATCAGGCTGAAACGCTACAGGAAGGTAGAATCTATTGAGTTGTAAGTGATCTGAATGTTTCATGATGATCGCACATTCCTATAGGGGGTCAAACCATGTCCCAAAGGTCACCGGGCCTGGTGTCACTTTAAAGAAGTAGTCCAGTTACACCTTTGTGGGCTTATAACTTGGCTTCTGAATGTCCTAGAGAGGTCAGGTTTGTTTTAGTGTACTCCAATCAACAGCCCCTACAACCACAAAAAGGAATGGAGTCATTAGCACTTATGGTTTTTAAATGGCACCCAGAATTATGTTGCACAAAGCACAATTTCACATCATTCTGGGTTCATTTGTGTGAAAACAAGGTCCAATCAGGCTGAAACGTTACAGGAAGGTAGAATCTATTGAGTTGTAAGTGATCTGAACGTTTCATGATGATAGCACTTTCCTAAGGGGGTCAAACCATGTCCCAAAGGTCACCGGATCTGGTGTCAATTTAAAGAAGTAGTCCAGTTTCACATTTGTGGGCTTATAACTTGGCTTCTGAATGTCCTAGAGAGATCAGGTTTGTTTTAGTGTACTCCAATCAACAGCCCCTACAACCACAAAAAGGAATGGAGTCATTAGCTCTTATGGTTTGTAAATGGCACCCAGAATTATGTTGCACGAAGCACAATTTCTCATCATTCTGGGTCCATTTGTGTGAAAACAAGGTCCAATCAGGCTGAAACGTTACAAGAAGGTAGAATCTATTGAGTTGTAAGTGATCTGAACGTTTCATGATGATCGCACATTCCTATAGGGGGTAAAACCATGTCCCAAAGGTCACCGGGCCTGGTGTCACTTTAAAGAAGTAGTCCAGTTTAATCTTTGTGGGCTTATAACTTGGCTTCTGAATGTCCTAGAGAGGTTAGGTTTGTTTTAGTGTACTCCAATCAACAGCCCCTACAACCACAAAAAGGAATGGAGTCATTAGCACTTATGGTTTGTAAATGGCACCCAGAATTTTGTTGCACGAAGCACAATTTCACATCATTCCGGGGTCATTTGTGTGAAAACAAGGTCCAATCAGGCTGAAACTTTACAAGAAGGTAGAATCTATTGAGTTGTAAGTGATCTGAAAGTTTCAAGATGATCACACATTCCTATAGGGGGTAAAACCATGTCCCAAAGGTCACCGGGCCTGGTGTGACTTTAAAGAAGTAGTCCAGTTACATATTTGTGGGCTTATAACTTGGCTTCTGAATGTCCTAGAAAGGTTAGGTTTGTTTTAGTGTACTCCAATCAACAGCCCCTACATCCACAAAAAGGAATGGAGTCATTAGCACTTATGGTTTGTAAATGGCACCCAGAATTATGTTGCACGAAGCACAATTTCACATCATTCTGGGTTCATTTGTGTGAAAACAAGGTCCAATCAGGCTGAAACGTTACAAGAAGGTAGAATCTATTGAGCTGTAAGTGATCTGAACGTTTCATGATGATCGCACATTCCTATAGGGGGTCAAACCATGTCCCAAAGGTCACCGGGCCTGGTGTCACTTTAAAGAAGTAGTCCAGTTACACATTTGTGGGCTTATAACTTGGCTTCTGAATGTCCTAGAGCGATCAGGTTTGTTTTAGTGTACTCCAATCAACAGCCCTTACAACCACAAAAAGGAATGGAGTCATTAGCACTTATGGTTTTTAAATGGCACCCAGAATTATGTTGCACGAAGCACAATTTCACATCATTCTGGGTTCATTTGTGTGAAAACAAGGTCCAATCAGGCTGAAACGTTACAGGAAGGTAGAATCTATTGAGTTGTAAGTGATCTGAACGTTTCATGATGATAGCACATTCCTAAGGGGGTCAAACCATGTCCCAAAGGTCACCGGATCTGGTGTCAATTTAAAGAAGTAGTCCAGTTACACATTTGTGGGCTTATAACTTGGCTTCTGAATGTCCTAGAGAGATCAGGTTTGTTTTAGTGTACTCCAATCAACAGCCCCTACAACCTCAAAAAGGAATGGAGTCATTAGCTCTTATGGTTTGTAAATGGCACCCAGAATTATGTTGCACGAAGCACAATTTCACATCATTCTGGGTCCATTTGTGTGAAAACAAGGTCCAATCAGGCTGAAACTTTACAAGAAGGTAGAATCTATTGAGTTGTAAGTGATCTGAACGTTTCATGATGATCGCACATTCCTATAGGGGGTCAAACCATGTCCCAAAGGTCACCGGGCCTGGTGTCACTTTAAAGAAGTAGTCCAGTTACATCTTTGTGGGCTTATAACTTGGCTTCTGAATGTCCTAGAGAGGTTAGGTTTGTTTTAGTGTACTCCAATCAACAGCCCCTACAACCACAAAAAGGAATGGAGTCATTAGCACTTATGGTTTGTAAATGGCACCCAGAATTTTGTTGCACGAAGCACAATTTCACATCATTCTGGGTTCATTTGTGTGAAAACAAGGTCCAATCAGGCTGAAACGCTACAGGAAGGTAGAATCTATTGAGTTGTAAGTGATCTGAATGTTTCATGATGATCGCACATTCCTATAGGGGGTCAAACCATGTCCCAAAGGTCACCGGGCCTGGTGTCACTTTAAAGTAGTCCAGTTACACATTTGGGGGCTTATAACTTGGCTTCTGAATGTCCTAGAGAGATCAGGTTTGTTTTAGTGTACTCCAATCAACAGCCTCTACAACCACAAAAAGGAATGGAGTCATTAGCACTTATGGTTTGTAAATGGTGCCCAGAATTATGTTAGACGAAGCACAATTTCACATCATTCTGGGTCAATTTGTGTGAAAACAAGGTCCAATCCGGCTGAAACGCTACAAGAAGGTAGAATCTATTGAGTTGTAAGTGATCTGAACGTTTCAAGATGATCGCACATTCCTATAGGGGGTCAAACCATGTCCCAAAGGTCACCGGGCCAAGTGTCACTTTAAAGAAGTAGTCCAGTTACACCTTTGTGGGCTTATAACTTGGCTTCTGAATGTCCTAGAGAGGTTAGGTTTGTTTTAGTGTACTCCAATCAACAGCCCCTACAACCACAAAAAGGAATGGAGTCATTAGCACTTATGGTTTGTAAATGGCACCCAGAATTATTTTGCACGAAGCACAATTTCACATCATTCTGGGTTCATTTGTGTGAAAACAAGGTCCAATCAGGCTGAAACGTTACTGGAAGCTAGAATCTATTGAGTTGTAAGTGATCTGAACGTTTCATGATGATAGCGCTTTCATAAGGGGGTCAAACCATGTCCCAAAGGTCACCGGATCTGGTGTCAATTTAAAGAAGTAGTCCAGTTACACATTTGTGGGCTTATAACTTGGCTTCTGAATGTCCTAGAGAGATCAGGTTTGTTTTAATGTACTCCAATCAACAGCCCCTACAACTACAAAAAGGAATGGAGTCATTAGCATTTATGGTTTGTAAATGGCACCCAGAATTATGTTGCACGAAGCACAATTTCACATCATTCTGGGTTCATTTGTGTGAAAACAAGGTCCAATCCGGCTGAAACGTTACAGGAAGGTAGAATCTATTTAGTTGTAAGTGATCTGAACGTTTCATGATGATAGCTCTTTCCTAAGGGGATCAAACCATGTCCCAAAGGTCACCGGATCTGGTGTCAATTTAAAGAAGTAGTCCAGTTACACATTTGTGGGCTTATAACTTGGCTTCTGAATGTCCTAGAGAGATCAGGTTTGTTTTAGTGTACTCCAATCAACAGCCCCTACAACCACAAAAGGAATGGAGTCATTAGCCTTATGGTTTGTAAATGGCACCCAGAATTATGTTGCACGAAGCACAATTTCACATCATTCTGGGTCCTTTTGTGTGAAAACAAGGTCCAATCAGGCTGAAACATTACAAGAAGGTAGAATCTATTGAGTTGTAAGTGATCTGAACGTTTCATGATGATCTCACATTCCCATAGGGGGTCAAACCATGTCCCAAAGCTCACCGGGCCTAATGTCACTTTAAAGAAGTAGTCCAGTTACACCTTTGTGGGCTTATAACTTGGCTTCTGAATGTCCTAGAGAGGTCAGGTTTGTTTTAGTGTACTCCAATCAACAGCCCCTACAACCACAAAAAGGAATGGAGTCATTAGCACTTATGGTTTGTAAATGGCACCCAGAATTATGTTGCACGAAGCACAATTTCACATCATTCTGGGTCCATTTGTGTGAAAACAAGGTCCAATCAGGCTGAAACGTTACAGGAAGGTAGAATCTATTGAGTTGTAAGTGATCTGAACGTTTCATGATGATAGCACTTTCCTAAGGGGATCAAACCATGTCCCAAAGGTCACAGGATCTGGTGTCAATTTAAAGAAGTAGTCCAGTTACACATTTGTGGGCATATAACTTGGCTTCTGAATGTCCTAGAGAGATCAGGTTTGTTTTAATGTACTCCAATAAACAGCCCCCACAACCACAAAAAGGAATGGAGTCATTAGCATTTATGGTTTGTAAATGGCACCCAGAATTATGTTGCACGAAGCACAATTTCACATCATTCTGGGTTCATTTGTGTGAAAACAAGGTCCAATCAGGCTGAAACGTTACAGGAAGGTAGAATGTATTGGGTTGTAAGTGATCTGAACGTTTCATGATGATAGCACTTTCCTAAGGGGGTCAAACCATGTCCCAAAGGTCACCGGATCTGGTGTCAATTTAAAGAAGTAGTCCAGTTACACATTTGTGGGCTTATAACTTGGCTTCTGAATGTCCTAGAGAGATCAGGTTTGTTTTAATGTACTCCAATCAAGAGCCCCTACAAACACAAAAAGGAATGGAGTCATTAGCACTTATGGTTTGTAAATGGCACCCAGAATTATGTTGCACAATGCACAATTTCACATCATTCTGGGTCCATTTGTGAGAAAACAAGGTCCAATCAGGCTGAAACGCTACAAGAAGGTAGAATCTATTGAGTTGTAAGTGATCTGAACGTTTCAAGATGATCGCACATTCCTCTAGGGGGTAAAACCATTTCCCAAAGGTCACCGGGCCTGGTGTCACTTTAAAGAAGTAGTCCAGTTACACCTTTGTGGGCTTATAACTTGGCTTCTGAATGTCCTAGAGAGATCAGGTTTGTTTTAATGTACTCCAATCAACAGCCCCTACAACCACAAAAAGGAATGGAGATATTAGCACTTATGGTTTGTAAATGGCACCCAGAATTATGTTGCACGAAGCACAATTTCACATCATTCTGGGTTCATTTGTGTGAAAACAAGGTCCAATCAGGCTGAAACGTTACAGGAAGGTAGAATCTATTGAGTTGCAAGTGATCTGAACGTTTCATGATGATAGCACTTTCCTAAGGGGGTCAAACCATGTCCCAAAAGTCACCGGATCTGGTGTCAATTTAAAGAAGTAGTCCAGTTACACATTTGTGGGCTTATAACTTGGCTTCTGAATGTCCTAGAGAGATCAGGTTTGTTTTAGTGTACTCCAATCAACAGCCCCTACAACCACAAAAAGGAATGGAGTCATTAGCACTTATGGTTTGTATATGGCACCCAGAATTGTGTTGCACGAAGCAGAATTTCACATCATTCTGGGTCCATTTGTGTGAAAACAAGGTCCAATCAGGCTGAAACGCTACAAGAAGGTAGAATCTATTGAGTTGTAAGTGATCTGAACATTTCAAGATGATCGCACATTCCTATAGGGAGTAAAACCATGTCCCAAAGGTCACCGGGCCTGGTGTCAATTTAAAGTAGTAGTCCAGTTACACATTTGTTGGCTTATAACTTGGCTTCTTAATGTCCTAGAGAGGTTAGTTTGTTTTAGTGTACTCCAATCAACAGCCCCTAAAACCACAAAAAGGAATGGAGTCATTAGCACTTATGGTTTTTAAATGGCACCCAGAATTATGTTGCACGAAGCACAATTTCACATCATTCTGGGTTCATTTGTGTGAAAACAAGGTCCAATCAGGCTGAAACGTTACAGGAAGGTAGAATCTATTGAGTTGTAAGTGATCTGAACGTTTCATGATGATAGCACTTTCCTAAGGGGGTCAAACCATGTCCCAAAGGTCACCGGATCTGGTGTCAATTTAAAGAAGTAGTCCAGTTACACATTTGTGGGCTTATAACTTGGCTTCTGAATGTCCTAGAGAGATCAGGTTTGTTTTAGTGTACTCCAATCAACAGCCCCTACAACCACAAAAAGGAATGGAGTCATTAGCACTTAAGGTTTGTAAATGGCACCCAGAATTATGTTGCACGAAGCACAATTTCACATCATTCTGGGTTCATTTGTGTGAAAACAAGGTCCAATCAGGCTGAAACGTTACAGGAAGGTAGAATCTATTGAGTTGTAAGTGATCTGAACGTTTCATGATGATAGCACATTCCTAAGGGGGTCAAACCATGTCCCAAAGGTCACCGGATCTGGTGTCAATTTAAAGAAGTAGTCCAGTTACACATTTGTGGGCTTATAACTTGGCTTCTGAATGTCCTAGAGAGATCAGGTTTGTTTTAGTGTACTCCAATCAACAGCCCCTACAACCTCAAAAAGGAATGGAGTCATTAGCTCTTATGGTTTGTAAATGGCACCCAGAATTATGTTGCACGAAGCACAATTTCACATCATTCTGGGTCCATTTGTGTGAAAACAAGGTCCAATCAGGCTGAAACTTTACAAGAAGGTAGAATCTATTGAGTTGTAAGTGATCTGAACGTTTCATGATGATCGCACATTCCTATAGGGGGTCAAACCATGTCCCAAAGGTCACCGGGCCTGGTGTCACTTTAAAGAAGTAGTCCAGTTACATCTTTGTGGGCTTATAACTTGGCTTCTGAATGTCCTAGAGAGGTTAGGTTTGTTTTAGTGTACTCCAATCAACAGCCCCTACAACCACAAAAAGGAATGGAGTCATTAGCACTTATGGTTTGTAAATGGCACCCAGAATTTTGTTGCACGAAGCAGAATTTCACATCATTTTGGGTTCATTTGTGTGAAAACAAGGTCCAATCAGGCTGAAACGCTACAGGAAGGTAGAATCTATTGAGTTGTAAGTGATCTGAATGTTTCATGATGATCGCACATTCCTATAGGGGGTCAAACCATGTCCCAAAGGTCACCGGGCCTGGTGTCACTTTAAAGTAGTCCAGTTACACATTTGGGGGCTTATAACTTGGCTTCTGAATGTCCTAGAGAGATCAGGTTTGTTTTAGTGTACTCCAATCAACAGCCTCTACAACCACAAAAAGGAATGGAGTCATTAGCACTTATGGTTTGTAAATGGTACCCAGAATTATGTTAGACGAAGCACAATTTCACATCATTCTGGGTCAATTTGTGTGAAAACAAGGTCCAATCCGGCTGAAACGCTACAAGAAGGTAGAATCTATTGAGTTGTAAGTGATCTGAACGTTTCAAGATGATCGCACATTCCTATAGGGGGTCAAACCATGTCCCAAAGGTCACCGGGCCAAGTGTCACTTTAAAGAAGTAGTCCAGTTACACCTTTGTGGGCTTATAACTTGGCTTCTGAATGTCCTAGAGAGGTTAGGTTTGTTTTAGTGTACTCCAATCAACAGCCCCTACAACCACAAAAAGGAATGGAGTCATTAGCACTTATGGTTTGTAAATGGCACCCAGAATTATTTTGCACGAAGCACAATTTCACATCATTCTGGGTTCATTTGTGTGAAAACAAGGTCCAATCAGGCTGAAACGTTACTGGAAGCTAGAATCTATTGAGTTGTAAGTGATCTGAACGTTTCATGATGATAGCGCTTTCATAAGGGGGTCAAACCATGTCCCAAAGGTCACCGGATCTGGTGTCAATTTAAAGAAGTAGTCCAGTTACACATTTGTGGGCTTATAACTTGGCTTCTGAATGTCCTAGAGAGATCAGGTTTGTTTTAATGTACTCCAATCAACAGCCCCTACAACTACAAAAAGGAATGGAGTCATTAGCATTTATGGTTTGTAAATGGCACCCAGAATTATGTTGCACGAAGCACAATTTCACATCATTCTGGGTTCATTTGTGTGAAAACAAGGTCCAATCCGGCTGAAACGTTACAGGAAGGTAGAATCTATTTAGTTGTAAGTGATCTGAACGTTTCATGATGATAGCTCTTTCCTAAGGGGATCAAACCATGTCCCAAAGGTCACCGGATCTGGTGTCAATTTAAAGAAGTAGTCCAGTTACACATTTGTGGGCTTATAACTTGGCTTCTGAATGTCCTAGAGAGATCAGGTTTGTTTTAGTGTACTCCAATCAACAGCCCCTACAACCACAAAAGGAATGGAGTCATTAGCCTTATGGTTTGTAAATGGCACCCAGAATTATGTTGCACGAAGCACAATTTCACATCATTCTGGGTCCTTTTGTGTGAAAACAAGGTCCAATCAGGCTGAAACATTACAAGAAGGTAGAATCTATTGAGTTGTAAGTGATCTGAACGTTTCATGATGATCTCACATTCCCATAGGGGGTCAAACCATGTCCCAAAGCTCACCGGGCCTAATGTCACTTTAAAGAAGTAGTCCAGTTACACCTTTGTGGGCTTATAACTTGGCTTCTGAATGTCCTAGAGAGGTCAGGTTTGTTTTAGTGTACTCCAATCAACAGCCCCTACAACCACAAAAAGGAATGGAGTCATTAGCACTTATGGTTTGTAAATGGCACCCAGAATTATGTTGCACGAAGCACAATTTCACATCATTCTGGGTCCATTTGTGTGAAAACAAGGTCCAATCAGGCTGAAACGTTACAGGAAGGTAGAATCTATTGAGTTGTAAGTGATCTGAACGTTTCATGATGATAGCACTTTCCTAAGGGGATCAAACCATGTCCCAAAGGTCACAGGATCTGGTGTCAATTTAAAGAAGTAGTCCAGTTACACATTTGTGGGCATATAACTTGGCTTCTGAATGTCCTAGAGAGATCAGGTTTGTTTTAATGTACTCCAATAAACAGCCCCCACAACCACAAAAAGGAATGGAGTCATTAGCATTTATGGTTTGTAAATGGCACCCAGAATTATGTTGCACGAAGCACAATTTCACATCATTCTGGGTTCATTTGTGTGAAAACAAGGTCCAATCAGGCTGAAACGTTACAGGAAGGTAGAATCTATTTAGTTGTAAGTGATCTGAATGTTTCATGATGATAGCACTCTCCTAAGGGGGTCAAACCATGTCGCAAAGGTCACCTGATCTGGTGTCAATTTAAAGAAGTAGTCCAGTTACACATTTGTTGGCTTATAACTTGGCTTCTAAATGTCCTAGAGATATCAGGTTTGTTTTAATGTACTCCAATCAACAGCCCCTACAACCACAAAAAGGAATTGAGTCATTAGCACTTATGGTATGTAAATGGCAGCCAGAATTATGTTGCACGAAGCACAATTTCACATCATTCTGGGTTCATTTGTGTGAAAACAAGGTCCAATCAGGCTGAAACGTTACAGGAAGGTAGAATGTATTGGGTTGTAAGTGATCTGAACGTTTCATGATGATAGCACTTTCCTAAGGGGGTCAAACCATGTCCCAAAGGTCACCGGATCTGGTGTCAATTTAAAGAAGTAGTCCAGTTACACATTTGTGGGCTTATAACTTGGCTTCTGAATGTCCTAGAGAGATCAGGTTTGTTTTAATGTACTCCAATCAAGAGCCCCTACAAACACAAAAAGGAATGGAGTCATTAGCACTTATGGTTTGTAAATGGCACCCAGAATTATGTTGCACAATGCACAATTTCACATCATTCTGGGTCCATTTGTGAGAAAACAAGGTCCAATCAGGCTGAAACGCTACAAGAAGGTAGAATCTATTGAGTTGTAAGTGATCTGAACGTTTCAAGATGATCGCACATTCCTCTAGGGGGTAAAACCATTTCCCAAAGGTCACCGGGCCTGGTGTCACTTTAAAGAAGTAGTCCAGTTACACCTTTGTGGGCTTATAACTTGGCTTCTGAATGTCCTAGAGAGATCAGGTTTGTTTTAATGTACTCCAATCAACAGCCCCTACAACCACAAAAAGGAATGGAGATATTAGCACTTATGGTTTGTAAATGGCACCCAGAATTATGTTGCACGAAGCACAATTTCACATCATTCTGGGTTCATTTGTGTGAAAACAAGGTCCAATCAGGCTGAAACGTTACAGGAAGGTAGAATCTATTGAGTTGCAAGTGATCTGAACGTTTCATGATGATAGCACTTTCCTAAGGGGGTCAAACCATGTCCCAAAAGTCACCGGATCTGGTGTCAATTTAAAGAAGTAGTCCAGTTACACATTTGTGGGCTTATAACTTGGCTTCTGAATGTCCTAGAGAGATCAGGTTTGTTTTAGTGTACTCCAATCAACAGCCCCTACAACCACAAAAAGGAATGGAGTCATTAGCACTTATGGTTTGTATATGGCACCCAGAATTGTGTTGCACGAAGCAGAATTTCACATCATTCTGGGTCCATTTGTGTGAAAACAAGGTCCAATCAGGCTGAAACGCTACAAGAAGGTAGAATCTATTGAGTTGTAAGTGATCTGAACATTTCAAGATGATCGCACATTCCTATAGGGAGTAAAACCATGTCCCAAAGGTCACCGGGCCTGGTGTCAATTTAAAGTAGTAGTCCAGTTACACATTTGTTGGCTTATAACTTGGCTTCTTAATGTCCTAGAGAGGTTAGTTTGTTTTAGTGTACTCCAATCAACAGCCCCTAAAACCACAAAAAGGAATGGAGTCATTAGCACTTATGGTTTTTAAATGGCACCCAGAATTATGTTGCACGAAGCACAATTTCACATCATTCTGGGTTCATTTGTGTGAAAACAAGGTCCAATCAGGCTGAAACGTTACAGGAAGGTAGAATCTATTGAGTTGTAAGTGATCTGAACGTTTCATGATGATAGCACTTTCCTAAGGGGGTCAAACCATGTCCCAAAGGTCACCGGATCTGGTGTCAATTTAAAGAAGTAGTCCAGTTACACATTTGTGGGCTTATAACTTGGCTTCTGAATGTCCTAGAGAGATCAGGTTTGTTTTAGTGTACTCCAATCAACAGCCCCTACAACCACAAAAAGGAATGGAGTCATTAGCACTTAAGGTTTGTAAATGGCACCCAGAATTATGTTGCACGAAGCACAATTTCACATCATTCTGGGTCCATTTGTGTGAAAACAAGGTCCAATCAGGCTGAAACGCTACAAGAAGGTAGAATCTCTTGAGTTGTAAGTGATCTGAACGTTTCAAGATGATCGCTCATTCCTATAGGGGGTAAAACCATGTCCCAAAGGTCACCGGGCCTGGTGTCACTTTAAAGAAGTAGTCCAGTTACACCTTTGTGGTCTTATAACTTGGCTTCTGAATGTCCTAGAGAGGTTAGGTTTGTTTTAGTGTTCTCCAATCAACAGCCCGTACAACCACAAAAAGGAATGGAGTCATTAGCACTTATGGTTTGTAAATGGCACCCAGAATTATGTTGCACGAAGCACAATTTCACATCATTCTGGGTCCATTTGTGTGAAAACAAGGTCCAATCAGGCTGAAACGTTACAGGAAGGTAGAATCTATTGAGTTGTAAGTGATCTGAACGTTTCATGATGATAACACTTTCCTAAGGGGGTCAAACCATGTCCCAAAGGTCACCGGATCTGGTGTCAATTTAAAGAAGTAGTCCAGTTACACATTTGTGGGCTTATAACTTCGCTTCTGAATGTCCTAGAGATATCAGGTTTGTTTTAATGTACTCCAATCAACAGCCCCTACAACCACAAAAAGGAATGGAGTCATTAGCACTTATGGTATGTAAATGGCACCCAGAATTATGTTGCACGAAGCACAATTTCACATCATTCTGGGTTCATTTGTGTGAAAACAAGGTCCAATCAGGCTGAAACGTTACAGGAAGGTAGAATGTATTGGGTTGTAAGTGATCTGAACGTTTCATGATGATAGCACTTTCCTAAGGGGGTCAAACCATGTCCCAAAGGTCACCGGATCTGGTGTCAATTTAAAGAAGTAGTCCCGTTACACATTTGTGGGCTTATAACTTGGCTTCTGAATGTCCTAGAGAGATCAGGTTTGTTTTAATGTACTCCAATCAAGAGCCCCTACTAACACAAAAAGGAATGGAGTCATTAGCACTTATGGTTTGTAAATGGCACCCAGAATTATGTTGCACGATGCACAATTTCACATCATTCTGTGTCCATTTGTGTGAAAACAAGGTCCAATCAGGCTGAAACGCTACAAGAAGGTAGAATCTATTGAGTTGTAAGTGATCTGAACGTTTCAAGATGATCGCACATTCCTCTAGGGGGTAAAACCATTTCCCAAAGGTCACCGGGCCTGGTGTCACTTTAAAGAAGTAGTCCAGTTACACCTTTGTGGGCTTATAACTTGGCTTCTGAATGTCCTAGAGAGATCAGGTTTGTTTTAATGTACTCCAATCAACAGCCCCTACAACCACAAAAAGGAATGGAGATATTAGCACTTATGGTTTGTAAATGGCACCCAGAATTATGTTGCACGAAGCACAATTTCACATCATTCTGGGTTCATTTGTGTGAAAACAAGGTCCAATCAGGCTGAAACGTTACAGGAAGGTAGAATCTATTGAGTTGCAAGTGATCTGAACGTTTCATGATGATAGCACTTTCCTAAGGGGGTCAAACCATGTCCCAAAAGTCACCGGATCTGGTGTCAATTTAAAGAAGTAGTCCAGTTACACATTTGTGGGCTTATAACTTGGCTTCTGAATGTCCTAGAGAGATCAGGTTTGTTTTAGTGTACTCCAATCAACAGCCCCTACAACCACAAAAAGGAATGGAGTCATTAGCACTTATGGTTTGTATATGGCACCCAGAATTGTGTTGCACGAAGCACAATTTCACATCATTCTGGGTCCATTTGTGTGAAAACAAGGTCCAATCAGGCTGAAACGCTACAAGAAGGTAGAATCTATTGATTTGTAAGTGATCTGAACATTTCAAGATGATCGCACATTCCTATAGGGGGTAAAACCATGTCCCAAAGGTCACCGGGCCTGGTGTCAATTTAAAGTAGTAGTCCAGTTACACATTTGTTGGCTTATAACTTGGCTTCTTAATGTCCTAGAGAGGTTAGTTTGTTTTAGTGTACTCCAATCAACAGCCCCTAAAACCACAAAAAGGAATGGAGTAATTAGCACTTATGGTTTGTAAATGGCACCCAGAATTATGTTGCACGAAGCAAAATTTCACATCATTCTGGGTCCATTTGTGTGAAAACAAGGTCCAATCAGGCTGAAACGTTACAAGAAGGTAGAATCTATTGAGTTGTAAGTGATCTGAACGTTTCATGATGATCGCACATTCCTATTGGGGGTCAAACCATGTCCCAAAGGTCACCGGATCTGGTGTCAATTTAAAGAAGTAGTCCAGTTACACCTTTGTGGGCTTATAACTTGGCTTCTGAATGTCCTAGAGAGCTCAGGTTTGTTTTAATGTACTCCAACCAACAGCCCCTACAACCACAAAAAGGAATTGAGTCATTAGCACTTATGGTTTGTATATGGCACCCAGAATTGTGTTGCACGAAGCAGAATTTCACATCATTCTGGGTCCATTTGTGTGAAAACAAGGTCCAATCAGGCTGAAACGCTACAAGAAGGTAGAATCTATTGAGTTGTAAGTGATCTGAACATTTCAAGATGATCGCACATTCCTATAGGGAGTAAAACCATGTCCCAAAGGTCAACGGGCCTGGTGTCAATTTAAAGTAGTAGTCCAGTTACACATTTGTTGGCTTATAACTTGGCTTCTTAATGTCCTAGAGAGGTTAGTTTGTTTTAGAGTACTCCAATCAACAGCCCCTAAAACCACAAAAAGGAATGGAGTCATTAGCACTTATGGTTTTTAAATGGCACCCAGAATTATGTTGCACGAAGCACAATTTCACATCATTCTGGGTTCATTTGTGTGAAAACAAGGTCCAATCAGGCTGAAACGTTACAGGAAGGTAGAATCTATTGAGTTGTAAGTGATCTGAACGTTTCATGATGATAGCACTTTCCTAAGGGGGTCAAACCATGTCCCAAAGGTCACCGGATCTGGTGTCAATTTAAAGAAGTAGTCCAGTTACACATTTGTGGGCTTATAACTTGGCTTCTGAATGTCCTAGAGAGATCAGGTTTGTTTTAGTGTACTCCAATCAACAGCCCCTACAACCACAAAAAGGAATGGAGTCATTAGCACTTAAGGTTTGTAAATGGCACCCAGAATTATGTTGCACGAAGCACAATTTCACATCATTCTGGGTCCATTTGTGTGAAAACAAGGTCCAATCAGGCTGAAACGCTACAAGAAGGTAGAATCTCTTGAGTTGTAAGTGATCTGAACGTTTCAAGATGATCGCTCATTCCTATAGGGGGTAAAACCATGTCCCAAAGGTCACCGGGCCTGGTGTCACTTTAAAGAAGTAGTCCAGTTACACCTTTGTGGTCTTATAACTTGGCTTCTGAATGTCCTAGAGAGGTTAGGTTTGTTTTAGTGTTCTCCAATCAACAGCCCCTACAACCACAAAAAGGAATGGAGTCATTAGCACTTATGGTTTGTAAATGGCACCCAGAATTATGTTGCACGAAGCACAATTTCACATCATTCTGGGTCCATTTGTGTGAAAACAAGGTCCAATCAGGCTGAAACGTTACAGGAAGGTAGAATCTATTGAGTTGTAAGTGATCTGAACGTTTCATGATGATAACACTTTCCTAAGGGGGTCAAACCATGTCCCAAAGGTCACCGGATCTGGTGTCAATTTAAAGAAGTAGTCCAGTTACACATTTGTGGGCTTATAACTTCGCTTCTGAATGTCCTAGAGATATCAGGTTTGTTTTAATGTACTCCAATCAACAGCCCCTACAACCACAAAAAGGAATGGAGTCATTAGCACTTATGGTATGTAAATGGCACCCAGAATTATGTTGCACGAAGCACAATTTCACATCATTCTGGGTTCATTTGTGTGAAAACAAGGTCCAATCAGGCTGAAACGTTACAGGAAGGTAGAATGTATTGGGTTGTAAGTGATCTGAACGTTTCATGATGATAGCACTTTCCTAAGGGGGTCAAACCATGTCCCAAAGGTCACCGGATCTGGTGTCAATTTAAAGAAGTAGTCCAGTTACACATTTGTGGGCTTATAACTTGGCTTCTGAATGTCCTAGAGAGATCAGGTTTGTTTTAATGTACTCCAATCAAGAGCCCCTACAAACACAAAAAGGAATGGAGTCATTAGCACTTATGGTTTGTAAATGGCACCCAGAATTATGTTGCACGATGCACAATTTCACATCATTCTGTGTCCATTTGTGTGAAAACAAGGTCCAATCAGGCTGAAACGCTACAAGAAGGTAGAATCTATTGAGTTGTAAGTGATCTGAACGTTTCAAGATGATCTCACATTCCTCTAGGGGGTAAAACCATTTCCCAAAGGTCACCGGGCCTGGTGTCACTTTAAAGAAGTAGTCCAGTTACACCTTTGTGGGCTTATAACTTGGCTTCTGAATGTCCTAGAGAGATCAGGTTTGTTTTAATGTACTCCAATCAACAGCCCCTACAACCACAAAAAGGAATGGAGATATTAGCACTTATGGTTTGTAAATGGCACCCAGAATTATGTTGCACGAAGCACAATTTCACATCATTCTGGGTTCATTTGTGTGAAAACAAGGTCCAATCAGGCTGAAACGTTACAGGAAGGTAGAATCTATTGAGTTGCAAGTGATCTGAACGTTTCATGATGATAGCACTTTCCTAAGGGGGTCAAACCATGTCCCAAAAGTCACCGGATCTGGTGTCAATTTAAAGAAGTAGTCCAGTTACACATTTGTGGGCTTATAACTTGGCTTCTGAATGTCCTAGAGAGATCAGGTTTGTTTTAGTGTACTCCAATCAACAGCCCCTACAACCACAAAAAGGAATGGAGTCATTAGCACTTATGGTTTGTATATGGCACCCAGAATTGTGTTGCACGAAGCACAATTTCACATCATTCTGGGTCCATTTGTGTGAAAACAAGGTCCAATCAGGCTGAAACGCTACAAGAAGGTAGAATCTATTGATTTGTAAGTGATCTGAACATTTCAAGATGATCGCACATTCCTATAGGGGGTAAAACCATGTCCCAAAGGTCACCGGGCCTGGTGTCAATTTAAAGTAGTAGTCCAGTTACACATTTGTTGGCTTATAACTTGGCTTCTTAATGTCCTAGAGAGGTTAGTTTGTTTTAGTGTACTCCAATCAACAGCCCCTAAAACCACAAAAAGGAATGGAGTCATTAGCACTTATGGTTTGTAAATGGCACCCAGAATTATGTTGCACGAAGCACAATTTCACATCATTCTGGGTTCATTTGTGTGAAAACAAGGTCCAATCAGGCTGAAACGTTACAGGAAGGTAGAATCTATTGAGTTGTAAGTGATCTGAACGTTTCATGATGATAGCACTTTCCTAAGGGGGTCAAACCATGTCCCAAAGGTCACCGGATCTGGTGTCAATTTAAAGAAGTAGTCCAGTTACACATTTGTGGGCTTATAACTTGGCTTCTGAATGTCCTAGAGAGATCAGGTTTGTTTTAGTGTACTCCAATCAACAGCCTCTACAACCACAAAAAGGAATGGAGTCATTAGCACTTAAGGTTTGTAAATGGCACCCAGAATTATGTTGCACGAAGCACAATTTCACATCATTCTGGGTCCATTTGTGTGAAAACAAGGTCCAATCAGGCTGAAACGCTACAAGAAGGTAGAATCTCTTGAGTTGTAAGTGATCTGAACGTTTCAAGATGATCGCTCATTCCTATAGGGGGTAAAACCATGTCCCAAAGGTCACCGGGCCTGGTGTCACTTTAAAGAAGTAGTCCAGTTACACCTTTGTGGTCTTATAACTTGGCTTCTGAATGTCCTAGAGAGGTTAGGTTTGTTTTAGTGTTCTCCAATCAACAGCCCCTACAACCACAAAAAGGAATTGAGTCATTAGCACTTATGGTTTGTAAATGGCACCCAGAATTATGTTGCACGAAGCACAATTTCACATCATTCTGGGTCCATTTGTGTGAAAACAAGGTCCAATCAGGCTGAAACGTTACAGGAAGGTAGAATCTATTGAGTTGTAAGTGATCTGAACGTTTCATGATGATAACACTTTCCTAAGGGGGTCAAACCATGTCCCAAAGGTCACCGGATCTGGTGTCAATTTAAAGAAGTAGTCCAGTTACACATTTGTGGGCTTATAACTTGGCTTCTGAATGTTCTAGAGAGATCAGGTTTGTTTTAATGTACTCCAATAATCAGCCCCTACAACCACAAAAAGGAATGGAGTCATTAGCATTTATGGTTTGTAAATGGCACCCAGAATTATGTTGCACGAAGCACAATTTCACATCATTCTGGGTTCATTTGTGTGAAAACAAGGTCCAATCAGGCTGAAACGTTACAGGAAGGTAGAATCTATTGAGTTGTAAGTGATCTGAAAGTTTCATGATGATAGCACTTTCCTAAGGGGGTCAAACCATGTCGCAAAGGTCACCGGATCTGGTGTCAATTTAAAGAAGTAGTCCAGTTACACATTTGTTGGCTTATAACTTGGCTTCTGAATGTCCTAGAGATATCAGGTTTGTTTTAATGTACTCCAATCAACAGCCCCTACAACCACAAAAAGGAATGGAGTCATTAGCACTTATGGTATGTAAATGGCACCCAGAATTATGTTGCACGAAGCACAATTTCACATCATTCTGGGTTCATTTGTGTGAAAACAAGGTCCAATCAGGCTGAAACGTTACAGGAAGGTAGAATGTATTGAGTTGTAAGTGATCTGAACGTTTCATGATGATAGCACTTTCCTAAGGGGGTCAAACCATGTCCCAAAGGTCACCGGATCTGGTGTCAATTTAAAGAAGTAGTCCAGTTACACATTTGTGGGCTTATAACTTGGCTTCTGAATGTCCTAGAGAGGTTAGTTTGTTTTAGTGTACTCCAATCAACAGCCCCTAAAACCACAAAAAGGAATGGAGTCATTAGCACTTATGGTTTGTAAATGGCACCCAGAATTATGTTGCACGAAGCACAATTTCACATCATTCTGGGTTCATTTGTGTGAAAACAAGGTCCAATCAGGCTGAAACGTTACAGGAAGGTATAATCTATTGAGTTGTAAGTGATCTGAACGTTTCATGATGATAGCACTTTCCTAAGGGGGTCAAACCATGTCCCAAAGGTCACCGGATCTGGTGTCAATTCAAAGAAGTAGTCCAGTTACACATTTGTGGGCTTATAACTTGGCTTCTGAATGTCCTAGAGAGATCAGGTTTGTTTTAGTGTACTCCAATCAACAGCCCCTACAACCACAAAAAGGAATGGAGTCATTAGCACTTAAGGTTTGTAAATGGCACCCAGAATTATGTTGCACGAAGCACAATTTCACATCATTCTGGGTCCATTTGTGTGAAAAAAAGGTCCAATCAGGCTGAAACGCTACAAGAAGGTAGAATCTCTTGAGTTGTAAGTGATCTGAACGTTTCAAGATGATCGCTCACTCCTATAGGGGGTAAAACCATGTCCCAAAGGTCACCGGGCCTGGTGTCACTTTAAAGAACTAGTCCAGTTACACCTTTGTGGGCTTATAACTTGGCTTCTGAATGTCCTAGAGAGGTTAGGTTTGTTTTAGTGTTCTCCAATCAACAGCCCCTACAACCACAAAAAGGAATGGAGTCATTAGCACTTATGGTTTGTAAATGGCACCCAGAATTATGTTGCACGAAGCACAATTTCACATCATTCTGGGTCCATTTGTGTGAAAACAAGGTCCAATCAGGCTGAAACGTTACAGGAAGGTAGAATCTATTGAGTTGTAAGTGATCTGAACGTTTCATGATGATAACACTTTCCTAAGGGGGTCAAACCATGTCCCAAAGGTCACCGGATCTGGTGTCAATTTAAAGAAGTAGTCCAGTTACACATTTGTGGGCTTATAACTTGGCTTCTGAATGTCCTAGAGAGATCAGGTTTGTTTTAATGTACTCCAACCAACAGCCCCTACAACCACAAAAAGGAATTGAGTCATTAGCACTTATGGTTTTTAAATGGCACCCAGAATTATGTTGCACGAAGCACAATTTCACATCATTCTGGGTCCATTTGTGTGAAAACAAGGTCCAATCAGGCTGAAACGTTACAGGAAGGTAGAATCTATTGAGTTGTAAGTGATCTGAACGTTTCAAGATGATCGCACATATCTATAGGGGGTCAAACCATGTCCCAAAGGTCACCGGATCTGGTGTCAATTTAAAGAAGTAGTCCAGTTACACCTTTGTGGTATTATAACTTGGCTTCTGAATGTCCTAGAGAGGTTAGGTTTGTTTTACTGTTCTACAATCAACAGCCCCTACAACCACAAAAAGAAATGGAGTCATTAGCACTTATGGTTTGTAAATGGCACCCAGAATTATGTTGCACGAAGCACAATTTCACATCATTCTGGGTCCATTTGTGTGAAAACAAGGTCCAATCAGGCTGAAACGTTACAGGAAGGTAGAATCTATTGAGTTGTAAGTGATCTGAACGTTTCATGATGATAACACTTTCCTAAGGGGGTCAAACCATGTCCCAAAGGTCACCGGATCTGGTGTCAATTTAAAGAAGTAGTCCAGTTACACATTTGTGGGCTTATAACTTGGCTTCTGAATGTCCTAGAGAGATCAGGTTTGTTTTAATGTACTCCAACCAACAGCCCCTACAACCACAAAAAGGAATTGAGTCATTAGCACTTATGGTTTTTAAATGGCACCCAGAATTATGTTGCACGAAGCACAATTTCACATCATTCTGGGTCCATTTGTGTGAAAACAAGGTCCAATCAGGCTGAAACGTTACAGGAAGGTAGAATCTATTGAGTTGCAAGTGATCTGAACGTTTCATGATGATAGCACTTTCCTAAGGGGGTCAAACCATGTCCCAAAAGTCACCGGATCTGGTGTCAATTTAAAGAAGTAGTCCAGTTACACATTTGTGGGCTTATAACTTGGCTTCTGAATGTCCTAGAGAGATCAGGTTTGTTTTAGTGTACTCCAATCAACAGCCCCTACAACCACAAAAAGGAATGGAGTCATTAGCACTTATGGTTTGTATATGGCACCCAGAATTATGTTGCACGAAGCACAATTCACATCATTCTGGGTCCATTTGTGTGAAAACAAGGTCCAATCAGGCTGAAACGCTACAAGAAGGTAGAATCTATTGAGTTGTAAGTGATCTGAACGTTTCAAGATGATTGCACATTCCTATAGGGGGTAAAACCATTTCCCAAAGGTCACCGGGCCTGGTGTCAATTTAAAGTAGTAGTCCAGTTACACATTTGTGGGCTTATAACTTGGCTTCTGAATGTCCTAGAGAGGTTAGGTTTGTTTTAGTGTACTCCAATCAACAGCCCCTAAAACCACAAAAAGGAATGGAGTCATTAGCACTTATGGTTTGTAAATGGCACCCCGAATTATGTTGCACGAAGCACAATTTCACATCATTCGGGGTTCATTTGTGTTAAAACAAGGTCCAATCAGGCTGAAACGTTACAGGAAGGTAGAATCTATTGAGTTGTAAGTGATCTGAACGTTTCATGATGATAGCACTTTCCTAAGGGGGTCAAACCATGTCCCAAAGGTCACCGGATCTGGTGTCAATTTAAAGAAGTAGTCCAGTTACACATTTGTGGGCTTATAACTCGACTTCTTAATGTCCTAGAGAGATCAGGTTTGTTTTAGTGTACTCCAATCAACAGCCCCTACAACCACAAAAAGGAATGGAGTCATTAGCACTTAAGGTTTGTAAATGGCACCCAGAATTATGTTGCACGAAGCACAATTTCACATCATTCTGGGTCCATTTGTGTGAAAACAAGGTCCAATCAGGCTGAAACGCTACAAGAAGGTAGAATCTCTTGAGTTGTAAGTGATCTGAACGTTTCAAGATGATCGCTCATTCCTATAGGGGGTAAAACCATGTCCCAAAGGTCACCGGGCCTGGTGTCACTTTAAAGAAGTAGTCCAGTTACACCTTTGTGGGCTCATAACTTGGCTTCTGAATGTCCTAGAGAGGTCAGGTTTGTTTTAGTGTACTCCAATCAACAGCCCCTACAACCACAAAAAGGAATGGAGTCATTAGCACTTATGGTTTGTAAATGGCACCCAGAATTATGTTGCACGAAGCACAATTTCACATCATTCTGTGTTCATTTGTGTGAAAACAAGGTCCAATCAGGCTGAAATGTTACAGGAAGGTAGAATCTATTTAGTTGTAAGTGATCTGAACGTTTTCATGATGATAGCGCTTTCCTAAGGGGATCAGACCATGTCCCAAATGTCACCGGATCTGGTGTCAATTTAAAGAAGTAGTCCAGTTACACATTTGTGGGCTTATAACTTGGCTTCTGAATGTCCTAGAGAGATCAGGTTTGTTTTAGTGTACTCCAATCAACAGCCCCTACAACCACAAAAGGAATGGAGTCATTAGCCTTATGGTTTGTAAATGGCACCCAGAATTATGTTGCACGAAGCACAATTTCACATCATTCTGGGTCCTTTTGTGTGAAAACAAGGTCCAATCAGGCTGAAACATTACAAGAAGGTAGAATCTATTGAGTTGTAAGTGATCTGAACGTTTCATGATGATCTCACATTCCCATAGGGGGTCAAACCATGTCCCAAAGCTCACCGGGCCTGGTGTCACTTTAAAGAAGTAGTCCAGTTACACCTTTGTGGGCTTATAACTTGGCTTCTGAATGTCCTAGAGAGGTCAGGTTTGTTTTAGTGTACTCCAATCAACAGCCCCTACAACCACAAAAAGGAATGGAGTCATTAGCACTTATGGTTTGTAAATGGCACCCAGAATTATGTTGCACGAAGCACAATTTCACATCATTCTGGGTCCATTTGTGTGAAAACAAGGTCCAATCAGGCTGAAACGTTACAGGAAGGTAGAATCTATTTAGTTGTAAGTGATCTGAACGTTTCATGATGATAGCACTTTCCTAAGGGGGTCAAACCATGTCGCAAAGGTCACCGGATCTGGTGTCAACTTAAAGAAGTAGTCCAGTTACACATTTGTTGGCTTATAACTTGGCTTCTGAATGTCCTAGAGATATCAGGTTTGTTTTAATGTACTCCAATCAACAGCCCCTACAACCACAAAAAGGAATGGAGTCATTAGCACTTATGGTATGTAAATGGCACCCAGAATTATGTTGCACGAAGCACAATTTCACATCATTCTGGGTTCATTTGTGTGAAAACAAGGTCCAATCAGGCTGAAACGTTACAGGAAGGTAGAATGTATTGAGTTGTAAGTGATCTGAACGTTTCATGATGATAGCACTTTCCTAAGGGGGTCAAACCATGTCCCAAAGGTCACCGGATCTGGTGTCAATTTAAAGAAGTAGTCCAGTTACACATTTGTGGGCTTATAACTTGGCTTCTGAATGTCCTAGAGAGATCAGGTTTGTTTTAATGTACTCCAATCAAGAGCCCCTACAAACACAAAAAGGAATGGAGTCATTAGCACTTATGGTTTGTAAATGGCACCCAGAATTATGTTGCACGAAGCACAATTTCACATCATTCTGGGTTCATTTGTGTGAAATCAAGGTCCAATCAGGCTGAAACGTCACAGGAAGGTAGAATCTATTGAGTTGCAAGTGATCTGAACGTTTCATGATGATAGGACTTTCCGAAGGGGGTCAAACCATGTCCCAAAAGTCACCGGATCTGGTGTCAATTTAAAGAAGTAGTCCAGTTACACATTTGTGGGCTTATAACTTGGCTTCTGAATGTCCTAGAGAGATCAGGTTTGTTTTAGTGTACTCCAATCAACAGCCCCTACAACCACAAAAAGGAATGGAGTCGTTAGCACTTATGGTTTGTATATGGCACCCAGAATTATGTTGCACGAAGCACAATTTCACATCATTCTGGGTCCATTTGTGTGAAAACAAGGTCCATTCAGGCTGAAACGCTACAAGCAGGTAGAATCTATTGAGTTGTAAGTGATCTGAACGTTTCAAGATGATCGCACATTCCTATAGGGGGTAAAACCATGTCCCAAAGGTCACCGGGCCTGATGTCAATTTAAAGTAGTAGTCGAGTTACACGTTTGTTGGCTTATAACTTGGCTTCTGAATGTCCTAGAGAGGTTAGTTTGTTTTAGTGTACTCCAATCAACAGCCCCTAAAACCACAAAAAGGAATGGAGTCATTAGCACTTATGGTTTGTAAATGGCACCCAGAATTATGTTGCACGAAGCACAATTTCACATCATTCTGGGTTCATTTGTGTGAAAACAAGGTCCAATCAGGCTGAAACGTTACAGGAAGGTAGAATCTATTGAGTTGTAAGTGATCTGAACGTTTCATGATGATAGCACTTTCCTAAGGGGGTCAAACCATGTCCCAAAGGTCACCGGATCTGGTGTCAATTTAAAGAAGTAGTCCAGTTACACATTTGTGGGCTTATAACTTGGCTTCTGAATGTCCTAGAGAGATCAGGTTTGTTTTAGTGTACTCCAATCAACAGCCCCTACAACCTCAAAAAGGAATGCAGTCATTAGCTCTTATGGTTTGTAAATGGCACCCAGAATTATGTTGCACGAAGCACAATTTCACATCATTCTGGGTCCATTTGTGTGAAAACAAGGTCCAATCAGGCTGAAACGTTACAAGAAAGTAGAATCTATTGAGTTGTAAGTGATCTGAACGTTTCATGATGATCGTACATTCCTATAGGGGGTCAAACAATGTCCCAAAGGTCACCGGGCCTGGTGTCACTTTAAAGAAGTAGTCCAGTTACATCTTTGTGGGCTTATAACTTGGCTTCTGAATGTCCTAGAGAGGTTAGGTTTGTTTTAGTGTACTCCAATCAACAGCCCCTACAACCACAAAAAGGAATGGAGTCATTAGCACTTATGGTTTGTAAATGGCACCCAGAATTTTGTTGCACGAAGCACAATTTCACATCATTCTGGGTTCATTTGTGTGAAAACAAGGTCCAATCAGGCTGAAACGCTACAGGAAGGTAGAATCTATTGAGTTGTAAGTGATCTGAATGTTTCATGATGATCGCACATTCCTATAGGGGGTCAAACCATGTCCCAAAGGTCACCGGGCCTGGTGTCACTTTAAAGAAGTAGTCCAGTTACACATTTGTGGGCTTATAACTTGGCTTCTGAATGTCCTAGAGAGATCAGGTTTGTTTTAGTGTACTCCAATCAACAGCCCCTACAACCACAAAAAGGAATGGAGTCATTAGCACTCATGGTTTTTAAATGGCACCCAGAATTATGTTGCACAAAGCACAATTTCACATCATTCTGGGTTCATTTGTGTGAAAACAAGGTCCAATCAGGCTGAAACGTTACAGGAAGGTAGAATCTATTGAGTTGTAAGTGATCTGAACGTTTCATGATGATAGCACTTTCCTAAGAGGGTCAAACCATGTCCCAAAGGTCACCGGATCTGGTGTCAATTTAAAGAAGTAGTCCAGTTTCACATTTGTGGGCTTATAACTTGGCTTCTGAATGTCCTAGAGAGATCAGGTTTGTTTTAGTGTACTCCAATCAACAGCCCCTACAACCACAAAAAGGAATGGAGTCATTAGCTCTTATGGTTTGTAAATGGCACCCAGAATTATGTTGCACGAAGCACAATTTCACATCATTCTGGGTCCATTTGTGTGAAAACAAGGTCCAATCCGGCTGAAACGTTACAAGAAGGTAGAATCTATTGAGTTGTAAGTGATCTGAACGTTTCATGATGATCGCACATTCCTATAGGGGGTAAAACCATGTTCCAAAGGTCACCGGGCCTGGTGTCACTTTAAAGAAGTAGTCCAGTTTAATCTTTGTGGGCTTATAACTTGGCTTCTGAATGTCCTAGAGAGGTTAGGTTTGTTTTAGTGTACTCCAATCAACAGCCCCTACAACCACAAAAAGGAATGGAGTCATTAGCACTTATGGTTTGTAAATGGCACCCAGAATTTTGTTGCACGAAGCACAATTTCACATCATTCTGGGGTCATTTGTGTGAAAACAAGGTCCAATCAGGCTGAAACTTTACAAGAAGGTAGAATCTATTGAGTTGTAAGTGATCTGAAAGTTTCAAGATGATCGCACATTCCTATAGGGGGTAAAACCATGTCCCAAAGGTCACCGGGCCTGGTGTGACTTTAAAGAAGTAGTCCAGTTACATATTTGTGGGCTTATAACTTGGCTTCTGAATGTCCTAGAAAGGTTAGGTTTGTTTTAGTGTACTCCAATCAACAGCCCCTACATCCACAAAAAGGAATGGAGTCATTAGCACTTATGGTTTGTAAATGGCACCCAGAATTATGTTGCACGAAGCACAATTTCACATCATTCTGGGTTCATTTGTGTGAAAACAAGGTCCAATCAGGCTGAAACGTTACAAGAAGGTAGAATCTATTGAGCTGTAAGTGATCTGAACGTTTCATGATGATCGCACATTCCTATAGGGGGTCAAACCATGTCCCAAAGGTCACCGGGCCTGGTGTCACTTTAAAGAAGTAGTCCAGTTACACCTTTGTGGGCTTATAACTTGGCTTCTGAATGTCCTAGAGAGATCAGGTTTGTTTTAGTGTACTCCAATCAACAGCCCCTACAACCTCAAAAAGGAATGGAGTCATTAGCTCTTATGGTTTGTAAATGGCACCCAGAATTATGTTGCACGAAGCACAATTTCACATCATTCTGGGTCCATTTGTGTGAAAACAAGGTCCAATCAGGCTGAAACTTTACAAGAAGGTAGAATTTATTGAGTTGTAAGTGATCTGAACGTTTCATGATGATCGCACATTCCTATAGGGGGTCAAACCATGTCCCAAAGGTCACCGGGCCTGGTGTCACTTTAAAGAAGTAGTCCAGTTACATCTTTGTGGGCTTATAACTTGGCTTCTGAATGTCCTAGAGAGGTTAGGTTTGTTTTAGTGTACTCCAATCAACAGCCCCTACAACCACAAAAAGGAATGGAGTCATTAGCACTTATGGTTTGTAAATGGCACCCAGAATTTTGTTGCACGAAGCACAATTTCACATCATTCTGGGTTCATTTGTGTGAAAACAAGGTCCAATCAGGCTGAAACGCTACAGGAAGGTAGAATCTATTGAGTTGTAAGTGATCTGAATGTTTCATGATGATCGCACATTCCTATAGGGGGTCAAACCATGTCCCAAAGGTCACCGGGCCTGGTGTCACTTTAAAGTAGTCCAGTTACACATTTGGGGGCTTATAACTTGGCTTCTGAATGTCCTAGAGAGATCAGGTTTGTTTTAGTGTACTCCAATCAACAGCCTCTACAACCACAAAAAGGAATGGAGTCATTAGCACTTATGGTTTGTAAATGGCACCCAGAATTATTTTGCACGAAGCACAATTTCACATCATTCTGGGTCAATTTGTGTGAAAACAAGGTCCAATCCGGCTGAAACGCTACAAGAAGGTAGAATCTATTGAGTTGTAAGTGATCTGAACGTTTCAAGATGATCGCACATTCCTATAGGGGGTCAAACCATGTCCCAAAGGTCACCGGGCCAAGTGTCACTTTAAAGAAGTAGTCCAGTTACACCTTTGTGGGCTTATAACTTGGCTTCTGAATGTCCTAGAGAGGTTAGGTTTGTTTTAGTGTACTCCAATCAACAGCCCCTACAACCACAAAAAGGAATGGAGTCATTAGCACTTATGGTTTGTAAATGGCACCCAGAATTATTTTGCACGAAGCACAATTTCACATCATTCTGGGTTCATTTGTGTGAAAACAAGGTCCAATCAGGCTGAAACGTTACTGGAAGCTAGAATCTATTGAGTTGTAAGTGATCTGAACGTTTCATGATGATAGCGCTTTCCTAAGGGGGTCAAACCATGTCCCAAAGGTCACCGGATCTGGTGTCAATTTAAAGAAGTAGTCCAGTTACACATTTGTGGGCTTATAACTTGGCTTCTGAATGTCCTAGAGAGATCAGGTTTGTTTTAATGTACTCCAATCAACAGCCCCTACAACTACAAAAAGGAATGGAGTCATTAGCATTTATGGTTTGTAAATGGCACCCAGAATTATGTTGCACGAAGCACAATTTCACATCATTCTGGGTTCATTTGTGTGAAAACAAGGTCCAATCTGGCTGAAACGTTACAGGAAGGTAGAATCTATTTAGTTGTAAGTGATCTGAACGTTTCATGATGATAGCTCTTTCCTAAGGGGATCAAACCATGTCCCAAAGGTCACCGGATCTGGTGTCAATTTAAAGAAGTAGTCCAGTTACACATTTGTGGGCTTATAACTTGGCTTCTGAATGTCCTAGAGAGATCAGGTTTGTTTTAGTGTACTCCAATCAACAGCCCCTACAACCACAAAAGGAATGGAGTCATTAGCCTTATGGTTTGTAAATGGCACCCAGAATTATGTTGCACGAAGCACAATTTCACATCATTCTGGGTCCTTTTGTGTGAAAACAAGGTCCAATCAGGCTGAAACATTACAAGAAGGTAGAATCTATTGAGTTGTAAGTGATCTGAACGTTTCATGATGATCTCACATT